>NC_037689.1:66725810-67390316 GCF_003255815.1 Theropithecus gelada | reverse complement strand
AAGGAAGGAAAGAAAGAAAGAAAGAAAGAAAGAAAGAAAGAAAGAAAGAAAGAAAGAAAGAAAGAAAGAAAGAAAGAAAGAAAGAAAGAAAGAGAAAGAAAGAAAGAAAGAAAGAGGGAGGCCCTGGTCTTAACCGCTTTCCATCCACAATAAAAGGGTAAAAGGATTAATGTAATACACTGGATTTGTCATTATTCTTGAAAGAGTTAAAATTCAAATGAGAAGCCTTCTCTCTCCTTTGCCTGTAGGACCAGAGTCATCATATTTATCTTTCTTCAGTTTAGAATTATTTGGATCTCCATGAGCTATATGGCTTAAAATACTATGAATAGGGACACTTTAAAGCTCTGTTTGGACTACTTGAAACAAACTCTCCATAAGAAAATTGTAAGTAAATAAAGTGCAAAAAACATGTCCTTCAGACATTCAGCAATGTCTTCCCTGGATTCATTAACGTTAACGAGAACTGCATGCTTCATTGAAGGAAAAGATATACCTCTTAGTTTATATTTCATCCATTTAGGGATATTGCATGAACCACTTTACTTGGTTTATTTATTCTGTTACCTTCCTTGAATTTGAAGAATTGGCACTGTGTTTTATTAGGGTAAAAAAATAACTTTGTCTTATCGAATCAAAATTAGCTACTTGAAAGTAATCTATTTTCTTATGTAAGCTTTGTTGTAGCAAATTTACTTTGAAGTATGAGGAACATGTCTTTGTAGAGCACAAGAAGATACCTCCAGGCACCTACCAAACAACAGAGAAGGAATTTTTCAGTTTCTTGTTAATTTCCTCGTGTACTAAATGCAACACAATAAAAACTAATGACAAAATACAAGTAGTGCAGCCTAAGCTATGTAGAGTAAAGCATTTTCACATGTCTGTAACTTTGCTGATCTTTGACAAATTTATAGTCTCTAACTACAGAGGTCTAAATCTTCAAAGCTTGAAAAGCAGAGGTGCAGCATGAACTAATCTTCATTTTTCCCCTATCTTCTTACAGCAGCATTAATGGAAATGTATTTTGTTTAATGACTCTGAAATCCTGTTTGTAATTAGATGTGGGAATTGGTCTGACTTTGTAACAGATGATACTGGAATAATAATATGAGAGATGCTACACTGAGACCACTATCCTCCTAAATCTATATCATTTTTCATTTTATTGACAAGAGATGTGTACAAGAAACAAAGAAATTGATTTTAAAAGGGAAGAAAATAAGATCTAATAAAAACTTCCAATCCAAATATTTTAGTGTTATTTTCAATATGTTGCGGTGGGGAAATGAAAGAGCATGCACCTTGTTTTTAATTTTAGGAGACGAGGGTTTTCGATTTGTTGCTTTGTTCCTGATAATGATCTGAATATTATTGCAAAGACTAGGTAGAGAAGTTTAATTAAGTGACATATGTCATATAACTGAAGCATGTATTATATGTTAGTATGGTTATACAAAATAATATCATCTTTTAAATAAAAATTTTATATTCAAACAAAGAATTTAATGAGTTGACAGACTGAATGTAACAGCTATTCTGTATGTTATGTACTTCATTGTCAGTAAATGCTAGAGTCACAAATCATTCTGGTCACTAAAGACTTACTAATATTTGGAGGTCTTAGATTTTTTTTTTTTTCTCATTTAATGTTAATGGGTTCCAAGGGCCAAAAAAAGTAGCCTAAAAAGAAATTATATGCGTTATGAATAGGTTTCATCTTCCCTTCAAAACACATGTATTATTGCCCATTGATAATTGTAAGAATGATCAGATGTACTAACACATTACTGGTGGCGTTTCTGATTATACATATCTAATAGCATATGATTATCAAATTCAGTCTTACTG
Source organism: Theropithecus gelada (assembly GCF_003255815.1). Lineage (NCBI taxonomy): Eukaryota > Metazoa > Chordata > Mammalia > Primates > Cercopithecidae > Theropithecus > Theropithecus gelada. The sequence goes on along the minus strand of NC_037689.1, from coordinate 67,388,465 downwards.
TATTTGTTTGCTTTCCAATTCTTGTTTTAGACCCTTCTTAGTAGATACAAGAATTAGCAAAAAAAAAAAAAAAAAAAAAAGATATTATATATTGGTCATTTACTTGAAAGCTCACATTTGTTTAGCAATTTAGTTCACAAAGTGGTTTCACATCAACATATTTCCTTTGATTATCATGAAAATTCTATAAGGCAAGTAGAGCGAGTAGTGTCATGATTTCTCTTTGGTATTAGAAGAAACCAAGGCCCAAAGAGGCTCAGTGATTTAGTAAAGTTCAAATAGACATTATATGGTCAAATATATGAATTTTAACTCCAAAGCTTACATTATTTTCATGGCAAAATAACTCATTGCAAAAAAATTAAATTGAGAACACATATGGTTCCATCAATGTACAGGTTAATAGATTTTGGTGACATCATAATGGTAAGAACACAATGTAATTAGAATGGAAATTTTCCTAAACCCTGGGTTCATGACTGCTCACACTGCAAAGCAGTAGAGGAGATTTCAGTTTGATGATGGTGAACAGCATCTTTTATTTGCTATGATAACTTGCATTAGGTGTTTTTGCTTTAAATGATAAGTAACACTGTCACAGGGGATTCTATCTTTTTCTTTCTTTTGCAAAGAAGAAGACAGCTATTACAATCAATCTATTTGTTCTTTGTACATGTAATCTGTTAGTGATAAACGCTAATAAAAATAATCTGTTTGAGCCCAAATTTACAAATCAACTCTAAGAGAGTCTAGCTGCTTCATTATGAAAGCTCCTTATTCAACAATGTAATACTTGTCTGGTCTTCATTTTTATGTTCATTACTCTAGAATAGTGTCTTACATAAAGTTGGGATGATAAATATATCAAGAATAGATCAATTATCTCACCTTTAACACAAGTTTCTGGCCGAGACTAGGCACTCAGTAATAAATATTTGATGAATGCTGATTGCGTAGTGTGCCATTGTATTCAATACGTTATGCTGAGAGTCCTGTGGATTACACTATTGTAGGACATACTGTTATTCTAGCTCTGTCTTCATTATAGACTAAGATATTTTTGTCAATAGAAACAAAGAATTGCCTTTCTCTGCAACGTCCAAAATAAATAAATAAATAGAAATTTTATAATAAGCATTTTTCTTCTTCTAATCAGGCTACTGGAAAGTGTACTTAGAGGTGAAATAATTACAATGAACAAATCTGTGATAAGTTTCAACTTAGAAACTCTGAAGGAAAACATTAAATTTGTTGCTGTGATTTGATTTGCTACTGCAAAGTCAGTAACAGCGGTTCTTATCAATGCATTATTTTGAGTCACTTCCAAGTTGAACAATACACTTTGTCTCAGTGAAGGAAGCACTAGTACAGATAAATTCAGGTATTAGGCATGGCAGTTAACATAAACAGGTGATCATACAGAATCTGGAGCAAGTTCAAACAACTGAGATCACTAGACTATAAGATATTTTGTTGTGTTGCTGATAGCATGTGTTGGGGTAGATGGAAGAGGGCAGTGATGGGTATTTGGTCAGTAGATATAAAGCTAGAAGGAACAGAAACAACATATATTAAACCAATAGGGCCTTGATATCCCAAAAGCAAAAGTCAACTAATAGTTGCAATGGGGTAATTGGAAACCTGTTGAAAGTCACAATATTGAATATAAAAGAGGTTCAAATAACATAAAATCCAGAAAGGCTAGATTACAATGGTCAATAAAATAAACAAGGAAAAAAATGCACAACAGCAAGCATAAGCATACCTACATTCTTCACCCATTTGTGGACGTACTTAGAGAGTCTCATCACATCTGAGTTGAATTCAATTATACAAATTATATTAAACCACGACAGTCCTAAATATAGGACTGCAATATAAGTTAGGACATTGCCATGAAGCTATAATACTAAAGAAGAATTATGGCAAGGTTGTGCACTTAGGGATTTAAAATATCTTTACAAATACAGAATTGTAGAGACAGATTATTACGGACATATTGCTAAAAATACTCTAAAAAATGAATACCGAGCTACTTTGTTCTTTTTTCCCTATTCATTTACCCATTTGCCCAATCCCCTTATTCCTCTACCTTTTAATTTATATATTCACTCAATAAGCCCTTATTTATTGCCTAATCTGTGGCATTGATGTTAAGGAGAATAAGACACCGTCCTTTTCGTGGAGGTACTCATAGAACTGTTGTGAAAATAAAATGTGATAATGGATTTAAAAGTGCTTTCAAAAGTTAAAACGCTTACAAATGCTGGGAAACTTTATTACAAAGTCCATTTATGTATTTGATAATTTAATAAACTTGGATCGTATATACAGACTGTTTATTTGAGTGAATTAGACCATGCAATTATCTTTTTTCTTACTCTTTCTGAGAAATATATTTGAGAGGGGAAGTGGTTAGCAAGCTTTTCACTATAATTGAAATAATAATAATATATTAAAGTTATATAAGCTATACAGAAATTTTTTGTCAAAGCTATTTTACTTTCATTGTCTTATTATTTTTGTTGTGAAAATAAAGTGAGGTTATGGATGTGAAAAATACTTTTTAAATTCTAACAGTCATATATATGTGAGGGGTGATTATTTACATATTTTAAGAATGGAGATTGTTTTTCTCATATGGCCAGAAAAGAGGTGCCTCCTTCAGTAGAACCCTGTGGATTCTAACCCTCTTCCCAACCTAAGCTTCATCCCTATAATGGCCCTGCATCTTAGGTATGACTTATACCTCTCTGCCTATCTTTTTGACTGATGAACAGAAACAGCTTTTAACAGTAAACTAATGGTTCATCCACTAATTAGCAGTTGACCTTGGCCTTCATTTGTGTTAATCTCAGGTTTCCCTATCTGTAAAATGATCGTTTTAAAGGTTCCTTTCATCTGAAATATGCTCTGTTATCATAAGGACAAGTTAGAGTATGTTAACTCTTTTTAAAATCTATAGCATGAAGAAACAGTATATGGATATTGTTATAGTGACTAAATTGGCCAGCATATTTTAATTTACCCCTTAGTGAGGCTCTATTGTCTTTTCTGAGGAGTCGGTGCTACATAGCCATTTGGTGCAGACAGAATCGCTAGTGACACATATAAAGAGTACAGGGTGTTTTCAATGAGATATATTGACAATCCAAATTCATTGTCTGTATTTCCTTGTATTGAATTGTTTCTTTTGTTTTAGTAACATAACAATTGAATCACATTTGAGTGATAAATGTGTCTGTATGTCTTATCTGCCATATGTGTATAAAATGGACTGGTAAAGCTAGAAATAAATACAATTATGTTTTAACACTACAGTTCTCAGTGATCTTCACTGTATATACATGATACCTTCTAATGCAATTAAGATCAATTATATTCCACATTAGGTTGAATGATAAAATCCATAAAGGATATTGCAACAAAAGGCATTAATTTGGTAATACCATTTTAACTAGTTTTTGCTCAGGAACTTGATACCAAAAGTGTTATAGAGGCTGGTATGGTTTGTATTTGTGTCCCTGTCTGAATCTCATGTTGAATTGTAATCCCCAGTGTTGGAGGAGCGTCATGGTAGAGGTGATTGAATGATGGGAAGATTTCCCCCTTGCTATTCTCCATGATAGTGAGTGAGTTCTCAAGAGAGCCGGTTGTTGAAAAGCGTGCAGTATCTCCTCCTTTACTCTGTTCCTCCTGTTCCAGCCATGTAAAACATACCTGCTTCCTTCCCCTTTGCCTTCCACCATGATTGTAAGTTTCCTGAGACCTCCACAGCCAGACTTACTATACAGCCTGTGGAAGTGTGAGCTAATTAAAGTTCTTTTCTTTATAAGTTACCCAGTCTCAGGTATTTCTTTATAGCAATATGAAAATGGAATAATACAGAATATTAGTACTGAGGATGCTCTAAAGATATCTGAAAATGTGGAAGCAGCTTTGGAACTGGGTAATGGGCAGAGGTTAGAACAGTTGCAAGGGCTCAGAAGAAAACAGGAAGATGAGGGAAGTTTGGAACTTCCTAGAGCATTGTTGAGTGGTTTTGACCAAAATGCTGATAGTAATATGAACAGATATGGCCAAGCTGATGAGGTGTCAGATGGAGATGAGGAACTTTTTGGGAACTGGGGTAAAGGTCACTCTTGCTATGCTTTAGTAGAGAGACTGGCAGCATTGTGCCCATGCCCTCGGTATCTGTGGAACTTCGAACTTGAGAGAGATGATTTAGAGTATCTGGCAGAAGAAATATCTAAGCAGTAAAGCATTCGAGAATTAGCCTAGCTGCTTCTATAAGCCTATGTTCATATGTGTGAGCAAAAACATGATATGAAACTGTAACTTATATTTAAGAGGGAAGCAGAGCATAAACTTTTAGAAAATTTACAGCCTGGCTATGTGGTAGAAAAGAAAAACAGATTTTCTGGGGAGGAATTTAAGCTGGCTGAAGAAATTTGCATAAGAGGTGCCAAATGTTAACAGCCAAGACAATGGGGGAAAATGCCTCAAAGGGATTTCAGAGACATTCATGGCAGCAGCCCCTCATATCATAGGCCTGTGGGTTGAGGAGGGAAGAATGGTATTGCAGGCTGGACCCAGGACCCCAATGCCCTGCTCAGCCTCAGGACGCTGCTTCCTGAGTCCCAGCTGCTCTAGCTCCAGCCATGGCCAAAAGGGCCCCAGATATGTCTCAGGCTGCTGCTCCAGAAGGTGCAAGCTGTTGGCCTTCACAGCTTCCACATTGTGTTACGCCTACAGGTGTGCAGAGGGCAAGAGTTGAGACTTGGGGGCCTCCGCTTAGATTTCAGAGGGTGCATGGAAATGCCCAGATGTGCAGACAGAAGCCCGCTACAGAGGCAGAGCCCTCATGGAGAACCTCTACTGGGGCAGTGTGAGGGGAAAATGTGGGGTTAAAGTCCCCATACAGAGTCACCACTGGGGCACTGCTTAGTGGAGCTGTGAGAAGAGGGCCACCATCCTCCAGACCCCAGAATAGTAGATCCACTGACGGCTTGCATTGTGCACCTAGAAAAGCCGCAGACATTTAATGCCAGCCTGTGCAAGTAACCAAGGGGGCTGTACCCTCAAAGTCACAGAGGCAGAGCTTTCCAAGGTCTTGGGAGCTCGCCTCCTTGCGTCAATGTGATCTGGATGTGAGACATGGAGTCAAAGAAGAATATTTTGGAGCTTTAAGATTTAATGACTTCCCTGCTGGGTTTCAGACTTTCATGGTACCTGTTGCCCCTTTGTTTGGGCTTATTTCTTCCTTTTGCAACAGGGATATTTATCCAATGCCTGTACCCCCACTGTATCTTGGGAGTAACTAACTTGTTTTTGATTTTACAGGTTGATGGGCAGAAGAGACTTGCCTTATCTCAGATGAGACTTTGGACTGTGGAATTTTGAGTTAATGCTGAAATGAGTTGAGACTTGAAGGACTGTTGAGAAGGGGTGATTGTGTTTTGTAGTGTGAGGACATGAGATTTGGGAGGGGCCAGAATGATATGGTTTGGATTTGTGGCCCTGTCCAAATCTCATGTCGAATTGTCATTCCCAGTGTTGGAGATGGGGCCTATTGGGAGGTGATTGGATAATGGGAGGATTTCCTCCTTGCTATTCTTATGACAATGAGTGAGTTATAAAGAGATCTGGTGTTTTAAAAGTGTGTAGCACCTCCCCCTTCACTCTCTTCCTCCTTCTCCAGCCATTTAGGACATGCCTGCTTCCCCTTCATGCTTCCACCACGATTGTAAGTTTCCTTAGGCCTCCCCACCTAGGGGAGCCTGTACAGCCTGTAAAAGTGTGAGCTAATTAAACCTCTTTTCTTTGTAAATTACCTAGTCTCAGGTAATTCTTCATAGCAATTCATGAATGGACAGAACCTTTGTACAAGGCAGAACCTTTGGATAATTCTGTTCCCTACATAATTCCCCAGAACCCTAAAAATTCGTTGTAACCCTCAGTTCTTCTCTTTGATTTTCTCTATTCTCTTTGGTTAGTGTCAAAATTTATTATTGGTACATTTTTGCATGTGTACTCAGAGGACATTGTTTATTACTCTTGTCTGAAGTAAGCCTTTAATAGACTCTCAAAAGAGAAATAACTTGCCACCGAGTAGCTACCATCTCTTAATTTGACAACTTTAGAAGTCACAATTCATTGGACTTTACTAGCCACTGGACTCAGGAAATAAGCAGTGATTAGAACTTGAACTACAAATATCTAATGTTCTACTAGCAAAGTAGGCTGTTAAGCCTCCATTGTCAAGCTTGTTCTATCTTGAATTGATTTTTATGAGTGTGTACATACAGTTGGTTTTGATATTTTACAGTTGAATGGCCAAAAGAGCAGAATAGAATCATGTTCAATGGAAATTTTAGCTCAGGACCCACTCATTAAGATCTTGAACTTATTTAAAATAAGTAATGTCAATGTGAATAGAAATATCTTGAGTGTCTAGTGTTTATCTTTTCTGGCTCCAGAATCTCTTATTGCACAAATGGCAAGTCTGTTACCCTTCTGCATTTTTCTTTGTCATATCCAAAAACTGATGAAAATACAGGATTTCTGCTTTAAAAGAAAGAAAGTGACAAGTATTTCAAGCCAGTTTTATAATCTCTGAGCAATCTGGGCTCATCATCCACTCCTCTTGTATCTGTACTTGCTTTAAAGAAGTCTTGGCCCTGTGCTTTTACGTAGCACAGCCTAACATCAGATAACTTGATTCTTAGAACCAAATGGAGTAGCCATTCAGTAATTTCCTTATGCTATCTTTTAAAAACATTGGAATTGAAAAAAACAATATGTAATATGCTGAGACCAGCTCGGTCTGGGAGACCCTAACCCAGTGGCGCTAGAGGAATGAAAGACACACACACAGAAATATAGAGATGTGAAGTGGGAAATCAGAGGTCTCATAGTCTTCAGAGCTGAGAGCCTCAAAGAGAGATTTACCCACATATTTATTAACAGCAAGCCAGTCATTAGCATTGTTTCTATAGATATTAGATAAACTAAAAGTATCCCTTATGGGAAACAAAGGGTTGGGCCGAAATAAAGGGATGGGTTTGGCTAGTTATCTGCAGCAGGAGTATGCCCTTAAGGCACAGATCGCTCATGCTATTGTTTGTGACTTAAGAACGCTTTTAAGTGGTTTTCCGCCCTGGGTGGGCCAGGTGTTCCTTGGCCTCATTCCGGTAAACCCACAACCTTCCAGCGTGGGCGTTATGGCCATCATGAACATGTCACAGTGCTGCAAAGATTTTGTTTATGGCCAGTTTTGAGGCCAGTTTATGGCCAGATTTGGGGGGACCTGTTCCCAACAGTAATATATATAAATTATTAGTGAACTCACTACACAAGAACTAAAAGATTATTAAAAACTTGCATTTACATATATGCACATCCCTTTTCCCATCCCTCTACCTCCCGACCAAAGATAAGCACTCTCCAGAATTTTGCATTTAACATTTCACCACTTTTTTATGGTGCTTATATTTAAATAAATATTTATTTATAGAAACAACCTATAGAATCATGAAATGCCAGAACCGGAAGGCCGCCTTCAAATCATCCAGCTCAACTTAATAATTGTATAAGAAAGGAAACTGAAACCTATAGGAGGCAAACTGAGGATGTCTAGCCTTTTAGTGGGAAGTTAATCATCAATTTAGAGGTTGGAAAATTACTAGTATTCTATGAGTTTATCCATTTATTTATAATTACAACATAAAAATTGGTATTACGGCTAGGTGCAGTGGCTCGCATCTGTAATCCTAGCACTTTATGAAGTCAAGGCTGGTGGATCACTTGAACCCAGGAGTTCAAGACCAGCTTGGGCAACATGGCGAGAGATCGTCCCTAGAAAAACACAAAAGTTTGCTAGACATGGTGGCACATGCCTATAGTCCCAGCTACTCGTGAGGCTGAGGTAGAAGGATCATCTGAGCCCAGGGTGGTTGAGGCTGCAGTGAGTGGTGACTGTGCCCCTGCACTCCAGCCTGGGTGACAGAGTGAAACACTGTCTTGAAAAAAATTGATATTAAAATGCTTAACATTAAAACTTGGTGCTATGAGTCTCAAATTAAGAGGTTTTTTTTGTTTTTTTTGTTTTTTTTTACTTAAAAGTATACAATTTGTAAGAGAACATATTTACAGATAAACTGCTTATCAAACTTGTATGTATTACATTTATCAGTCTCTGAATTATAAATCAAGAACCTCAGTCCTATTGAAAAGTAGTAAAATTTAAAACATGCAGTAGTCTTTTTAAAACAATTTCAGTGAAAAATAATTTCCGATAAAAATATTAATCTGCTCTGATTTTGTTTAGAATTGTATTGCTGAACATGTGTGTGCGCATACATATGTGTATGTAATATTTTCAGACTAGCTGAACATAGTATTAATTTCCAAAATATTCCCCAGAAATTGTAACATATTATTTCTTTGATTTTACAGTTCATCACCTTAAATAAGTAATAACCTAAGATTTATTTCTGATGGCTTGCCATTGTCACACTATATACCTTGGCTATGTAAGGGAAATTGTGGGTAAAATAGCAGAGATTTAGCTGAAGAATAACCTTTGCTAAAGTTTCTTAAAGTCTTAAAAAGATCAGTGCTCTGTAAACACACCAATAATGTTTTTTCTAATGTTTATCAACTAAGCCTGTTGAAACTGAAGCTTCTAGCACTCCACCTAAGAAAACTGAGGGAATTCTGAATCCCTTTGTAAACTGAAGACTCTGTCTTTCATTTATCTGTTCTTACATCCCTAGTCTGCCTACAGTTCAACCTCACTAGTTTGTATGAATGGGGTAGCAGTAAGTCTGAAATATAGACCAGCACTGACCAATAGAACTTTCTGTGATGATGGAAATGTTCTTCCATGCTGTCCATCATAGTAGGGATGGTGTGACTGAGGAACTGAATGTTTCATTTTATTTATTTAATTAATTTAAATTGACATATGTGTCCAGTGGCTATTATATTGCACAGCTCAGATAAAAATCAAATAATTTAATTGGTGTTTTCAAGAAATAAGAATGTAACCACAAACAGTCCTCACACTGCATGTATATGCCTGAATTGATCAACATTTGTAATTAGCATACCGTTTGTTTTGAAATAAATACTTTCAGGTTATTGGTTTTGTGAGCGAAACAAATCACAAATTGAAAAAGTATTTATCTTGCCACATTCCTTTCCATAGAGTGGGCAAAGGCATCCATCACCCCACAATATATTAGTACAGTTACATATTCTAAATGTATTAATTTAGTTTTACTGTTTTCTCACAAGAAGTAACAATTCAAAGGCACACAGAGGTATTTACAAATGAGATAATAAGAATAATTTTTACATGGCAAAATAGAGAAAAAATATCAATGGAGATACTGCACCTCAAAATATTTACTTTCTATGATAGCATCCTCAACTAAATGCCCAACATAGCCATTTCTGTGGTTAGAAAAAGAGATCTCACATTTTGAGTTAGTCACTGCCTACACATGTTTGTGGTGAACTTTTGACAGAGTTGCCATTTTCATTTAGGAAGCATAATAATGAAAATAACAGGCTTAATATGAATATGTAAATTTTACCTTAGAAAATAAATACTGGTTTTGCCAATCTCTAAAGATGCCTAAAAGCTTGTTTGTAAAGCTGGCCCTGCCTTTTCATCACAAACTATCAAAAAGAATGCAGTTTGCCCACTATTCTCCTAAAATTAAAAGATAAGCTGCTTTTCATTCACTCCGAAGAGTTCTCTTGGCTTCTAATCATGTAAGAATGAAAGAACTGCCAATTTGTCCTAAACACTGGACCACAATTAAGGTAAAATGGGCTTCGGATTCTCACTGTACTCAGCTTGTAAACACTTGCCTGACAACCACCGAAAGCAAGGAATTTGGGTATTTGGAGGTGGATATTAGTCCTGAAGTATAACAGGTGTGGTAGCCCTCAGTAATTAGGACATTAAGAGACTGTGTGAGAAACAACTTTACCAAACAACTAACTGAGTTATCAGAAGTGAAAAGTGAATTCTCAGGTTTTACAAAGTACAAGAGCTTTGGGAAGAGTGTGTTTGTCATTATGGTTAATTTGCGCATACCTCACTGAAGAAAAGGCCAGGGGAGCTAGGCCGAGAACACAGCTGTACAGGCAGCTCAACTAATTGCCTCTCCATCCTCAACCTCATTTATCTTCATTTCTTCCCAATTATACCAAATTATCAATAGTCTCTGTTGCATCAGAGTCTTAATCCCCTTTATTCAGGCAGCATTAGATAGTGGCAGATGAATTCTTGGAGGGAGTCAGGGTAAACAGCCATGAATGCCACCTCTGGCAGATGGCATTGCTCACAAGAAATGTGACAAAACATTTGGAATTTGTAACTGGGCATTGGTATGAGGCTGCAAGCTGTTAATATTTTTTTAAAGATAATCAAGGTGGTACATGGTAAAAATGCAGCCCATATTTTAAAGAAAAATACAAAGGTGCAGGTGTTCACATCAACGTAAAATAATACATTTTTAGATAGTATATTCCCACTGAGCACTGTAACCATGAAATTTTTTCAGGCCATTGTATTTTATGATAATCAGTGGCCTATTTCCATTTCAAGCAAGGTACACGTGTTCTGTATTCAAAGAGAAAATATTATTTATTTTTCTTTCCAAATAGACTGTGCAATATTTATTGTGTCCATTGCCAAATTGGAAATATGTTTCAAAATTGGATAACAAACTGAACAGCCAAAAGAAAACATATTAGTGAGAAAAGAATGTTTGAAAGCATTTACAATTATTCTATTTTTCACTTGGTAAAAATCAGACAATAAGAATTCATGTTTTGTGTCATTTACAAAAATATCAATACTGTAATAGAAATATAAATGATTTATTTTCATTCAATAACAGATTTGGTACTTTGCAGAAATAATCACATATGTATGCTTTTATGAATTTGACTTTCAGAAACATGAACTATAGATGTTATCACATAGATGGAATGAGTAAATAAATAAATAAATAAATAAGAGCAATCATTAAAAGGAAACATAAAATAAAAAATAGGCCGCTTTCAGGTATTTTATTATCAAGTTATACATCTTTTTAAAAGAGTTGGCTGATTTAACTTTGACATTTTCTAGAATAGGCAGCATTGCTTTAAGTAGTGGTATCCCTTTCATCTTTGTCATTTACATATTGGTGCTGAATTCAGTTGCATGACTACAAATTAAACTTCTTGGTCAGAAACAGAGAAGGTGAAAAGTAGACAAAACTATGGACCTGCCTGTTCCCTTGGTATCTTAGGTTCCAGATCTCCATGTCCTTTTATCCTCCTCTTCTTCGGCTATACCTAGGCAACTGTATCTTCCACCATCCTTCCTGTCCCACGCAATCCTACCCAAGTTACATCCCACAAATGTTCTTTCCCACCTCCATTTCTACAATAATTTAAATTTTTTATACTTACTTTATAAAATATGTCTGAACTATCTAGACTGCTTGAGGTAAGCCTATATGAATTGAGTCATTAATCAAGTTTGGAAGGTAATAATTTCTAGCCAGTTTTCCAAATTTGCTTTTAAGGCCTTTTGATTTGAAACCCAATTTCTTAGGCTACTCTGTATATTGTGCATTGTTAGGATGGCAGATCTTAAGAAATTTGTGTGAATGCATACGTATAAACTACTCCCACACATATCTATGAAGAGCTATTTCTTTTTACTTTGAGCTTGGATCTGTGCTCTTTTCTGTTCTACAAAGTTCTAAAACATACATATTACTACTGTTGACAATGCATAAATATTTTCAACACATGCAAACTTTAAAATGCCTATGATTTTGCAATGTTGTTAACTTTGAAGTTACTATTATTTTATAAAACTCCAAAAAGTTAAACTGTAGCATACAGACTTTGCTTTCAGTGCCAGGCATAGGTTTTATATGTCTTTCTCTCTCTCTCTCCCTCTCTCTCTCTCTTTCTCTTTCTCTCTCTCTCTGTGTGTGTGTGTGTGTGTGTGTGTGTGTGTGTGTGTATTCCCAAATACATTTATCATGCCAGGTTGTCGGCCTTGGAAACAAGTCTGTAAATTGGCCAAAAGCATCACACATTATTTTGCTATGAGTCTCTGCTACTTTTGCTGCACTGCCAAACCTAATAAGCCAAGCCTGTGTGGTGTGCTGGTGCATATTTAACCTTTCCTCCTTACAGGAATGGGTCTGAGCTTAATGGTTGTTATGTATTGAAATTTGATAGCCTGTGGCCAATAGAGAATCTCATACTAAATAATACTGTGCAACTGAATTTGGGCTTGTATTTGAAAGAATATCTAGTCTATTAGTGATTCACAAGATTTTTATATTTATGCAAAATAGACTCATTTGTTTATATTCTACTCCCTCTCTTGTGAGCATACTATACATAGTGTGAAGAGGCCAATTCAAATAATTTAATGATGGAAAAATATTCCATTTTTGAAAAAGATCCAGACATCTCAAATTGTACTGTTGTTAAGATCAATCTCTCTCCTCTCTCTTCGAAATCTTACTGAATTTTTAAATGGAATGTTGAAACATAACTGCATGCTTTAAAACTTTTCCAACTATTGTAGCTGCTTTGGAGAAACTAAAAGTTCTTAAAGATAATTATCATCCAGCCATTAACACAGAATATATAATCATATTTTGTAAACATCCGTCTTTTGTGTGCAGGTAGTAAAAACTGCAGCTAAACTATTAATGTATTAAATTGCATAAGTTAATCCAATGTTTGATAGTTTTCTTTGAAAAATGTGTTCAATGGAACTATCTGGAATGAAAACAAATTACCAGGCACTATTTTTTACTGCCCTGTTGCCTATCGTGTGTTGAATGACCATTTGGAAAGCAAGTCAGTGCTTCTCCTTAATCATTTGCAAATTTTGTGCATATTTTAACTATACTCATCATTATTTTCTTTAAAAGAAACTAATGGCTTTTTCAACCAGTAAATGTATTTTAATTATTGAATTCATAATGACTCATTTCTTTTCTTTTTTTTTTTTGAGACAGGGTCTCACTCTGTCATCCAGGCTGGAGTGCAGTGGTGAGATCATAGCTCACTGCAGCCTTGACCTCCTGGACTCAAGCTGTCCTCCTGCCTCAGACTTCCAAGTACCGGGGACTGCAGATGCACACCACCATGCCTGGCTAATTTTTAAAACTGATTTTTATTTTGTGTAAACATGGAGTCATGCTATGTTGCCCAGCCTGGTCTTGACCTCCTGGCCTTAAGCAATCCTCCTGCCTCAGCCTCCCACATTGCTAGGATTACTGGTGTCAGTCCTTGCATCCAGCTGCCCTTGAACATTTCTAACGTCAGTAGACAGGGAGTGCATACCATGCCTTCCACATTCATCTATGTATCTATGTATCTATGTATGTATGTATGTATCTATGTATGTATGTATGTATGTATGTATCTATCTATCTATCTATCTATCTATCTATATCTATGTCTGACTCCATTCTATCTTGCTTGATAGAATTTTCTTGAATTTGTTTCTTTATGATATGGTAAGCATTTCATATATAAAACCTTCAACTTGAAAAGGATGTGTTCTCTTGTTTTGGTCAAGAAAAGCAGACAATCTTATTCCTAATGCTTGTCTAGCACACTACTTGAAAAATAATTTTAGCTGCTCAAAGAGAAGTTCAGGAATTGAGGTTAAGAAAAACAGTGTATAAAAAGTTTTCTTGGCCAATTGCAGTGGTTCAAGCCTGTAATCCCAGCACTTTATGAGGATCATTTGAGCCCAGGAGTTTAAGATCAGCCTGGGAAACAGTGAGACCCCATCTCTACAGAAAATAGAAAAAACTAGCCAGACATGGTGTTGTGCACCTGTATTGCCAGCTATTCGGGAGGCTGAGCTGAAAGGATCACTTGAGCCCAGGAGTTCAAAGCTCTAGCGAGCCATGATTGCATCACTGCACTCCAGCCTGGGTGACAGAGTGAGATCCTGTCTTAAAAAAAAGAAAAGATTTAGTTTACTTGTAGCATTTTTATTGTATTCTGAATTAGATATATTTTCATTACTTTAAGCCCATGGCTGTTAGTATTTTTTTTCTGATCATTAAAGAAGTGTTAATAATCACATTGGATGTAGTAATAATGCCTTTTCCACTTAAATTATTGTTTTCAGTTGTGGTATTAGACCTTGTATGTTCTGTCCTTCTTTTAGTGATTGGCTTCCAAGAAATACCATTATTTTTCCACTCTTTTCTCTTCAGGCATCAACTTGGCCTTTTTCCTTCAGATGCTTTGCAGCCTTACCCTCGTTTTCAAGACAGAGAAAACACTACCCATAATTGACTCATATCATTTATATTTTAAAAAGACTTCGTTTTAAAAGAGGGACGTGAATAAGAAAGTAGCTTTCTTATGCCACTTGGAATTGAGGGATTTTCTCTGAAGGCCTTCAATACTTCATGATTCCCAGGTCTGCCCACTACAGGTCTCAGCCTAGTCTAGTAAGCCTATCTTTGAAACTACCACTTTCATAGTTCTCTTCACCGAAGTGCCTCATTTTGTTCCTCAGATTCTAAACTGTGCACATTCACAATCAAAACCTCAGTTAAAAGGACTTATATACCTCGTATCAGTAAACAGCTGAGGATAGTGATTTAGTGTGTGTGTTCTGGAGCCTTTCCTGGTTTGATTCTTTACTGGTGATACAAGCGTGGGAAAATCAATCTTTTGAGTTTCAGTTTTCTCTCTAAAATGTGGCTGATTACAGTACCTATGACATGGTGTTCTGAGGATTAGGTGAATACTTTCTGGCACATGTCAAGTGCCCAGTGTGCTTTCAACGTTTTTCAGGCACATAGTGTGCGTTCAGTGAATGTGATTTTCACAGGTATTAGACATATATGCTGTAATTGTTTTGTAAGTAGCAGCCCTTAACTGATAATTGTAGTTTTAATTACTCAATGTAGTGATAAAATCCATTTATGAATCTCTTTGATATCATCAGCAGTAATTCATAAGCCCCAGTGTAATACAAGTGAAAGATCCATTCCACACACTCACAGGCACTAAGATCCGAGAGCCAGTGAATGGTCCATGTCAAATCGATACTTGCTATATATTGATTCTATCTATTGATTTATGTTGCATCTACTACATTTTCTTCTTCTTTTATTTTTCATTAAAAAAACTGTATTCCCTTATCCTTTCTTTTTTCCGTATGGAAGAATTGTTGGTGTATTCAGTCTAATGCCTCAGCTTAACAAATATGTTTCTTTCTCTTTGTATTGTTATTTCAGGTTCTGCCATGTATTTCAATTTGTCATATTTTCCCCAGTTTTATAGATTTCTGTGAATTTGGGTCTGCAGGTTTTGTCTTTATGTGGGTAAAAGGATTACCTTTTTCTTGCTGAAATTCTTTCTTTTTTGTGTCTTTCATGTTCATGTTGTATGCTTGCCTCTTTCCTCTTGTTTTTTGTTTTATTTTGTATTCGGTTTAGAGCACTATGAAAATTATTGGCAAAAATTATTCTCCATTATTTCTACCAACTTTCTCCTCTTTCTTCGTATTAAATATTTTTTTTTGTTTCTTTCTTATTGTTCTTCTTTTAAGAAGTCCTAGGATTAATAATCAATGTTTACCAGCCAAGCCCAGTCTTTTCTGCACAGAGAGAAAAAAACAAAGAGCCTTCTGCTTCTGCTTTCTCAAGAGGAGAACAGGCTATATATAGCTGTTTAGTCTCACTGCTGAACCACTTGATAGATTATTAGAAGTAGCCTAGTAAAGTCTCATCTGGAGTTCTCATTTTCAATGTTTTACTGTATTCTATTATGCAATCTGCTTTAAGAGCAGTAAGTTAAAATGCACATGGCCATGAAAATTAATGTGGTTAACTGCAAAAATAATAGAGTTTTACCTCTGCAAATTATTTCTTTAATTCTTGGGGTCACTAGTGGTCTTCATCATCTTTTGTTGGTAGTATAGTTAAAAAGGTAGTCACTCTATAGACAGGTTAATGAAGTTAATACCCTATTTTGTCTTTTTTATATATATATATATTTTTTTGAGACAAGAGTCTCGCTCTGTCGCCCAGGCTGGAGTGCAGTGGAGTGGTCTCGGCTCACTGCAAGCTCCGCCTCCTGGCTTCATGCCATTCTCCTGCCTCAGCCTCCCCAGTAGCTGGGAATACAGGTGCCCGCCACCACGCCCGGCTAATTTTTTGTATTTTTAGTAGAGACGGGGTTTTATATTCTAAAATAACTTAAATGATAATAGCTTACACTCATTTAGTGTTTGATATGTCTAGATATTGTGTCGTTTTACATATTCCATCTCATTTAATCCTTAAAACAACCCTAGAGCAGGTAGATTATATTTCCCTATCAGATATTAGGAAACTCGTACTCAAAGAACCTTAATGTCATTTCCAAAGCCCATAGATAGTAAATAGAGCGACCAGAATTCAACCTCAGGTCTGTCTGATGCTCCTTCCACTATGCTATTAGAATTTTTTGAAGGATACAGTTCTTCCCTCTCTATTTTGTGTCGGTCTCTATCTGCCACTTTCATAGAACTTTGCCAGTTGACCACTGCTAGTCCAGTAAGATCACTTCAACCTCACCACTCCAAAGCATACAGACAAGCTGAAATCTCAACAAGAAAACTTGCTGTGTGAGTAATAATTAACTCTCACCATTGGCTGCAAAAGATCATAATGCTTTCATCTCGATTTATTGGTCAAAATGAATTCTATTGTCTAGAGACTGCGATATGGTTTCCCTAAATAATTTTTTGATAGCTGTAAGAATTGCACTGACAGGAAGATATTTATACCTACAGAAATGATATTAGTTTATGGGCAGGGATAAAAAGAAGAGATGAATTATTCTGCCTCCTTCTATGTGGCCAGTCTTATCCTCTGCTTTTTGGTTTACTTCATTAGCTTCTAAAGCATGGTTTATTTGGTTAAATTAACAGTGTAATAGAAAAAGTACTTTAATTATGTTTTGTGTAAGTATATATACTTAAATTATGTTATGGGTAGGAAAATACACTTAAATTATGTAGGTATGTATACTTAAATTATGTTATGGGTAGGTATATATATTTAAATTATGTTACAAGTAGGTAAATATACTTAAATTATGTATGGGTAGGTAAATATACATCCATAATATTACACTTTTACAACACTCATTTTTCATCTTCTTAGTTGATCTATGAAAAATGAGTGTTGTAAAAATATAATATTACACACATATATTTTTTTTTAAATTTCTGATTATGAAAAAAACTGTAAATTTGTGTCATTTAATTTGTTTATAAATTCAAAGCAGTCATTGAAACCTTATGTTCATACACTCCATCAGGTAAATAATAAGTATGCTCTTTTAGGCAGGGCGTGGCAGCTCATGCCTGTAATCCCAGCATTTCGGGAGGCTGAGGCGGGCGGATCACGAGGTCAGCATATCGACACCATCCTGGCTAACACGGAGAAACCCTGTCTCTACTAAACAAAATACAAAAAATTAGTCGGGCATAGTGGCTGGTGCCTGTAGTCCCAGCTACTTGGGAGGCTGAGGCAGGACAATGGCGTGAACCTGGGAGGCGGAGCTTGCAGTGAGCCTAGATCGTGCCACAGAATTCCAGCCTGGGAGACGGAGGGAGACTCTGTCTCAAAAAAAAAAAAAAAAGTATGTTCTTCTAGTATACATAAAGTACATTTCAAGCTGTATACATGTACTAACATATACATAAAATAGAAATTAATGAGAACAAGATTAAACAAGATTTTAACTAATAAAGTTTATTAATTACATAAAACCTTTAAAACATATATTCTTAGTATCAGTGAGGACAATGTGATTAATACATCAAATCTGATGACCTTTACAATATTTTACTTCTTAATGAAAGTGACAGAGTTCCTACATTGAGTAGGAGAAGTATCAGCTCTGCTATTTTATATTTCTTCTCCTATGCTTGCATTATTGTCTCCAGTCTGAGGTTGTATTGTGTTGTTCATTTTGTAATGGCTAGTTTATTGAATCTACTCAGTGCATGTAGAACATATCACAATGAGGTCAGAGTAAATAAAAGTCTAGGGCTGCCAATGGCCAACCACGTGCCCTGCTGAAAACTCCTCCTTCCCCCAAGCCCTCCGGGTTCCTCTAATGCTTGAGTGGTGAAGGCATCAGTGATGATTCATATCTTAAATATTAGTGACACATAATGTTGTAGTTACTTTTTGGTTAACATATCAAATAAATGTTAAAACTCAAATATCTTGCTCTATCTTTGTAGGTCAGCTTTTACATTTTCTAGGGTATGCATAACCTCATTTTAAGGACCTCCGATTTAAGGTATATTTTACAAGAGCACATATCACAACTTACAAATTCTAGGAACTAGCTCTTTAAAATAAATAATTTGCCTGTATTCTCAGTAATTGTTCAATGTTTCAGAAATATGACGAAAGAGGGAAATGATAGATGGTGGTTCTGCTTGGTTTCTGGTGAAGCCTCAGGGAGCTTTTTTTCACGGCGGAACGCAAAGGGGGAATAATCATGTCACATGGTGAAAGCAGTAGCAATGGAGACAGGGTGAGGGTGAGGTTCCACACACTTTTAAATGATTAAATCTTGCAAGAACTCACTCACTGTCATGAAGACAGCACCAAGACATAAAGGTTCCGTCCCCCTGATCTGAACACCTTCCACCAGGTCCCACCTCCAGCATTCGAAATTAAAATTCAACATGAGATTTGGGTGGGGACAAATATCCAAGCTATATTGGTGGTATTATATGATTATTTACTGTGAAGTGACTTGATAATATGTTCGTCATTTAGACAGACCACATGTTATTAAGAATGAAAGAAGGAACTCAAATTCAGATAAGAAAATGCTATCACTGTCTTGAACTTAGATTTTTCGAGTGTTTTAACTTGCAATACTTACAGTAGCAAGAAATGAATTCAAATTTCCAAAAAGTGTCTTGTCACACATAAACACATTTTTCTGTACTTGCCACAGCAGACAGCTTATATAGAATTGAAGGGTATTTTTATTTTATTTATTTATTTATTTATTTATTTATTTATTTATTTATTTATATTTATTTATTTATTTTTTGAGACAGAGTCTCACTCTGTCACCAGGCTGGAGTTCAGTGGTGTGATCTTGGCTCACTGTAACGTCTGCCTCCTTGGTTCAAGTAATTCTCCTGTCTCAGCCTCCCGAGTAGCTGGGACTACAGTTGCGCACCACCATGCCCAACTAATTTTTGTATTTTTAGTAGAGACAGGGTTTCACCATGTTGGCCAAGATGGTCTTGATCTCCTGACCTCGTGACCTGCCTGCCTCGGCCTCCCAAAGTGCTGGGATTACAGGTGTGAGCCACCATACCCAGCCATTGAAGGGTATTTTTTAAGAAAACTTCTACTCCAGGCAACATAACATGATACCACGATAAATATGACAATTTAAAAATGTGGGGGGTTCATAGGAGAGTGAATAAGATAAGATTATCATTTGGAATTGCAAAATAATATCTGGCAAAACCCCATTTTCTTCATGTCTACGATAAAATACCTTTGAACCAGAGTGTATTTTAAGTTATGCAAACTAATAGTTTGCAAGAGTTTCTCCAACCATATCATCACATTCGGCAGGTCATATGGAAGAGCACTGTGCCTTCATTATCTGTGATATAATTCCTTCTACAACTAAACTAATCTTTGAAATTCCATAATGTGATGTTCAAGTTTTAGCCACTGTGCTTTAAAGTGGCACTCAGGGAATACTTACATCTTGCAACATTTTAATTTAGAAACAAATATATTGGGACTTTGTTTGAATTTTACATTTACTTTGTGAAACATATTAGCCTTATTTTTAGAAATATGTATGAGTTAGGTGCAATTGACTTGAGTAAGCCTGTGGTGAGTACTTATATTTTAATTATCAAGTCTACTTTGAAGCGTGAGTTCCTTTTAAATCCAGAAACAAATTTATTCACTATTAATTTGGAAACTTTTGAACTTGACTCCTAATCTTTTTGAATGACAGTGATGATAAAAGTATAGGGTCATTTGTTTGATTTTTTTCATTTGTTTGTGTGGTTGGTGGTTTTGCCTGTAAAGATAATGCAGCCAACAGACATGAAAAAAAGCTCATCATCACTGGTCATTAGAGAAATGCAAATCAAAACCACAATGAGTACCATCTCATGCCAGTTAGAATGGTGATCATTAAAAAGTCAGTAAACAACAGGTGCTGGAGAGGTTGTGGAAAAATAGAAACACTTTACACTGTTGGTGGGAGTGTAAATTAGTTTGACCATTGTAGAAGACAGTGTGGCGATTCCTCAAGGATCTAGAACCAGAAATACCATTTGACCCAGCCATCCCATTACTTGGCATATACCCAAAGGATTATAAATCATTCTATGATAAAGACACATGCAAACGTATGTTTATTGCAGCACTATTCACAATAGCAAAGACTTGGAACCAGTCCAAATGTCCATCAATGATAGATTGGATTAAGAAAATGTGATACATATACACCATGGAATACTATGCAGCCATAAAAAAGGATGAGTTCATGTCCTTTGCAGGGACGTGGACGAAGTTGGAAACCGTCATTCTCAGCAAACTATCACAAGATCAGAAAACCAAACACCTTGTATTGTCACTCAGAAGTAGGAGTTGAACAATGAGGACACATGGGCACAGGGAGAGGAACATCACACACTGGGGCCTGTCAGGGGCTAGGGGGCTAGGGGAGGGATAACATTAGGAGAAATACTTAATGTAGGTGACAGGTTGATAGGTGCAGCAAACCACCAAGGCAAGTGTATACCTATGTAGCAAAACTGCATGTTCTGCACATGTAACCCAGAACTTAAAGTATAATAAAGAAAGAAGATAATGCTTATGTGTTAATACAACAGTTGTAGTGCATGTTGGTCCACCCATCACACTCTCTCACAGAGTCTTTGCACATTTCTTGGAACCCTTTGAAGGTTTGTATGTAAACATTCTGGTCATGCAACCAAGGCATTCTTTTCTTTCTTCCTGGATACTGCTCTGCTCAGTTGTATTCTCTTCTTTTTAGATTGTCCTTTCTGATACTCCACCTTCTTTATTTTGTTTTTCATATTTATTTCAGTCGCTATGTCAAGGGCCAATTGGAGGAGATGAGGCTAGTAGTAGGAAAATCAGTTAAGAGTCTCTTGAGATGATTGTAATGTGAGAGAGGAATGAGGGTCCAGACAAAGGCAGTGTCAGTGGGAATGGAAGGGAACTCAGTGTAAAGTCAATTCCAGATAATTTGGTCACTTAAGCACAGAGTGAATGGTTAAGAGATGGCAATGATACTTATTGCACTGAGAGATCTTTGAGGTCAAGGGATTTGCCTTTTATTTCTCTATTCCCAATACCTGCAAATAGCACCTGACACATGTTAAGAACTCAAACATTTCCCATTGAAACAACTGCATTATGCCACTAACAGATATAGGAAATAAAGGAGCAAGATCTCTTTCATTGAATAATGGTCAATTTAGTTTCAGATATGTTGAAATGAAGATGCTGTAGATACCTGTGTTTTAAACTGTTTTACACAAACTGCTTATACTCTAGGATAGCGCTTTCTAGTATAACTTTCCGCAAGGAAGTAAATTATCAGTATCTGTACTTCTCGATATGATAGTCCCTAGCTGCATGTGACCTTTGAGCATTGGTAATGTGATTAGTGCAACTGAGGAGCTGAATTTTTTCATTCTTTTTACTTTATTTTAATTCATTAAAAGTTACATTTAAATAGCCACAGGTGACTAGTGGTTATTGTATTGGCAAGTATAGCCCTAGAGGCTCATCAATTAGCTGCTATTATACCTCTGATTAAACTTGAAATTCCTAGACCATCACCCGGTGGTGTGGCTGTTTCTAGGTAACGTTTTAAAGTAAAAGAGGAGATAAACTAGTTGAGACCTTCTCAATATTTTAAAATGAATAATTGCTGTCTATTTTCTATCCATATTGGTTCAAATTACAGATGCACTGCATGATTGTGCTACTGATGTCACCAATCTGGAAAGCTGCTGAATATTCTATTTTTTGAATGCATACAGGAAAAGCAAATAAAATAATAATATGATAAAATTGTAGTGTATAGCACCTCTATACATACACACCTTGTTTTCCATTCATGTATTAGCACTTTACAATATCCTAAACCCTGAATTTGTGTCTATATGTGTATGTGTACACCTCCCCACTACACACACTTAACACATACTATATTATTATTTAGAAAAAAAATGAAGTCTTTAACGGTTTAATTATGATTCAAAATATTTTTCTACTACAAAATGCTTCATGCTGTGTAGATTCATCAAACAAGGTGTGTTTATCTAAGATTCTAGCTAAACAAATATTCTATGGCTGAGAGAACAAGCTCGATTTAGGCCGTATGCTACATAGACCTCTTCCCATTTGACTGCTTTTTCTTTGCCTTATGTACGTAAGATTACTGGAAACATGATCAATTTAGACCCATATTTTCAAATAATCTGACTTATATGTTTTGTTGTAGCTACAAAAGTTTCAGTGTAAGGACAGCTTGTTATAAACACTTCCATTTTTCACATTCAAGGCCATAGTTTTGAATTTATATAATTACTTTATATATTTTTTCTAGTAGGTGGCTTTTAAATGTGTACTTTGCAAAATGTACTAGCAACTGCTATTACAGTATTCCTCTAAAATTTTAAAAGTTACACTCAACTTGAATTCATAAGACAGATCACTTTTAAATTATGAAACACTTGCCTATGACTCACACAATTCTAGTAGTCTTAGAAACTCAAACCTACAGAAATTACAGCTTATTCATTTATAAAGAAGATCACTGACCCCTATGGGTGGATGAGGAAGACTGGTTACTAAATTTTCTTGATTCTCTTCAGCGAATATTTTATTAGCTTCCTTCACTCATTCTTAACAACATGGTGCTAAGGTGAAGAATGATTGCTTGGAATTTTTATTTAGAGCCTTACTGCTGGGTTTCCTTTATATCCATTTGAAACATGTTGGTGTTTCGGTGTTTTGGCTTGTAGGCTTATGCTAATTTGTTTGGAACACATCATAATGATCTTTGTTATTGCTTTTCACAACCTGACCATAGTAAGCATTGTGTTATTAGAATGGGAAATGCGGAAGTGCTAATTCAAAATTTTAGCAAATTAAAACATTAAA
The DNA here is from genome assembly GCF_003255815.1 of Theropithecus gelada. Classification (NCBI taxonomy): domain Eukaryota; kingdom Metazoa; phylum Chordata; class Mammalia; order Primates; family Cercopithecidae; genus Theropithecus; species Theropithecus gelada. Next base: position 67,365,189 of record NC_037689.1, on the reverse strand, counting down.
ATACTGCTTTGGGTCCCACCCATGATATGATCTTGCTCCTTTTTTTTTTTTTTTTTTTTTTTTTTAATTGAGATGGAGTCTCGCTCTGTCGCCCAGGCTGGAGTGCAGTGGTGCGATCTCAGCTCACTGCAAGCTCCGCCTCCCAGGTTCACGCCATTCTCCTGTCTCAGCCTCCGGAGTAGCTGGGACTACGGTGCCCGCCACCACATCGGGCTAATTTTTTGTATTTTTAGTAGAGATGGGGTTTCACCATGTTAACCAAGATGATCTCGATCTCCTGATCTCGTGATCCACCCGCCTCGGCCTCCCAAAGTGCTGGGATTACAGGCGTGAGCCACCGCGCCCGGCCAATCCTTTTTCAAGTTATTATTTGTAACTAAATGGATAAAAAGGTCCTTTTTATGTGTTAAATTCCATGTTTCTGTTGTAGGGTCTCTGTGATTCATAGGTCTCTGCCCTCTACCCACTTATCCTACAAAGAAAATGCCACAAAAACAAATAACCTTCTGGGAACCCTAACATTTTAAAATGGAATTTTTTTTAAAAAGGTCTAAATTGCAAACTAAAGAGTTTCTGATTAAAGCAATAGAAGTTTGTCAGATACCTTGTTAAATTAATATTTCCCCACAGTGAATCACTTTATTGTTCTTACACTGATTCTAACTAAGAATATATATTTCTATGAAGTAAGGGCTTATAAAAATGTAGTTCTCTCTAGCTTTCCTATTGGTAACGTTAGGATTAAATTAGTACTAATGTAGCAATAGTTGCTTGTAATACTGTTGATTGTGTTACACTGTGTATTGTCATCAATTTAGTTTTACTAAATATTGTGGTAAAACAGTGATAAGTAATTGATATGGAAAAGCTCAAATAAATTATTCAGTTAATGAGGATTTGCTGCATTTTCTACATTATCTTTACATGCTTAGGACTGTGTTGGGTTACGTTTATACTTAATACAAAATTTCATGAAGACTTAAAGAGGTTATTTTATTTTCCCAAACCCACTGCCTACCCTGCCAGCCTCTTAGTCATGCCTTGTGAAAAATGCTGTCCAGTTTATCTCCTCTTTACTGGAGGAATTCCCTCACAAAGCTAGTATGGTCTGGTTCCAACAAATGTGCATACTTTAGTGTTATGGGCTGAATTACGTACCCTTAAAATTCAGATATTGAAGCCCTAACCACCAGTTACTTTGAAATGTGACTGTATTTATAGCTAAGGCCTTTAAGAAGGTGATTAAGTATACTTTAAAACAAAGAATCTAACCGTATTGCTTGTAACTCAAAGGATAAATGCTTCAGGGGATGAATACCTCATTCTCCATGATGTACTTGTTTCACATTGCATGCCTGTGGCAAAACGTATCAGGTACTCCATAAATATATACACGTACTCTGTACTCACAAAAATTAAAAAATAATAACAATTTAAATAAATAAATAAATAAATCCGGCCTAGAATGGATTCTAATCCAGTTTGCTTGGAGTTCTTATAAGAAGAGGAAACGTGGGCATAAAAGAGTTACCAAGGATGAACTTGCACAGAGGAAAGAGCATGTGAGGACACAGGGAAAACACAGTCATCTACAAACCATAGAGGAAGGTCTCAGGAGAAACTACTAAACCTGCCAAAACCATGATCTTGGACTTCTGACCTCCAGAACCGTGAGAAACTAAATTCTTGTGGTTTAAGCCATTCTGTCTGTGGTATTTGTTATGGCAGCCTTAGCTAACTACTGCATTTGGAGGTAGACAGACAGACAGATAGATAGGACAAGGAAGGTGGATATCCAAGCCTTCAAAATAGTGGTTAATACAAGGCTGACTGTAGCTTAGATTGGTCAAAATACTTTGTTAGTTTTAAGGGCAATGGGTATTACTGCATCTTGACAAAGAGGCATAAAAATGCAAATATTGGGGCCACTGAACATTCCAGATTAAGTCATAATTAATGTTTACACTTAAAAACGATAAGAGATTTAGGTAAAAAGACAAAAAATGTAGTCAGAGAGTTAATACCTCCTAATCCAAATATCTAGAATGTTCCACACTCCTCAGCCATTTGATTCATATACAGTTGCCGTTACATTGCAGGATAATACTTATATCCACATTTGGTGGAGGTGGGAAGAGATGGAAACTACCTTTTCTATCATTAACACAGTAGTTAACAAAGGTGTGAGCTGTTGGAAAAAGTGTATCCAAAGTTCTCATCAAAGCATACATAAAACCACATTGAAATCCTTTGATAAGATTTTTAAAACATTTCTATTCAAGCTTATTTGGAAAATGTGATACACAAACCATGAGAATACTACCTAATGTGCCATTTAATATTAAATGTAGACTAAATAGTTTTAAATTTATAAAATAAATATTAATATAATCTCAGCTCCAATGTTGCTGTGTTGCTGTTGCTGCTGTGATACTGCAGTACTATATTATTATCATATGGTATAATTTAATGTCTTCTAAATGTATCTTCCTTTGTCAATATTTTACTCATTTTATAAATTACAGTTCTGCAATGGTAAGCTAATTCATATCTTGAACATAGTGCTAAAATGATGTAGTGCTTCCGTTTTTGCTCAGTAATTGATCTTTCAAATTTTTGCATTTTCTGATATTAATCATGTTTATTGGCCTAATGTTTCTATAAAAAATTCTCAGTGTTGCAGTGGTTACTTTCATAGCTTATTAAAATACTCCCTTGCCCCACCATCTCTCTTCATTACAGCATAACAATGTCTTATTGATTTTAACTGAAATTTCAAATTTGTCAACACTAAAATATGTCAATGCACCAAACCATAAATTACCTCCCTGCTCTTAAGCACATGCTGTACAACAGCCAACATCTGGATGAAAAGAGAGAACAAGTGGTAATCATAGAAGTATTGCATGTTTTCAATGAACATAGCAGACCTCAACATGATCAAGGGAATGATTTTTGGTCCATTAAACCAGTCTATTAAATTCAATCAAATTTCCTACCTACGAAGGTTTCATGCATCTTGTCTGAATGGCTTATAGCAGGACCCCAACAAGTAACTGCTTATTTCTTCCCACATTTGATTGGAAAATCTGCGTCCACATCCGCAGGGCCAGATACCCTTCAATCTTTACATATACTGCTCTAGAATCTGGTGTTTCCTTATCTCAGCTCATCTAGTTGGAGGCTAGTCAAGATTCTCACTTTTGGATTAGAGATTAACTTTGGCCACAAAAGAACCTGAAAGAGTACTGAAGAGGAGGACTAGAATAAGGTTCTTCCTCTTCAGAACTGAGGTAAGACTGGATGACTGGAGAGGAAGGTTAAACAATCCTTTCAGAGATTCTAGCAGGCAATTTGCTTGAATAAATTTTAAATCTTGAGGAGGAATACCAATTGGGCCTGAAGACATTTCCCTGAAAAGTTTACAACTCTCAAAACTGCTTTTGCAAATGTGGTTTTTGAAATAAAAGTATAAAAATTTTTGTCCCCTTTGACTCAAATTCCATTCAGGGAATTAACTGATTCTAAGGAAATAATTTAAATGAAGGTTTTTGTTATAATGTAGACTATAGTAGTGACAATTGGAAACGAAGTCTAATGTTTAATAGTCACTGCACTTTGTAGATATGATACCTGAAGCAACATGACAGACTGCTTATAATGTAAAAATGGGTATCCATATGAACAAAGTGTGGGAGGGAAGTCAAAGATGTGAAAATAATCACAATATTAAATGTTGTGGATATGAGTATGTTGATTTTTCTACCTTTAAAAAAAACCCATTAAACGTACATATTTTACAGAGCTCCCAAGAGTCCCAAGACCAAACCGCACACAAACAGGGTCAGAGTTTTAGGCAGTAAGTGGGATGGTGTCAGCCAGGTAGAGTGCTAATGTTGCAGTCCCTACATGGGAATGGAGGAGGAACCACTGACCCCTGAATGAATGAAGCACATCAAGCAAATAGATGCAGCTGCCTGCACAACCATTTTGTTTTCTAAAGCCAGACTATCTGCTTCTGCAGTGATTCGAATCCCACTCTTTACTTCCCTGTTTAAAGTATTATCCTGAAAGAATGTCCTGGAAATTATTCTGTATTTATTTTCCATATGGTTTTAAGCAATGGTTCTATCCCCCATAGTATGTTAGATACCAGATGAAATAGCTATGTCAATGTAGATCATGATTTATCTACATTTATACACACTTCACCTCACGTTCTATCTTGAAGGATCAAGGTAAGTATAATTTCAAATTCAAAGCAATTGTTTCCTATTTTTGTCCAGCTTATTTTATACAGAACTCTAGTGTGTATGAATAGATTTGCTTCTCTGAGTGACCTGAGAAGAAAAGATCATTCTTTTCTTACTATGTATTTTTGCATGTTATCATGCTCTTACAAATGATTGTGTTCTTTTTCAGTGATCAGTACAGTCCTTTAAAATATAGTATATGTATGTTAAAGGTTTAGAATACAAGGCAGTGGTGGTCAATTAATGTTCCCTAACATGTAAGTGCTTCTAAAAGCTATTCATTATGATTCCAGATTTGTTGAGAATACCAACAAGTCAAGAGTGCCTATACTATTATTGAGAATGATTTAGCCTTCCCAAAGGCAGCTTACATCTCTAGACTATTGAAAGTTTTTGAAACTGTCATAAAAATGAGTTAACTGTGTTCAATAACAATATTCTAAGAGGTGGTATTCATGATTGCAGCCCTAAAAGGGAATTTTAAAAAGCCTTCTTATGGAAAGTTGTCAAATTGAAATCTGTTTATATGAATCTTTTTCAGGTGGAAGTGAATCCCCCTGGGATAAGGATAAGATGCAGTCTCCATTTGCGGCACCTGGACCCCAACATGGAATTGCTCATGCAGCCCTAGCTGGCCAGCCAGGCGTTGGAGGTGCTCCAACCCTCAATCCACTGCAGCAGAACCACCTGCTAACCAATAGTATGTATACCGTCCTCCCAAAACTGGGTGTGTTGAGCAAAATACTATCCAAGACCTACTAGAAAACTTTGGCTGGCAGGGCTTAGTCTATTTTTCTTCAATAAGGTTTACCGATTTAGTATCAGAAGGGGAGGTAAAGAGGGAAAGTGAGTCCCTCTTTACCTCCTCTTCTGATATTAAATGGTTAAATCTTAAGTACATGTAAGGGCACATGGGAGGTACATGGAAGGTAGAGGTATACAGAGTAGAGGTACATGGGAGGCTATGTAGTATAGTCATTAAGAATGTTGGCTAAAGTCACATAAACTTGTGTTTGAATCCCACATGTTTCGAATTCTTTTTTTTTTTTCCTTTTTTTAATGGAGTTTTGCTCTTGTTGCCCAGGCTGGAGTGCAATGGAGCGATCTTGGCTCATTGCAACCTCCGCCTCCTGGGTTCAAGCAATTATCCTGCCTCAGCTTCCCAAGTAGCTGGGATTACAGGCACCTGCCACCACAGCCAGCTAAGTTTTTTTTGTTTGTTTGTTTGTTTTTTGTATTTTTAGTAAAGATGGGGTTTCACCATGCTGGCCAGGCTGGTCTTGAACTCCTGACCTCAGGTGATCTGCCCGCCTTGGACTCCCAAAGTTCTGGGATTACAGGTGTGAGCCACTACACCCGGTCACATGTTTTGAATTCTACATTATTGTTAGATGTTGGAGAAGTCACCTAACATTTCTAAGTCTTAATATCCACAACTATATAGACTGTGGATAAAAATACACCGACTTAAGGTTGCTGTGAGGTCTCAGAATAATAAAGTAAAATATGTTAACAGTGAGTTGCATATAGTAAGTACTATATATATCACGAGTAGTATTATTACTTAGCAATCGCACTATAGCTAATGTATACAAATACAGGTTTAGATGATGTTTTAGGGACTTCAAAGACCCACAAGTCTTTCTGCAGCAAAGCAGATCTTGTGTATATTACTTTTGTATATATCTTACTTTTCTTACGAATGGATAATCCAGGATAGGGTTTCATTACTCTCTTCCCTGACACTTTTATTCTCCCATTCTACCTTGGGATTAAGGCAACAGAGGAATTCTGAGACATTTTAATATAATGTTCCAAATCTTAGTGAAATTGGTCAGTTATTAAGCATACAAAAATAGGTTATGGTGTGTTACTTTAAAGTGGTTATAATCTCAAGCATAAAATGTCCCATACAAAATGAAATGTTAAACAAAAGCAAATGAAATGAATGCCAGAAAAGTTATAAATATTATGATATGAAAAGTTAAAAAAGGACTGATTAAGGTAGATTCAGGTTATAATGAGGGTAATTTAGAAGACTTTGGCCTCTAGTCCGACATATAAAGAGCTTGGAAGTCATTACTCCCATCTTTGCAACTAGAAAAAAGATAAACAATCTGAGAATCACCAACTCTTATTAAAGCCATTAGAGCTTGAGGTCACAGAGCCTCACCATGCTGGAAACTAGAGAGAAAGGCAGCACAGCTCATAAGGAGAAGAAGCCACAGCTAGATCCTGGTAGAAGCATTTAAAAGATAATTGAGTAATTGCAGGAGACTTGCTGTAGATCTAGCTCAAGAGACAAAAATCTCGTGGGGGCCCTGGTTTATGAGGCCCTTACACTTTCATGAGTTTTATTTCTAGGAGCCCTACCAGATTCTCAGGGTGAAGATATGAGAACATTCTCCTCATGTTTCTAGCAAGGGGAAAAGAAAAGTAACAACTTTGAAATATGCTCATAGTAGTCTGTTCTCCTGAAGGCCCGTCCTCAAAGAAAACTATTTTACCAGAGCTTAAACTACTTGGTGTTGCTAGAGCCTAACTGACCTCGGGAAAGGGATATACTAACCTCCAACCCTCTCTAACTTTTATGTGAGGGGAAAAGAACAGTACAGTTCCAGCAGCCTTAAGCCTTCTGTCTCACCTAAGGACTTACGGGAGTTAAAAATTACTTGTGAAAGTCACAGCCCAAGGATACAGGCTCACTAAGGGGCTAAGACCTAATCATAAGATTACAGAATGTTTCTTCTCTCACATTTAAGTATCCCCACAGTAGTGCTCCTGTATAACAAAGGGGGATTACAGCTTAAAGAACTGCAATTTTCAGACCCTAGTTATGACAGGTTCTCTAGGGAGAAGCAAAACTAAGGAGGACAGAAACAAGACTAGAGGAAAATTTAGACACTAATGCCACAGGTAAAGCAAGCATTTACGATAGCCTAACTACCAGCCAGATCAGCATAAAACCTATCACCAAAGGCCCATTTACTTCAGTCTCTCCTACTACATCATTTCTGGCTTTAAACGAAAAAGAAAATGCAAACATAAACAAAATCAAATAACACAATCTGAAGAGACAGAGCAAACAACAGAACCAAATTCAGACATAGCTGATATTTTAGAATTATCAGACTGAGAATTAAAAAAAAAAAAAAAAACTAATATACTAAGAGAATGGAAAAAACGAACATCATACAGAACACATGGGATAGTTAATCAGTGAGGCAGAAACCCTAAGAAAAAATCAAAAGAAAATGCTAGGAATAAAAGAAAGAACTCCAATAAAATGAAGAATATCTTATATGAAATAATCGATAGAATACACAGAGTCAAGCAAAGAATCAGTAAGCTTGAAGATATTTCAACACATACTTCCCAAGCTGAAAAAAGAGAAATGATGACAGAAATAAAATACTAGAATGGACTATCTAAGAACTGTGTGACAAAGAAAAGAAAAAGATAAAAGAACAGAAGACATATTTCAAATAACAACGACTGAGAGTTTTCCAAAATTAATGAGAAACACCAAATCACAAATTGTTCAGCAAACACTAAGTAGGATAAATACCAAAATCTACAAATACCCATATCATATTCCAACTGCAGAAAACCAATGACAAAAAGAAAATCTTGAAAGAAGACAGAGAAAAAAACTTTATTTTCACACAGAAACAAAGATAATAATTACACTGGACTTCTCTTTAGAAACCAGGCAAATAGCAAGAGAGTGGAATGAAATATTTAGAGTGTTGAAAAAGAAAACACCATAAATGTATACCCTTACTACCCACCCACAAGAATTTAAAAATATGTATTTAAAACCCCACAAACCTAGAATTCTGTCTCCAGGAAAATTTCCCTTTAAAAGTGAAGGAAAAATAAAAACTTTCTCAAACAAAAATTGAGGTAATTTGTTACCATACCAGTAGAACTGCATCGCAAGAAACATTGAAAACTCTTCACGAAAAAAGAAAATGATATACATTGGAAAGTTTGATTTATGTAAACAAAGGAAGAGCACTAGAGGAGGAATAAATTAAGATAAATTAATTTTTTAAATTTCTTCTTTTTGTTTTGTTAGTTTGTTTTTTTACAGGGTCTCACTCTGTCACCCACGCTGGAGTGCAGTGGTGTGATCACGGCTCACTGCAGCCTTGACCTCCCAGGATCAGGAGATCCTCTCTCCTAACCCCCTCCACCCCCCAGTAGCCGGGACTACAGGCATGTGCCACCACTCCCAACTAACCTTTGTATTTTTTAGTAGAAACAGGGTTTTGCCACGCTGCCTAGGCTGGTCTTGAATTTCTGGGCTCAAGAGACCTGCCTGTCTTGGCCTCCCAGAGTGCTGGGAATACAGGCATGAGCCACCATGCCCAAACAATTTATAAAAATTCTTAGTTAATCTAACACATAATGGTCTGTTCAAATAATAAAAGCAATATAAGCAGGAGGAGCAATTCTTATATCAGGTAAAACAGACTGTAAAGCAAAAGCAGTGAAGAAAAGACAAAGAAGGTCATTATATTGATATATTGATAAAAGGATACATCCAACAAGAAGATATTACATTCCTAAATATACCTGCACCTAACTCTGAAACTCCCAGATTAATAAAACAGTTACTACTAGACCTAGGAAAAGAGGTAGACAGCAGCACAATCATAGTGAGTGTCTTCAACACTCCACTGACAGAACTAGACATAGCATCAAAGCAGAAAGCAAACAAGGACTTAAACTGAATGCTAGAACAAACCGACCTAAAAGTATTTACAGAGCACTTTATCCAATAAATGCAGAATTTACATTCTTCTCATCAGCATGTGGCACATTCTCTAAGATAGACCATGGATTAGTCCATTTTCACGCTGCTGATAAAGATATACCCAAGGCTGGACAATTTACAAAAGAAGGAGATTTAATGGACTTACACTTCCACGTGGTAAGGGAGGCCTCACAATCATGGTGGAAGGCAAAAGGCACTTCTTACGTGGCAGTGGCAAGAGAGAGAATGAGAACCAAGTAAAGGGGTTTCTCCTTATAAAACCATCAGATCTCGTGAGACTTATTCACTACCATGAGAAGGGTATGGGAGAAACCTCTCCCATGATTCAGTTATCTCCCACTGGGTCCCTCCCAAAACACATGGGAATTATGGGAATACAATTCAAGATGAGATTTGGATGGGGACACAGAGCCAAACCATATCAGCCCATATGATAGGCCAAAAAACATGTACAATTTCTTTCAGTTCAGTTCAGATTTTGATTATTTTTTGTCTTCTGATATGTTTGGGGTTGGTTTGCTCATGCTTCTCCAGTTTCTCTAGTTGTGAGAATAGGTTGTTAATTTGAGATCCTTCTAACTATTTGGTGTAGGCATATAATGCTATAAACTTCAATACTAACACTGACTTAGCTGTGTCCCAAAGATTGTCATATGTACTATCTTTGGTCTCATTAGTCTCAAAGAATTTCTTGATTTCTGCCTTAATTTTACTATTTACCCAAAAGTCATTTGGGAGCATGTTGTGTAATTTCCATGTAATTATATGATTGAATTTGTTAGTATTGATTTCTATTTTTACTATTGTGCTGTCCAAGTGTGGCTGGTATAATTTCACTTTTTTCAATTTGCTGAAGATTGTTTTATGTTTGATTATGTGGTAGATTTTAGTATGATTTATTTTTTTCCCAATTTTCTGAGTTTTTAAATATTTGATTATGTGATCAATTTTAGAGTATGTGCCATGTGCAGATGAGAAGAATGTGCATTCCATTGTCTTTGGTTGGAGAGTTCTGTAAATGTGTATTAGGCCCATTTGGTCAATTGTGAGTTCAGGTCTTGAATATCTTTGTTATTTTATGCTTTGATGATTTGTCCAATACTGTCAGTGTAATGTTGAAGTCTCTCACTATTATTGTGTGTAAATCCAAATTTCATCATAGTTCTCTAAGAACTTGCTGTATGAATCTGGGTGCTCCTCTGTTGGGTGCATATTTATTTAGGGTAGTTAGGTCTTCTTGGTGAATTAAACCCTTTATTATTATGTAATGCTCTTTTTTCTTTTTTGATCTAACCACAGTAAAAAAATAAAGGAATCCATGATTTTGTTCTTTGAAAAAATTAATAAGATACATAGATTACTAGCTAGACTAATAAAGACACAAAAGACAGAAAATCCAAATAAACACAATTACAAATGACAAAGGGGACATTACCACTAACCCACAGAATACAAAAAATTCTCAGAGACTTACTATAAATACCTCTATGCACACAAACTAGAAAATCTAGAAGAAATTGATATATTCCTGAAAATATACAACCTCCCAAGACTGAACAAAAAAGAAATTGAATATCTGAACAGACCAATAATGAGTTCCAAAATTGAGGCAATAATAAAAAATCTACCAAACAAGAAAAGCCAGGGACTAGATGGATTCACAGCTTAATTATATTAGATGTACAAAGAAGGGCTGATACCATTTATACAGAAAATATTCCCCAAAATTGAGGAGGAGGGACCTTTCTAACTTGTTCTATGAGGCCAGGATCATCCTGATACCAAATCCTTGCAGATGCACACCAAAAACAGTAAAAGGTAAAAAGAAAAAGGTATTGTCATCAGGACAATATCCTTGATGAACACAGATGGAAAAATCTTCAAGAAAATACTAGCAAACCAAATTGAGCAACACATAAAAAGCTAATCCACTATGATCAAGTATGCTTTATCCCTGGCATCCAAGGTTGTTTCAACATATGCAAATAAATACATGTGATTCATCATATAAACAGAAGTAAAAACAAAAACCACATGGCTATCTCAATAGATGCACGAAAGGTTTTTGGTAAAATTCAAGATCCCTTCATGTTAAAAACCCTCAGTAAACTAGGCATTGAAGGAGCTACCGCAAAATAATAAGAGCCATCTCTGACAAACCCACAGCCAACATCACACTGAACTGGCAAAAGTTGGAAGCATCACCCTTGAAAACCAGCAGAAGACAAGGATGCCTTATCTCACCACTCTTATTCAACATAGTACTGAAACTCCTGGCCAGAGCAATCAGACAGGGGGAAGAAATCAAAGGCATCCAAAAAGGAAGAGAGGATGTCAAACTATCCCTAATCGCAGATGACATAATTCTACATCATGAAATTAACCCAAATGCCCATCAACAGTAGATTGGATAAAGGAAGTGTTGTACATATACACCATGGAATACTACACAGCCATAAAACAGAATTAGGTCATGTTCTCTGCAGCAGCATGGATGGAGCTGGAGGCCATTACCCTAAGAAACTAATGCAGGAACAGAAAACCAAATACCACGTATTCTCACTCAAAAGTGGAAGCTAAACCATGAGAACACATGGACACAAAGAGGAAAATAACAGACACTTGGGCCTAATGGAGGGTGCAGGGTGGAAGGAGGGAGATGATCAGAAAAAAATACTATTGGGTACTATGCTTATTACTTGTATGAGGAAATAGTCTATACAACAAACCCACATGACACACAGTTTACTTGTATAACAAATCTGCACATATACACCTGAACCTAAAATAAAAGTTAAAAAAGTCTCAATACATTTTTTGAAAATCAAAGTTAGATGAAATATCTTCTCAGGCCACAGTGGAATAAAACTAGAAATCAACTGCCAAAGGAACCCTCAACACTATAGAAGAACATGGAAATTAAGCAATCTGCTCTTGAAAGATTTTTGGTTTAACAATAAAATCAAGATGGAAATTTAAAAAGTATTCAAAATGAATGATAATAGTGACACAAGTTATTAAAACAGCTGGAATATAGAAAAAAGTAAACAGTGCCAAGAGGAAGGTTTATGTTACTAAACGCTTACATCGAAAAATCTGAAAGGTCACAAATTAACAACCTAACATCACATCTCAAGGAACTAGAGCAACTAGCCCAAACCAAACCCAAAGCTAGCAGAAGAAAAGAAATAACAAGGATTAGAGCAGAACTAAATAAAATGGAAACAAAATCTATGAAAAAAAGATCAATTTAAAAAAAGTTAGTTCTGTGAAAAGATACAAAATCAATAGAACATTAGGTAGATTAATCAAGAAAATAAGAGAGATGATTCAAATAAGCTCACTTAGAAATAAAAATGGAGCTATTACAACCAACACCACAGAAATTCAAGATTTTTTGAGACTACTATGACCACCTCTATGCACACAAACTAGAAAACCTAGAGGAAATGGTTGAATTCCTGGAAACATACAAACCTCTTAGCTTGAATCAGGAAGAACTAGAAATCCTCAACAGATCAATAATAGGCAGTGAGATTGAATCAGTAATTTAAAAATTGCCAAAGAAACAAGAGCCCAGGACTAGATGGATTTAAAGCCAAATTCACTGGACCTTCAAAGAAGTGATACCAATCCTACTGAAACTGTTCCAAAATATTGAGAGAGAATACCCTCCAACTCATTCTATGAAGCCAGCATCACCTTGTTAGCCAAGCAAGGAAAGCACATAACCAAAAAAAGATAACTATAGACCACTATCCCTGATGAACCTAGATGAAAAAAATCCTCAATAAAGTACAAGCAAACCAAATTCAACAACACATCAAAAAGATAATACACCATGATCAAGTGGGTTTCATCCCAGTAATACAGCGATGGGTCAATGTACTCAAGTCCAGAAACGTGATTCACCACCTAAACATAATTTAAAACCTAAAGCATATGATCATCTCAATAAATACAGAAAAACATTCAATAAAATCAAACATTCCTTTATTATAAAAACCCTCAACAAATTAGACATTGAAGGAACATAATTAAAATTATAAAAGCCATCTATGACAAACCAACAGTCAGCATCATACTGGAAGGGCATACACTGGTGGCATTATCCCCATAAGAACTGGAACAAGAGAAGGTTGCCCATTTTTACCACTCCTGTATAACATAGTGCTGGAAGTCCTAGCCAGACCAATCAGGCCAGAGAAAGAAAGAAAGGACACACAAATAGGAAAAGAGAACGTTAAAACATCTATCTTCACTGGCAATATGATCGTATAAGTAGAAAGTCCTATAGACGCTATCAAAGGATTTCAAGATATGTTAAATGACTTCAGTACTGTTTCAGGATACAAAATCAACATACATAAAATTGTAGCATTTCTATATACCAATAAGATTCAAATCAAGAATGAGAGCCAAATCAAGAATGCAATCCCATTTACAATAGTCACAAAAATGTAAAATATCTAGCAATACATCTACCAATGAGTCGAAAGATCTCTATAAGGAGGACTACAAAACACTCCTGAAAGAAATAATAGATGACACAAACAAATGGAAAAACATTCCATGCTCATGGATTGGAAGAATCAGTATTGTTAAAATGGCCATACTGCCCAAAGCCATCTACAGACTCATTACAATTTCTATCAAAATACAAATGCCGTTCATTTAAATAATTAATAAAAAAACTATTATAAAATTCATATGGAAGAAAAAAATTGGCCTAAATAGCCAAAGCAATCTTAAACAAAATGAACAAAGCTGGAGAGTTATCACATTGCTGGATTTCTAATTATACTACAAGGATATAGTAACCAAAACCAAAACAGAATGGTACTTATATGAATATAGACATATAGACAAATGGAACAGAATAGAGAATCCAGAAATAAAGCTGATCTTTGACAAAGCATCCAAAAGCATAAATTGGGGAAAGGACACCCTATTCAACAAATGGTGCTTGGAAAATTGGATAACCATATATAGAAGAATGAAACTAGATCCCTGTCTTTCACCATATACAAAAATAAACTAGAGATGGATTAAAGACTTAAACCTAAGACCTCGATTAATAAAAATTCTAGAAGAAAACCTAGAAAAAAACTCTTCTAAACATTGGTCTAGACAAAGAATTTGTGATTAAGACCCAAAAAGCAGATGTAATAAAAATAAATAAATAAATGGGGCCTCATTAAACAAAACAAAAAAAAGCTACTGCACAGCAAAAGTAATAATCTTCAGAGTAAACAGCCAATTCACAGAATGGCAGAAAATGCTTGCAAACTCTGCATCTAACAAAGGACTAATATCCAGAATCTACAAAGAACTCAAACAAATCAACAAGACAAAAACAATAACATCAAAAATGTGGGCAAGTGACATTAGTAGACACTTATCAAAAGAAGATATACAGGAAATGCAAATCAAAACCACAGTGTGATACCACCTTACTCCTGCAAGAATGGCCATAATCAATAAATCAAAACATAACAGATGTTGGTGTGGATGCAGTGAAAACGGAACACTTCTACATTGCTGGTGGGAATGTAAACTAGTACAACCACTATGGAAAACAGTGTGGAGATTCCTTAAAGAACTAAAAGTAGAACTACCATTTGATCCAGCAATCCTGCTACTGGGTATGTATCCAGAGGAAAAGAAGTAATTACACACACAAAAAAAAAAAACACGCACTTTTATAGCCACACAATTCACAATTGCAAAAATATGGAACCAGCCCAAATACTCATCAATCAACAAGTGGATAAAGAAATTGTATGTATGATATATATGTGATATATATAATGGAATACTACTCAGCCATATAAAGGAACAAATTAATTGCATCCACAGCAGCCTAGATGGAACTGGAGATTATTCTTCTAAGTGAAGTAACTCAGGAATGGAAAACCAAACATTGTGTGTTCCCACTCAAAGGTGGGAGGTAAGCTATGAGGATGCAAAGGCATAAGAATGATACAATGGACTTTGGGGACTCGGGGGATAATATAGCAGGTGGGAGAGAGATAAAAGACTATAAATTGGGTCCAGTGTATACTGCTTAGTTGATGGGTGCACCCAAATCTCAGAAATTACCAAAAAAGAACTTAATCGTGTAACCAAATGTCACCTGTTGTCCAAAAACTTGTGGAAATAAGAAATAAGAAAAAAGATATACAAATCGCCAAGAGAAAATGCTCAACATCCCTAATCAATAGGAAAATGCAAATCGAAACCACAATGAGATGCTACCTTACCCCTGCCGGAATGGATATTATTAAACATTAAAAAAAATATATAGATGCTGGCCTGGATGTAATGATAAAGGAGCACTGTTCCTTTTAGACACTGTTGATGGGACACTGTTGATGGGAATGTAATTTAGTACAGCCCCTATAGAAAACCATATGGCGATTTCTCAAAGAACTAAAAGTAGATCTGCCATTCAATCCAGCAATCCCTCTACTGTGTGTCTATCCAAAGGAAAAGAAGTCATTATATCAGAAAGACACCTGCACTTGTATGCTTACCGTAGCACCATTCACAATTGTAAACATATGGAATCAACCTAAGTGTTCCTCAACAGATGAGTAGATAAAAATAAAGTGTTATATGTATACACCATGGAATACAACTCAGCCACAAAAAGAAGAAATTAATATCTTTTGCAGTCATTTGGATGGAGCTGAAGGTCATTATTCTAAGTGAAGTAACTCAGGAGCAGAAAACCAAGTGTTGTATATTCTCACTTATAAGTGGGATTTAAGCTATGTGTATGCAAAGAAATACAGAGTGGTACATGGACATTGCAGAATCAGAAGGGAGGAGTGTGGGAGCTGGGTGAGGGACCAAAAAAACTACATTATGGGCACAGTGTACACTTCTCAGGCTACAGGTGCACTAAAATCTCAGATTTCACACTATGCAATTCATCCATTTAACCAAAAGTTACCTGTACAGGCAAAGCTATTGAAATATGAACAATAACAAGAAAAAGTAATTTTAAAAAGAATGTATTGGGTCATTATACTTGTGGATGAGTGAAATAAGTGACAGCAATGTTATAAAGGACTGAAAGGAGGAATTGAGAACTGAGAATACTCTGTTATAAGGCATTTGTACTACCCCTGAAGTAGTATAGTGGTATTTGTAAATGGAATAAGACTAATTGTAAATATATATTGAAAACTCTAAGGCAAACACTAAAGAACATTAAAAGTTTTAACGGTTTGATTTTTAAAACATTAAAAATTTTAATAAAAATTTTAAATTCCTCTTAAATTCATGTGGAACATTCACCAAGATAGGACATATTCTGGTCCATAAAATACACTTTAACACATTTAAGAGAATAGAAATCAAAGTATACCCTCAGTCATAATGGAATTAAACGAGAAGCCAATAACAGAAAGACAGCTGTAAAATAAAAAAATACTTAGAGATTAAACAGTACACTTATAAATACCACACAAGTCAAAAAAAGAACCCCCAAGAAAAATTCAAAAGTATTTTAAAGCAAATGACAATGAAAATATAATTTATCAAAATTCATAGGATGTAGCAAAAGCAGTGCTTAGAGGGAAATAAATAGCATTGAATTAATTAATATATTAAAAAGGATAAAGAGATAAAATCAGTAATCAAAGCTACCACTTTAGGAAAATAAAAAGATAAAAAATCTAAAGCAGAAGAAAATAAATAATAATTATTAGAATAGAAATGAATGAAATTGAAAACAGAATATCAACAGAGAAAATCAATGAAACCAAAAGCTGGTTCATTGACAAGACAAATGAAATTCATATACCCCTAGGCAGACTGACTAACAAAAAGAGAGAAGATGCAAATTACTATTATCAGAAAATAGAGGCCATCACTATTTATACTATGACATTAAATGATAATATAGCAATACTCAACAACTCTATACCCACAAATTTGATAACTTGGAAGAAATTAGCTAATTTTTTATAAACTACAATCTACCAATACTCACACAAGAAGCACCAAATAATCTGAAAAAGCCTATACTTATTACAGAAATAGAATCTATAATTAAAACCCTTCCACAACAGAAAGCACCATGTTCAAATGGGTTCAAAGGTAAAGTCTACCAAACATTTAAAGAAGAAAATATACCAATTATCTGCAATACCTTCCAGAAGATAAAAGCAGTGGGAATACTTTCTACCTCATTCTATGAGATCAAAATTAACCAAATACCAAAATATCAGAGAAAGACAATGTAAGAAAGGGAAACTATAGACCAGTGTCTCTGATGAACATAATGCAAAAATCCTGAAAACAAAATAGTACATTAAAGTTAACAATGTATAGGAAAAATTACACACCGGTCGGGCACGTTGGCCAATGCCTGTAATCCCAGCACTTTGGGAGGCTGAGGCAGGCGAATCATGAGGTCAAAAGATCAAGACCATCCTGGCCAACATGGTGAAACCCCGTCTCTACTATAAGTACAAAAATTAGCTATGTGCAGTGGTGTGTGCCTGTAGTCTCAGCTACTAGGGAGGCTGAAGCAGGAGAATCACTTGAACCAGGGAGACGAAGGTTGCAATGAGCCGAGATCGCACCACTGCACTCCAGCCTGGTGATAGAGTGAGACTCTGTCTCAAAAAAACAAAACTAAACAAAACAAAAAATTACACACCATTACCAAGTGGAATTTATTCTATGTGTGTAAAGGTAGCTCAACATTGGAAAATCAGTTGATGTAATCTGTAACATCAGTAGGCTAGAGAAAAAAAATAATATGATACTAAAAGTAGATGCAGAAAAAGTTTTTGAGAAAATACAATACACATTCATAATAAAAACTCTTAGAAAAAAATAGGAATAGAGGGGAACTGCCTCAACTTGTTAAAGAACATCTACAAAAACCTACTGCTGACATCTTACTCAATGGTGAAAAACTAGGTGCTTTTCCCCTAAGATTGAAAATAAGGGAAGGATGTTCCCTCTTATCACTTCTATTCATCATTGTACTGGAGGCCTTAGATAGTGAAAAATGACAAGAAAATGAAACAAAAATTTATACAAATTAGGGAAGAAAAAATTGTATTGGTTCAAAGATGACATGATTATCTGTGTAAAATTTAAAAAGATTTTACAAAAAAGTCTCATAGAACTGATAAGAGATTATAGTAAGGTTGCAGGGGCAAAATTAATGTAAAAAATCAACTGCTTTCTTGTATACCAACAATGAACAGTTGCAATTTGAAGTTAAAAACACATCTTAAGTGAAATAACTCTGAAACAGAAAGTCAAAAACTTATAAGTGGAAGTCTAGACTTCACCACTACACAATGTATCCATGTAACAAAACTGCACTTGTACCTCTTAAATTTATACAAATAAAAACACAAAATTGTTTAAATTAGCAGCAATAATTGAAGTACTTAAGTATAAACATAGCTAGCTAGCTAGCTAGCTAGCTAGCTAGATAGATAGATATAGATATAAGATTACTAGAATGACTACTACAGAACTCTGATGAAAAAATCCGGGAATATATAAATAAATGGAGAGGTATCCTATGTTCATGGATAGGAAGACTCAATATCGTTAGAACAGCAGTTCTTCCCAACTTGATCTATAGATTTAATATATTCCCAATCAAAATCCAAGGAAATTGTTTTGTGGATACTCACATAGTGATTCCAACATTTATATGGAAATTAAAAGAACCAAAATAGCCAGGAAAGTATTGAACAAAAAAAAATGCAGTGGACTGACACTACCATACTTCATCATTTACTATAAAGTTACAGTAATCGTGATAGTGTGATTTTGGCAAAAGAACTGACAAATAGATTAATGTTAATAGAACAGAATAGAGAGCCTAGAAATAGATCCACACAAATATAGTCAATTGGTATTTGATGGAGGAGCAAAGGCAATTCTATAGAAAGATCATAGCATTTTTCTACAAATTACAGTGGAACAACTGGGATATCACATGCAAAGAATGAACCTAGACACAGACAGACCATCTGTTCTTTACAAAAATTAACTCAAGAGCATCATAGACCTAAATGTAAATTGCAATTGCAAAACTCTGAATCTATTAGCAGATAACATCAGAGAAAAGCTGGGTGATCTTGGGTTTGGCAATGAGGTTTTAGATACAATATCAAGACCATAAACCTTAAAATAAACTAATAAGTTGGATTTCATTAAACTAAAAAACCGTTCCATGAAGCCCACTGTTAAGAGAATGAAAAGACAAACAAAAGAATAGGAAAAGTCTTTGCACAACTCATATATGATAAAGGACTGATAGATATACAAAGAAACTTTAATCTCAACAATAAGAAATAAGCAACCAAATTAAAAAGTGGACAAAAGACCTAAACAGACATCTCATTAATTAAGACACAGATGGATAATAAGCATATGAAAACATGTTGAATATAATATGTCACTAGGGAATTGCAAATTAAAACAACTAGGAGATACCCCTAAACACCTGTGGAAATAGCTAACATCCAAAATTGTCAACTTCAATTGCACACAAAGATTTGGAGCAACAGGAACTTTCCGTTTGTTGTTCATGGAAATGCAAAATACTATAATGACTTTGGAAGACATTTTGGGCATTTTTTAAACTAAAGTAAACATAGTCCTATATTTATACAAATCAATGAAGAACTTAAGTTCACACAAAAACCTATACACCAAAGTTTATAGTAACTTTATTCATAATTGCTAAAAATTAGAAACAACCAAGATATGCCTTAATAGGTGAATTCATAAACCAACTGTGGTATATATGTACTATGGAAACATATTTAGCAATAAATACAAATGAGCTATCAAACCTTGAAAAGACTTGGGTGAACCTTAAGTGCAAATTGCTAAGTGAAACAAATCAGTCTGAAAAGGCTAAATAGTGTGTGATTCTAACTAGCTAGCATTCCGGTAAAGGCAAATCTATAGAGCCTAAAAAGATCAGTGATTGCCAGAGGTTGGGGGGAGGGATAAAACAAGTGACCTCTGCTATAAACTATGGACTGTGGTTAATACATCAATATTGATTTTTCAAATGTAGAGATACAACAGATTATTACACGGTATTAATATGAGGACCAACTGTGTGATGGCAGAGTGGAGGTATAAGAAAATTCTCTGTAACTTCTGCTAATGTGTTTTATTAATCTAAGACTGCTCTAAAACTAGTCTATTTATTTTTTAAAGGGAAGGGGTATTTACATAGGCAAATCAATTGGGTTAGGAAGGCAGATTCCAGAGAGAAGCATTAACATGAGTGAAGGCTAACATGAATTCAAACTGTAGATGTAAATAGTCCAGTGGGGCTAGAGTACAGCATACAGAGAGGAATATAATGAAACATTACAACCAGAAAGGTAATTTTGGATGAAATAAAAATGCTTGTATTTTATTCTGGTAGCAGTAAGTGGTCACTGGAAGTCTTAAAAAGGGAGTGGAAAGGCAAATGAAAAACCACAGGAAGACAGATTGGGAAGATAGAGTACTTCTATCAAGGGATTAATGCCTGGTAGTCACCATAGAAATGACAAAATATTACAGAAGTCAACGTGACTTAGAAATCAAATCAATGTGAGATTTAGATAGACAGAGGATTACTAAAGTTTGTACCTTTCATAGCTAGAAGGAGGTGGTGCTATGCACTTATATAAGAATTGTAGGAGCTGCTGAAATACCAAGATGCATTAGAAATTATTCTTACAGGCCCGACTCTGTGGCTCACTGCTGGAATCCCAGCACTTTGTGAGACCGAGGTGGGCAGATCACTTGAGGTCAGGAGTTTGAGACCAGCTTGGACAACATGGTGAAACTCCATCTGTACTAAAAATACAAAAATTATCTGGGCGTGGTGGCACATGCCTGTAATGCCAGCTACTTGGGAGGCTGAGGCAGGAGAATCGCTTGAGCCCGGGAGGCAGAGGTTGCAGTGAGCCGAGATCGTGCCACTGTACTCCAGCCTGGATGACAGAGCGAGAATCTGTCATATTTTTAAAAATAAATAAATAAATAATTTAAAAATTTTAAATTAAAAAAAAGAATTATTCTTATAGTAACTTGCATAATGTCTGTGAAGTCAATAGGAAAAGAGATAACCCATTTTGGTGATTTTTTAAAAAGATTTGTCTTTATTACCATGCTATTAAAAGGCTACCTGTATATCTAGCATGTGACTAAGTGAGCCAGATTGCAGGTGTGGTGTGTACTACTGATGGTTTTTAATTATATGTGTTCAGTTTCAGAAAAAGTTTGACTTTCATAATTCAGTATTTACATAAGCTTGGCATGGAGAACTCATGTGTGGTCACTGTTAAATTGGCCTCTAATGTAAGTACTAGCTTGGGGTAAAGTCTAGGGCATTACAGTCAATTGACAGTTATTGCAGGTCATGATTTCAAAATATGAGTTTTAAGCCTTTCACGATCATTTGAAATGTTTGATGAATTAGATTTTAAAACTGCCAATGGGCTGTTAAATTCTTTTTGTAGTTTGCATTTAGTTTGCATTTCAATTGGACTTTAAGTAGGCATATTTCTTATTATTGCCAGATGGTGCCTAGGTGATACTGAAAATCTCTGGAGAATGAGGAAAGATTATTACACTGTTAAGGGAACTGTAAGTTGAATAAAAGCTTATTTGAGCATTTGAATAGTAAATAGGAGCACTGATGGCTACTTTTCATCTAAGTTTGATCAATTTGTGACTGAAGCAGTGTACACAAAGAATGACTGAATTGTATAATTACCTTGGGCTTGCGGTAAATGATAGCCTTATATAGAAACCTACTTAGGTCATTGATTGTCGTTATTATGTTCAACATAATGTGAAGGTTTCAGGAGAGAGATAAACAGTGATTAGTTTAATATATATTATAAAATATCATTATAGCATAAGCTATATGATAAAAATGCATATGTACCTAAGTAATTTTAGAAGGCTAACTGAAAATATGCTTCTAGTTTTAAAGGGAGTGAGTTGCACATACAAATGAGATTACACAGCATTTGTCTTTCTGTGCCTGGCTTATTTTGCTTAGCATAATGTTCTCCAGAATGACAAGTGTTTGAGGCGATGGATATATTAATTAGCTTTATTTAGTTATCCCACATTTTGTGTGTGTATATGTATATGTGTATATATGTGTGTGTACACATATATAATATATAATAGGATCACTTTGTATTCCATAAGTATATGCAATTGTAATTTGTCAATGTATAATAAAATTTTTAACTATTAAAAAGTAAAAATAATCACAAGTGAGTGGAAAAGGCCACTTTGAATTCAATATTGTAAGAGTTGTTTTGAGGCTTCATTGATAAATTAATAATGGCAACAAAAATATTTCAGAGCTCGAAAGTTTGGTTTAGAAGGTTGTTCCTAAAAAGGATTTAGAGATAGTGAGCTGTAAGTGAACACAGATAGGAGAAAAGTTTAAAATAGTTTCTGACTCTGGGATGTGGAGTCAGATAGGCAGTACAGAGAATGTTTTCTTTCCTGAGTTCCACACAGAATTTAAGTTTCTAGGTTAGGTTTTATCCTTGTGTAATTCTGGTAACAGTGCATTTTGTGACTATCTTTATCAGAAACACTGGTGGCTAATGTTTTCTTTATTGAGGAATTGCTTTCATTGTGATGATCACTTGAGTGTTGTATGAGACCTTACCTACCTGGAAATGTATTCCACTGCTTGTGCTGCCTTTGTACTTTCTTGTTAACAGTTTTAGATCAACCATTATAAGTGAAATCAGGAGATGGACCTCAAGTAATTTAACACTGCTTCTTCCTTCTAGCTCCCATTAAAATTGGACTTTATTAAAATTAAAAACTACTCTGTGAAACACACTGTTAAGAAAATGAAGCCATAGAATGCAAGAAAATCTTTGTCCTAAAAATGTGTGTTTTAAGTGTTTGTATTACTGCCACTTTGGTTTGAGGAATGAGATTTAGGGAGCTTTTTAATATACTTTCTATAGATTTGCTGATGTTCTTTTTCTGTTGTGATAAGGGAAGCAAGGAAATGTGAAGCGATTACCAAGAGAAAAAAAAGGACATTATTAATACTTAATACTTGTGTGCAGAATCAACGTAAATGCTGTCCACCATAGAATTTCTGTAGTCTGTGATAATTTAGAAAAATTATAGACAGGGATGTTTTAGAACATCTGTTAAAGACTACTGATTTCTGGGCTTCTGTCAAAAATTAGGCAAGATTACTGTAGAGGTAATTGTTTATAATAAGTGCTATGATTTGCTCACAGTCACATTCACATCCATAAAGCTAAACTAAACTTTAGTAGACTCTGCTCAAACTCCTTTCCTCCTACAAATTTCAGCCTATTAAGGGATAAGTAGACAATGATTTTAATGTTACCTTTTACATGATGGCATACCTGTGGCTACCAGAAGTTGAATGTGGATAATAATTGAGAGATGTTCTTTCAGATATTTCAAATGTGTGAAAATTATTTCAACTTGCATAAGAAAAAAAATGAAATTCCTGAAATGACTCAATAATATTTGTTATTAAGTATTTCTTATTAAACTGGAAAATAGGTTGATATTTTGATAGGAGAGTTATTATTTATTCACAAAGACTTTAAATTAAAGCTATTAATATAAGCATTCATTTTAGAGATTTATATCTAAAAGGGTATAACATAGTCCGAGTCTGTTTTCTTCTATAGTTCTGAAGCTTAGAGAATCTCCATCCTGCCTTACCAGCACCTCTGTTAAGTCTCTTAAAGAAATTATAAAGCTGTCAACTATCAACACATCAATGCATTATTGTTATGATGTTACAAAACGGTTATAATGATTAAGAAGAAAGTTCTTATTTTTCGAAATGCAATGATGTTTGGCTTAAAGATTTGTGTTTGTTTTATGGGTAAAAATTTTGCATCTTATCAATATTTGGGGAGTAAAAGCAAGAACAAAGCATATTTATAATTAAACATGTGGATACAGGAAGATTTTTAAAATTATTAAACAATATAAAATACCACAGGTGCTATTAATGGCACAAGGTGACACTAGCATATAATAAAAATTGTTTTTATAAGAAAACTAAGAATGAATTCAGATACTTTTTAACAAACTATTTCAGATAATCATAATGTAACAAGTTTAATATGCACTGTCTCTTTTAGGACTGGATCTGCCATTTATGATGATGCCTCATCCCCTACTTCCAGTCAGCTTACCTCCTGCATCAGTTGCCATGGCAATGAATCAGATGAACCATCTCAATACTATTGCCAACATGGCTGCTGCAGCACAGATTCACAGTCCACTCTCCAGAGCTGGTACCTCTGTTATAAAGGTAAGAATCATGATTTAGAAGGACAAAAGTGTCAATTACATGCAAATTTAGATAAAATATTAACAATCCCACTGGATCTTCAGTAGTCACTCAGCTCATTGATTCAGTTAGTTAGCATACAGTATTGATGGACTTAGTTTGTGACTAGGCCTTCCAGGTTTGTTGTTGTTTGTTTGTTTTCATTCCATGGCCACAGATCTCACTTTTAATTCTGTTTCCTGTCTTGCAGTCATGTGCACAGTGTGTGGGAGGCATGGGCAGACTAATGACAGAGTAGAAGAGTGTGCAAAAACCACTCCCATTGCTGGGGTGAAACAAAGTAAACACTGTGCATCTTTTTGGAGTTTCAGGGACAGTTATGAGGTATGATATACCATACAGGACTTATAGTCAGACAGTTTTGGGTTCCAATTCTGATTTGCAACTTAGCTGAATGAACTTGGGCATGACAGCCCTCCTGAACATGTTTCCTCAACTGTAAAATGAAGGTCATAGTTAATAATCTATGCTGCTTATTTCATGGACTGTCCGGAGATAATATGAGTAAAATATATGTAAAGACCTGCAAAACATTAACAATATTTATGATAACTTATTGCATTAACGTTATGATGTTAGAATACTTTTTTTTTCAAGTTTATGCGCATGGGATAATGAAACACAAAGGATATTTTGTAGCTACCCCTTCTTTTTCCTCTTAGTGTGGCATATGGCTTTTCTGCTCTCTTTTCAATTGTCATATGAATTAGGCTTTTGAATGCTTTTTCTTCTTGTGAAGAGGTGATATATGGGTACATAGTATCCCAAGATTTTAGTTAATCACAGAAACCCATTGATTCCCTCCTTTATTCCACCACTTACTCAACAAATATTACACCCTTAATAATTATATGTCAGGGTATTGAGCAATATGGGAAATTTATAAGTACGATATACACCTTGACTTTCAGGAGCTCCCAAACATAAATGTGAGACAAACAAGTACCCACTTAACTTATACCAACAAGACAGACTATGATGGATAACATAAGAGAACCACCAAGTATTACAGGAATTTAGAGGAAGGAGTGATTATACCTACCTTTTAGAAGAGAGGAGGCAGGGATCTGGGAAGGTATTATAGTTAATGGATTTCAACTGAGCTTTGCAATATTGATATGATTATAATAGATAGGCATGGAGGTGAAAGAAATGAAGGCAGAGGAAATGTGACATTTTGAACATACTTGTTTCATTTTAAAATTAGCTTGTAATTTGGGAGCCTTCTAAAGCACTGAAGAAAATTTTAAGCATAACCTTTGTAAGAAAGGAACAGAAAAATTGATCATTTTTATAAAGCTTCATCTATATATTTATAACACCAACTGGAAGTATGCTTCCTGGAGAGGCTGGTTGCAGACTTCACCACTACACAAATACCCTGGCAACAAAACTGCTCTTGTACCCCTGAATCAATAAAAAAAATTAAAGGTAAAAATAAAGCTTGTGGTTGATAATGAGTTAGTCTATCCTAACTAATGGGAGCTCTGTTATTAAAATATTTGACGGGAGTGTAAACTTGGACTTAGGGTTGTCTTTGAGAAGAAAATTACCCATGAAATGTGGGATAAATTTCCCATGATTTTGAAACTGGATGGCTATTAAGAAAATATGACAACACAAACAAATTGTGAAATTATATTAAAAAACAAACCTGGGAGCAGTGGCAGTGACATGTTCCTGTAGTCCCAGCTACTTAGGAGCCTAAAGAGAGGAAGATCACTTGAAACCAGGGGTTCAAGATCAGCCTGGGCAACATTGTGAGGCTCCTTCTCTAAAACAAACAAACAAAAGCACTTCAAAGTAATTGTATTGTCATACTGGCTTTGGAATGATGGAAGAGTACTCTTAATAGAGGCATGCTTATGACTCTTCAAAAGTACATTGGTTGGTTTTCATAAGTACCACATTTAATTAGCTGTATTTCATTTGAATGTTTGAGACTTCAGTTAGCTTTGTGAATAATTTGTGTCAAGAGGCACATGGAAATGTGGTTCATAATTATGGTCCTGGAAATGGAAAAGATAATTATCTTCTTAATCCAAATATTGGGTTTTTTTGTTTGTTTTTTTGGTTTTTTTTTTACCTATTACAGCAATATAACTGACATTTTGTTTAGGGCTTATTAGTCTATTTCATATGCAACCTTTTAAAAAAGAAAGTTGGCATTGTCACAAACAATTTTATACAACTTTTTAACAGGTGAAATTAGATCACATGCTTATTTATGTCCTGCCAAATACACAAATACATAGAAACCATTTTATGCTAAAGAGAAATGTATCTACTTTCATGTCGTTATTTTGACTAAAGTAAGTTAAGATAGATATATTTAATTAAAACACGCTGATAAAAATTTCTATTTCTGTACAAATCTATGAGAAATATATTTTGTCATATGCATAGATTGCACGGTGGTGGAAGAAAGGCTTTTTGGGTATCCATTACCCAAATAATGTACATTGTACCCAGTGAGTAATCTCTCATCATGCACCCTATTCCATCCCCTCACCTTTCCATTGTCTATCATTCCATACTTTACACTCCTGTGTACACATTATTTAGTTCCCACTTATAAGTGAGAACATATGGTATTTGTCTTTCTGTGTCTGACTTGTTATGCTTAAGATAATGGCCTCCATTTTCATCCATATTGCTTCAAAAGACAAATTTCATTCTTTCTTATGGCTAAATAGTATTCCATTTATATATATATATACACGTATATATATATACGTGTATATATATATATACGTGTATATATATATATAGTATCTATCTATCTATATATCTATCTCTCTATCTATCTATCTATGTAGATAGATAGATAGGAATTTGATAATGGGTTAGTCTATCCTAACTAATGAGAGCTCTGTTATTAAAATATTTTATCGGAGTGTAAACTTAGAGTTGTCTTTGAGAAGAAAATT
This sequence comes from Theropithecus gelada, assembly GCF_003255815.1. Lineage (NCBI taxonomy): Eukaryota > Metazoa > Chordata > Mammalia > Primates > Cercopithecidae > Theropithecus > Theropithecus gelada. Next base: position 67,337,832 of record NC_037689.1, on the reverse strand, counting down.
ACCCATGAAATGTAGGATAAATTTGCCTGTTAGGCAAATATGCCTGTTAGGATAAATTTCCCATGATTTTGAAACTGTATGGCTATTAAGAAAATATGACAACAAAAACAAATGGCGAAATTATATTAAAAAGCAAACCTGGGAGCAGTGGCGGTGATATGTGCCTTTTTCTATATATAATATATATATGTATATAAATACTATTTGGAATATATATATATATATATAAAATGGAATACTATGATCCTAAAAATGTGCAAGATATATATTCATATATATATGCAAGATATATATATGCATATATATATATATCTTGCAGTTTTTCTTTATCATATCATCTGTTGACAGACACTTAGGTTGATCCCATATCATTGCTGTTGTGAATAGTACTACGATAAACATATGAGTGTAGATATCTTTTTGATATAGTGAGTTATTTTCCTTTGGGTAGATACCCAATAGTGGGATTGTTGGATTGAATGGCAGTTCTATTTATAGTTCCTTGAGAAATCTCCCTACTGTCATAGTGAATGTACTAATTTACATTTCTACCAACAGTGTATAAGCATTACGTTTTCTCCTCACAAACATTTGTTATTTTTTATCTTTTTAAAAATCCTCACAAACATTTGTTATTTCTTGTCTTTTGAAAAATAGCCATTCTAACTCATGTAAAATGATATCCCATTGTGGTTTTAATTTGCGTATCTCTGATGATTAGTGACGTTGAGCATTTTCATATGCCCGTTAGTCATTTGTATGTTTATTCATGTCCTTTGCCCACTTTGTACTGGGATTATTTGGAGTTTTCATTTTGAGTTGTTTAAGTCCCTTCTAAATTCTGTTTACTAATCCCCTGTCACATGCATTATTTGCAAATATTATCTCCCATTCTGTAGGTTGCCTGTTCAATCTTGATTATTTCTTTTGCTGTGCAGAAGATTTTAGTTTAATTAAGTCCCATTTGTCTATTTTTGTTTTTATTGCCTATGCTTTTTACATCTTATTCATAAATATTTTGCCTAGACCAATGTCCAGGATAATTTTCCTTAGGTATTTTTACAGTACTTTTATAATTTCATGTCTTTCATTTAAGGGTTTAATCCATCTTGAGTTGACTTTTGAATTTGCTGAAAGATAAGGGTCCAATTTCATTCTTCTGTGTATGACAGTCAAATTTTCCCAGCACCATTTGTTGAAAAGGATGTCATTTCCCCAGTGTATATTCCTGTTGATTTTGTCACAAAAGAGTTGGCTCTGAGTACCTGGCTTTATTTCTGTGTTCCCTATTTTGTTCCCTTGATATATGTGTCTATTTTTATATCAGTACCATGCTGCTTTGGTTACTGTAGCCTTATAGTATAATTTGAAGTCAGTAATGAGATGCCTCCAGCCTTATTCTTTTTGCTTAGTATTTATTTGGCTATTCGGGCTCCTTTTAAGTTCCATATGATTTTGAGGATAGTATTTTCTATTTCTGTGAAAAATGATTTTTTTAACGGATTGCATTAAATCTGTAGATTGCTTTGAGTAGTATGGTAATTTTAATGATGTTAGTTTTTTTAATCCAAGAGCAAGGGATATTTTTCCATTTGTTTTTGGCATCTACAATTACTTTCACCAGTGTTTTGTAGTTTTCCTTGTAGATATCTTTTACCTCTTTGGCTAAAATTATTCTTAGTTTATTTTTTACTAGCTGTTGTAAATGGGATTGCCGTCTTTATTTGATTATCTGCTGGATCATTATTGGTATGTAGAAATGCTACCAATTTTTGTAAAGGGATCTTCACACTTTACTAAATTAATTTCTCAAATTCAAAAGATATTTGGTGGAGACTGAGGCTTTCTAGATGTAGGTCATGTCATCAGTGAACCGGGAAAATTTGACTTCCCCTTTTCTGTTTGGATGCCTTTTATTTGTTTATTTTGCGTGATTGCTCTGGCTGGGGTATATTGGTTCATTCTCAAGCTGCTATGAAGAAATACCTGAGACTGGGTAATTTATTTAAAAAAGATGTTTAATTGACTCACAGCTCCACATGGCTGGGGATGCCTCAGGAAAACTTACAACCATGGCAGGAGGCAACTCTTCACATGGCAGCAGGAGAAAGAATGACTGCCAACAGGGGAAATGCCAGACATTTATAAAATCATCAGATCTCATGAGACTCACTCTTTCACAATAACAGCATGGAGGAAACCACCCCCCATGATTCAATTACCTCTACCTGGTCCTGCCCTTGACATGTGGGGGTTATAACAATTCGAGGTGAGATTTTGGTGGGAACACAGAGGCAAATCATATCATTCCACCTATGCCCCCTCCAAAATCTCATGTCCTTACATTTCCAAACACAATCATACCCTTTCAGTAGTCCCTGCAAATCTCTTTTTTTATTGAGATGGAGTTTCGATCTGTTGCCCAGGTTGGAGTGCAGTGATGCGATCTTGGCTCACTGCAAGCTCCGCCTCCCAGGTTCATGTCATTCTCCTGCCTCAGCCTCCCAAGTAGCTGGGACTACAGGCGCCCGCCACCACGCCTGGCTAATTTTTTGTATTTTTAGTAGAGACGGTGTTTCACCATGTTATCCGGGATGGTCTTGATCTCCTGATCCTGTGATCCGCCCGCCTTGGCCTCCCAAAGTGCTGGAGTTACAGCCATGAGCCACTGCGCTTGGCCTAGTCTCCCCAAATCTTAATGCATCCCAGCATTAACCCAAAAGTCGAAGTCCAAAGTTTCATCTGAGAAAGGACTCAAGACAATTTCCTTTTGCCTATGAGTCTCTAAAATCAAAAGCAAGTTAGTTACTTCCTAAATACAATGAGGGACAGGCATTGGGTAAATACAGCCATTCCAAATGGGAGAAATTCTGCCAAAACAAAGAAGACACAGACCCTATGCAAGTCTGCAATCCAATAGGGCAGTCGTTAAACCTTAAAGTTCCCTAATAATATTCTTTGACTCTGTGTCTCACATCCAGGTCATGCTGATGCAAAAGGTGGCCTCCCATGGCCTTGGGCAGCTCTGCCCCTGTGGCTTCGCAGGGTACAGCCCCCTCCCAACTGCCTTCACAAGATGGTGTTGAGTGTCTGTGGCTTTTCCAGGCACACGATGAAAGCTGTTGGTGGATCTAGCATTCCATGGTCTGGAAGACAGTGGCCCTCTTCTCAATGTTCCACTAGGCAGTGTCCCAGTGGGGACTCTGTTTGGGGGCTCACACGCTCCATTTTCCTTCTGTACTGCCCTAGCAGAGGTTCTCCTTGTGGACTGTGTCTCCACAGCAAACTTCTGCTGGATATCCAAGGGTTTCCATACATCCTCTGAAATCTAGGCAGAGGTCCCTGAACCTCAATTCTTGTCTTCTGCACACCTGCAGGCCTAACACCACATGGAAACCACCAGGGCTTGGGGTTTGCACCCCCTGAAACAATTACCTGAGCTGTATATTGGCCCCTTTTAGCCACAGCTGGAGCAGCTGGGACAAAGGGCACCAAGTCCCTAGGCTGCACACAGCAGGGGAGCCCTGAACCCTGCCCAGGAAACCAATTCCCCCTGGTAGGCATCCAAGCCTGTGATGGGAAGCTCTGTTACTTGGCCTGGAGGCATTTTCCCCTTTGTCTCGGTGATTAGCACTTGGCTCCTCATTACTTATGCAAATTTATGCAACTGGCTTCAATTCCTCTCCAGAAAATGGGAGTTTTCTATTGCATCATCAGCCTTCAAATTTTCCAAAGTTTTGTGCTCTGCTTCCTCTTGAATGCTTTGCTACTTAGAAATTTCTTCCGCCAGATACCCTAAATCATCTCTTTCAAGTTCAAAGTTCCACAGATCTCTAGGGTAGGGGCAAAATGCTGCCAATCTCTTTGCTAAAGCATAGCAAGAGTCACCTTTATTCTAGTTCCCAACACGTTTTTTATCTCCATCTAAGACCACCTCAGCCTGGACTTTATTGTGCATGTAACTGTCAGCATTTTGGTCAAACCCATTCAACGAGTCTCTAGAAAGTTCCAAACGTTATATCTTTCTGTCTTCTTCTAAGCCCTCCAAGCTGTTCCAATCTCTGTCTGTTACCCAGCTAGTTCCAAAGTTGCTTCCACATGTTTGGGTATGTTTACAGTGGTGCCCTACTATCTCAGTACAATTTACTGTAATAGTTCATTCTCATGATGCTATGAGACTGAGTAATTTATAAAGAAAAGAGGTTTAATTGACTCACAGTTCTGCATGACTGAGGAAGCCTCAGGAAACTTACAATCATGGCAGAAAGCACCTCTTCACAAGGCAGGAGGAGACAGAAAGACTGCCAGCAGTGGAAATGAATGCCCAACGCTTATAAAACTTTCAGATATCCTGAGACTCACTCACTATCATGAGAACAGCATGAGGGAAACTACCCCCATGATTCAATTACTTCCACCTTGTCCTGCCCTTGACACTTGGAGATTATTACTATTCAAGGTGAGATTTGGGTGGGGACACAGAGCCAAACCTTATTACTGGGACTCCAGTATTATGTTGAATCAGACTGGTGAGAACAGGCATCTTTGTCTCGTTCCAGTTCTTAGAATACTTTCAACTTTTCTCCATTCAGTATGATATTGGTTGTGGGTTTGTCATAATGGTTCTTATTGTTTTGAGGTATTTTCCTTTTATGGCTCCTTATTTCATTGAGGTCTTTTATCATGAAGGGAAGTTGGATTTTTATTAAACGTATTTTCTGCATGTGTTGAGATGATTGTATGATTTTTGTTTTTAATTTGGATTGTGTAATATATCTTATTTATGTATTTATTTATGTATTTGTGTATTTCTTTATTTAAAGACAGCATTTTGCTTTCTCACTCAAGTTGGAGAGCAGTGGTACAATTATAGCTCACTGCAGCTGCAAGCTCCTGGGCTCAAGTGATTCTCCTACCTCAGTCTCTGGAGTAACTGGGTCTACTGGCACTTTCCACCGTGCCTGGCTAATGTGTTTCTTTATTTTTTATTTTTATTTTTGTAGAGGTGGGCGTCTTACTATGTTGCCTAAGCTGGCCTTGAATTCCTGACCTCAAGCCCTTCTTTCAACTTGGCATCCCAAAGTGGAGTCCCAGTAATAACGATTGGTTCTGTGTCCCCACCCAAATCTCACCATGAATAGTAATAATCCCCCAGTGTCAAGGGCAGGACCAGGTAGAGGTAATTGAATCATGGGGGTAGTTTTCTGCATAATCCTGAGATTATGACATTTATTGATTTGTATATGTAGATTCATCCTTACATTCCTAGCATAAAACACACTTGATCATTATATATTATCCTTTTGATGTGTCATGACTTAATTTATTAATATTTTGTTGAGGATATTTTCATCTATGCTTTTCAAGGATATTGGCCTGTAGTTTCCTTTTATTATTGTGTTGCCCTCTGGTTTTGTTATCAGGATGTTACTGGCCTCATAGAATTATTTAGGGATACTTTCCTCTTCTTAAACTTTTTGTAACAATTTCAGGATAATTGGTGTTAGTAGAATTTGACTGTGAATACACCTGATCACGGGCTTTATTTTGTTTGATGATTATTTTTGTTAATGATTCAATCTCACTACTCATTATTGTTCTGCTCAGGTTTTATATTTTTTCCTGGTTCAATTTTAAGAGAATGTAAGTTCCTAGGAATTTATCCATTTCCTCTAGGTTTTCAAATATGCAAGCTTTTACTTCTTCATAGTAGTCTCTGATGATCTTTCATTTTTCTGTGGAATCATTTGTCATGTCTCCTTTTTTATTTCTGATTTTTATTTGTATCTTTTGTTAGTCTAGCCAATGGGTTATCAATTTTGTTTACGTTTTCAAAGAGCTATTTTCTCATGTTGATTTTTCATACTTTTTTGTTCTTTATTTCATTTAGTTCTGCTCTGATATTTATTTCTTCTGCTAATTTTTTTTGGGGGGGTTTGCTTTTCTTTCTCCTTGAGGTGTGATGTTAGGTTGATAATTTGTAAGCTTTCTAAATGTTTGAAGTAGGCAGTTAATGGTATAAACTTCCCTCTCAGCACAATTTTTGTCTGTCTTATAGGTTTTGATAGGTAGTGGGTCCTTTTGCACTTGTTTTAAGAAATTTCTAGATTTCCTTCTTAATTTCTTCCTTAAGCCAACGATTGCTCAAGAGCATGTTGTTTAATTTCCATATATTTGAAGTTTCCTTAGTTTTTCTTTTCAATGATTTTTAGTTTTATTCCATTGTGATCTGAGAAGATGCTCGATATGAATTTGAATTTTAAAAATTTGTTGAGACTTGTTCTGTGGCCAGGTATATGGTCTATCTTGGAGACTGTTCCATGTGCTGATGAGGAAAAGGAATATTCTGTAGTTGTCAGATAGAATATTCTATAAATGGTTCTCCCATGTTGGGTGCTTGTATTTTTAGAATCATGATATTCTCTTGCTGAATTGATCATTTTATCAGTAGTGATTGAGTTGTCTTTTTTTTTACTATTTTTGATTTAAAGTCTGTTGTAACTGGTATAAACATAACTACTCCTGCTGACTTTTGATTTTCATTTGTATGAAATATCTTTTTTTCCACCTCTTTGATTCTGTATTTGTTTTTACAGGAAAGCTTCTTGTTATCAGCATATAGTTGGATCAAGTTTTTAAATTTATTTCACCCATCTATGTCTTAAGCGTAGCATTTAATCCATTTACATTCCAGGTTATTGTTGACATGTGAAGTTTTGTGCCTGTCATGTTTTTTATTCCTTTTAATTGGTTTTACAGGTTATTTGCTTTTTCCTTATTCTCTATGTTTCTTTATTGTTTGATAGAATTCTGTCATGTTGTCATTTGATTATTTCTCTTTCTCCTTTGTGTGACTGTTTTGTAAGTCTTGGGAGTTTTATACTTCCATGTGTTTTCATGATGGTGAATAACGAAGTTTTCTTTCCATGTTTAAAACTCTTTTGAACATTTAATGTATGATCAATACTGTGGGGAGGAATTCTCTGTGTTTGCTTGTCTGCTTGTGGATAAAAAATGCTTGTCTGGCAGTTTTTTCTTTTTAGCACTTTGAAAATGTCATACCATTCTCTTCTGGCCTGTAACATTTCAGATGAGAATTCCACTGTCTGATGGGGGTTCCTTTACAGATGACTAGATGTTTTTCTCTTTCTGATTTTAAAATTATTTATTTCCCATTGATTTTAGATATTTTGACTATAATATGGTGTGGTGAAGTCCTTTTTGCAATGTATACTCTTGGAGATTGCTAAGTCTCCTTTAGATGTCTGACACTCTTGATAGAAATGCAAAATCTCCATAAATTACTTCCTCATATAGGTTTTCTAGACTTTTGGTTCTTTCTTCTTCCTCAGAAACACAGATAATTCTTAAGTTTGGTTGCTTTATGTACTTCAAAATAGGTTATAGTCTTTATTCATTCTTTTAATTTTTTTTTTTTTGACTGACTGGATTATTTCAAAAGACTGGTCTTCATGTTATGAGACTTTTCCTTCTGCTTGGTCTTGTCTATTACTGAAATATTCAAGTGTACTTTATATTTCCTTCAATGAACTTTTGGGTTCTAGAATTTCTGGTTTTTTTGTTTGTTTTTGTTTAAAAAAAAAAAAAAAAAAAAAAAAAAAAAACGGTGTCTGTCTCCTCGGTAAATTTCTCATTTATGTCCTGAATTGATTTTCCAATTTACTTGCATTTGTTTTCAGATTTCTCTTGCATGTCATTGAGCTTCTCTAAAATTAACATTTTGAATATTTTATCTGTCATTCAATAATTTCTTTGTGATTCATTTCTTTTCCTGATCAATTTTTTATGATTTTATTGTGTCATATTTCCTTGCTTATCGTGCTTCCTGGGGTAACAGTAGCTTTTTCCAAGTTTTTGAAACTGCTTTTATACAAGAAAACTTTGCTGAAAGTGTATATATGTTATTGGTTGAGTCGGATACTTTGGCTTTGACTTTGGGTGCCCACGGTAGTGTAATCTATACAATATTTTCTGTAATATACAGGGTCATTGGTATCTGTGATTTCCTCCATGGGTTATGATGCAGTTATGTGTTAAGCCTGTGCTGAAATTTTGCTGTAGAAATGGGTTGCGAGATAGACCATTCTTCAGGCAGTAGTGATGGCATCAATAGGCTGAATCTGCCTGTTCTTAGTCCCCAGAGCAGCTTACACAGGCACCAGTGTTCATGAGTCCTGAAGGGCCAATTCGTGGGCCTCCAGATAGCTTGTTTGGATGCTGGTAATAACAGTGGTGGACCATGCATTTGGGCAGGTTCCCAGGACCCCTGCACTGCTGGTGTGATGTGACTAAATGCAGTAGTGAAGATGGAGCAACCCACTTAAAATCAAGTAGTTTGCGCTCGTGTTGCTGGTGCCTGCAATTGGTTGTGGAGGCTCGTTCCCCTGGCCTGCTGGTAGCACATGTGGGTGGGTGTCATCTGTTGTAGTATTGGTAGATTGGGTCAGTATGACTTCAGACTCTGGAAGCAGCAATCAAGTGCCAGCAATAATAAACTAGGCTGGGAAACTTCCTGGGTCCTGCGTGGCGTGCTTGAGTGCTGGGGATATGGGTCTAGGCAAGGAGACATTTCCTTGAAAGTAGTGACTTCAGGTGCTGTCTGTGATAAGCAAAAGTGGGGTTGTCCTCATGCCACCAGTGGAATTCTCAGGAATGGACTGTCATGGCTGTGCTGTAGACCTGCCATCAGGGAGGGTGGGGCTCCTTATAGCTGGAGGGGCAGGTAACTCTGGAAAGTACAGCCTGTCCACATCTTGATCTCACAGCAGCTGTAGCAGGGGAGAGGGAATTGTTTTAGGAGTGCGTTGAATTGTCCAGTCTCCTCCCGCTTCAGCCAGGTGGCAGATGCAGCAGAGTCAGCTCAAACTCTGCCCAGTGGTGAGGCACAGCTCAGTGTTACACTCTCAAAATTGCACCAGGTGTGGGTCCATAACCAGAGAGAGTGGTGCACCTCTCAGGTGAGCAGCATGGATAAGAAGCTGCAGAAAGTGAAGTCTGCTTATGCCTCAGTCTTACAGCAGCCTCAAGTAGGGTGGTGGAGATTGTCCTAACGGTGTGTGGGAGCACTCAGTTTCCCAGATCCTTCCTCAGTCCAGTGTTGGCAATGGCAACAGCCTTGTCAGTGCTGCCTCAGAGCAGGATCTAGATCCTTGGTATCTAGTCTCTCAGAATGGTTCCAGGTTGAAGCTGCTCTGAGATTGGAAGCCTGTGGGATTTTGGGTGGATTCCCTTTCTGGAGCAACACCTCTGTGCAATCACTAGGCAACTCCCTATGTTAGGTCCAAGGCCTGTGTTGATTGATGGGTTCTTCTATAAGCCAAGATTGCTAAAGTCTGTTGCAGGAGTGTGGAGTCCTGGGGAGTTTCTCCCTTACCTTTTCCCCATGTCCAGGAGCTTTTCTTGGTCCCCAGCAAGCCCCCATCCTGGTAAGCTGCTTCAAACCCTCTCATTACTTGCTTTGGGGTTTCCCATGAGTCTCTGTTGAATTTTAGTGTTCTCTTTTAGACAGTCTGTTTGAAATGTGAATATGTACTCACTGTTCTTTAAATTTTATTATCCTAGCAGTTTTACATAATAAAACAAATGTTTAAAATTGTATAACTCATTACTTTACAAAATATCTTAGTTTAATTCACCAGGTCTTTTATATCATTTTTACCATGTAGGTAAACTGTCTTTCCAAATATGCATTATCAGAATATTTAACATTTAATTATTAGAAGTAAATGTCTTCACTATGAAATTTGATTTCCTTTTGACAAATCCACTATGAATTAAGAAAAGTCACAGTGGCCTTTCCCAAAACCTCTTTGCTGTGTATACTATGATTGATTTAAAACACACCTAAAGAAAAACAATACTCAAAATTTGAAAGATGTAGTATGAGACTAGGGCACATTATAAAAAGGGTCCAAAATTTGTGTTTAGTTATATAAAACTTGTGAAAATTTACAGAAAGAGCTATCAAATTATTTTGAAATGTTTACATTACTCATATTGTCATTTTTTTCTTTCAGATCAAAATGACCTTTTGATATAGTTTGGATATTTGTCCTCACCCAAATCTCATGTTGAAATGTAATCCACAATGTTGGAGCCTGGGCTTGGTGGAAGGTGTTTGGATCATGAGGGTGGATCCCCCATGAATGGCTTGGGGCATCTCTGTGGTGAAAAGTGAGCTCTCACTCTGAGTTCACACAGGATCTAGTTGTTTAAAAGGCTGTGGCACGTGCCCCATCACATTCTCTTGCTCCTGCTCTGGTCATGTGATGTGTCTGCCCCCACTTCACCATCCACCATAAGTAAAAGTTTCCTGAGGCCTCCCCAAAGCAGGTGCCAGTGATATGCTTCCTGCACAACCTGCAGAACCATGAGCCAATTAAACCTTTTTCCTTATAGGTTCCCCTTTGTCAGGTATTTGTTTATAGCAATGCAAGAAATGCCTAATACAGAAAACTGGTACTGAGGGATAAAACATTGTTGTAAAGTTACCTTGAAATGTGAAGCCAACTTTAGAACTGGGTAATGGGCAGAGGTTGGAAGAATTTGGAGGGCTCAAAATAAGACAGAAAGATGCGGAAAAGTTTGGTACTTATTAGAGACTGATTAAATGGTGGTGACCAAAATGCTGATGAGGATATGGACAGTAAAGTCTAGGCTGCTGAGGTCTCAGATAGAAATGAGGAATTTATTTGGAACTGGAGCAAATTTCACATGTGTTATACCTTAACAAAGATCCTGGTTTGCATCCTGTTCATGCCCTAGGGATCTGTGGAAGTTTGAACTTGAGAGTGGTGACCTAGGGTATCTGGCATAAGAAACTTCTAAGCATCAAAGTGTTCAAGATGTGGCCTGGCTGCTTCTAACAACATATGCTCTTATGTGGAAGCAAAGAAATAATGAAAAGTTGGAACTTATATTTAAACAGGAAACAGAGCATTAAAGTTTGGAAAATTTGCAGCCTAGCTATGTGGCAAAAAAGGGAAAAAGCTTTTTTGGGAGAGAAATAAAAGCAGGCTATGGAGCAACCATTTGCTAGACATATTTGCCTATCTAAAAGAAAACTAAGTGCTAATATCCAAGACAACGAGAAAAAGACCTCAAAGGTATTTTATAGAACTTCATGCAGCCCCTTCATCACAGGCCTAGAGGCCTAGGAGGGAAGAATTATTTCTTGGGCCAGGCCCAGGGCTCTGCTGCCCTGCACAGCCTTGGGACACAGCTCCCTGCATCTCAGCTGCTCTAGCTCCAGCCTCAGCTCAAAGGACCCCAGATAATGCTCTTGCCGCTACTCCAGAGGACACAAGCCACCATATCCCTTGGCAGCTTCTGTGTGGTGTTAATACTACAGACACACAGAATGCTTGAGTGAATGAGACTTAGCAGCCTTTGCTAGGTTTCAGAAAATGTATGAGAAGGCCTGGGTGTCCAGGCAGAAGCCTGCTGCAGGGGCAGAGCCCTCACAGAGAACCTCTACTAGGGCAGTGCAGAGGGAAAATATGGGATTGGAGCCTTGACATAGAGTCCCCACTGGGGCACTGCCTAGTGAAGCTATGAGAAAGGGGCCACTGGCTCCAAGACCCTAGAATGGTAGATCCACTGGCAGTTTACAACTTCAGTATGGAAAAGCCACAGATGCACAACAACCTATGAGAGCAGCACAGGGTCTGAACTCTGTAAAGCCACAGGGACAGAGCTGCCCAAGGACTCAGGAGCCCACCACTTGCATTAGTGTTCCCTGGAGTTAAGGGCAGTTGGGACATGGAGTCAAGGGAGATTATTTTGTGGGATGTGGGACATGAAGTCAAGGGAGATTCTTCTGGAGCTTTAAGATTTAATGACTGCCCTGCAGGGTTTTTAACTTGTGCAGGGCCTTTCTTTCAGCTGATTTCTCTCTTTTGGAACATGAATGTTTACCCAATGCCTATACCCCTGTTGTATCTTGGAAGTAAGTAATTTGAATTAATTGATTTTAAGTAAGCAATTAGTTTTATAGGCTCATAGGTGGAAAGGACGTGCTTTGCCTCACATGAGACTTTGGACTTTGGACTTTTGAGTTAATGCTGAAACAAGCCAAGACTTTTGGGGACTATTGGAAAGGCATGATTGTACTTTGCAATATGAAAAGGACAAGAGATCTAGGGGAGTCTAGGGGTGGAATGATATAGTTTGGATATTTGTTCCTGCTCAAATCTCCTATTGAAATGTAATCCCCAATGTTGGAGGTGGGACCTGATGGGAGGTGTTTGGATTATGGGGGCAAATCCCTTGTGAATGTCTCAGACCATTCCCCTGGTGATAAGTGAGCTCTCACTCTGAGTTCACATGAGATCTGGTTATTTAAAAATGTGTTGCACCTACCTCCCCACCCTTGTTCCTGCTCTAGCCATATGATATGCCTGCTCCTGCTTCAACTTCCATGAGTAAATACTTCCTGAAGTCTCTCGAGAAGCAGATACGAGTGCTGTTCTTCCTGTGCATCCTGCAGAACCATACGCCAATTACATCTCTTTTTTTATAAATTACCCAGTATCAGGTATTTCTTTGTAGGAATGCAAGAACTGCATAAGACATCCTTTTTGCCATATCATTTTTTAAAATCCCTGGGATTAAAAAAAAAGCAAGCTGTGATATTGAAACGTGTTTTCAGTGTCCTTCTAAACACATGCCACTCTTCTTTAGCTTGGTTTATGTTAAGCTGATGCCTGTGCTAATGCTTGTCACTGATGATCATAACACTTGGATCACTAATTCCACTGGAAGCTCGTCTTCTAGTATATTCTTTGAATAATAGGATTATATGATGCATAGAATATATCAAGTTAATAAATGACTGGCTATACAAATCATACTTATTTCTAACATTTAGTATGTCTAGACAAAGGTCCTAGGAACAACTTTTAAAATATTTCTGCACTTCAGTTTTCCTTTCTGCAAAATGGATCTTGCTTTCTTTATACTTTACTTCTATATTTACATATAAAGTTTATATTTAAATTATAGTTTACATCTGAAAACTGATCAGGCTAATCTGTAAGCCGTGTTAACTTTTCATTTTAATTCAAGCAAGTCAATTTGTCATTTGCTGGCAGGCTTATTTGTTAACAATTAATTGAATCAGATGAAGCCACTGGTATCTGGTTTAAAAAATTTGTTGGTTCATTCATATTTTTTGTTTTCTATTCATTGAATCACTATTGTGTATCAGGTAGTGCTCAAGGTTTATGATTTAAATGGGAGAGACAAATAATGAACAAAATAAATAGTTATATAATTCTCTATTAAGTATTTAGATAGACAAAATGAACCCGTATTTTCTCTTTTGAAAACATAGTAGAGTTTGCTTTTATGCCCTATGAGACCAGGGTTTTTGAGTTATAAAAAGAAGTGAAACTACCTATAATTATTTCTATTAATCTACCTTCACATTGTTTAAAATTTTAATACTGGGTGATTTGTTAGTGTGCTATTTTTGTCTCTTATTTTTCACATTCCTAAAAAGAAAGCTATGGGATATATGCAACTGTGATTGAGTGCATACTCACAAAATACATTTATTTTCAGAATGTTACAAGTCTAGTTTTGTTTGTTTGAACGCTCATAGGCTCAAATGAACACAGAACTTGTGTACTTATTCATGAACTTAATATTTGCTTAGTCAGGTAATGTTGAATGTTAGGATGAAAGAAAAACTTCTAATTTCTATAATGGACTTATACATTCAGTGTTTCAGATTTTATAATTTTGGGGCCAGCATCCAGTGATATGCCTAAAAACCAGCTCTCCAAAAACAAAACAAATCAAAATAAGAAGAAAACTGTTATTTATAACATTTGCCAATTTTCTTGGTGTAAATATTTCTATCATGGCAGATTTCAGGTTACCAACAGCTTAACAACTGGTTCACAAAATTAATGAATATTTAACAATTGGCTCTAGCTTGAGCAGGTCCAAGGCAGCAGCCTCCTTTAAAAATATTATACTAAATATGAAATGGGTATCACTTCAGACTCTCCATGACAACCTTTTCTTATATCTATTAAGCAAAGCAAACAACAAAAACTTTTCCAACCAGTTTACTTTTCAATACCTTCAACAAAGCATAACACATTAACTAAGTGTTTGAGAATTCTCTATAAAAGTGAATGAATAAAGTTTGTTTACCAGTTTACTTTATACCACTTTAACAGAGAATGGTATTAAATTGGAAGGGAGTTTAGCTTAATTGCATTTGAATCATTTTTTATCAGCATGTAAATATTGGTTAAAAAAAAATGTTTGGTGATTAGAAGTGTGGATGCCTACAAATATCCTCAAATAGTGAAAGCTATCAAAAGGGAAAATACACCTGGCTAAGTCTTTTTCATTTTAGGTCTCAGAAGTGATATAACTTTTAGAAGCTTATATTCCAAAGAAAATATGTATTTCTTACATAGTCTGATAGATTTCCTTGCCTCCATGGATTTAAATAATTAACAGTGCATCTTAGATGCATAGGATATATCTACTATAGCAACACTGCCCATAATGGTAGCTATTAGGCATGTGTGGGTATTTTAACTTAAATAAAAATGTAAAATTCAAACTTCAGTTACCGAATTAGTCACATTTCAAGTGCTCAATAGCCGCATGTTATTTGTGGCTATTGTATTAGAGAGCACAATTATAGAATGTTTTCATCATTGTAGAAAGTTCCATTGAACAGAACTCCATTAAATAGGGTGAATGGAAGGTCTAGAACCATCCATAATTTTGAGAACAAAAAAGGATAATAAAGATTTAAAAATCAGCAAGCGTCTAGAAATTATACTTTCAGTTACCCAGAAAGGACAGCTACTGTTGACTTTTGGCTTATTGTACTATTATCTTCATCACTTTCTGTTAGAAAACAGAATTCACTGATTTAGCAAATGTTGAATGTATGCAAAAGACTCTGTCATATTGCTTTGTCCAAAACACAGAAAAGAAACAGACATAGATAGGCTCCACCCCCAAAAGGACCACTTCTGGCTAGAGCCATCATAATTTGCTAGTTAAATAAGATGCATTCAGAAGCAGATTTCATTAGAGGTAGTATGGTATAATTGCTATCTGCCTGGATTTGAATCCTGGTTTTACCATTCCTTGTTATGTGACATTAGGCAAATTAATTAACCCACCTGTGTCTCAGATTGCCTCATGGTCCCAATGAAATGGGGATGATATTTGTACCTACTTCATAGTGTTAACAGAAGCCTAAGTGAGATAAAGCATGTTAACACATTTAGAGTAATGTTTGGCACCTACTAAGTGCACAGCATGTTTTAACCAATATTTTACATTGAAGAATCCATACAGAAATAGTAGTAAGTAGAAAACCATATTGTGGCCAAAAACTAGCATGAGATAGAAGTAGCTTTCTCTATGTAGTTTCTTCTGTATGTTCTCTCATCAGTAATGGGACAAAGGGAACCTCCACCTTTAAATTCACCTACAGTTATTGGCCTACAGCATTGATTTACCTGTGATAGTTGCCTTGATTTGATACCCCAGAATAAAGATTAGGAGCCTGATGGGGGCTGGAGAAGGGTGCCCAATTAAATATCAAATTTGATCTGGTTGGTGTTTAATTTTAAATAATATTTGAATGTTTACATGTGAATTATTTAGTATAGTTTGCACCGTGGGCACCTACAATGCATATGAAAACATACATATGCCTTCCTTTCATCTCCAGTGGGGTACATCAGGCAGTCAATAAATATTTGTTGCATGAGTGAATGAAAGCTAAAGGAGTCACTGGATATTAAACTTTGGGGAGTGTTTCCAACATAAATTATTATTACTAATACAGACTTTAAATCCAAAAGTGGAAAAGACGTTACAAGTTGCAAATAAATGTTTATTGTTGTTTTTTGTCAGTAGATAGTTTGGGAATATTGCTACACAAGGCACATGGTAAATTTTAGTTCTGGCTCAGATCCCTTTGGTGTTGGCTCAACTATTAGCATGTGTTGCTAATAAATAATATAGCTATAACATGAATTGGAATTGCATTATGATCATTAGGCTTGCAAGACTATTAATCCTTAAATTATATTATTGAATGTGGCAAAATCATGAAGACAAAAATAGGTCAAATACCTTACTGGTATGGAATTCTATTCCCTGTTTGACATTTAAGTGTCTTACAATACATTTTTCTCTATTTGTGGGAAACTGTGTAATGTCAGTGTGCCATAGCTTTTTTCTGATAACACATTTAAGAAATTTAAGTTGGAAGCTGTTATTTGGCAGTTTACCAACACCATCTGATTAGCTCTGTTTCTTGTTTGGCTGAGCAGCTGGCGATTAATGAATTGATAGGAAATGGTCACACGGCAGTGGCATTAGCATGTGAACATCTGGTATTAAAATTAGTCAACACAGAGAGGTTTTTGTGTGATAATTCAAATTCACTGACAAAAATCACTACTTGGGTCTCAGTCTAAGTGCTCTGTGGAAAGAGAAAGCTATTACTATCTCAGAGCATGAGATGAAGATGCATTGAGTGAGCATTAAGGGTTGTTTGTGTTTGTTTGTTTGTTTGGGTGGGTGGCAGAGTAACAAGCCCACAACATAACTTGGAAACCATGCATTTTTCCCACTGAACTATCCATTCTCCCACTTGAAGGTATTTTAGGCTATGGTCAGATATTATGGCTGATTCCCTTAATCTGTGAGCCTTTTCCAGGACAGGTTCATCACATTAAAGAGAGGAGAGGATTCTTTGTTCAAACACCACATCGGTCACACATAGGTTGTGTGTATTATTTTCCACTCTCATGCTTATGTATTCCAGCTGCACCCCCAATCTGGCATTATTTTTTATGCATACTATTATATTGCCTCTTCTAATTCAGGATTGCAATTATGCCTTCAAAACCACTGAAGAGTGAAAGCTCCCAATATCTAGAATATTTTTTCTGAGTGGTGAGTTTCTTAAACACTCCTTGAGAAACAAGGTAAGAGTATTGTGGACTCACTGTTTCATAGACTAGTGAAATATGTATGTTGTGATAGCTTCTACCCTGGAATAGGGAGTTTAACAATTACTAAATTGCATAATTTTTCCTTTTTAACCTCAAGAGCCCTTTTTCCATTTTTTAAGTTTATGAAAACTTCGCTATATTCATCATTGTTAATTTAAATTCAATGGTAAATTGCTGATTGTAGAACACAGACCAATTCTTGAATTGTTTCATAAACATCCATAAAGTATCATGCTTCCAAAGGTTTTTAGATAAACCAACTTTGGGCATCAAATTACTCCCCCTATTTAGTGGTAAGCCAAGTTGGTAATAACAAAGAGCAAATTTTTATTTTACCATCTCTGGTTTTATTATTAAAGTCTTTCAAGTTACAATCTGTTCTGTTTCTGCAGAACTCTGGTGACAACACAGAAGCAGCATATCAATTAAATGTGAAATATCAAGACGAATACATGAATAAAATATTCAGCATTCAAATAAACTTCCAAAAGCCACTCTTCAGCAGCAAAATGCCATTAAATCCTTGAGGAACTCATTAATAGATGAACATTTGGAAGAGTAATTACAATGAGAGTTGAAGTCAAACTAAATAAAAATAAGACATATATTACATAATTCTACTGAATTCTTGAAAGAAATCAATATAATAAAATATCAGAGGCAATTCAACGTTGACACAGTTGTTTTTAAAAGGCAATGGAACATGTGCACATACATATTACCACATGGTAGAGATACTTAACACAAATGTGTTAATACTTCGTAAATTCTGTGTATACTTCCATATTTCCAAGAATGCAAAACAATATATTGAAATGAAATAAATGACCTCTATGAACATGGTCAGAGTTGATACTTTAGTGCCAATAAACTGAATCCTAAGCCAAATTGACTGTGATAAAAAAAACTCAGTTTTCTAAACATTGTCCCATCCTTTATGAAGGTTCAAATGTACTTTCAAATACTTTGATATAATGGGCATCATTTTTAACCATTTGTGATATACTTCTAAAGAAAAGGAACTGGTATAGTAGAAGAAGGGATTATATGTACTAATTAATAACATTTTCTATAACAACTTATTCTTTTTAAGCAAAGTCCTTGAACTATGTAAGTACACATCAGAATCTGAGTTATTATTGAAGATAGTATTACTAATTACCGGGAAAAATAAGAATTGTGAGAATATATACATTTTGGAAATCTCTGTCGTTTGCTACTTTGGATTTGGAGAAGACTTCTGTGGTTCATAGGAGCCACAGTTGTTTTCGATGGAGCATAAATTAAATATGCGAAAAGTAACAGGGTTGTAAAAGTCATAAATGCCATGTAAATGAACTTATCAATGAGTAAAAATGATTGGGGTTTTAGATTTGCAAGTTTCTTTTTTAAATGTACTTATTGATTTGTTGCAAATACTGTTAACCCCGTATTTGGCAAATGGTGAAAACATTATCGCTTGTGTTCTCATTTGTAATAAAACAGATTAACTTGCTGTGAAATTTTAACTAGGCTGAGACACAACAGTAGCCACCTAATGAACCAAAGCATATTGCAGTTAAGTAGCTAAATAGATGCATACTTATTATAGGGCTAAGAAGTGGATCTGTTTACTTGCAAAGAAGAAATTGTTCATATAATTATTCATTATTTTAGGAGAACTTAAACATTCCACTTCCACAGAGATTAAAAAAAAACACAACACCTAATTCTTAATCAATATAAAACACTGTATTCACATAACAAGGTTTGCGTGGTGTAAAAAGTCTGACTTCTGTGCTGCCTTAGAAAAATAACAATGGACTGAACCTTGATCGAATTTGGTAAGTACAGGCTACAAAATCTTAAAGGAGAAAATTTGCTTCATGCAAAATATTACTGTCACTCTTAATAGTCACCTTCTAAATTATGTTCTCAAAGTTAGTTCATTGTTTCACATAAGATGCTGCTGAAAATGCAAAGAAGGAGTTTCAGTGTAAATTATTGGAGTTTATATTGTTTGATCCTATGCTAATTTTAAATATGTTAGAGGAATCCACTATTTTTTCTTAATATGAGTTAATATCAATTTCATTTTTGTTAACATTCATGATATTTTCTATTCATATAGGTGCGCTTATGATTTTTATGTATTCATAATGAGCATTCAGCTTTTATTAGGGAGAGTGAGCAAGGCCAAGTATCACTGTCAGTTGGATTCTCTTGTTTATTAAACCATGAAACTGCATGGATCACTCAAAAATTGTTTATTTTTATTACAGCAGCATACATTGCTGTATATGTGATGCCAGTTTGCTATTACACAGTGATTTTCCTTTTGTCAGTTTTATTTTTTCACAATAACTGCTGCACTTTGTCCCTCTCCATTCATTCAGCGGTCCATTAGAGATAAATATAGTTCATTGAATTACACATATTTAAAGGACATTTTCAGTGTTGGAATTCAAACACAAATAGCAAATGTTCTGCAGTTTTTGCACATATTTTGGTGTGGAATCAGTGAGACACAATGATGAAAGACAAAAAAAAAAAAGGCCACATATATTAAATTCCTTTCACTGGTGTGTGTGTGCGCGTGTACACACACGCACACACACACGCACACACGTACTATTTAAATAATATATTTTAAAGCATTATAGTTTAAGTTGAATTTCACAACTGATAAACTACAAGTTTATTTTTCAAAATTGAAAGCGTATGATAGAAGGGCTGTATGGATATTGCTTTCAGTACCCGTACCATCCCTCCAAAATGTGAATAGAATTATTAGGGGAAAAAACTTGATTCTTTTCTTCTGCTTTGCTTCTATATTTCTTTTTATTTTTCCTGGCGGACATTATGTGACAAGCAGATATTTTCCTGCATACTAAATATAAGAGAAATGTATCAGTATTCTACTCTGTTTGGAATACTGTTTTGGAGGCATGACAACAGCTATAAAGTCCTTAACATGTAATATACATTTAAAATTGTTGGTATTTAATTAGCATAAACTACAGGTAATATACTCAAAGTCTATTCATTTCACTAAAGTTATTGGATGTTAATGAAATGATAAGCAATAATGTAAAGCAAAATTTAAAAATATGCATACTACATTGATGACCGTATTAGTGTTCTATTGTTGCTATAACAAATTGCCACAAATTTAGTGGTTTAGCACAGTGCAAATTTATTATTTTGGGGTTCTGTAGGTCAGAAGTTGGACATGAATTTCACTAGGCTAAAAGCAAGGTGTGGTCAAGGTGTGCTGCATTTCTTTCTATAGGCTCCAGAGAAGAATCTGTTATCTATTTTCTTTTCTTCTTTTAAAATAATTTCAACTTTTCTTTTAGATATACGGGATACCTGTGCAGGTTTTTTACATGGATATATTATGTGATGGTGAGGTTTAGGGTACTAATGGTCCCGTCACCTAGGTAGTGTCTATAGTGTCTAATAGGTAGTTTTTCAGCCCTTCCCCTTTCCCTCTCTCCCCCTCTAGAAATGCCCAGTGTTTATTGTTAAAGGCCACTCACATTTCTTTGCTCATGGCTCCCTTCTTCCATCTTCAAAGCCAGCCATGTTGCATCTCTGTGACAATTCCTCTGCAATCATTTCTCCTTCTGACCCTTCTTTTCTGCCTGTGTCTTCCACAGTTTAGAATCCTGGTGATTAGATTGGGTCCACTAAGATAATCCAGTATAATCTCCCTATTCCACAATTCTCAATTGCTTCTGCAAAGTCCCTTTGGCCATGTGAAGTAACAAATTCACAGGTTCTTAGGATTAAGATGTGGATTGGAGATTTTAAGTTGGGGAGGTGGCATCATTGTGCCTACTGCAATGCCAGACATTGGATAATGTTAACTACTACTAATGAAATAATAAATTTTAACTCTCATGCTATTACTTTTGCATTAAACAAACAGTTTTTAGGGGGGTTATTTGGGCTTCTCATGCAAAATCAGTGTGGAAATGTACAAGCACATATTTGACAAATTATTTCTTAATGTTATGGTGATTAGAATAATGATGTGATTACAGATAATTAGCCACAACATTTAATTGAAGAAATTTATTATGGATGAATTAAATATTTTATAGAACATTCTCTGTCCCAGCATGTCTATCACCCAGTCACATTTATTGAATATGTGCATAAGCACTGCAATTTGGTTCTTTTATTGATCAAATTAACTTAATGATTTCGATTTATTCATCAATTTGTGATGCATAAACACAGTGAATAGCTTCAGTGTTTTATAGCAATTTTAATAATCAGAAGTCTTGAGAGCCATAATAATTACTGAAGAAGTATGCAAAAATATTTTATTAAAATTCATTACTGAAAACTACAAAAAATCTATGGAATACTAGAAGAAGTGACCTTGATAGATAGTAGCGTTAAGTTTGAAAAAAATAATCATGTACTGTGACTATTAAAATATATATACTTTTTTGAGATGGAGTTTTGCTCTTTTTGCCCAGACTGGAGTGCAGTGGTACGACTTCGGCTCACTGCAATGTCCGCCTCCTGGGTTCAAGGGATTCTTCTGCTTCAGCCTCTCGAATATCTGGGATGACAGGTGCCTGCCACCATGCCTGGCTGATTTTTGTATTTTCAGTAGAGATGGGGTTTCACCATTTTGCTCAGACTGGTCTTGAACTCCTGACCTCAGGTGATCCACCCTCCTCGGCTTCCCAAAGTGCTGAGATTACATGCATGAGCCACCATGCCCAGGCTATTAAAATATTTTGTTGGCAGAATTCAACATAAGTTATTAAGGTCTGAGAGGTTACAAGTGTCTAATATACAAGTAGATTATTTGCATAAATTTTGTCCACACAGAAAAGCTCAACTTGTACCAGGGGCCACGATTTGTGAGTTTTATTCCAGGGCTCTCAAGTCTTTACATTTGGGAGTTCTCCTTCTTAATGAGATAGGAGTATCACCCTTCAGGCCTTGCTATGAACTTTACATCAACCTAGAAGTTACAATAACAATAACCTTCAAAACACACCTACACTATTAATCATTTATGAAGTTTTTAGGAGAGCACATGGAAATTAACTTTTCTTGACCCTTTACCATATGCTTTTTTGTCTTTTTCCATAATTTAGCCCTCATGATATTTTATTAATTTCACAAGAATCAAAAATATATTTTTGTTTAAAGATATATTTTTTGAAACGTGAAGGGGAACATCACACACCGGGTCCTATTGTGGGGAGGGGGGAGGGGGGAGGGATAGCATTAGGAGATATACCTAATGTAAATGACGAGTTGATGGGTGCAGCACAGCAACATGGCTCATGTATACATATGTAACAAACCTGCACGTTGTGCACATGTACCCTAGAACTTAAAGTATAATAATAAAAAAAAAGAGATATGTTTGTAAGACGAATTATAGTAGATGAGTACACTTTCACAATAAGTGAGAGGTCAGCATTTCAAATGTATGGACTCAACCAACATAAAAACTTGGCGCATAGATGACATTTCCTTTTGTGTTTCCTTTTGTGTCAGGAGCGGATCCCAGAGAGTCCTTCTCCTGCTCCTTCTCTGGAAGAGAATCATCGTCCTGGGAGCCAGACCTCTTCCCACTCCAGCAGCAGTGTGTCCAGTTCTCCCTCTCAGATGGATCATCACTTGGAAAGAATGGGTGAGTAACTTTTCGGAAACAGGTAATTGAAAAATATTGTTTCAGGAAATTAGTTGTTAGGAAAAATAGAGGAGAGGGAAAAGCTGGGGAAGCTGACACCTCTTTAATATAAATAGCTTTTTGAAAGTTGGTCATTTGTAATTGCTGAAACAATATGACCAACAAAATGAAACTTACATTATTAGAAATTTGTTCTCTGCACAGATCTTCCTTTACTGTATCATTCAATCTCATGGAATTAATATGATGAACTGTTTGTAGAGTATATGTGAGTTCTATATGTGATACAATACACCTGACACAGTCACAACATCTTTTTGAATAAGGGAAGTTGAAATATCCTTTAGGCAGTTCCCCTTTTAAGAGTGAAAAAAAGTGAATCAATATAAGATTTGCCACAATCTCAACAACTTAGATCACAAATATTTAACATGATTTCCCCCATGGTTATATATATTTTGTTGTCTCAGAAGCCTTACACCATAGACACTATTCCAGAAATTGGTTGTGATGTGGCATATTGGGAACTTTAGTCTAGCTATAGGTCTGGCACTAACCAGCTATAACATCTTGTGTATGCCACTTAACCACGATGAGTTTCTTTACTTATTATATGGGAAAAAACCTTATCACCCTGTCTAATGCGCTGGATTATTGAGAGGTGAAATGAAACATTATGTGAAAAAGTGCCAAGGAAGTGTGGGTGATAAAAATTACTCTTCTCTGTGTGACTTGACTTTGATTACTTATCATTTCCTGCTATCTAATTCTACTCAGGTATATAGAAGTCGACAGGTACATTCAGCTGTAACAAATTCTCATTTAGTGTATAGTAATTACCGATCAATTGAGTTAGGTAAAATCTTCATTAATCTTCTGTACCTACACAGTCCAATCTCCTATGTACCCATTTCCTTTTGGCAAAATGATTTTTGCTATCCCTTTAGTCTTAAAGGGGGGAAGTTCTTTAAGTGAACTGTGAATGTTTACAGCTCATAATAGCTATTGCTTTCAGCCTTTCCAAAATAATGTATTTTCTTGGGGGAAGAGAAATTTGGGAGATTAAGGAAGGTTTTAGATTTCAGAAGGATGAAGACTATCCCTTGGGGAAATTAATCCAAAACTCACTTAGCTTGTCAGTATTATATGTTTTTTGGAGCTCTTTAGCTTCATGGTGAGCATAGTGTTTCTCACATCTGGCTCCCAAATATAATCACCTATGGAGTTTTTATTAATATGGATGCTGAGGCCACATGCTCAGAGTTTGATTCACTTGGTCTGGAATAGAGCCTGGGCAGCAGTATTTCATTTTGCTTTTCAGCATTTCTTCTGTAGATTCTTATGTTCAGCCAGGGTTAAGAACCAGTAGATCAGAGCTTGAGGCTAATGTCTCTCAGAGAGTAAGTTTAATTCCTGGAAGACCTGATAGACATCTTCTAGCTTTACTCTTTTCTCTGACATAGACTACCTGGTTGTTACAACATTGTGTACAACTGATTCAAGAAAGTCTTAGAAAGAACGAGAGTCTACAAATGAGTGACCACTAATGAATCAAGAAGCAAAAGGACACATTCTTCTGTTGGGATACCATTCATATTGATGAGAGTGGGAAGAAGGAGACAAAAAGGGGAAAGGGATATAGAGAGATAATTATTTACTGAGTGCTGACTAAAAAGCAGAGCACATAGGGAAATATACTTGGTAATAGATATATCATAAAAGAATGGGCAACTTATACTTAGAAGTAAAATCAAACATATCCAAAGCAATGTAATATCCTAGAAAAAAAATGTTGACAGTATAGTTTACTTCTAATTACACTGGCAGTAATTAGGCTCTATATGCACATTCCACAGTTGTCTAACAATGATACCAAGATTGTCTATAAATAAATAAAAAGGCTTGAGAATTTTTACATATTACATTTACAGTTACCATATTTTATTAATAGGGCTGTATAATGTTTGAAAAAAATATGACTAAAGAGAATTAAATTATAAACTCTGAAAATTAACATTTTTTCTCTTTCAATATGTTTTATAAAGAATCATAATAATTTCCAGAAAGTTATATTATCTATCAATCTTGCTCTGTTTAACAAGTTCATATGTATATATGTTTATATATTAATTATACTTTAGAACTCACACGATCAAGCAGCTTACTGATTTTTTCATTATATGATCTTCAGACCAACAAAAAAATCTTTCTACTGTTTTAGAAATAGAAGTACATAAAACTTATGTTAGTTGTTATTAGATTATATTAGCCATTTGTGTGATGTTTTCTGCCTTTTTTTCTGGGTATTTACATAGAAAACTATTCAGTTACATCTCTTATTTATAGTTATGATGCCCAGCAATAGAGAGGGACTTACTGTTGTTCAGGATAATGGACTAACCATCAAAAAATTCCAAAAACATAATAAAGGTAAAATGATTTTTGCTTATTTGATACACATATAATAATCAGATACTAACTCAGTTAACACCCGTGTGCTGTATACTGCATCCACATTTCCCTTAGTAAGAATAGATTCATACTAACTTTGGATAAGTTATTTTAATAGTAGAAAACATGATGTTTATCTGAAGCTTGTTTATTTGGAAGATTATAAATTACATATCCACCTGAAATTTATCTGTGCATGTGGTTGGAAACTTTATCTTAAGCCTTCTTACTATGCCAGTTCAGAGACACCTGACGTCCTTTGTATTATATGTTTACTTTTTTAACTATGTTTAAATGATTCGCCATTTGCTGGTTGTAGTTGACGGTTATATTTGACAAAACTGAGTTGCTGTCACACAGGGGAGCTGCTTCTGTCAATCCTTGAAAGTGATTTTTAAAATATAGACTAATTTGGACATTTCAGATGAAAGCTTAGCAAGTTAGCCCATCAGGTATTTACCTGGAATACTGATACATATTATCGCAACCTGCCTTTTGATCAGCTGAGGTACATGTATCACCTCGGCATAGTATCCCGTTTTGTCTTAGGAGAGCTGTTCAAGGAAGATAAAGAATTTTAAAGTGATGCTCTCCTAATATGAAAACTGAGTACAACTTTGTTTATAAGGCTGAAAGGGTAAGAGAAAAGGAAAATACATAATCATATGGCATAGATGATACATTGTTGCTGTCACCATGAGTTATACAGTAGCTAACATATAATTTCTCAGGTCATCCGATAGTTTATTTGTACTTCACCACAGGGTAAATTTTTCTATCTACTAAAGGTGCCCATAATATATAGAAAAAAAATACTTCATGAACTGGAGAGTTAATGAAGAATATTTTCTCTTTTCTGTAAACTGAATGTGCTTCATAATTACTAGATGAGCATTTTAGTTGGAATTTGAAATAATGTATGATTTTAATTTCATTGATCTATGGTTGATTTCCTAGCCACATGTTTTGTCTTTTCTTAGCCTGACAGTGAAAGGCTATACCCTCTGGGGCTCCAAAATGCAAATGACTGATTTTGGATTAGTTGTCAGAATGAAAGTCAGGTTCATGATATTAAACTACCCAAACTCTTGCACAGGTAATGAAAGTCTAGTTATAGATGAAACTTCGTTTATAACCCAGCAACAATTTGTTCCCGAAACTTTTTTTCCCACCATCTCATGACTATTTAAAGGACATCTTGGTAGTAAAGCAGCTTTGCTAGGAAAGTCCCAAGCTGTACATGATGCGTATAATACAATCAGAGTTGCAAACCCCATCAGTCAATATGGCATTTGGGACTGTCCTGTGTACTGCAGCATGCAAGTGTACACTATTGTGGCCTATGAAAAATCAGCTGGAGCGTTATTACAGGTGCACAGTAACTGATTTTCATAAAATATATAGTAGCATGCACTGGTATTTCTGAAGTTCTTGCTGTGGAATGGTAGAATTTTACTTGTTTAAATCAAATGAGTTGGTCACATATCCTGATGAGGACGTTAATAAGCAAGAGTGGCATATGAAACTGCACCCCAGTTATAGTGGAAAGGTTTTTTTTAAAAATGGGATTCTCTATGTCAAGTCCTTCCAGTTATATTTGTGATGGTAAGAAAAAACATATTTTCCTGAAATAGAGTTTAGTTATTAAAAGGGAATGAGTTAAAGTAGAAGTGTCAACATTTATTAACTGTGACAAATAAGCAGTTTATACAACTGTGGCAAACATATGTTTTCACATCTGCTTTGAGTATCATCATGATTTTAAAAATGATTTATAGCTCTGAAAATTATAAAATGCCAGCTTTGCTATTATGAAGGAATTTTCAGAACATAAAGACATACCTTTAGACTATTCATGTAGCCCACCCTTACTGTATCTGGTAAACCTGGATGACATTATAATACATGTCTCAAAGTCTGTATGACCTGAGCTTTCACGGCATTGATATCCATTTTGACTGTGCCCAATATTGTGATTTTAGTTTTGAATCAAGTATTTTGAATAAACTGACTGATCAGTCAAGTAAGGCTTTTGATTTTATTTTTTCACAGACTTTGTCAAATAAATTGACCAAATTAATCACGTTATAACATTGTGTTATGTGGTCTTTAACAGTCAGTTCTGGGATTCTTTAGAGTACAGCAATTATGACTATTCACTCTAGTTTACCTGTATGGAAGCAAAGGCACAGAGTAAAATCCCCTTCCTCTGGCAGCCACTTATCTCTCAAACTGCTATTGGGAATAAGGTTTTTGTGATATTTTGCACTGGGAAGTAAATGTTTTCAATAGAAAACTCTCTATGTGTAAAATGCCCCAAGCACTCTGATTAATCAAGTCTGATATGCTACAGAAATAGTTGAACAATAAATTCACCACCCAGCCCAAGAATTTAGCCCATTGAAATGTTACATGTTAACTCAGAGCCTACAGATGAACAGCTAACAGTTTTAACGTCCTTTTATCACAATAATATATATATTATGTTTCACCTTGAATAAAAGCATTGTCATATTTCTTTTTTAACTTTTAAGTTCAGAGGTACATGTGCAGGTTTGTTGTATACATAAATTCTGTGTCACTTGGGTTTGGTGTACAGATTATTTTGTCACCCAGGTAATAAGCATCGTATCTGACATGTAGTTTTTCAATCCTCTCCCTCTTCCCAACCTCCACCCTCAAGTAGGCCCCATTGTCTTTGGTTCTCTTCTTTGTTTCTATGTATTCTCAATATTTATCTTCCACTTATAAGTGAAAACATGCAGTATTTTGTTTTCTGTTCCTACATTAGTTCTCTCTCTTAGCCTCCAGCCCCATCCATGTTGCTGCAAAGGACATCATCCTGTCCTTTTTTATGACTGCATAATATTCCATGGTGTATATGTACCATGTTTTTAATGGGCATTTAGGTTTACTTAACGTCTTTGGTCTTGTGAACAGTGCCACAATGAACATATGCATGCATTATTTAGAATGATTTCTATTCCTTTGGGTATATATCCAATAATGGAATTGCTGGCTCAAATGGTGGTTCTATTTTAAGTTCTTTGAGAAATCGCCAAACTCCTTCCCCCAGTGGCTGAACTAGTTTACACCACCAGTGTATAAGCATTCCTTTTTCTCCACAACCTTGCCACCATCTGTTGTTTATTGACTTTTTAATGATACCCATTCTGATTGGTGTGAGATGGTATCTCATAGTGGTTTTGGTTTGCATTTCTCTAATGATCAATTATATTGAATATTTTTTATATGTTGCTGGCTGTATGTATGCCTTCTTTTGAAAAGTCTGTTCATGTCCTCCGTCCACTTTTTAATGAAGTGGATGCAGCCGTTTACATTTCCTACCAGCAATATATGAAGGTTTTAATTTCTCCCCACTCTCTCCAACACTTACTATTTTCTGTGATTTTGATTATAGCTGGACTAATGTTTGCGATGTATTATCTCCTTTTGGCTTTGATTTGTATTCGCTGATGAATAATCATTTTGAGCATCTATTCCTGTGTTTATTGGCTATTTATATATCTTCTTTGGACAAATATCTATTTAAGTTCTTTGTCCATTTTTTAATTGGGCATTTTCATTCCTTAATTTAATTTCTCATTTTTTTTAAGTTGTAGGAGTTCATTTTATATTATGGATACAATCTCTTTATCAGACATATGACTTATAAATATTTTATCCCATTTTTTGGGTTATCTTTTTACTGTTTTCATAGTATCCTTTGACAGACAGGTTATTACTTTTCATAAAGATCAATTTATCTATTTTTTTTTGACACATGTGCTTTTGGTGTTGTATCTAAGAACGCTTTGCTCTTACACTTAGATCTGGACTCCCCTTTGAGTTAATTTTTGTTGTGTTAAATAAGGGACCAACTTCACTATCTTGCATTTGAATATTCGATTATCCTAGCACTGTTTGTTTTAAACATTTCCGCATTGAATTAAGTAGGCACCCACATCAAAAATCACTTCTCTGTAAAACTAAGCATTGATTTCTAGACTCTCAATTCTGTTCAATTATCTACATGTCTATTCTTTTGCTAGTATCATACTATCTTGATTACTATAGATTTGTAATAAGTTTTAAAATAAAGACGTATGAGTCTTTTTATTATTTTATTCAGAATTGCTTTGGGTCTTCTTGATCTTTTGTGTTTCTATGAGAATTTTTAGATCAGTTTCTGATAAAATATCAACTGGAATTACTGCAAGGATTATATTGAAAC
Organism: Theropithecus gelada; assembly: GCF_003255815.1. Taxonomy (NCBI): domain Eukaryota; kingdom Metazoa; phylum Chordata; class Mammalia; order Primates; family Cercopithecidae; genus Theropithecus; species Theropithecus gelada. The sequence goes on along the minus strand of NC_037689.1, from coordinate 67,308,467 downwards.
TGTAGATACATTTGGCTAGTGTTGCCATATAAGCAGTATTAATTATTTTGATCTGTGAAAACAAGATATTTTTCTATTATTTAGGTTCTCTTTAATTTCTTCCAGCAATATTTCGTCGTTTTCAAACTATACATTTTGCACTTCTTTAAAGTTTACTCCTCAGCACAGTCATACCCCAGAGATATCATGTGTTTGGTTCCTGACCACCACAATAAATCCTATATTGCAATAAAGCAAGTCACACAAATTGTTTGATTTCTCAGTGCATGTAAAAGTTACATTTACACAATACTGTAGTCTGTTAACTGTGTGATGCCATTAACTCTAAAAAATAGTATACATACCTTACTTTGAAAATACTTCATTGCTAAAATAATGGTAATGATCATCCAAGCCTTCACCAGGTCATAATCTTTTTACTGGTGGAGGGCCTTCCCTTGATGTTGATGGCTGCTGACAGATCAGGGTGGTGGTCACTGAAGGTTGGGGTGGCTGTGGCAATCCCTTAATGTAAGACAACAATGAAGTTTGCCACATCAACTGACTTTTCCTTTCATGAAAGATTTCTCTGTAGCATGCGATGCTGTTTGAAGGCATCTTACCTACAGTAATTTTTTTTCAAAACTTGAGACAACTCTCTTAAACTCTACCACTTCTTTACCAACTAAGTTTATGTAATATTCTAAATACTTTGTTGTCATTTCAACAGTGTTCACAACATTTTTATCAGGAGTATATTCCATCTCAATAAACCATGTTCTTTGTTCATCCATAAAAAAACAAAAAACTCTTCATCCATTCAGGTATTAGATTGCAGCAATTCAGTCATATATTCAGATTTTACTTCTAATTCTAGTGCTTTTGCTATTTTCACATGTGCAGTGATTTCCTCTACTGAAGTCTTGAGTCCCTCAAAGTCATCCACGAGGGTTGAAATAAACTTCTTCCAAACTCTTGTTAATGTTGGCTTTTGACCTCCTTCCATGAATCAAATGTTTGTAATAACATTTAGTACGATGGATCCTTTTCAGAAAGTTTTCAATTTATGTTGCTTAGATCCATTAGAGTAATCTTTATTTATGGAAGCTTTAGCTTTGTCAAATGCCTTTCTTAAATAATGAAACCCAAAAGTCAAACAATGACTCCACGTTACATAGTCTGCAGAATGTATGTTGTGTTAGCAGGCATGAAAACTGAATTTCTTTTTACAGAGCTCTCGGGTAACTAGATTCGTTTGCAGTGAGCAGTAATATTTTGCAAGGAATCTTTTCTTTTTGAGCCATAGGTCTCAATAGTGGGCTTAAAATGTTCAGCAAAGCGTGCTGTAAATAGACGTGCCATTATCCAGGCTTCATGGTTCCATCTATAAAGCAGAGACAGAGTAGAATTTGGCATAACTCTTAAAAACTACAGTTTTTTTTTATTTTTTTATTTTTTTGTAATGGAAAATGTGCATTGGCTTGAACTTATAGTCACCAACTGCATTATCCCCTAACAGGAGAGTTAGCCTGTCCTTTGAAGCTTTGAAGCCAGGTATGACTTCTCTTCTCTAGCTATGATAGTCCTAGATGGCATCTTCTTCTAATATAAGGCTGTTTTGTCTACATTGAAAATCTATTATTTAGTGTAGCCACCTTTGTCAATGATCTTAGTTAGATTTTCTGGGTAACTTGCTGCAGCTTCTACATCCACACTTGCTGCTTCACCTTGCACTTTTATGTTAAGGAGATTGTTCTTTTACTTAAACCTCATAAACCCGCATTTGTCAGATTCTAACTTTTCTTCTGCAGCTTCTTCACCTTTCTCAGTCTACAAGGAATTAAAGAGAGGTAGGACTTTGCTCTGGATTAGGATTTGGATTAAAGAAATGTTGTGACTTGTTTGATCTTCCATCCAGATAATTACAACTTTCTCCATATCAAGAATAAGGCTAGCTCACTTTCTTGTCATTTGTGTTTTCACTGGAGTAGCACTCTTAATGTATTTCAAGAAATTTTCCTTTGCATTCACAACTTGGCTACCTGTTTGGTGCAAGAGGCCTAGCTTTCAGCCTATCTTGGCTTTTGACATACCTTCCTTACCAAGGTTAATCATTTCTAAATTTGATTTAAAGTGAGATACATGTGACTATTCCTCTTACTTGAACACTTAGAGGCCATTGGAGGATTTGTAGTTGACATAATTTCAATATTGTTGTATCTCAAGGAATAGAAGACCTGAGCAGAGGAAGAGAAATGGGGGGACAACAGGTCAGTGAAGCAGTCAGAACATACAAAGCATTTATCAGTTGCATTTGCCATTGTATATAGGAACAGTGCATGGAGTCCCAAAACAATTATAATAGTAACATCAAACATCACTGATAATAGACCACCATAACAGTTATAATAATAATTAAAAGTTTGAAATTTCATGGGAATTGCCAATACGTGACACAGAGACAAAAAGTGAACAAGTGCTATTGGAAAAATAACACCAATAGACTTGTTCAATATGAGGTTGCCACAAACTTTTAGTTGGTAAAAAATATAGTATTTGTAAAGTGCAAAGAACAGGGTATGCCTATATTTTGTTTTTAAATGTTTTCAAATTTATTTATAAGTGAAATTGTTTTGTTAATTTTAATTTCAGATTGTTCACTGCTGTGTATAGAAATATAATTATTTTTCCTATATTCTTATATTCTTCAAATGTATTAATTTTTTAGCTTTAATGGTTTTTATATAGATTGTTTACAATTTTTTTCTGTAGTTTCTTTAAGAATTTTCTCTATATAAGATCATACCATCTACAAATTGAGATAGTTTTATCTGTCTTTTCCAATCTATATGCCTTTTATTTCCATTTATTGCCTAATTATGTGGCTAGAGACTGTGATAACAATGTTGAGTAGACATGGTGAGAGTGAATATCCTTGTCTTATTTCCGATATTAAGAGGAAAGCTTTCAGTTTTTACCATTAAATATGATGTGATTAGTGAGCTTTTTATAGATGTCTCCTATCAGATTGAGGAAGTTTTCATCTATGCTTAGTTTGTTTTGTGTATTTACTTTGAAAACACGTTGTATTTTGTCACATTCTTTTTCTGTATCTATCAAGATGACGCTGTGGTTTTTGTACTTCATTAGTACAATTCATTACATTGCTTTTTCTAAGTAAATTATATTTCTATTATTATTCTTCATTGTAAAAACTTAATATGCTTAGTATGAGACCTACCATCTTATGCATTTTTAAGTGCTCAATAGACTATTGTTGACTGTAGGTATAATGCTGTACAGCAGATCTCTTGAACTTATTCATTTTGCATAACTGAAACTTTATACCAGTTGAACAGCAACTCTCCATTTCTCTCTCTCCACAGCCCCTGGCAACCACTATTCACTCTCTGTTTCTATGAATTTGACTATTTTACATAACTAATATATGTGGAATCATGCAGTGTTTGTCCTTGTGTGACTGGCTTTTTTCATTTAGCCAAATGTCCACCAGGTTCATCCATCTTGTCACATATGACAAGATTTCTGTCTTTTTTAAGGCTGAATAATAGTTTATTGTATTATATACCACATTTTATTTATCTATTTCATCCATAAATTGGCATTTGGGTTATTTCCATGTATTTGTTATTGTGCATAATACTGGTATTAATGTTGGTGTACAAATATCAGTCCAGGTTCCTGCTTTTAATACTTTTGGTTTTATACATGGAAGTGGAAAGCTGGATCATATGGCTATTTTATGTTTTAAAAATATATTTTGAGGAACTACCATACTGTTTTCCACATTGAGTGACTGCACAATTTTATATTGCAACTAAAAGTGTACAAGGTTCTAGTTTCTCCAAATCCTTATTTCCCAACTCATTCTATGATACCAAAACTTAACACCAAAACCTGATACCAAAACCTTGCAGAGTTTTCAAAAAGAGAAAACCTCAAGCCGATATCCTTGATAAACATCAATACAAACATTCTTAACAAAATACTGGCGAACTGAATCAAGCAGTATATCAAAAACCTACTCCGTCATGATCGAGTAGGCATCATCCGTGGATACAAGGTTGGTTCGACGTATGAAAATCAATAAATATGTTTCATCACATAAACAGAACTAAAGACAAAAAGCACATGATTTGCTAAGTGAGATGCTAGTGTGAAAAGAAAACGTCAACAACACATGATTATCTCAACAGAGGCAGAAAAGTCTTTCAATAAAATTCAACACCCCTTCATGTTAAAAACTCTCAATAAACTAGGTATTGAGAGAACATACCTGCAAATAATAAGAGCCACCTATGCTTTAGTTGGCTCTTGTTCTATTTAATCTATCAAATTAGATACAACAAAGGAACCTCATGCTACAATATAATTAGATTCTAGCTAAACTAAATCTAAACTAAATTTTGTGCATTGCTGGACTCACAATATGTAAATACTGGTGAAGCACACAAAAAAACAAGAAGACAGAAGTAAAAGCAGGCAGGCAGCAAGGAAGGAAATAGGAAAAAAAAGAAAAGTATACACAGAAGATTGAAAGCCAACTATCAAAAATACATGTGCACTCATATGTTTATCTCAGTGCTATTCACAAAAGCAAAAATACAGAATCAACCTAGCTACCCATCAACAGTGGATTGGATAAAGAAAAGGTGCTACATATACACCATGAAATATTACAGAAATAAAAAGAACAATATCATGTCCTTTTCAGTAGCATGGATGGAGCTGGAGGCCAATTATCCTAAACAATCAAATGCAAGAACACAAAACCAAATACCACTTATTTTCACTTATAAGTTGGAGCTAAGCATTGAATACATATTAATGTAAAGATGGGAACCGAGGGAGGGGGGTGGTTACCTGTTGGGTTCTATGCTTACTGCCTGGGTGTCAATACTCTGGGACGTCTAGCCTCAGAATCACATCATTTACTCATATAACAAACCTATACATGTACCCTTTAACCTATAATAAAATTTGAAATGATAGAAAAACACTGTACAAATTTCTAATTTCTCAACATCCTTTCTAATACTCATTATCTTTTGTTTTTTGATGAAATCATACTAGCAGGTGAAAGGTGGTATTTCACTGTGGTTATTATTTGCATTTCCTTATGATTACTGATGTTGACCAATTTTTCATGTATCTACTGGCCATTTTTATGTCTGTTTTGGAGAAATAAAGAAATAGATGTATAAATACCTTGACATAAGGCTAAGGTACACATAATTATTCTATAATTTTAATAATCAACATGTAGTAGTGCTATTATCTCAACAAATACATTTTAAAGAACCAGGATAACTAAATTACAATATTACAAATAATACAACTAAGGCTATTTGATTTGTTGCAGGAATCATAGATTTGATTATTTTGGATCAGAACATAACATTTTTTCTTAATAGTAATTGCAGATTATATCCGTGCATAACAAATCCTGCCAGAATGATGGGTGACTATGGAAGTCTTGGAAAAAGAAGAAGTAAAATGTCATTTAAAAATATTCTATTTTATGATAGAGAAGAATCAAGTAAACTGATATTTGTACATTTGTATTCAAATTACTATATTTTCAATTAGCTTAATCCTGAATATAAACCACATTATCACTGCACTAATATCATCATATGAAGTTATTAGAGCAGTTGTATAAATATGACTAAGAGATTATTAATATAGAGTTAGCAGTAAGTTTATATTATTTGAGCTCTCATATTTCATATCTTTTAATTCAATATAATCTCCAATGCTGCCTGTAGAATTTAGCCTTATTAAAAATACACACACATACACACACACACCCCTACATACATACATCATGGTTCATTTATTGTTTTAAAATGGCTCTTGGTTAAAGGAAGAGAAATACACTCCAGTTACTTCCAGTCTGTTGTATGTGTTATTACTGATTTTCATGCTGTCTGTCTAAATAAGGATGTTTGAGAACTATAATAAATCTCGACATCAGGTGCAAATAGAAATTTCTCCAAAGCAGGAATAAATACATTCATTCATTCATTCTGGATGCATTTGTTTAGATAACTGCATTATATAAGTCATTGGGAAAAAGAATTAAAAAGTATTAACAATTCCTTATGATGCATTATGGTTAGATAAATGTATTTACTGTTTACATTATCATAAACAGAGGAATTTAGATGGTTTCAATGATGACAATAGATCAGACCTGATCTTGTTATTTCATTATGAGAGTGAATGTTATAAAAATCTAATTAGCATTTCATGTGGCAGTGTTAGGATAACAAAAAGAGCTGTCACATGCACAGTTTTATCCGGATCATAATTCCAGTTCTTACTATGATTTCCATTAATTATTTTTATAAATAATGTCTTCTGTGCCCTACATTATTTCAGGCACTGAGAATGTAATGATGAGAGATATTATTCCTGTCCCCAAGGAGCTCACAGAGAATGCAATAATTCTAAAATGCATCTAAAATACAGGTGCTTTTCTTCAGAGTAAAGTTGTGTTTGTTTATGATAAGAGAGTGCTACTGACCTCAAGGTCCTATCTATATTAAAAGGAGTCTCAAGTTCAGCATCCACACCTTACTGTGGGCTTAGGGTTTATCTTTTGATCTCACTACTTGTATTTGAGGCCCTTAAACTGAACCAAATATGAGCTCACAATAAAAAAAGAAAACAAATGTTCAAACACACAAGGAATCCAACCACCATGAGACCATCACAGAAACAGCTAAGCATAGATTTAGATCCGTAAGTATTCAGACATATATTTATTTTACACTTTATCTGAACTGCCTAGGGAATTAAAACATGGAATTAAATTAATAAGCAAGAAACTAGATATTACTAACATTTCCAAACAGATTTTTAAAGTACCAAATATAATTGTTAGAAATAAATTAACGTAAACATTGAAATTAAAAACTAGACGAATGAGTTAATCAGCAGAATAAAACTAAAGAAAGAAGTACTGAACTGAAAAATAGATATGAAAAAATCATCTAGAATGTAGTACAGACAGACAAGGTGACAGAAAAAATGCTAGTTTAAGATAAATGAGGATAGGAAAAAATATAAATGAGGATACAGCAATAAGTTATAACATTTATCTAGGTATCAGGAGGGACTAATAAACCAGAGAATACCTTTCATCTTTTTAAATGGAGAAACAATATTTTTTTGATTGAGGGTTAGAAGTCATTGTAAAGAAATAGTATCTATCAAAGCATCTAGCTAATGTACTTGTGCCCAGAAAATATTTGCCTCCAAATCCTAAGTAGAGTTATGATCCCACAATTTCCTAATAGACTATCTGGATTAGGTCAATAAAGAAGAATTCAATGTTTTTACATCACTGTGTTAACTCTCCTTTACATGCAGAATTTTTATCTTGGGTGGATTCATTAACATTGATATGACCAATGGTTTACTTCTATGAACACATGTTGTTAAACAACCTCTTTTTCTTTATTATTTATTTGTTGAAACTGTAACAAAATAGGCAAATACAGAGAATGATGCAAAATGGGAAGCAGATAAAAAAATCTTTATTATTCTGAAAGAGATGTAGAAATTCAGATCCACTGAAGAGAGAAGCTAAAGTGCCAATTACTATTTTAACTACTTTAATGTCTAATGCACTCCATTGAGCAAATTCGTAATAGGTATGTTGCTTTGAAAACACGATCTATTTATTTATTATTTTGCTGTTTTAGTCTATACATGTTTTAGCATCAATTTTCGTTTGACATAGTACATTTTCTCTCATATAAAACACTTGATAATTTAATAAATAAAAAATTAATAGATACATAAAAAGCTTCAAACATTGGCTTCAACCAGGTACTCTATTTGAAAACATAGGATGTTATGATAAAAGAATGTTCATATAGGTGCATTTTTATAGATACATATAATAAATCTCTGTTGTCTTATATATTTCTATCCGTGTGTATATGTACATATCTAATATATTGCCTTCAAAACAAAATAAATGAAAACATACATATTAAAAGATAAATGCAAGTTGCTAATCATTTTTTGACTTACTTGTCATGCCTCAGGCATTACAGATTAAAAGGGACTTAAATGGAAAATAAATATTTAAAAATATTATTTTTCTTTTTTACATTTTTATTAATACGTAATATTTTACATGCTTATGAGGTATATGTGATGTTTTGTTACATGCATAGAGTATGAAATTCTAAAGTCAGAGTATTTGGGGTGTACATTACATTGAGTTATCATGTCTATGTGTTGGGAACATTTCAAGTCTTTTAGCTGTTTTGAAATATATAAATACACTGTTTTTATTACATATTTGCTACTCTGCTATCTAACATTTGAATATTTTTTTCTATCTAAATATATGGTTGTACTCATTGTAGCCAACCTCTCTTCGTACCCCCCTCCCACCCTAACACCCTTCTCAGCTTCTGGTATCCATCATTTTTCTCTCCACCTCCATGAGATCAACTTTTATATCTCCCACATATGAGTGAGAATATGTGATATTTGTCTTCCTTTGCTGGGCTAATTTCACCAAATATAGTTACCTCCAATTCTATCCATGTTGTGGTAAATAAGATAATTTTATTCTTTCTTTGTGGCCAAATAGTATTCAATTGTGTATTATACCACATTTTCTGTATCCATTTATCTGGTGAAGGACACTTAGGTTGATTCCCAGTCTTTGCTATTCTGAATAGTGCTGCAAAAAACATGTGAGTTGTAGGTATTCATTTGGTATACTGATTTATTTTTTTCATATAAATACTTAGTAGTGGCATTCCTGGATAATATGATAGTTCCATTTTTAGTTTTGTGAGAAATCTCCATACTGTTTTCCATAGTAGCTGCACTAATTTATATTCCCACCAACAGTGTATGAGTTCCCTTTTCTCTGCATCTTTGCCAGCATCTGTTATTTGTTATCTATTTAATAATAGCCATTCTAATTGGGGTAAGAAGGTATCCCATTTTGGTTTTGATTTGCATACTTAGTGATGTTGAACTTTTTTTCATATATCTGTGGGCTATTTTTATGTCTTCCTTTGAGAAGTGTCTACCCATGCACTTTGCCCACTTTAAACATAATATTTATTATTATTTATTGTGGACTTATTTGAGTTCCTTGTATATTCTGGATATGAATCTCTTGTTGGATGAATAGTTTGCAAGCGTTTTCCCTCATTCAACAGGATGTCTCTTTACTTTGTTTAGTTTCCTTTGCTGTGCAAAAGCCTTTTAGTTTAGTATAGTCCTATTTGTCTAGTTTTGTTTTTTATCTTGTGTACTTTTGAGGTTTTAGCCATAAAATCTTTGCCTAGATCAAAGCACACCTGAAAAATTTCCCCTATGTTTTCTTCTAGTAGTTTTATAGTTTCAGGTCTTACATTAAAGGCTTTACTCCATCTTGGCCTGACTTTTTTATATGGTGAGAGACTGGGGTCTGGTTCCATTCTCCTTCATAAGGACATCCTATTTTCCCAGCACCATTTATTGAAGAGGATGTCCTTACCCCAATGTATATTCTTGGTACCTTTGTGAAAAATCAGTTGGCTATAAATAGATGGATTTATTTTTGGACTCTCTATTCTGTTCCAGTTATCTTTGTGCCTAATTTTTATACCAAATACCATGCAGTTTTGCTGTTTTGGCTACTATAGCCTTGCAATATATTTTGAAGACAGACAGTGTGATACCTCCAGATTTGTTCTTTTTGCTCAGGAATCCTTTGGCTATTTGGGCTGTTTTTGATTCCACACGAATTTTAGAATTATTCTATTTCCATGAAAAATGATATTGGTATTTCAGTAGAGATTGCATTGAATCTGTAGATTGCTTTGAGCATTATGGTAATTTTAATATTAACTCTTCTGATCCATGAAAACATGATGTCTTTTCATCTATTTGTGTCCTCTTCAATTTCTCTCATCAGAGTCTTGTAGTTTTTCTTCTAGAGATCTTTCACCCCTTAGGTTAAATTTACTCCTAGCTTTTTTTTTTTTTTTTTTTTTTAAATTTTTGTAGCTATTGCAAATGGGATTGCCTTGTTGGTTTCTTTCTCAACTACTTCTTTATTGTATAGAAATGCTACTTATTTTTTGCATGCTACTTTTTATCCTGCAAATTTACTGATTTTATGTATTAGATGTAAGATTTTTTGGTGAAATTTTTAGGTGTTCTGGATATAAGATCATGTCATCTGCAAACAGGGATAATTTTACTCCTTCCTTTTTAATTTGGATGACTTTTATTTCTTCCTTTTATATAATTGCTCTGGCTAGGACTACCAGTACCATGTTGAATAGACATGCTGAAAGTGGGCATCCTCATCTTATTCCAGCTCATAGAGGAAAGACTTTCAACTTTTGCACTCAGTATGATGTTGGTTGTAGGTTTGTCATATATGACATTTATTATGTTGAGTTATGCTACTTTTCTACCTATTTTAAAGGTTTTTATTATGAAAAAATACTGAATTTTATCAAATACTTTTTCTGCTATTGAGATGATCGTATTTTTTTATCCTCATTCTGTTGATGTGATGTATTGTGTTTACTGATTTGTGTATGTTGAACTATCCTTACATACCTGCAATAAATCTGACTTGATCATGTATTTTTTGATTTTCTGTTTGATTCTGTTTGCTAGTGTTTTGTTTAGAATTTTATTTTTTTAATTTTTAAGTATTATGGATATATAATAGTTGTACATATATATGAGGTAAATATGATGTTTTGATACAAACATTCTGCACCCCTATGTTGATTGCAGCACTATTCATAAGAGCCAAGATGTAGAATACACCTTATGATGTTGAGAATTTTTGTGCCTATGTTCATCTGGGATACTGGCCTGTAGTTTTCTTTTTTTGTTGCATACTTGTCTGGTTTTCATATCAGGCTAATGCTGGCTTTGTCAAATGAGTTAGAGAGAATTTCTTCTAATTTAATGTCTTGAAATAATTTCAAAAGAATCGGTGTTAATCTTTGGAAAGTTTGATAGAATTCAGCTATGAAGCCATCTGGTCCTGGACTTTTTTTTCTTGCTATACTTTTCATTACTAATTGATATGGTTTGGCTCTGTGTCCCCACCCAAATCTCACGTCGAATTGTAATTCCCATGTGTTGGAGCAGATGCCTGGTGGGAGGTGAATGAATCATAGGGGTGGACTTCTCCCTTGCTGTTCTCATGACAGTGTATGAGTTCTCACAAGATCTAGTTGTTGAAAAGTGTGTAGCATTTCCCCCTTCACTTTCTCCTCCTCCTGCTCCAGCCATGTAGGACGTGCTGCTTCCTCTTAGCCTTCCACCATGAGTAAGTAAGTTTCCTGAGCCCTGCCCAAGCCATGCTTCCTGTACAGCCTGCAAAACCATAAGCCAGTTTAATCTCTTTTCTTTATAAATCATCCAGTCTCAGGTAGTTCTTTATAGCAGTGTGAGAATTGACTAATACTCTAATTCAATCTCATTATTCATTATGGGTCTGTTCAGATTTTCTATTTCTTTCTGATTCAATTTTGTCAGGCTGTATGTGTCTATAAATTTTTCTATTTCCTCTAGGTTTTTCAGTTTGTTAGTGTGTAGTTGTTCTTAAGCATCTCTGATAATATTTTGTATTTCTGCATTCTTAATGTTAATATGTCATTTCTCACTTTTGTTTCTTTGAGTCTTCTCTCTTTTGTTCTTGGTTAATGTAGCAAGTGGTTTATCAATTTTATCATTTCAAAAAACCATCCTTATGTTTTGTTGATTTGGTTTAGTTCTCCTCTGATATTTGTTATTTTTTTCTGGTAATTTGGGGTTTGGTTTGTTCGTCCTTCTGTAGTTCCTTGAGGTGCATCAATTGTTTATTTGAAATCTTTCTGCTTTTTGATAAATACGTTTATTGCTATAACTTCTCTCTTAGCGCTACATTTGCTGTATCACACAGGTTTTGGTATGTTGTGTTTCAATTTTCATTTGTTTCAAGATATTTTAAAATTTCCTCCTTTCTTGACCCAATGGACATTCAGGAGTATGTTGTTTCATTTCCCTGTGTTTATTCAGTTTCCAAAAAGTTCATTTTATTATTTATTTTCAGTTTGAATCCATTGTGGTTTGAGAAGATACTTTATAAGATTTGATTTTTAAAAATTTGTTGAGACTTATTTTGTCTTCTAATATATAATCTGTCCTTTGAAATGTTTAATGTGCTGATGAGAAGAATATGTATTCTGTAATTGTTAGATAAAATGTTCTGTAAATGTCTGTTAGGTCCATTTGGTCTAACCTGCAGCTTATCTTATAATTTATAATTTTTGTCACATTAGTATATTTATGAGGTACATGAGATATTGTGATACAGGCATGAAATGCATAATAATCACATGGTAGTGTATGGGGTACCCATAACCTCAAGCATTTATCCTTTGTGTTACAAACAATCCAATCATACTCTTTTAGTTATTTTTAAATGTACAATTAATTTATTATTGACTATGGTCACCCTTTTGTGCTATCAAATGCTAGGTCTTATTCTTTCTATTTTATTGTACCCATTAAACATGACCACTTCCCCCATTCCCATGCCCAGACTCTGGTAGATATCTTTTTCCTCTCTGTATCCATGAGTTCAGTTATTTTAATTTTTACCTCCCACAAATATACTGTGCTGTTTAAATACAATATTTATTTGTTCATTTTCTGTCTAGATGATCTGTCTAAGGCTGATGGTGGGGTGCTGAAATCCCCTACTATTATTATATTGAAGATATCTCTGTCTTCAGATATAATATTTGCTTTACATATCTGGGTTCTCTGGTATTGGTTGCATATATGCTTTGAATTTTTAGACGTGTTTGCTGAACTTATCCCTTTATCATTATATATTTACTTTATTTGTCTCTGTTCTCTCTTTGTTACTTTTGACTTAAAGTCTGTTTTATCTAAGTATAGCTACTCCTACTTACTTTTGGTTTTCATCTGCATAGAATATCTTTTTCCATCACTTTACTTTTAGTCTGCATATGTCTTTACAGGCGAGATGAGTTTCTCATAGGCAGAATATAGTTGTTGTTGTTGTTGTTGTTTTTTAAATCCATTCAGCCAGTCTATATCTTTTAAGTGGAAAGTTGAATTCATTTACATTCAAGGTTATTATTGATGTGCGAACGCTTATTCCTTGTCTTTCATTTATTGATTTCTGGTTGATGGTATACTTTTTGTTCCTTTATTTTTCTCTTACAGATACCATTGTGGTTTGGTGAATTTCTGTAACGGTAACATTTGAGTGTTTTCCTTGTTTTTGTGCTAGCTCTACCAGTGTATTTTGTACTTTTGTGTGTTTTCATGATGGTAGATAGTCTTCATTCACTTGTAGGTGGAGGTCTCCCTTGAGTATTTATTATCAGGACAGTATAGTGCCAATTAATTCCCTCAACTCTTGTTTAGCTGGGAAAAAAATTATTTCTTCTTAATTTATGAATGATAACTTTGCTGAGTATAGTGTCCTTGAATGGCATTATTTTTCTTTTAGCACTTTGAATATATCATTTCATTTAATCCTGCCTTGTAAGCTTTTTCATAAGAAATAACTGGGGTTCCATTATAAGTGACTAGACACTATTCTCCTTCTGTTTTTAGAATTTTATCATTGTTTATTACTTTTGACAGTTTGATGTAATGTGCCATGGAGAACACATTTATGTTTTGCATATATTTGGAGGTCTTTGAGCTTCCTATATCTATGTGCCTAAGTCTCTTGCTACACTTGGGAAATTTTCATCTATTATTTAATAAAACAGGTTTTCTAAACCTTTGCTTTTCTCTTTGCCTTCTGGGACATTGAACATTTGAATATTTGATCATTTTATCATTTCCCATACGACATATGTGCTTTGCTCATACTTTTTCAATTCTTTTTTCTAGACTTTTGTTTGACTGTGTTATTTCAAAATACTGTCTTCAAGTGCTAAGATTCTTTGTTCTATTGTAGTCAGTTCATTGTTGAAGCTTTCAGATATGTTTTCTATTTCATTCAATGAATTGTTCAGTTCCAAAATTTGCATTAGATTCTTTTTTATTATGTCTATATTTTTGGCAAGTTTCTCTCTCATATTCTGAATTGCTTTTCTGATTTCTTTGTATTTTTTCCAGTATTCTCTTGTATCTCACTGAGCTTCTTTAACATCGATATTTTAAAATATTTTTCCAAGATTTCATAAATTTCTTTTTTATTTGTATCTGTTACTTGAGAATTATTTTGTTCCTTTGGAGGTGTCATGTTTCTTTTCTTTTTAATGTTTCCTGTGTCCTTAGGTTGATATCTGCACATCTGGTGTGAAAGTTGCTTCTTCCATTTTTTTTTTTTTTTTTTGCTTTAAATTTGCTTTCTTAAAGGAGGACTTTTTCCTAAAGATGTTTTTTGGTGATTGTTTTGCAGCATACTTTGGCTCTGATTTTGGATGCATGCAGTAGTGTAGTTTTTGTGTGATTTTTTTTTCAACAGTAAATGGCATTAGCAATATCCATTATTTCTTTTTGTTTTGTTTTTTAAGTTTTTATTTTACTTTAAGTTCTGGGATACATGTGCTCAATGTGCAGGTTTGTTACATAGATATACATGTGCCATGGTGGTTTGCTGCACCTGTCAACCCATCATCTAGGTTTTAAACCCTGCATGCATTAGGTATTTGTCCTAATGCTCTCCCTCCCTTTTCCCCCCACCCCGACAGGCCCCAGTGTGTGATGTTCCCCCTCCCTGTGCCCATGTGTTCTCATTGTTCAACTCCTACTTATGAGTAAGAACATGCAATGTTTGGTTTTATGTTCCTGTGTTAGTTTGCTGAGGACGATGATTTTCAGCTTCATCCATGTCCCTACAAAGGACATGAACTCATTCTTTTAAGTCTGGAAACAACAGATGCTGTCAAGGATTCAAAGAAACAGGAATGCTTTTACCCTTTTGGTGGGAGTGTAAATTAGTTCAACCATTGTGGAAGTCATTGTGGCGATTCCTCAAGGATCTAGAACCAGAGATACAATTTGACCCAGCATCCCATTACTGGGTATATACCCAAAGGATTATAAATCATTCTACTCTACAATCACATGCACATGTATGTTTGTTGCAGCACTATGTACAATAGCAAAGACTTGGAACCAACCCAAATGCCCATCAATTATAGACTGGATAAAGAAAATCTGACATATAAACACCTATTATTTCATTGGTGGCTTGGAGTGTGGTTGTTAGTGGAGGCTGTGGCAAAATTTTTCTAAAGAGTAGGATACCAGGCCGGGTGCAGTGGCTCAAGCCTGTAATCCCAGCACTTTGGGAGGCCGAGACGGGCGGATCACGAGGTCAGGAGATCGAGACCATCCTGGCTAACATGGTGAAACCCCGTCTCTACTAAAAAGAATACAAAAAACTAGCCGGGCGAGGTGGCGGGCGCCTGTAGTCCCAGCTACTCAGGAGGCTGAGGCAGGAGAATGGCGTGAACCCGGGAGTCAGAGCTTGCAGTGAGCCCAGATCGCGCCACTGCACTCCAGCCTGGGCAACAGAGCGAGACTCTGTCTCAAAAAAAAAAAAAAGAAAAAGAAAAAAAAAAGAGTAGGATACCAAATGAGCAAGTCTTTGAGCCCCAGTGTTGGCAGGAGTGGTTCAAGAATGCCTGTTTGGGGCTCCAGTGTGGCATACACTGGCACCATGATAGTGGGTCTAAAAAGGCTGATTCTTGGGCCTCCACATGGCTTGCTTAGATGCTAGGAATAGAACCAGTTGGCTCAGTGGGTGGGTAATTCAGTTATTTAGTCCTTAGGCAGTGGCCATTGTATGGACAATGGCAGTAGCCATGGTGGAACAACCCTCTGAGATCCAAGCAGTTCATTTTGGTGTTAGTGGTACCTGTGATGGGCTGGAGGCCAGTCTCCTAGATAGCAGATTGTGCATATGTGTGGGTACCAATTGTGGTGGTAGTGGCAGATTGAGTGGGTTTTATATTCCACTCTGGAAGGAGTGCACAGATACCAACACTGGTTGAAATGGGCTGGGAGATTCCCAGACCCCTGGAAAGTGTGCAGACATGGGGTTGGCAAAGGCAAGGCTGACCAGCTCTCAGGTCCCCTGGTGGTGTCTGCAGTTGCTGGGTGTGGTAGGCAGGATGCTCAGGTGTGAGTAGAACTGGCTGTGCCATAGCCCTGTTATTGGGGGAAGTGAAGATGCTCTCAGTGGGAGCATCCATAAGCAGGTGGCTGGAGAACATGTGGTTCACTCATGCCTTAGCCCTGCAGATGCCAGAAGAGGCAGAGGTTGCAGAAAGTGTAATTTGCACTTGGGGCATGTGAAACTGTGTGACTGCCCTTCCTATAAGGCAGGAGGTTCACTGCTAGTGTCTCACACTTTGTCCCCAGCAGTGGTAGCTGTGGGAAGGTAATGTCAATGGGGCTCCAGATATGTCTAGATGCTACACCATCCTAGAGCAGGATACAGTATTATTGTGGCTGGGCTCTCAAAATGCTGCCATGCTGCAGCTGCTTAGGACTTGGTCAGTATGTGGGACTCAGCATGATATCCCTCTCTAGATAAATGACATTGCGTGGTCTCCAGGTAGCTCCCTATGTTAGTATCAGGACCTGCAAGTGTTGAGCAGATTTCCCATGGCTAGGATTGTAGGAGCCTGTGGCAAAAATGTGGACCATTGGAGGTCTCTCACTCACTCTTTCCCTGCTTGAGGAGCCTCTTCAGGCTCCCAGCTGATCCTGGACAAGTGGACAGCCTTGTTTCCCTCTACTTCCTTGATTTCAGTGCTTCCTATCGCTGGTCTGTTAAATACCATTGTTCTCTATTAGATGGTCTATTCGAGGGGTGATTATCTACCCACTATTTTGGTTCCTCTCCATGAAAGAAACAAGTAACAGATGCGTCCAGTCAGCCATCTTGAAGCATTTCAAGAAATTACTTTTAAAGGATTTTCTATGTGGACTCACACTTGCTAAAGGTCAAAAGAGATGAGCAAACAAATAAAAAAAAAAGATTCAAACAATCATAGACATTTAACGGTAAATATATCAAAAGGGAGAAGTGACTAGGTCAGTTCATTAACTTCCTGCAAAAGCTCTCTCAAGTTATTCCCTAAAAAATCATTACTTAGACTAGTGGAAAAAAAATCTGAAAGACCTTATTATCTCTAAACTGGTATCCACAAGCAGTTATTTTCAAATAATTAGAGCTTTTTGTATAAATTCTTATAATCTTCTGCTCATTAATGGTCATGGAAACGAAGAGAGAAAGGCAATTTTGTTCCCCACCCCTCCATATTCTGTCTTTGAGAGCTTTCCATTTGGAAGATACTTTACTAGTCTCTGGAATTAGGCATCCAGTTCCTAGATAATTGGGAAAATTAGGTATTGAGTATTTTTCTTGATAATGAGTAGGAAGATTAGAGATCCATCTGCATGTTGCTAATTCAGAGTAACAAAGGCACAATCTTTGTTAAGATGTCAACACTCCACTTTTTAATTTTCTTAATTTAATTTTCTATTTGTAATTTTTATGGGTACATAGTAGGAATATATATTTATGAGTACATGAGAGGTTTTGATACAGGCATGCAATGTGAAATAAGCACATGATGGAAAATGGGGCATCCATCCCCTCAATCATTTATCCTTTGCATTACAAACAATTCAATTAAACTCTTCATTTTAAAATGTACAATTAAGTTATTATCTACTATAGTCATCCTGTTGTGCTATCAAATAGTAGGTCTTATTCCTTCTATTTTTTCGTACACATTAACCATCCCCACCTCAGCCCCAAAGCTCCCTACCATTCCCAGCTTCTGGTAACCATTCTTCGACTCTCTATGTACATGAGTGCAATTGTTTTGATTTTCAGGTTCCACAAATAAGTGAAAATATGTGATGTTTGTCTTTCTGTGCCTGGCTTATTTCACTTAACATAATGATCTCCAAATCTTAATGGCGCCTGAAAGCTAATGTATTTCACCACTAGCATATCATGCTTTATAAAAAAATATTCATAACAGCACTATTTTTTCCAAAACCTGGAAATTACCCAAATGCCCATGAGCCGTAGAATGAGTAAAAAAATTCAGATATGTTCAAAAAATAGAATGCTATTCAGCAAGGAAATGGAATGATTTACAGCCACAAACAATAATGTGTTTGAATCCCACAAATGTAACACTGACTGAAAGAAGCTAGACATGAAAATAATTATACTTTGATTTCAATCATATAGAGTTCAAAAATAGGCAAAATGAATCTATTGTGTTAAAATTTAAGATGACGTTTACTCTTATTTTTTGAGACAGAGTCTCGCTTTGTCGCCCAGGTTAGAGTGCGGTGGTGCGATCTTGGCTCACTGCAAGCTTCGCCTCCCAGGTTCAAGCCATTCTCCTGCCTCAGCCTCCTGAGTAGCTGGGACTACAGGCACCTGCCACCACGCCCAGCTGTTTTTCGTGTTTTTGGTAGAGTCAGGGTTTCACCTGTTAGCCAGGATGGTCTCGATCTCCTGGCCTTGTGATTCGCCCGCCTCAGCCTCCCAAAGTGGATGGTTACTCTTAGGACAGATGATCTTCTAATGACAGGAAAGAGGTGTAAGGGGAATTTTTGGTTTTTGGTAATATTCTGTTTGTTGCCTGATTGCTCGTTACACAAATATGTCCAATTTGTGAAAATTCGTTGACTTATATACTTATAATTTATGCACTTTTTAATATGAATAATATGTTTCAATAAAGGTATGGGAAATAGATTAGAAAGACATACACTAAAATGCTAAGAGTAAATATCTCTGGTTGCTGTGACCATGGATATTCAGAAACTTTTTTGACCTGTTCTTATATATTCCAATCTAATAATAATGTTCAGGTCTTGTTATTTAAATCCGAATAAAATATTACTGCTTAAAAATGAATTGAATCTAAATGAACATTCTAATTTTAGATATAAATGAATAAATATTATAACAAATTTGTATATAACTACCACAATGTTATATCCATACAACATCATCCAAGAATGAGATTATATATGTGAAATTTCTTTTCCTGTTTTTACATTTCAACATTTATTATAGATTAAAGGGTACATGTGCAGGTTTGTTACTTGGGTAAATTGCGTGATGCTGAGACCTGGGCTCCCAATGATCCCATCACCTAGGCAGTAAACACAATATCCAACAAGTGATCCTTCAGCCCATCCCTTCCTCCCTTCCTCTCCCATCTAGTAGTTCCCAGTGTCTATTGTTCCCATATTTATATTGATGTGCATGCAGTGTTTGGCTCCAACTTACAAGTGTCAACATACAGTATTGGTTTTTTAGTTCTTGCTTTAGATCACTTAGAATAATTACTCCCAGCTCTATCCATGTTGTTGCAAAGGACATAATTTTATTCTTTTTTATGGCCAGATAGTATTCCATATTGTATGTGTACCACATTTTCTTTATCCAGTCGACTGTTGATGGGCACATAGGTTGATTAAATGTCTTTGCTCTTGTGAATAGTGCTGCAGTGAACAAACGCATGCATGTGCCTTTTTGATAGAATGGATTATTTTTCTCTGGGTATATACCCAGCAGTGAGATTACTGTTCAAATGATAGTTCTATTTTTAGTTCTTTGTGAAATCTCCAAACTGCCTTCCACAGTGGCTGAACAAATTTGCATTCCCACCAACATTATATAAGCTTTTCCTTTTATCTACAGCCTCACAAACATGCTGTTTTTATACTTTTTGTTTTATTTTTTCATTTTTATTTTTATTTATTTTATTTTTTTGAGACGGAGTCTTGTTCTGTCGCCTAGGCTGGAGCACAGCGGCGCGATCTTGGCACACTGCAAGCTTCGTCTCCCAGGTTCACGCCATTCTCCTGCCTCAGCCTCCCGAGTAGCTGGGACTACAGGCGCCCGCCACCATGCCCTGCCAATTTTTTTTTGTATTTTTATTAGAGACGGGGTTTCACCATATTAGCCAGGATGGTCTCGATCTCCTGACCTTGTGATCCACCTGCCTCGGGCTCCCAAAGTGCTGGGATTACAGGCGTGAGCCACCACGCCTGGCCTGTTTTTCTACTTTTTAGTAATCACTATCCTTGCTGGCAAGATGATATCCATTGTGGGTTTGATTTGCATTTTTTTTTCATAATAAGTGACATTGAGCACTTTTTTCATATTTGTTGGATACTTGTATATCTTCTTTTGAAAAGTGTCTGTTCATGTCCTTTCCCCATTTTTAAGTGCATTTTTTGTTTGCTTGTTTTTACTTGTTGATTTAAGTTCCTTGTAGATTGTGGACCTTCGTCAGATGCATGGTTTCTGAATATCTTTTCCCATTTTGTAGGTTGTCTGTTTACTCTGTTGGTAATTTATTTTGCTGGGCATAAGGTCTTCAATTTAATTAGATCCCACTTGTCCATTTTTGTTTATGTTGCAATTGCTCTGGGGGAACTTAGCCATAAATTTTTTGCCAAACAGAGCCTAGTTTAGGAAGAGTATTTCCTGGATTTTCTTGTAGGATTTTCATATTTTGAGGATTTAACACTTACATTTTTAATCCCTATTGAGTTAACTTTTATATATGGTGAAAAGTAGGGGTCCAATTTCATTCTTCCACGTATGGCTAGCCAGTTACCCCAGCACCATTTATTGAATAGGGAGTATTTTTCCTATTGCTTGCTTTTGTCAATTTTGTTGAAGATCAGATATTTGGAGATGTGAAGCATTATTTCTGGGTTATCTCTTCTGTTCATTGGTCTATATGTTTGTTTTGTGCCAATACCATGCTGTTTTGCTTAGTGTAGCCTTATAGTTTAAAGTCAGGTAATGTGATGCATCTGGTTTTATTCTTTTTGCTTAGGAATGCTTTGTCTATTTGGGCTTTGTTTTTTGTTTGTTTGTTTGTTTTGGTTCCAAATGAATACATTTCTCTTATTCTGTTAAAAATGGCTTTTTTTTTTTTTAATACTACAGTGTTCAATCCATAAATTGCTTTGAGTAGTATGGTCATTTTAACTATATGGATTCTTCCAAACCATGAGCATGGAATATTTTTCTACTTATTTGGGTTGTCTTTGATTTCTTTCAACAGTGTTTCATAATTCTCCTTGTAGTGATATTTTACCTCCTTGTTTAAAGTACACCATTCTTGACACTTATTTCTTTCCTCTATGACTTGGACCAATCCTAATTTTCCCCCTTATTTTCTGACTATTCTTTTTATGTATTTCACCAGTAAGCTTCTCTCCTTTCTTCTCCAAGCCTGGATGTTCCCAGAACTCTTTCCTCAGAACTCTTGTAAGTATTTTCTTTCTTGGAAACTCTGTCCATGCCCATGGCTTTAACTTTCCAATTTCAGTAGATGACTCCTAAATCAAATCATTCCTCCGTTAAAAGTTCTTAAATAGTTCCTAACGGTACTGTGAAATAAATATTTTTCTGACCCTGGCATTCAAATTCTTAAAATAGAAGTGTGCTAAAAAGTGTTTGTTAACTGACTCTCTCCCAACCCAAATAAATACAAAACCCTGATTTGCAACATGTGCTGAATTATATGGTGTAAGTTTTCCCACCATGGCCAAATTCAAGGTAACAGTGTGATGTCAGTGAATGCAGACATGGCAAGAGATGCTAATAGTAAGCTCTTGCGAGGTGGTGTGAACCAGTTCCAACACATTGCTGCTTTAACCACATCTTCAAATTCTCTCTCTAGCCTTTTCTTTTCTTCCTGCACCAAACTAGATTAAAAATTGTTTGCTGAATGTGCACCACATTTATGTTTTATACATTGCTATTTTGTTCTTGCTATTGACTAAGCTTGAAAACGTCTTACACTCAACCCTTATTTATTGAAATCCCAATCAGGCTTTCAAGGCCCAAATACTGGACTATTTTACTAGTATTCGTATTTTCTCCATGTTATATTCTTCTGTGAGTTGTTCTTACTAATTTCAAACTTCCCTAGTTTTTCCCACCAACAAGATTCTAAACATCTTGAGTCCAGGGATTTTTTTTTCTTTTTCCTAGTGGCATTCACAGAGTCTTACTTACATCCTTAATACCCACAGTTGAAAGAAATTGATAGCTGATGAGCAAATTAGCCTCTCACTTGCAGCTGTTCAACATGGTTTGCTGTACCCTAGTGATACATTTAAATTTTCTTCTGCCCCATTTTGTAAAGTAGCAGAAACAAGTTTTTATGAAATTGTCACTCATGTCCTAAATAATCAGTTGCCCAATCTTTTGTATGCCCGACCTATATCCAATGATTTGTGGCAGCGAAGAGTGGTCTTTAATAATTTAACATTAGGGATTTAATTGACCATAGAATTTTGCTATTATGGGGGAGTCAATATCACTGAGGCTTGAACCTTTGTGCTTTATCTACTCTTGGGCTTCATAAGATGTAAACAGGGGATTAATTCATTGGCTAGAACCTCTGAAGCAGTACTTGTTTCCTATACTACTGTTAATTTGTATTTTACTTGTGGCATTATTTAAACATATGTTCCTCTCTTTCCTTCCTAGTTTGAGCATAATGTCACAGAGAAAGAAATGTCCTCAATATCAAATGATATTTGCATTTTCCCCATAAAGTATCAAGGAAGGAGGGTACCTACTAGAAATGCAGATTGGTAGGTGGTCTGAGAATATATTTGCATAATTAATTAGTGCATATGCTTTTAGACATTTCTCCTCCAGGTACTATTAACTGAATTATAGAGTGACACGCTGATGTCAACACTTAATTTAGACATTTTCTGTTATTTGCCACTGCGTATATTCTCTTTGGCAAATTTATATTTCAGTATATCTCAGTTGGCCTAGGCTACCCTTCACTATATTAGACGAATTAGGCAATAAATAAATACACGTAAAATGCTTCATAGGTGAATTCCATTCAAAGAACTAGGTGAGAAAATTGGAGAAGAGAAAGGTTATGGAATTTGACCACTTTGGCACAGCTAATAAGCACAACACCAGAATTCGAACTTGGGTGTTCCAAGTTCTTTCCCCTCTACCACACTGCCTGACCATCTTCATAAAGTATGTTATGGACAATGAATCAGCTATTTTTTTTTCCTTTTTTTAACTAAAAAAATGGTTCATTCACTGGTGAATTATAGATGAAATGCCAGGAAACGCCAGGAGATACAGCTGTAGAGAGTTAGCAAGATTCTAACTTGAGTTTTAGCAAGTTCAGGGTAAAGGTTTAATAATGTATCTCACAAGTCTTAGAGTACTATGCTCAAAACACTATTTTTGGAAGGTATATCTGTTGGTCATTTGCAGGATAGATTAGAAGAGGAAAAAACTAAAGCTCTTTGCTGTGAAAATTGGGATTTGGGGCAAGTTCATGTTTAAGCAAAGTAATTACAATTGAAAATTCTCTTAAAAATCAAATCATATAGGCCGGGCGCAGTGACTCACGCCTGTAATCCCAGCACTTTGGGAGGCTGAGGTGGGTGGATCACGAGGTCAGGAGATGGAGACCATCCTGGCTAACACAGTGAAACCCCATCTCTACTAAAAATACAAAAAAAAGAAAATTAGCCGGGCATGGTGGCGGGTGCCTGTAGTCCCAGCTACTTGGGAGACTGAGGCAGGAGAATGGCGTGAACTGGGGAGGCGGAGCTTGCAGTGAGCTGAGATCGCACCACTGCACTCCAACCTGGGCAACAGAGCGAGACTCAGTCTCAAAAAAATAAATAAATAAATAAAATCATATAATTCACAATCAAAAGAATTTACTGTTGTGGATTATTACCTGTATTGGATTTTCTTTTCTTTGGTGTCTTCCCTTTCTGTGGATATTTAAGAATCAACTTTATAATATATCATAATGAATATTTTCCATGTAGGTTAGTATATGCAATTGTATTTCTAAGTTACAGATCATACGCAGATTCGAACCAAACCTAACTATGAATTCTCTCATCATGTTTAATAATTCTAAAGTGATTCATGGATTTCTTGTAGGGCCACTTACACTTATTATAATTGTAATGTTAATGAGAAAGATTGGGTGTTCAGCAGAATTTCATTATTAGTAATGTCGGTGTCCCAAAGTAATTATATTTATTTATTTATTAGTTTTTATTTTAGATTCGGGAAACGTGCAGGTTTCTTAAAAGGGTATGTTGCATGTTCCTGTGGTTTGGCCTTTATTGATTCCATTGCCTAAATAGTGAACATAGAACCCAATAGGAAGTTTTTTGGTCCTTGCCGCCTCTATACTTCCCCTGTTTTGGACTCCATAGTATCTGTGGTCTTCATCTTTATGTTTGTATGTATTCAAAGTTTAACTCACTAAACTCTCACTTGTAAGTGAGAACACACAATATTTGGTTTTCTGTTTCTGTGTTAATTTGCTTAATCCACCAGCACATCAAAAAGTTAATTTGCCATGGTAAAGTGGGCTTTATTCCTGGGATGCAAGGTTGATTCAACATATGCAAATCAATAATTTGATTCACTACATGAACAGAATTAAAAACATAAAACATGATCATCTCAATAGACGCAGAAAAAGAATTAGATAAAATCCAACATCCTTTCATGATAAAAAAATACTCAACAAATTAAGCATCAAAGGAACATACCTCAAAAAATAAGAGCCATCTATGACAAATTCACCAACAAAATAGATACCTAGGAATACATTAACCAACAAGGTAGAGGATCTCTACAAGGAAAACTACAGAACACTGCTGAAAGAAATCGTGGATGACACAAGTAAATGGAAAAGCATTCCATGCTCGTGGATTGAACAAATATGGTTAAAATACCCATACTGCCTAAAGCAATCTACACATCCCCTGCAATCTCTGTGAAACTACCAATGTCATTTTGTGCAGAATTAGAAAAAGCTGTTTTAAAATTCATATGGAACCAAAAGAGAGTCCAAGTAACCAAAGTGCTTTTAAACAAAAAGAAAGTTGGAGGTATCACATTACCATTTTTCAAGCTGTACTACAGCTAATTTTTAGAAAAGCGCTGGGGTATGTATAGGACTGGTTCATTTGAGATGACTTAGAACATTATAATATTACTTTATAATTTTTTAAATTCTAGGAGCATGTATCTGTAGTCATATAGGCATATAGTCATATAATCATCCAGGAATCAAAGACATAAACATTTTTATATTCTTCGCAATGTCGGAGTAGGTTGGGATACAGTTATTTCACCTTAAAAGTCACATTTTTTATTTTAATGACAAAATACTGGTATTGATTTTGATTGCTTAAATGATGACAGAAGCTTTGTGAGATTTCTCTGGTGTATCAATGGTAGAAAAGTGCAATTATAGGCCAGGCATGGTGGCTCACACCTGTAATCCCAGCACTTTGGGAGGCTGAGGCAGGAGGATTGTCTGAGCCCAGGAGTTCGCAACCAGACTGGGCAACATGGCAAAACCCTATCTCTATAAAAAATAAAATACAAAAGAAAAAAGATAAGAAAAAAGCAGCAAAAAGAAAAGTGCACTTACAATGGTCCTTTAGACTGTCCTCGTTTTATATGGAGAATACAGAGTGAAGTCACCAGAAATTTTAAAGCACACAAAGACATTCATCAATGACTTAATAAGAGCCATTCATTTTTTTTTTCATTCAGGCACTAATATACCACATATTCATGTAGGTGGGCTATATTTCTACAGCAAAATTATTGTGATGAGTTACGCTTGGCTCTAAAAAAACCTGTGGAGTCCAAGAAAGCATCCTAATTTCAATGTGTTGAAGGATACTCAAGTGCTAGGCACCTTAGTTCAGAACATATTTTGAGGAATCATGGAGAGCTCTTGGCTGATTTTTGACTTGAGGTAGTTGTCAGCAATTTACTTGACTTGCTTCTGGTTTCTCCATGTCAGATTAGCTCATCTTTCCTAGTCAATTGAAAACCTAAAACAAAAGACTGCCTTTCCTCCTTGCCCAACTCTCACCTCCAAATTGTACATAAAAGATGCATTTATAAATCTATCAATTCCTTTAGTCAGAGATAGCCAGAGTATGTTTCTCACCTGACAGTTTCTATCATTATTTGGTAAAGTGACAAGGTTGAGCTTCCAAATATATTTACATTCCTTATTTTTCCAGGGAAAATATCACACTTTGGGCAAATTTTATCTATAACCAAATAATTAATTCAACATTATTTAGTTCTAACATGTTCTGAGAACTTTGTATATAACAAACACAGTTAAGATACAGAACATTCCTTGAGGACTATGCCCTTATTTTCAGCTAATGTGGTAACATCTAATACAGTGCCATATGCTCCAATGGTACTCACAAAATGCTAGTAAGAAAGGGAATTTAGTGAAGCATTCAGTGCCTACTTCCCAGGAAAAAGATAATATATCACATCAATGTGTGTTTACATCTCATATTTTGTCTACTTTATTTTTGTGGTAGATTGGGGGTTTTTGGTGATGTTTACCAGGGCATGGTTTTGAAAGTGTAAACAAAAATATTCATAACCTTTTCATATGAGCATCATAGAAATCTCATATGGTTTGCTTAAAAGCGAGGCTTGTGCTGACGTAATATCCAGGAGTTAGGCTTAGCTCTGCTTATAAGTCAGCTTGCTGAGGAGGATACAGAAGTTATTTTTCCACTGCATTTATTTTCTGAGTTTCCTTGCTTATTAAATTGATTATTGATGCCTTTCATTTGCCATTGTTCTAAAGTGAGAATGAAAATGATATTCCACGTTTAACTGCATTACTTTTTACTGCTAAAACAAAATATGTAAAATATATAAACAGACACTAAAAAAGGTTTTCTGCATTTCCTTAAAATATAAATTGAAAGAAATGTTTCAAAAATATTTGACTAAGAGCTAGCAATTATGGTTTCCATGGGGAAGAATGATACTAAAGTTTCTACCATTTTGTTTGCTTTGAAAGATGAGTTTGAAGTTAATACTGATGCTAAAGTATGAAAGTGTTTAAGTAGGAAGATAATGTTAACTCAGCAGTATCATTGCTTTGATCTTTGTTTAATGTCTCACAAAACTAGATTGCTATTTGATTGACAACCTTGTCAAAGAGTGAATGAAGACTGACACTGTAATATTGAAAATGCAGCGTTTACAAAACTTGAAACCCAAGTTTTCTCATGACGCTGCTTCTTTTGTGGAAGGCTGCATTTTACATTGTTTCTTAATACATGTGTACCCTTCTAGAATACAAGTAAATGTCATTTTTTTTTTTTTTATCTCTTGGTGTCCTGAATTCCATTCACCTCCTTACACACATAGCTTAGGTATGTCCCTATTAGCAAACATTATTGAGAGTTTTTACTTCAAGAAAAACTCAAAAACCAAAGCCTCATCATTCTAGTGTCTGTTCTTTTTCAGAAGATAACTCTGTTTGTGAAATGTTAGTATATTAGTTCCGTGTACTACAAGCTAGGGATTATGCTGTGTAGTTAAGCTGTTAACAGTGCAGAATCTAGAGTGAGACAGAACTGGATTCAGTTCTGAGCTTTGCTGTGAATTTGGGCAAGCATCTTTTAACTTTCAATGCCAGTTTCCTCAGCTAGAAAATGGAGGAATGATAGTACCTGTTTTCTGATGTTGGTTTGAGGAATAAATGAGATAATTAATGTAAAGTGCTTAGCACAGGTCTTGGCACCTTTATAATTATTACTATTATTATTGTGCTTAGTATAATATTATGCTCACCAAAACCAACAAAAAATACTTGGAGACTGAATTAGTAGAACAAATAACTATTTGTCTTAGAACATTTAACAGTCCCAATAGCAAGAAGCCTGAAGTAGTTCCAGTTCCAATTACTCCTGTTGGGTTTACAAACCTAGTTTATTTTTTATTGTTCCCAATTTTAACCTTATAGAAGTATTTATACTGTACAAAGTGCAAAGTACTCACTCATCTTCATTATATATAACTGATAAAACCATGAAAACTTAGAGATTGTGAAATCATTAAAAGCAATGCTTGAGTGTTTTTCCTTTCATCTAAGAATAGTGGAGATAGAATACTGTATTTATTCAGCTTGCAAGTAGAGTAAAAACAATAATAATAAAAAAAGAATGAAAACAAATAATACTGTGTTTGGTAAGGGTGGGAAACATAAAGGTAAAATACATTGTCAGAGTTATTATTCCCTTTTTAATTGCCAGAAATAGGACAGGCTATATTTCTACTTCCATTGCATAGAACTAGTGTTTAAAAATGGCTTCACTAGACCCATAGGGTGAAATGAAATCTGGGGCTGAATTGCCTCAAGGGAGTCACATCATCATCAGTAAAAGACATTTAGAGAATTCCTAAGCCCCTTGAGGACAGTTTTTTCCTACTATATAAGACAGTCATAGTTGTGCTATTATTGTTTTAAGGAAAACATCCTGTAAGCCCACAGAAATGGAGCATTCAATCAGGTGCTTCTGTGGAAGTACATGAACCACACAGATCTATTTCCTGCTTGCCAAGGGCTTAAAATCTGACTGAGAAAACTAAAATTTCTTCCACAAATCCAACCTTAAATTATTTGTAACTAAACCAATGATTTTCCAAACCTAAGGAACCTGATTAAATTGTGGTCAGCTCACCTCATTTTAATTTTTCACGCCACTAGAACCTATTTAATTCTCTGAAAAGAAGGTTCCTGTTGTTATTGGCAACGTAGTAGAATCTGAAAGAGTTCTTCATCCTGTTTAAGAAGAAATTGTAAATCTTGGCTAAAGACACAAATGCTTGGGGGAGAATACTTAGGTATTAGCTTAGTTTTCGTTGCCTGTATTTCTATACGGAATTTTGAGAGTAAAATTTAGTCACTGGCTTTAGTGCAGCAAAATTACATTGTTCCTTAAGGAAAAAATTCTGACAGAATGGTGTTGAAGACTATTTTATACATAATGCATATACTTCAAACTTGGTTTCATACAAATCTGATTTTGGCTAAGTATATTTTATTAGTAAATAATTGTTCATTTTCTTTCAAAGTATTTTTTACTATGCTGATGTGATGATTTTGCCAATTTTATAATTTAAATGTATACCTTTAACTTATAAATATCTACAAGGTAATAATGAGAACAATTCCAAGACCATTACTTTTTTCACTAGTTATGTTCTTTGTCTATCAGTTTAGAATTTCAACACATTCTCAGAGTTACCCATTGGCGGCACTGGGAAAAGACAATGAAATGCGTTGGACTTCAAATTCGCAATCGATCTTTACCACCACACCACCACCACCACATATCGAAGTCTTTTTGCATCTGCTTTTGTCATTTCCTTTTCCATTTCTGGTCATGCCCATTTACCATTGTGATTCATTCTTAGTTCTAATCATTGTAGAAAATGTCTAAATTAGGCATTTACAAACTAATGATTTCCCTTCTTTTGGGTATGTACCCAGTAGTGGGATTGCTGAATCGTATGGTAGCTTTAATTTTCGTTTCTTAAGGAACCTCCAAACTCTTCTCCACGGTGATTGGACTAATTTACATTCTCACCAACAGTGTACAAAGACTATGTACCCACAAAAATTAAAAATCTAAAATTAAAAAGGAAACTAATGAAATTCCCTTTTGAAAACAAATATTCTTCTGGTGTTTCACTTAATAACTCAAGTTTAGAAAAGCTGTTAATTCCCTCCCCTCCAAGAATTATATATGCAAATAGGAATAATTCCTATGTAAACAGTAGCTTAAGTATCATCATCATATTTTGAGCTCAGAACATTTCCTTATAAAAAGAGACTTCTTTTTTAAAGCCCCCTTTTTAAAACATTAACATTCATTTATTGTTTCCTTTCATCTGTTGAAATAATTACTTTTCTTTTTGCCTTCAATAGTTTGTTCTGGTCATTAAGATTTCTGTAAAATTAAGTTTGAAAGGTGCTTTTAACGTTCAGATAGACTGCAGTGCACATTTGGCTATTTAATAGCCAAATCTACTTAAGGCTGAACTAATGTTTAACACTCACAGCTGTTTGAAGTAGTTCACTGCCAAGTTTAATGATGCTGCCAAGGGAAATGATCATATTACTTGCTATCATATTTTGGAGGGTTTATTATTCTAGTAATAAAGACAATCAATGGCATTTCTGAACACAATGGTTCGGCTCCTTTACATAGTGCTTTCCCACTACAAGCTGCAAACCATAATTTCAGTGGAAATGGTAACTGGGAGGCATTAGCTGTGTTTTATTTCACAGAAGTTCATTGAGAAAAGCAATTATATTCATGACAGGATTTATAATTGTGTGTGCCTGCATGTTTATATACACACAAATGACCATACACTTATGTGTCAGTGATGAATATCAACTTAGGCAACAGGGCTTTTATTGTATATGGACCTTTTAGAAATCAATCTTATTATATTATTACCATGTACAAAATAGAATAGGGTAAAACATAATCAACAAATAAGTATGGTGAATCTTCCATGTATGCAGCATTCTAGGTGCTACAGGAATGTAAAGAGGTTAAAGACAAGGCCCACTCTATAGGGACTTTATAGTGTATTTAGGAATAATAAAGACATCAGAAAAGTGAACGTCACAAAGCATAAAAAGATTACTTTGCAAATGACTAGTACAGGCAATTGTTGCTTTAAGTGTAGGTCGAATGGACTGCGTAGTCTCGAAGGGTTTGTGGAAGAGGTGGGACCTGAGTTAAGTGTTGTGGAAGAGTTGGGACCTGAGTTAAGTGTTGGAGGAAGAATATGTTGTGTTTAAGTAGAGTGAAGATATGAGGTGTTTTATTTCATGGGTCCCCAACCTCTGGGCCTTGGACCAGTGCAGGTCTGTGGCCTGTTAGGATCCAGGCTACACAACAGGAGGTGAGCTACAGGCAAAGGAGCATTACTCCTTGAGCCCCGCCCCCTGTCAGATCAGAAGTGACGTTAGATTCTCATAGGAATGTGAGCCCTATTGTAAACTGCACATGCGAGGGATCTAGGTTGTGGGTTTGTTATGAGAATCTAAGTAATGCCTGATGATCTGACATGGAACAGTTTCATCCTGAAACTATTTTCCCTCACTGTCAGTGGAAAAATTGTCTTCCATGAAACCAGTCCCTTTTACCAAAAAGGTTGGGGACTGCTGTTTTAGGTGACATGAATAAATGTCCAGAGGATAATAATGTGCTCAGTTCATATTGTTATTAAGCAGAACAAAACAATAGAAATTTAATAGAAATGTAAAACTTCTTAAGTACCGTGTTTCTACCAGGGAAGTGTTGCATTTGCATTTACATTTTGTTCTTATGTACTCTCTCACATCAAAAATATTTTTTAAAAAATATGATAACAATAAGAATCTAATAAGATCTTATCTCAGGCCAGGTATGGCTCTAAGGACTTTACAATTACTAACTCATTTAAACTTCAAATCCACATTACGAGGTAGATACAATTGTTAAGCCCATTTTAAAGATAGTAAAATTGTGGCATAGAGAGAAGGTCACTCAGTAAGTGGTGGAAACTTAATTTGAACCTAGGCCATCTGACTTGAGAGCCTGTCTGCTTAATAACTATAACACGCTTTTTTCCAGACTATCTGGCACAGGCACTAGATATAGGAGGTAAAGGAAATCATATACTATACTACTTTCATAAAAACTCCAAAAGAGCATGTCTGAATCAGTTCAGACTGCTATAACAAAAATACCATAAATTGAGTGACTTAAACAGCAAACTTTTTTATTCTTAGAGTTCTAATATCTTAAGAGTCCAAGATTAAGGTGCCGGCAGATTCTATGTCTGGTGAGAGCCTGTTTCCAGGTTTGCTCATTTGGTAGAGAGAGAGAGAGAGATTGAATCTCACTTATAAATGCACCAATCTCATCTGAACCTAATTACTTCCCAAAGGCCCCACCTCCAAATACCATCACATTGGAGATTAAGGTTTCAACATATAAATTTTGAGAGAATACAAATATTTACTCCATAGTACCACATATATTTTAAGTCAACTGAGAATGGTGTACAAATGGGAAAACTCTGGTTTTCCTTGAACAAGCACATTTTTTAGACTTTAAGAGTTTACCCGTTGGTGAAGGAGACTATCTGGGACGAAAGTTCTTGAGTATACCTTCACACTTGTCCCTGTACGTCAAAAAATCCCTAGAGAAGACAGTTATCATTGGTTTCAGGGAGAAAGGAAGCTTACCAAATTTTGAAAATTTATTGAAAGACACACCTCCTGATATTAAGTGATTCTCTAGTTTCTGGCTCTGTTTCACATTATGTCCTATATCCTTAAACATCACTGTTTTGATGAAAATACAAATAACTATACAAATAAATATAGATTTTTCTATAATTATTTATTCTGCATTTATAACATTCATGTCATTTAAATAGCTTAAATAAATCCCCTAGTAGATGTTTTTTTTGTCCCTCTCTAAATAAAAATGTTATATTTAAATATGTTACTAAGAAAATTTTCAGTTTTCCTTTCTGAAATAGTTTGTGACACTTTCTGCTGTCACCCCTTGTCACATTCCTTTGAGTGGATAAACTGTGATCTGCAACTTTAATGGCAATAATATCTATTTTGGTATAAATAAAAATAGACAATGTCTATCAAGATGCCCCAGGTAACATATATACATTTCATTTAAAGTTTCTTTAAAAGAGGAATTAAAATAAGAAAAATATGGATTTGAGTAATCTTTAACTTACATGCATCATCAAATAGTCATTAAGCATGAGGTTTAAAGACATCAAAAGTATAATTCATTCATTTCTAGATGGCAATTCGGTTGATTCCATATATTTGCTGTTGTGAATAGTGCTGCAGTAAACCTGGGTGTGCAGATGTGTCTTTGATATACTGACTTCATCTCCTTTGGATACATACCCAGTAATAGTATAGCTGGATCATATGGTAGTTTTATTTATTTATTTTTTTGAGATCCCTCCATAGTGTTTTCCATAATAACTGTACTAATTTACATTCCCATCAACAGAGTGTTAGAGTTTCCCTTTCTCCACATCCTTGCCAGCATTTATTATTAATATTTTGTCTTTTTGATAATAGCCAGTCTAACTGGGGTGAGGTGATATCTCACTGTAGTTTTTATCTGCACTTCTCTGATGATTAGTGATATTGAGCCAAAAATGGAAGAATGGTTTCTTCAGTAAGTTTAGAAATAAGTCAAACACATGCAATGTTAGGTAGTAATAAAACAACTAACTACTAGTTTAGGAGTATAGAAAAGAAAGTCACAGCCCAATATATGAATTATTAAATGAATGCTATTCTCTGTAAATGCCACAGACATTCATTATGCCCCAAAAACCTAGAACCTTAGTAATATTTTCTTTTCCTTTTTTTTTTTTTTTCTTTTTTTTGAGACAAAGTCTCACTCTGTTGCCCAGGTGGGAGTGCAGTGGCGTGATCTCAGCTCACTGCAACCTCTGCTGTCTGGGTTCAAGCGATTCTCCTGCCTCAGGCTGCCAAGTAGCTGGGTTTACAGGCTTCTGCCACCATGCCCGACTAGTTTTTGTATTTTTAGTAGAGACGGGGGTTTCACCATCTTGGCCAGGCTGGTCTTGAACTCCTGACCTTGTGATCCACCTGCCTGGGTCTCCCAAAGTGCTAGTGTTACAGGTGTGAGCCACCGTGCCTGGCCAATATTTTCATTTTTATTTCAACCATTTCACAAACATTTATTGACATCTTACTATGTGCCAGGGGGTATTCTAGATGCTAAATATACACCAGTAAATAAAAGAGACAAAATTGCCTACTCTTATGAAGAGTATATTAGTTGGAGGAAATAGGTAATGAGGTTAATAATAAATATGCATATACACAAATATAACATTATATTTGCATATTAATGTCTTTCTATTACCTATTTGTTTAATGTTACATGGTAATAAGTGTTATGGAAATAATAGACTAGACAAGAGGATGGTCTGTGTTAGTAGAGACTAAAGACATTCTATTTAAATAAGGTGACCATAAAAACCATCATAGAAGGCAATATTTGTACAGTAGATGAGGGAGCTAACCATGCTGATATCTGAGGAAAGATTATTATAGCCAGAGACAACAGTAAATGTAAAGACCTTCATTGAGTGTGGCTGAGGCAAAGGGAATGAAAGGGAATGCAGTAGCAGACACAATCAGAGAATTAAAGGGATCCAGATCATGTAAGACTTTATAGGCTATTTTAAGGATTTAAAATTGAAGCTTCTGAGAAGATAGGAAGCGTCTGGAGATGGAAAGCCATTGAAGGATTCTGAACAGAAAAGAGATATAACCTGATTTATGTCTCAAAGTATCACTCTGGGTACTGGTAAATAATGCACTGGAGGGGAGCAGAAACTGAGGCAGAAAGAATAGTCAAATTACAACTGCAGTAATGTGATGTGAGAGTTACAGTGCCTTGGACCAGGGTAGCAGCAATGGAAATGGTAAAAAGTGACCTGATTCTGGATGTATTTTGAATGTAGAGACAAAACGGTTCACTGAGGGATTTGTTAGTTCATGTGAGAAGAAAACAGAAGAGGTTGTTTCCAAAGTTATTTTGTTCTCAGCATTTCATTGCTAGTACCAATATGGAAAGTTTTGGCTGTGCCACTGTTGCTGCTGGCATGTATATGCAAGCATGCATCCCACTGCCACTGCCCCAGTGAAGCACTTTGGCTGGCACCAGCCATTGGATTGTTGCTGCTCATGGACTGGGAATATCTCATCCTCCCAAATGCAGCAGTTTTCTAACCTTGAGAGGCCAGAAAACAAAGCTGGGAGTCTGATACCCATCCCCCAGGGTTAGAGCACACAGCCCAGGAGTGATTAAGCTGAGCCCTCACCCCCTGAAATCTTCCAGAAATGATACCAGTGGGCTGAACCCCACTTATGCCACAATGAAACTCTCAAGGGCATCAAAGAATATAAACACACACACAAAAAACCCATCCAAAGGACAGCAACTACAAATATTGAAGGAACATCAGCCCACACAAATGAGAAAGAAACAACACAAGAATTCTGGCAACTCAAAATCCCAGAGTGTCTGCTTACCTCAAAACAACCACACTAGTTCCCCAGAAATGGTTTCTGACCAGGCTGAAATGGCTGAAATGACCGACATAGTATTCAGAATATGGATGGGGATCAAGATTCAGGAGAAAGTCAAAACTCAATCCAAAGAATATAAGGAATACAGTAAAAATATACAAGAGATGAAATGCAAAACAGCCATTTTAAGAAGGAACCAAACAGATCTAATAGAGCTGAAAAATTTACAATATTTAACAGTATTGTTATATTTAACAACATTAAATGTAGAGTACCTACTTCTTGGGCCCAAATCAATAAATTCAGCCTGATTCAATACTATATTCCTTCCCACTATCCCACACCCTTAATATTCATTCCTTTGCCTGTTCTCCATATTTCTGCTTATATAAATTAGAAAACCCAGACAGTTCTTTTCGAGTGTAGCGCACCTCGTCGTGGGTCACACTCTCAACCTCATCCCTAGGTGTCCACCAGGACTTTAGTCTAATTATAGGTTTAGAAGCAAGCAGGGTTGTTGGGGATGGCTCCTGAGGATAATCAATGTTATCTTACCTGGCACCTGCCTCAGGGGAGGCCATAATTGTTGCCTCAGCCAGTGCAGGGTTTGTCTCCCCAAACAAAGATGGAAAGGCTCATGGCAGTATGGGTCCGCGAGAGGATGTTGCCTCTACTGGGGATGGGGAAGCTGTTTCTTTTGGCAAGAAAGGTTTATCAGAGTTTACAAACTCAGTGTTTCAGCTTCATCATAGTTCTCCCACGCATTCCCATTCCAAGTTGCAGGGTCCTATTCTTTTCCAATCAATGCCCTCATTTTATCAGTAGACACCTGGCAAGGCTGTGCATGCACTTTTCATTGCAGATCAGCCACTTGCATGATAAGAGCTTGTGTTTGTTTTTCCACAATTTAAGCTCTTTCTCTACAGGAGCCAAGACTCCCACTCAGGGCGATCTTAGCAGATTTGAGGCTCAGTATCTCCTGAAGCCAGGAGATAGAATCCCTTAGTTCATCATTTTCTTTGATCACTTTGTCCACTTAGGAGCAACCAACCAGCTTCATTATGTTCCTTGGTTCTCCACATATGGTCAAAGTATTATGTATAGAGTCACTAAACTCCTTGCTTCTCACAAGTGGTGAATCAGGAGTGTCAAATGCATTTATTTTGCATAACTTGCTAAACAGTTCACCCCAAGAATTATCAGTGTTCTCCATACTATTAGAAGTAAAATCTTTAGCATTTAGGGGTCTAATCATATTGAGCAGTCAACTCCAGGAACCCCAAAACCAATGAAAGAACTCCATCCTTAATATTCTGTTTCTCCAGAACCACTCCTGGTACCAAAATCTGTATTGGTCAGGGTTCTCCAGAAGGACAGAACTAATGGAATATATATATGGGGATTTTATGCAGACCTACAGCTAGTATCACATTGAAAGGGGAAAAAATGAAAGCTTTTCTTCTAAGATCTGGAACATGACAAGGTTGCCCACATCAGCATTGTTACTCAACATGGTACTGGAAGTCCTAGCTAGAAAAATCAGACAAGAGACAGATATAAAGGGCATCCATATTGGAAATAAATAAATCAAAGTATCTTTGTTTGCAAATGATATGGTCTCATATTTGGAAAATTTTAAAGACTCCGCAAGAAAACTATTAGAATTGATAAAAAAAAAAAATACAGTAAAGTTGCAGTATACAAAATAAACAAACAAAAAACAGTAGCATTTCTATAGGCTAACAGTGAACAATGTGAAAAAGAAATCAAAAAAGAGATCTCATTATCAATATCACAACAGTGACACAAAATTCAATGCCTAGTAATTAACCATAAAAATGGAAGGTTTATATAATGAAAAGTACTAAATGCTGATGAAGAAAATTTAAGAGGACACTAAAAAGTGGGAAAATGTTCTACGTTCATGGATTGAAAGAATAAATATTATTAAAATGTCCATACTACCCAAAACAATCTATAAATTCAGTGCAATCTGTATTAAAATAATGACATTCTTCACAGAATTAGAAAACACATTCTTCAAATTTATGTAGAAACACAAAAGACCCAGAATGGCCAAAGCTATCCTAAGTAAAAAGAACAGAACTGGTGGAATCACATTGCCTGACTTTCAATAATACCACAGAGCTATAGTGTCCAAAACAGAATGATACTGGCATAAAAATAGACACATAGACCAATGGAACTGAATAGAAAACTCAGAAACAAATTCACACACCTACAGCCAACTTATTTTTGACAAAGTTACTAGCAGCATACACTGGGTAAAAGACATTCTTTTCAGTAAATGGTGTTGGGAAAACTGAATATCCATATGCAGAAGAATGAAATATCGGACCAATGTCTCACCATATACAAAAATCAGATCAAAATGGATTGAAAGACAGAAATCTAAGACCTCAAACTGAAACTACTGCAGGGGAGCTTTGGAGAAAATCTTTAAGACATTGTTCTTGGCAAAAATTTCTTGAGCAGTACCCTACAACCACAGGCAATCAAAGGAAAAAAAAAATGGACAAACGGGATTATATCAAGTTAAAAAGCTGCTTCATAGCAAAGGATACAATCAAAAAAGTGAAGAGACATCCCACAGAATGGGAAAAAATATCTGCAAACTACCTATCTGACAAGGGATTAACAACCAGAATATATGATAAACTCAACAACTGTATAGGAAATAATCTTATAATCTCATCAAAGAATGGGCAAAAGATTTGAAGAGACATTTCTCAAAAGAAGACATACAAATAGCAAACAGACGTATGAAAAGCTTCTCAATATCATTGATCATCAGAGAAATGCAAATCAAAACTACAATGAGATATCTTTTCACCCCAATTAAAATGGCTTGTATCCAAAAGGCAGGCAATAACAAATGCTGGCACAGCTGTGAAGAAAAGGAACCCCTCATAAGCTGTTGGTGGGAATGTAAATTAGTACAAACACTATGGAGAACAATTTGGAGATTCCTCAAAATCTAAATTGAGTTACCATACGATTCAGCAGTCCTACTGCTGGGTATACACCCAAAAGAAATGAAACCAGTAAATCGAAGAGACAGCTTCACTCCTATGTTTGTTGCAGCACTGTTTACAGTGGCTAAGATTTGTGTGTAACCTAAGTATCCATCAACAGAAGAATGGATAAAGAAAATGTGGTGCATATACACAACGGAGTACTATTCAGCTATATTAAGGAATGAGATCTTGTCATTTGCAACAGCATGGATGGAACTGGAGTTTATTATTTTAAGTGAAATAAATCAGACACAGAACAAAAAACTTTCCAACAATATGGATTGAATTGGAGATTATTACCTTAAGTGAAATTAACCAGTTACAGAAAGTCGAACAGCACAGTCTCACTTATTTTGGGGATCTAAAAATTAAAACAATTGAACTCATAGACATATAGAATAGAAAGAAGGTTACCAGAGAGTGATAAAGGTAGTGGGAGGGTCGGGAGAGGGTGTTGGTGATGGTTAGTGGGTATAAAGTATAGATAGAAAGAATGAATAAGACCTACTATTTGATAGCACAACAGGTTGACTATAGTCAATAATAGCTTAATTGTAAATTTTGAAGTAACTAAAAGAGAGTAACTGGTTTGTAACTTGAAGGATAAGTGCTTGAGGGGATGGATACCTCATTCTCCATGCTGTGCTTATTTCACATTGCATACTTGTATGAAATCATCCAATGTACGGCACAAATATATACACTTACAATGTACTGACAAAAAATTAAAAAAAAAAGAAACAAAGAAGGAAACAATCTACAAAGTAAACAGACAGCCTACATAATGGGAGAAAATATTTGCAAAGTATGCTTCTGACAAAGGTTTAATATCTAGAATCTATAAGGAATGTAAACAGATTAAGAAACCAAAAACAAACATCCCCAATAAAAAGTAGTCAAAGGACCTGAACAGACATCTTTCAAAAGGAGGCATACCCACAGACAACATACTTATGAAAAAATGCTCAACACCATCAATTATTAGAGAAATGCAAGTCAAAATCACAATGAGACACCATCTCATACCAGTCAAAATGGCAATTAATAAAAAATCAAAAATAGAATGATGGTTTCCAGCTGCATCCATGTCCCTACAAAGGACACAAACTCATCCTTTTTTATGGCTGCATAGTATTCCATGGTGTATATGTGTCACATTTTCTTAATCCAGTCTGTCACTGATGGACATTTGGGTTGATTCCAAGTCTTTGCTATTGTGAATAGTGCTGCAATAAACATACGTGTGCATGTGTCTTTACAGCAGCATGATTTATAATCCTTTGGGTATATACCCAGTAATGGGATGGCTGGGTCATATGGTACATCTAGTTCTAGATCCTTGAGGAATCGCCATACTGTTTTCCATAATGGTTGAACTAGTTTACAATCCCACCAACAGTGTAAAAGTGTTCCTATTTCTCCACATCCTCTCCAGCACCTGTTGTTTCCTGACTTTTTAATGATCACCATTCTAACTGGTGTGAGATGGTATCTCATTGTGATTTTGATTTGCATTTCAGATGCAGCTGGAAACCATCATTCTTAGCAAACTATCACAAAACAGAAAACCAAACACCACATGTTCTCACTCATAGGTGGGAACTGAACAATGAGATCACTTGGACTCGGGAAGGGGAACATCACACACCGGGGCTTATCATGGGGAGGGGGGAGGGGGGAGGGGGGAGGGATTGCATTGGGAGTTATACCTGATGTAAATGACGAGTTGATGGGTGCAGCACACCAACATGGCACAAGTATACATATGTAACAAACCTGCACGTTATGCACATGTACCCTACAACTTAAAGTATAATAGTAATAAAAAATAAATAAATTTTTAAAAAATCAAAAATAACAGATGCTGGTGAAGCTGCAGAGAAAAGGGAACACTTATACACTGCTGGTGGGAATTTAAACTAGTTTAGCCATTGTGGAAAGCAGTTTGGTGATTTCTCAAAGAACTTAAAACAGAATTACGATTCAACCCAACAATCTCATCATTGGGTATATGCCCAAAGGACTATAAATCAGTCTATCATAAAGACACATAAGTACATATGTTCCTTGCAGCACTTTCACAATAGCAACGACATGGAATCGACTGAAATGCTCATCAGTGCTAGCTTGGATAAGGAATATGTAGTAAATACATAGCAGGGAATACTTCGCAGCCACAAAAGTAATGAGATCATATTCTTTATAGCAACATGGATGGAGCTGGAGGCCATTATCCTAAGCAAACTAATTCAGGAACATAAAACCAAATGCTGCATGTTCTCACTAATAAGTTGGAGCTAAACGTTGAATACACAAGGACACAAAGAAGGGAACAGCAGACACCAGTGCCTACTAGAGGGTAGAGGTGGAGGTTGGGAAGAGAGAGATGATAAAAAAACTGCATATCTGGTACTAACCTTATCAACTGGGGTTGAAATAATCTGTACTTCAAACCCCCATGACATGCAATTTACCTGTATACCAAACCTGCACCTGTACCCCTGAACCTAAAATAAAAGGTTTTCTTTCTTTTTTTTTTTAAATTTATTTATTATTATTATACTTTAAGTTGTAGGGTACATGTGCATAACGTGCAGGTTTGTTACATATGTATACTTGTGCCATGTTGGTGTGCTGCACCCATCAACTCGTCATTTACATCAGGTATAACTCCCAATGCAATCCCTCCCCCCTCCCCCCTCCCCATGATAGGCCCCGGTGTGTGATGTTCCCCTTCCTGAGTCCAAGTGATCTCATTGTTCAGTTCCCACCTATGAGTGAGAACATGCGGTGTTTGGTTTTCAGTTCTTGTGATAGTTTGCTAAGAATGATGGTTTCCAGCTGCATCCATGTCCCTACAAAGGACACAAACTCATCCTTTTTTATGGCTGCATAGTAATCCATGGTGTATATGTGCCACATTTTCTTAATCCAATCTGTCACTGATGGACAATAAATAAAGTCTCTAGAAGGAGAATTTAGGTAGGGGAGATGATCATGTAAATTTTGAGGTACTTGTAAGACATCTGCTGAAGATGTTGAGTAAGCAGTGAAATATACAGTATGAAATCTAGGAGACAGGTACATGCTGGAGGTATAAAATTTGGAATAATAAGCCTATAGATAGCATTTAAAGTCATGAAATTGGACAGAATCACCAAAGGAGTGATTAAAAAAGAAAAGAAGCCCAAGGATTTAGCCCTCTGACATTCCAGTTTAGGCTTGACAGATGAAGAGAAACTTCTGAAGGAAACTGTGGAGGAGGAGTAAATGATGTAGGAAGAAAACTAAGAGAAAATGATGCCCTGGAATTCAAATTAAGGAAATATTTTAAGGAGTATATGATCAACTGTGTCAAAAGCTATTGAGAAGTCAAGTAAGATTGGGACTGAGAGTTGACCATTGGACTTACAAATATGTATAATTTGCCACCTTCATAAGAATGGGATCTTTGGACAGATGGGACAAAAGCTTAATTGAAGTAAGTTCACAAGACAGTCAAGTAAGTATAGGCAACTCTTTCTGGGAGTTTTGCTACAAAATGTAAGAAAAGGAGTGGTGTGGTAGTCGGGCAGCATATGGTCAAGAAAAACCATTTTTAATATGTGAAAATCTTAGGACCATAATTAATCAAGTCAACAGGACCACAGGTAGAATTGTAGAGATGAAGTTTGAAAAATGGAGAATTCTAAAGGCATTACTTCCTATATGCTACATATATGCCATGTATGCTTCATTTATGCTTCCTCAAATTACAATTCAAAGAATATTCTTCTCATAAGTTTCAACAAAAAGACAAGCTAAGAAAACTAGTCTCAAACACGGCCAGAAACAATATTCAATGATTCCTATCTCAGAATTCGACAATCCTATCACAAGAAGAAACTCTCTATAGGAATATACAGGGATCTATAACATTATACGTGAGAAGCCATGAAGACAAGAAATTGGAATACTGCTCCTTTCTTCTACAATACTAAATATAGACCATAGTGACCCCCTAACACCACCCCCACTATATATACTCTGAAGAAAGGTTGGAGACAGAAGGCAGGGTAGAAGACAGTCAGATAGATAACCATTTTCAGTGGTGTGACAGAATTGAAATAAACAAAATATGCATCTTGGCACTATTTCCTCTCCCTTCAAACTGGAGCACTGAGAGCAGTACCAGAAGTTTTTGCAATATTAAGTAGTAGAGTGGAGATGCACATGCACTTATTACTTAAAGAGCAACCTGCTGCCCATTAGATTATCAGTGCTTGTTAATGATTATATCACAGTTGATACCTGCAACCTGCAGAGTCCAAGCCACAAGCCATATGCCTTTGTGTCATGGTTATCATCACAGTAAGGAGACAGCCAAACTATTACTCTAAGTGATGAATAAGAAAGTGGATAGAAACAGCATGTTCAAATTGGTCTGATGAAAATTCTTACTGATATTGTCATAAAAGATAAAGAAAATGGTAGCTTCTCAAACATTCACAGCAGTGTTGGTTTAATTATTTACAAAGTACTTATAAATAATTCTACATAACATTTTTCTGTTAAGATTTTATGTGCCAATTCCAGTATGATATTTTGGCTGCTGGATTGGGAAAATATTTCTAATTTAATGAACAGGAGCCATGAACAAATTTAAGATTACTGCAGTAAAAAACATTTTCCTCCAAAAATAATTTTGTTCGTCATCATTGCTGATATAGTTTGGCTGTCCCCACCCAAATCTCATCTTCAATCCCCATGTATTGTGGGAGTGACCCGGTGGGAGGTAATTGAGTCATCAGGGCAGGTCTATATAATGCTTTTCTTATGATAGAGAATAAGTCTCATGAGATCTGATGGTTTTGTAAGAGGGAGTCTCCCTGCACAAGTTCTCTCTTTGCCTCCTGCCATCCATGTAAGATGTGGCTTGTTCCTCCTTGCCTTCTGTCACCATGGTGGGGCCTCACCAGTCATGTGGAACTGTAAGTCCATTAAACCTCTTTATTTGGTAAACTGCCCGGTCTTGGGTATGTCCTTATCAGTAGCATGAAAACGGACTAATACAATGGCCTTTAACGAGGGGTTGAAAAATAAATCTTTAAAAAAATAGCACCAACATTTAGTGACCACATAGAAGCATGTTTCTAGAGTTTTAAATGGAAAATAATAATTTTGTGCTGACACTTTTGAGTGAAAATTAAAAGATCTAGTTTACTCTCTCAGGGCTAGAAAATGAAACAGCACATCCAAGGGTGGTGGCTCAGGCCTGTAATCCCAGCACTTTGGGAGACCAAGGAGGGTGGATCACCTGAGGTCAGGAGTTTGAGACAAGCCTGGCTAACATGGCGGAACCCCATCTCTACTAAAAAATAGAAAAAAAAAAATTAGCCAGGCGTGGTGGTGTGCACCTGTAATCCTAGCTACTCAGAAGGCTGAGGCAAAAGAGTCGCTTGAACCCGGGAGGTGGAGGTTGCAGTGAGCTGAGATCATGCCATTGCACTCCAGCCTGGGCAACAAGAGTGAAACTCAGTCTCCCCGAAAAAAAAAAAAAAAAAAAAGAAAGAAAGAAAGGAAAAGAAAATGAGTCAGCACTTATTTTACAGTGTGAAGTAAAGGTCGATGCACTGACCAGAATGTGAAACATAAATAGGGTTTTTTACTCCAAAGCACAACACTGTAATGCAACATGTTATTTTGTTAGCTGCAGAAAATCCATATGTATCTGAGCAACCTCAATTCTTTCCTCCCC
This sequence comes from Theropithecus gelada, assembly GCF_003255815.1. Lineage (NCBI taxonomy): Eukaryota > Metazoa > Chordata > Mammalia > Primates > Cercopithecidae > Theropithecus > Theropithecus gelada. The sequence continues at coordinate 67,264,665 of NC_037689.1, read as the reverse complement.
CAAATAAATAATTGTACTGAGGGGCATAAGGCAGGAAGAGAGGAGATATCAAAGCAGGTTTTAGAGAAGAAGTGAAAATTTATTAAAAAGTGTTAGAGCAGGAGCGAAAGGAAGTCAAGTGCACTTGGAAGAGGGCCAAGTGGGCAACTTGAGAGATTCGAGTGCACTACTTGACCTATTGACTTGGGGTTTTATATGTTGGCATGCTTCCAGGGTCTGTGTCTTATTGTTCCCTTGAGGTGGGCTGTGTGCATAGGTAGTGGCCTGCTAGCACTTGGGAGAGGCCGCATGCGCAGTTTACTGAAGTTGTGAGCATGCTCACTTGAGATGTTTTTTTCCTTATCAGTCGAGTATTCTTATAGGAAGATTATATACCAGTTAAACTCTGCCATTTTGCTTGCCTCTTAGTGTACATGCTTAAGCCTACTCGCCCAGCTCCTGAGATCTCATTGGGAAGCGGCTGATCACCAGCTTCACGTGTTTTCTATCTACTGGGAGACTGACTTTCCTTGGTGCTAGCTGCAACCAATTATTATTTTAGAGAGACAGCTTAACAACCACCTGACCACCACCTTATGGTTTCTTGACATTCTTGGTGGGGTGTGGGTCTCTTGTCTGTTCATTTCCACCTAACTACTCCAATTTGAGACTCCAGTGCATGCAATTGAATTTTCTTCTACATGTTGCATGTCTTTTCACAATCATTGGACTGCAATGATATGCAAAACATTATTTGTAATCATATCACTTTCTCACTTTTTCTTCTCCATGATGATTTCTTTTATTTTGACTGATAATACCTACACTTCAATCTAATGAGGATTTCCCCTTTCCCTTATTGTTACTGAATTGAGATTTTTCTCACACCAATGGCTGAATTGCAAAGTAGAGAGGAAAATAACTGCTCAGAAACTATCGGTCAGGAAACAAAACCTTATTTACATTCACATTACATAGAAGACACATTTAAGTCACTGGAAACTCACTTTAAGTTTCTTCTTTTTAACCTCCTTGATAAAACACCAACTTAGATTTAAAGTTGATTGGGGCTCTAAGAATATTTAGGAGTTATTTGTTTTAAATAGGCTGGCTCTACTCCTAAGGTACATCTAAGTACACTTTCTCCTGATTTGTCCTTAATTATGGGGTTAGCTTTCCAGTTTTTGAGAATTTCAAGAGGTATTCTTAAAATCCATATGTCTACATTTTAAGAGATTTTTTTCCGCCTCGGACAAATCTTTATTCTCAATTTATATTACTCTAGATCATTTTACTTTGAATGTAAAAATTGTGTAACCATGATTGCTGATTCATGAAATAAGAACAAAGTTGTTATTTGTTATTACAAATGGTTAAATTGTAGAGGCTTCTCTGTGGTTTCAGTAATGGAAAAGGACAGCAGCTCCCATGAGGTAATTTTAACTTCCTTGTGTAAGAAGGGAATCACCCTTGTCTCTGATGGAATTTTTGTGTGTCTTTCCAGCATCAGGTATTCAACCTTAGGTTAGATCTTTAAAGGATGATTGAGTATTTGGATAGTGTTTAGTTTGCATAGCTAACACAAATACATTTACCCTAACTTTTAGGTTGCAACAACCTCTTGAAACCATTAAAATCCAAAAGATTACATCTGGTATCAATAGTTTAAAAAAAAATTCCAAAAACAATAGATGGAGTCTATTTCAAATGCTCCATACAATTTATAAAACATATCCCTGTCTTTTAAGTATTTTCAGTGAAAATGTTCTAAATCATTGTGTTTATTCATAAGATGTGAAAAGGAGTCTGACATCTTTTAAGCCCTAGGTAACAGGATATAGCTCTATCTTGGTTCTTCTAAATGAATTTGAACAAAGTATAAGATATGGCCATGTGCATAACACCGAAGGGAGATAAGAAGACAAAATATAGTTAAATACTATACATTAGTGTGTAAATGCATTTTCTGTGTTTGGAGATGCTACAGCATAGAGGTAACATTTTTGCAAATAAAAGATGATTCCAGAAGGACTCATAAATCCGCCTTTTTGTCAAGGCAATAGAAATAGATGTCACCTATTTCCCAAATGATGCACATTTTGACAAAGGTAGAGGACTGGAATTAACCAAAGGAAAATTACAATGAATAATTGAATTTCTCGGTTGTAATTCAATTTTGGATAATACTTCAGTGCTATGGAAATTATTTTATTTTGCCTAGAAAAATATTTCACAAGCGTACTGTGTTTCTTGGTAGAAATGAAGAGAGTAGCTTTAAGTTTTATATGCCCTTGGCTATCATACACATGTATGCGCACACAGAGAGATTTGTCATTAAAATTGAATTGGACAATCAATTCAATCTGAAAAGATGTCAGCTCTGCAAGATAATTGATTTGGTTTCTTTTTGTTTGAATTTACTAAATGTTTTACACCCATATGATTCAACAATAAGGGTCAATATAGTTGTATGCATAAAGACAGCTCAAGTTGTATACGGCTATGGCTAGTCTTTTTTTGAAAGTACAGCATTCAGTATTAAATCATATTTGTTGTACGTAATAAAGAACAAGTACCCAAGAGATTAGAATCCACAAATTTAAAATTCTGTTTTTCTAAATATTATATCTTGAATAGAATAAATCCACTTTACATTGTAAATACCATTGACTCTTGAACAATGCAGAGGTTGGGGCACGAACCACCACCTGCCTCCAGTCAAAAATTCACATATAACTCTTCTGTTTGTTTGTTTGTTAAGTGACAGTGTCTTGCTCTGTTGCCCAGGCTGCAGTACAGTGATGCAATCATATCTCACTGCCACCTCAACCTCCTGGGCTCAAGGAATCTTTCACCTTAGCCTCCCAAGTAGCTGATACTACAGATGTGCACCACTATGACTGGATAATTTAAAAAATGTAGAGACAGGGTCTTGCTATGTTACCGAGCCTGGTCTGGAACTCATGGCCAAAAGTGATCCTCCTGCCTCGGCCTCCCAAGGTGCTTGGATTACAGACATGAGCCACCATGCCTGGCCACATGTATAACTTTTGACTCTCCAAAACTTGAAACTACTAATAGACTGCTGTTGACTGGAAACTTTATTGATAATGTAAATTGTCAATTTACACATATTGTATGTTGCATGTATGATATACTGTATTCTTATAATACAGTAAGCTAGAAAAAAGAAAATCTTATCAAGCAAATTATAAGGAACAGAGGATATATTTTCTATTTATCAAATGGAAGTATATCATCATAAAGGTCTTCCACCTTACTGTCTCCATGCTGAGTAGGCTGAGAAGGAGGAAGAGGACTGGTTAGTCTTGTCTCAGGGGTGGCAGTGGTGACAGAAAATTTGTGTAAGTGGACCCGCACAGTTCAAACCCATATTGTTCAAGGGTCAGCTGTAGTATGTTGTTACTAAGGACATAAAACAGTTTGGTAATTAACTCTCAGAGAGTAAGAACCTAGTTCACACTAAGCATGGAACACTACTTAAAGAAATCATCTCCAGTAATGCTAGAAGAATCACACTTCTTTCCCACTTATAGAAACCCATTCATTTTGAACTTAGGGAATATGGATTTGATAACCAGTGAATCAATGCCTCAAATCCTCTTCTAATTACTGACTTTCTGACCACTAGACATGTTTACAATATTGAACAATCCCACCTCAATCACATTCAACAGAATGAGTATTAACCTGTTGAGTGCTTTTTCCTTAAATTAAAGATCATGGGAAGTTTCTAGGAATTCAGTCTAGGAATCTATTTACCTTTAGGCTTTTGTGTTGTAAACCTTAATATGTGCTCTCTAGGCAGCTCTAGCTTATTTCAAATGTTCATATGACTTTCGGTCATATGTAATTTAGAAAACAGGTACTTATTGAATGTCCACTCCGTATATAGCAAAATGATAGCTTCTGCAGAGGAAAAAGAATGAGTAGGTCATAGTCCCCACTCTCAAATAATTTAAGTCTAGAGATTTAAGACATTATCATGTGAACTTTTTTTTACTTTTATATTAAGTTCAGGGGTACAAGTAAAAGTTTGTTACATAGATAAACTTGTGTTATGGGGGTTTGTTTTACAGATTATTTAATTACTGATAAAGCATATAAATAACATTTGAAGAACATATTTTAGTAGATAGTGTGAGATTCCATATGTGTGGTCAGAAAATTTACACTGTGTAGGATTTCAAAGTGAAAGATTTTTGTACTATACCTTTGCTTTCTTCAAAAGTGTGGACATTTTTGAGAGGCAGAGAGGAATGGTTCGTGTTTAGGCTTCAATATTTTGGCAGGCATGTTACATGATTTTAAAAAGAGGCAGCTAGATAATAGGTGGAGGTTTTATATTTCATTATTATAACTTTATTCTTTTTGCAAAACAATTGGAAACTGCCAGTGAAATTTATTGATATGTAATATTTGTATATTTTATGCAAGATATGTGGCATTTTGTCACAAGCATAGAATGTGAAATGATCATGTCAGTGTATTTAGGATATTCATCGCCTCTAGCATTTGCCATTTCTATGTGCTGGGAACATTTCAAATGCTCTCTTCTAGCTATTTTGAAATACATAATATATTGTTGTTAACTATAGTCATCCTATTCTTCTATCAAACAGAACTTATTCTTTCTACTTAATTATATGATTGCACCCATTAAACAACCTCTTCATCTCCTTCCCCCAACACACGTACCTGTCCCAGCCTCTGATAACTATCATCCTACTCTCTACCACCATAAGACAATTTTTAGCTCCCACATATGGGTGACAGCAAATAATATTTGTCTTTCAGTACCTAGCTTATTTCACTTAACTTAAAGACCTCCTGCTCCATCTATGTTGCTGCAAATGACAGGATTTCGTTCTATTTTATGATCAAGTAGTATTCTATTGTGTATATATACCACATTTTCTTTGTCCATTCATCCCTTGATGGACACTTAGGTTTATTCCATACCTTTGCTTTTGTGAATAATGCTACAAAACCATGCAAGTTCTGATATTCCTTTGATATACTGATTTCTTTTCCTTTAGAAAAATATCCAGTAGTAGGACTCTTGGATCATATGGTAGTTCTATTTTTAGTTTTTCAAGAAATATCCATTCTGTTTTTCATAGTGATTGTACTAATTTACATTTCTACCAACTTTGTATCAGTTCCCTTTTCTCCAGATCTTGTCCAGCACCTGTTAGTTTTTTTCTTTTTAACAATAACAATTCTAAGATGAGATCTCATTGGGGATTTAACTTGCATTTTCCTGATAATTAGTATGTGGAGTCTTTTTTATCTACCTGTTGGCCATTTGTATGTCTTCTTTTGAGACGTGTCTATTCATGTCCTTTGCCCACTTTATAATGGGATTATTAGGTTTTTGGTTTTGGTTTTTTTTTTTTTTTTTTTTTTTTTTTTTGCTATTGAGTTGTTTGAGTTCCTTGTATATTCTGAATGTTAGACCCTTGTGGGATGAATAGTTTTCGAATATTTTCTCCCATTCAATGGGTGTAGTGTGTCTTTACTCTGTGGCTTGTTTGCTAGTACATTCTGAAGAAAGGTACTGGTTAATAAAATAGATTATTGAGATACATATAAGAGAATACACTCTTTGGGATGAAGGAAGGATGTAGGAAGTGCCATTTTACTCTATCTTGAAGGGTAGGGAGAGAATATACACACATCACGCACGGTTCCCATTCAAAAACATAAATAAAATTTCTGAGGACTGACTAGAAGGCAAAGTGTAATAGCAAGAAAGATCATAAAAACAAAAACAAATATTTCCAAATTTCAATTCCAAAAATTCTGAATTTATCATTAAACTGTTTTTGCTTCTAATTTAAACTCTAATGTTCTCTACTTTGAGGGCTTTTTTTTCTACTCTGGCTCATTCAAAACTTACACAAACACATAAAGCACATTGAGCATGTAACATGTCATTTTTATTTGCCAAATTACAGTCATGGAACGATACCTTGTACAGAAAGAGTAAAACCTACGCCAAAGTGAAAATGTATTTCCTGGATTCATTTTGGAAAACATAGTAACACTGCAAGTTGGAAGCCTGATTATTCATTGTCATACTAGCACACAAAGTGCATTGTACTTAAATCTCTTTTTAAATTTCAAAAGCAAGACATGTAAAAATAAAAGAAATTTAAAGAATGTGAGCTTTGGTATATAAGACCTATTCTCACTCTTAAAATTATTGAAACAGGTGCTATGGGAAGCCATTGCCTTTATAAGCCTTTTAAGATATTTACAACAAAACATTTCCCTGTGATTGAATTTTTCCAAGTACTAAAATACCATGGAGAAATATGTTTACCACCAGTTTTATGGCTCCCTAGATGCATTCTCTATAAACCTTGTATCTGCTTGGACACAAACAGTATTGCAAAAAGACACCATGTCATTTGAACAGGGTATACAGCTTTGAAAGCGTATGCCACAGTACTAATGGGAATGTCAGTATTATTATGAATAATACAGTTTTAAGATCATTCTTTTATTACGGTAGACCTAAGTAATTGTTCTTATTTTATATCTTAATTTTAGTAGGAGTATTTTATATCTGTGGAGATACTACCACTATTGTGTTACAGTTTTTGGCCTTGGTGCTGATATGGGATATAACATTTGTGAAGTCTAAGCACGGAAAAACATAATGGTAAAATTTTCCTTTACAACCTGTATTATTCCATTGAAAAGTAAATAAGAAATAATTACCTGGTACCTGAAAATGCAACCCCTATATGCTTCAAAAGTTTGGGTTGACAAGGTTTAAAAAACTACAAGGTATCAATAATAGAATTTTGCTAACCAGTGAGTCAATTTTCTAGGCAAATGGGGGAAGATAACACATGTTGTAAGTATCCAGATGAGAAAGTATCTTCTGGAAACTTGTAGCAGTGGCAATAAAGCAATACACATCAGTGTTCAAACTTGAATAGCATATTGTATTGCTTTTCACCCTCATAATTTTTTTAAATACACCAACTGTCAGAGACAGTGGTAGGTAAGGTTAGATGGTTACATGGATTATTAGTAAATTCTGCCGAGAAATTGTGCTATTGATGGTGGTTGAGAATCACAGGCTGACTATGATGCACTTCACCATCTGTTAATATAGGCATTTTAACTAGAGATAGGATAGAATGTCTTGTCATTTGCCAAGAAGATGAAGTAATTTCAATGCCGTGTTAAAAATACAGTATTTAGCCATTCACACTGGAAAAATGTCTAATGGGAAATGAATAATGGAGGGGAGGTGACAGTGTACACAGAGGCAGTGAGCAAAGTGATCTTCCGTAGTGATCAAATAGAATCAAGAAAGTTAAAATCTCAAAGTGATGTGCATAGATATAGCTGTTCAGGTGATGGAAGCATGTTCTTTGTTTGTTTGTTTGGTTGGTTGGTTGGTTGGTTGGTTGGTTTTGTTTGTTTTTGTTCATTTGTTTTGAGATGGAATCTTCACTCTGTCGCCCAGGCTGGAGTACAGTGGCACAATCTCCTTTCACGCAAGCTCCGCCTCCCCGGTTCACGCCATTCTCCTGCCTTAGCCTCCCGAGTAACTAGGACTATAGGCGCACGCCACCACGCCCAGCTAATTTTTTGTATTTTTAGTAGAGACGGGGTTTCACCATGTTAGCCAGGATGGTGTGGATCTCCTGATCTCGTGATCCACCCGCTTCGGCCTCCCAAAGTGCTGGGATTACAGGCATGAGCCACCACACTCAGCCGCATGTTCCTTAAGGTTATCCAAAGCAAACATGAAGGCAGATTCGGGACAAATGCAGAAATGACTAACATATGATACTGTGTCCAGAATTTATTACTTCTGGTGGATTCTTGGTCTCACTGACTTCAAGAATGAAGCCACACTCACAGTGAGTGTTACAGTTCTTAAAGATGATGTGCCCGGAGTTTGTTCCTTCAGATGTTCATATGTGTCTGGAGTTTCTTCTTTCTGGTGGGTTCATGGTCTCGCTGACTTCAGGAGTGAAGTTGCAGACTTTTGCAGTGAGTGTTACAGCTCATAAAGGGAGTGTGGACCCAAAGAGTGAGCATCAGCAAGATTTATTGTGAAGAGTGAAAGAACAAAGCTTCCACACCGTGGAAGGGGACCTGAGCGGGTTGTCACTGCTGGCTCATGGCCTGCTTTTATTCCCTTATTTGGCCCCACCTACATCCTGCTGATTAGTCCATTTTACAGAGTGCTGATTGGTCCGTTTTTATAGCATGCTGATTGGTGTGTTTGCAAACCTTTAGCTAGACACAGAGCGCTGATTGATGCGTTTTTACAGAGTGCTGATTGGTGTGTTTACAAACCTTTAGCTAGACACAGAGTGGTGATTGGTGTGTTTACAATCCTTTAGCTGGACAGAAAAGTTCTCCAAGTCCCCACTCGACCCAGGAAGTTCAGCTGGCTTCACCTCTCAATACCAAACTGAAAATAATTTCATGGGACTCAAATGTTATAAAGTTGATTTTTAAAGCACTTTATCCAAATAAGTGACTCACAAAAATATGCCAATTTCATAGAATTGGAATTTAGGGCAGAAATTTTAGGTGTTTTGTTTAAATCTGATTACAACATATTGGTAATGAAAGATTTTACATATTAATTTTATCTTTATTTTCCTTTCTTCATGTTCCAGAATTTCTCTGGTTATTGAGTTCATAATATTTACACATTCATAAAAACAGAAAATGTTAAACAACTGCATTTAATACTAATCATTGAATTTTGTAGGGCTTCATGTCAAGTAAATCTTAAAAATATTTTTCCTCCTAAAGAAGTATCATTGGCTCTGAGTACAGTAGTCCCATCTTATTTGTGGGGGATACGTTCCACGACCCCTGGTAGATGCCTGCAACAGTGAAGTGTACTGAACCCTACACATATTGTTTTTTTTTCTATACATGCATACCTGTATTAAAGTTTAATTTATAAATAAGGCATAGTAAAAAATTGACAACAATAACTGATAGAAACATAGAACAACTATACCAATATACTGTGTAAACATTATGTGAATGTGGTCTCTCTTGCTCTCAAAACATTTTATTGTACTGTACTCCCCTGTTGTCTGATTGTCATTTACTAGGAGTAACAGAAATCTTTGGAAAATGAAATCACAGATAAGGGACGACTATTGCGTGTATAAGGATAGAATCCAATTGGGAAAGAAAAGAGGAGAAAATCATAGTGATCTAAAATGTCACTGGAAGTTGAGAACTGACTATGTTTCTCTTTACATTTCAAGTTTTGACAGATTTTAAGATGTTTAATAAATATTTATTTTACATACATAAGTATATATATAATATATATTTATATTTGCAGGCTAATAAAACCATCAAACTCTTACTGTCTGCATAAACCCGGCCTCAGCATAGACATAATTTTATATTCAGTAAACACTTAAGATTCTTCTTTCAAACTAAAGTTCTTATGATAGAAAAATGAGAAAAAAATTCTCAAGTACTAGGGCTATTAGCAAAAGTGAAACATGTCTGTAGTGTCTTTGCTTCAACATTTGCCATTCCATACGGATCCGTAAATATTTGTAACAACAGTAAGTAATTTTCATGGCACATGTATACATATGTAACAAACCTGCAAGTTGTGCGCATGTACTCTAGAACTTAAAGTATAATAATAATAATAATAATAGTAATAATAAAGAAATGTTAACATTAGTAAAATAAGGTCGAATTTGCCAGGAAAAATTAAGATAGATTTTTCATATTGTCTTTTTTTCATTTAAATATTTATTGAACTAAAGCAGAATAAATGAACTAAAGTCTGTTTTAACCTGTAGATATAAAACAGCAACTTCAAATATTCAGAGGGGTGTCACACACTGAATGAAAGACTCATTTAGTATTTCTGCAAAGGGCAGAACTTGACCCAGAGGATAAATACAAGCAATCAGTAGGCCATTGGATAGTTGTACAAAGTGTATCACATATCTTAATTGCTTCTTTCTCCATATAATGCATTCCACACTTAACTTTTCCCATCTTATAAAAGGAGATAATACAACTTAATACTTCTCATGAATATCTTAAATGAGTCACATTTCCGTGCAAGCCCTCCACTGCCACCAATAGATGTACTCACAGCATTGGAAAACATCTAAAGTTAGCAAACTGGTTTAGTATAAAAATGGTTTATTTGTTTCTCAGACATATTTCTGTATTTTTACATCAGTGGCTCTCAGAATTTGGGGAGAAAAGAGAGCATAATCTCCAAAGAGGGTAAATCATAATCCCTAGCAATACAGATACTGCCCTCAAACTCCAAATGAATCATTACAACTATCCAACAATGGTACAGATGAGAGTGCGGTGTGTGCTGGGGCCTCTGCGCAGACAAGAGATAGTTGACAACAACTGTTCCACAAGAAACAGGAAATCTTATTGCACAAGTCACTAAAAAACAAGCTAACTGCTGTAGCAATGAGAGACTCCATCCAGACTGTTAAGTATTACAAAATGAGAACTGTTTCAACAACTATTCAACATAATGTTTAAGAACAAAATGTACATACAACATTGTACTTTATATGTGTATTTTATCACATGGTAAGGAATGCTGAGGTGCTTCATCTATGCAACAAATTGAAAATTAAAACTTTACATTTCTATATTTGTCAATATACAGGATTCTGAAGGTGGATCTTAAACTCAGGGTGATAAATCAGTTATCAAGGAAAACCACATAACCCGTCCGTCTGGATAACTGCTATTCACTGGAGATTGGGTGAACTGGAATTCACTCTGGCAAGGGAATAAACTTGTTAAAAGAAACATCTGGGGCCCTTGCAGTTGGCTTTCTGGGCATAACCATTCTTATGGTGGGGTCAGCTTGCCATTCTTGTTTTAATGTACTTTTCACAGACTCTTCTACAGGACGTCCAACAAAGGCTGCAAAATCATCAGCCATTATTGAGATATATGCTTGAAAGGGTAAGGCAAAGGCTCATCTCCTTGTTGTATCTCTAAGTGCTTCCATAATTGACTGGAACATCTTAGGCTACTGGTAAGCATTGAGGGTTGTATACATCCCAAGGAAATCTCTATGCCAGAATTTTTTTCCTGCTGAGCAAATTCTCGCAAGTTCAGAATTTGCAGATTTTATAGCAGGTGGTATTCTTTACCAAAGATATCTTGGGTTATTCTTGTCATTATGGAGCAAATAAAAAGCTAGAAGCTGACCATACACTGGGGGTGCAGCAGTTCCTCCAAAAGCCTGGAACTCTTGGCTCTGATCCAACAACTTTCTGAAACGGAAGTCATTTTCCTTCATTGTTGCCACTGGCATCTTCTCAGCCTGTCTTGCGGCCACACCTTCCCAACAGCCAGACCCCAAACTGTCCCCCTTTTCCTATATGCTTAGTAGAAAGTACAGTTATCTTACACTTGCATGTCTCCATGGGAATAAATTTACAACTTAAAATTGAGGGGAAAATGCGACTCGGTGGCTGACAAGATGGTCGAATAGGAACAGCTCCTGTCTGCAGCTCCAAGGGAGATCAGTGCAGAAGGCAGGTGATTTCTGCATTTCCAACTGAGGTACCCGGCTCAAATCATTGGGACTAGTTAGACAGTGGGTGCTGCCCATGAAGGGAGAGCCAAAGCAGGGTGGGGCGTCAATTCAGACTACTCAGGTAGTTTGAAGACTTCAGGCTCAAACTACCTTAGAAATAATCTGAGAGAGTTCAGTTACAGAATTACAAGTTTATTCTTTTGTCTGGTTATTAGGAAGACAAAATACAATGCTATAATACCTTAATGCATTCTTGATACACAACGTAAATTCTTCACTCAATACCAGAGTAAATTTTTTTGAAGAATTTATTGGGTGAATCCCTGAATCAATGTATATTCAGTGCACTTCTTTTTCTTGAACATTCCAGATCTCGAAGGCTGGCATAGCTTCAGATGTAGCTCATCTTTTTCAGGGCCAACTATGTGCTCAGTACCATGCTAAGTGTTTTGCATTTTAATTTTTTCCTTTAAACTTCCTACACACACTGAGGTAGATCTTTATATTCTACATATAGAGTCATTGTGTAGCATCCCAACACACAGAGATATTCAGTAATGTTTACCATGCTATAAGAAGAAGGCAGACTCATAGGAAATAAGTTTAAATCAGAAAGGGATGTATCAGATGATTAACCATTGTATAATCATTTACATTCAACTGCATGACACATTTTTGAAAGGTTTCTAATTAATTGAAATTTTTTGGAAAATATTACTCTTTGTCTAGTAGTTATTAGAGAAAATCACTACCACACTCTTCAATTTATACCACTTTGATGTATACCACAATATAATGCACAACTAGGTACTCAAAAGTGTTTCTGATAAAAGTCATTAAGTTGAGAATATTGAAATAGAAGAAAGTAAAGTTGAATCAGTCCCCACAAACTAGAAATGAAGATGAAGAAGAGGCAGCATTAAAACACAAAACAAAATGGCACATTAATGTGTTCTAGTGCTGGCATTTACCTATCCTTGCCTCTTTGGATATAGATTATGAATTATTTTATTATTATTTTTATCAAAAAAAGAGTGTCCATAAGATGGTAGGAATTTTTCATAGCAATAGACAGCATCTAAAACTAGGATTGTGCTTTTTGTAAAGGTTGTTAAATTAAGCATTACGAATAGATACCAACTTCTTTGATAAAACTTAAGAAATTTTCAGGCGAGAAGCAACAGCTTTATTTGTTTGTTTTTTGAGATGGAGTCTCACTCTGTTTCCCATCCTGGAGTGCTGTGGTGTGATATCGACACACTGCAACCTTCGTTGTCCGGGTTCAAGCGATTCTCCTGCCTCAGCTTCCCGAGTAGCTGGGGTTACAGGCACCTGCCACCATGCCTGGATAATTTTTGTATTTTTATTAGAAATGGGGCTTCACCATGTTGGCCAGGCTGGTCTTGAACTCCTGACCTCAAGTGATCTGCCCACCTCAGTCTCCCAAAGTGCTGGGATTACAGGCTTGAGCCACGGTGCCTGGCCGCAATAGTTTTTATTATGTTAATGTCTATGTTACACAGGATAAGAAAAAAAAATGTGAAAATTGCAGTGCTTTGCCTTATTAATTAAATATATATTTTAAATAAAATTCAACTTTCTAAAATAAATAATTAGGGACATTTTGAGTTAGCTAGGTTTATAACAGTGTTGCAGTTGTGGTATCAAACTCATCTATTAGGAAAACCCTTAATTTTTTGTATAAAACATGTGATGCCTCAGTGCCTCAATTGTTTTTTTTAAGTTTTTTCAGAGGTGGAGTCTCACTACATTGCCCAAGCTGGAGTGCAGTGGCTATTTGCAGGCATGATCATAATGCATTGCAGCCTCAAACTCCTGGGCTCAAGTGATCCTCCTACCTCAGCATCCTGAGTAGCTGGAACTACAGATTCGTGCCACTGTACCAAACCCAGTGCCTCCATATTTTAGCTAAGACTGAAATCTCAGTATATATTCTCAGTGATGTGGGGATATGTGCACATACATGTGTGTATGCATGAGCAAGGGAAGGAGATGGCTAATGAAAACAGAATTGTCTATCACTAGTACTGTGGTAGCATGAAAATATGAATATGCATAGATTACAAACAGGTATAATTGCACAGTTATGAGTGAGCATATTGATAAAAATGTCAAATCTGTGTAACTAAGGGCACGTTCCTTATGAAAGAGTTTACAGGAGGTGACAAACTGAATTCTTTGTTATATAGACTGTTTTCCCAAGTTTTACGTGGTAATGTCATTCTGATTTTGAATTATCTTTAATTTTTAATGTCAAACCTCTAAAATATATTCTTTATACCTTTCTTGGATGCAATTTAATTATAGTCCATAGAATTCATTCTTGGAAAAATATTTTCCTTTTATTTATATAGACTCATTTTTTTACTATTTTGTTTCCTGAATCTATGCTACAAATTGGCCCCTCACACATATTTTTCTGTAGTGTAAATTGATTTTCAGAACCTCTATATCTATAAAACCGACTGGTTGATATATGTCTTTAATTTTATTCAGTTTCTTGAAGCTTTGGCGATACATACTTAAAATTAGGTATCATTTTTGAAATGATTTTTTGAAATGTGAAAAATAACTAGTTAAAAAATATATTGTGATAGGAAATCATGTTATAATCTTGTAAATGTAGCAAAAAATAACCTTTATATAGCCCAGTTGTTTTTTGAATTGTGATTCCCACACCAGCAACTTTAGCATCAATCGGGCACTTATTAACAATTCAAATTGCCAGGTTTTACTCTATACCTACTGAGTAAGAAACTCTGGAAGCAAGGAATGTGTATTTAAAAGACTTTCAGTGCATTCTTATGCATGATAAAGTTTGAGAACTATGCTCTAAAGTGCTGGATGAATAACCTGCTCTCTTCTACCTTCCATTGACTCTCTCTACTCAGATAAGTTAACTAACCAAATATGAAAACAATGATTTTTAAATTTGGCACCTGAATTGCCAGATCAGAACAGTAAATTTCCCTTCCTGATCTGTGCCAGGTTAAGAAAAGAAGTTTCTTTCTTGGTTGAAAAAAAAAAAAAAAAAAAGACTGGATGTCTCCAGGCAGGGAAGCAAAGTGAGAAATCTGCTTTGCAGCCTCTTCAGCCAGCCAGATGCCTGAGCCCCCAGTAAGACTAAAAGCAAACCTATGTTAGAATCCTGGGGAATATGGGCAACATGGCTGACTTGACACAGTCAGGTTGAAAGCTGCCACTGAGGGACCACGATGGCTGGCATACTCAGATTTCAGAGGGAAGGCACAAAGTCATTTTACAAATGAGCCGGAGTGACAAAACATTATCACCTGGAAGGGTCATCTAATTTATGGAAATGGGTGCCCTCCTCCTCCATCTATCCCAAATACATCACTTTAAAACAGCAACTTTCTTTCTACCATACCCATTCCCAATCCTGCCTCTTGTTTGCCAGTTTATGATGCAGAATGTTACAGTGTTACTCGGCACTGATAAAATGTTACTTTTTTTGTGCAGCCTTTTACACAGAGGTAGCCAGGCTGGTTTTCTGGAGAAGGGACTTGTACATACATGCCTGTGGTGCTTTTCGGTTGTTTATATCAGAAGTTGTTGTTTGTCTTTGCCGATTTTAGATTAAATTCTAGTTTCTTTCTGGACCCTCAGCAGTTTTGTATTTCTAGGCTCTATAAAATATATAGTTACTCCAAAAAAACCAGTCAGCTCTGCTTTATCTCTGATATATTAATAGATCATCTCAGAGATGATGGGAAACTGTGTGTGGGACAGAAAGCTTTATGTTTTAAATTTCTTTGCTCAGAGGACTATGCTATGTAGACAATTTCAATAAATTTACACTAGACATTCTGTGACAACTATACAAGCTATTTTTCAAAATTGTAAAATTTCAATTTGTCACAATACTTGTAGATTATAGTAATCATTTATTTTATTGGAAAGACTGAGTTGACCAGAAACTCTTTACCTCTATCCCCATTCTTCTTTCATTCTACCACATATTTGTAAATAAATAAATAAATTATATATTCATGTACAATCTTGTCTTTTTGAATAAAAAAGAAATAGTGGAATCAATTTGATGATTAGAAATCTTACAGGGCTTTAAGATTACCAGTCTACATATACAATTCATTGCATAGGCTATAGATAGACACATAATAGTGACTATTCTAGATATTGAGGAGACAGCAGTGAGCAAATAAAAATCAGACAAAAGTCACTGTCCTCAAGAAGATTAAATTGTACTGGAATAAAATATTTAATAAAATAATAAATAATTATACTGTATATTAAATGGTGCTAAATTTTACAGAACAAAAGAAATCATCTCAATGGGGGTAGAAATAGGGGTGCAGGTTGCAGTGTTAAATAGGATGGTCAGTATAGATTTCATGCAGGTAGCAATCTCAAATGAAATGCATAAAAACTCTAAAACACACCTTGTAAAGCATTTTGTTAGTTCTAAATCTTTATTTGACTTTTTTTTTCTTATTAAGCTTCTTACATTCTCTACAGTTTGAATATTCCTTATCTGGAATGCTTCAGACCAGACAGGTTTCCATTATTGGTCCATTCTTTCATTGCTATAATGAAACACCAGAAACTGAGTAATTTATAAAGCAAAGAGGTTTAATTGGATAACGGTTCTTCAGGCTGTACAGGAAATATGATACTGGCATCTGCTCAGCTTCTGAGGTGGCCTCAGGAAACTTTCAATCATGGAGGAAAGCAAAGGAGAAGCAAGCCTGTCTTGGCACACATGTTTAAATAACCACATCTCATGAGAACTGACTCACTCACTATCATGAGAACAGCATCAGGAGATGGTGCTAGACCATTCATGAGAACTTTCTCTCAATGATCCAATCACCTCCCACCAGGCTGCATCTCCAACACTGGGGATGACAATTTGACATGAGATGTGAGTAAGGACACAGATCCAAACCATATCATTCTGCCCTGACCCCTGCCAAATCACATGCCCTTCTCACATTTCAAAATGAAATCATGCCTTCCCAACAGTACCCCAAAGTTTTAACTAATTCCATCAGTAACCTCAAAGTCTGCAGTCCAAAGTCTCATCTGAGACAAGGCTAGTCCCTTCTGCCTATGACTCTACAGAACAAAAACAAGTTAGTTACTTCCAAAAAACAATGAGGGTATAGGCATTGGGTAAATACTCTCATTCCAAAAGGGAGAAATTGTCCAGAAGATATGGGCTACAGGCCCCGTGCAAGTCTGAAACTTAGCAGTGCAGTCATTAAATCTTAAAGCTCCAAAAGCGTATCCTTTGACTTCATGTCTCAGATCAAGGGCATACTGGTACAAAAGATAGGTTCCCAAGGCCTTGGGCAGATCTGCCCCTGTGGCTTTGCAGGGTTCAACCCCTACAATTGCTCTCAAGGGCTAGTGTTGATTGTCTTGGCTTTTCCGGGTTCATAGTGCAGGCTGTTGGTAGATCCATAATTCTGGGTTCTGGAGGATGGTGGCCCTCTCTCACAGATACACTACTAGGCAGTGCCCCAGTGGGAACTCTGTGTGGGGGCTACAACTCCATATTCCCCTCTATTCTGCACTCATAGAGGTTCTCCATGAGGGCTCCACCCCTGCCATAGGCTTCTGCCTGGGGAACCAGGCTTTTCCATACATTCTCTAAAATTTAGGCACAGGCTCCCAAGCCTCAACTCTTGCACTCTGTGCTCCTGCAGGCTTAACACCACATGGAAGCGGCCAAGGCTTATGGCTTCTTCCTCTGGAGTATCAGTCCAAGCTGTACCTGGGTCCCTTTTAGCCACGGCTGAAGCTGGAATGGCTGGGATGCAGGGAGCAGTGTTCTGAGACTACACAGGGCTGTGTGGCCCTGGGCCTGGCCCATGAAATCATTTTTTCCCTCCTAGGCCTCAAGGCCTGAGATGGAACGGGTTGCCAGGAAGGTCCCTGAAATGCCTTTGAGGCATTTTCCCTATTGTCTTGGCTATTAACATTTAGCTCCTCTTTACTTATGCAAATTCCTTCAGCCCACTTGAATTCCTCACCAGAAAATGGGCTTCTTTTTTCCTACCACATGACCAGGCTGCAAATTTTCCAAACTTTTATGCCCTGCTTCCCTTGTAAACGTAAGTTCCAGTATCAGGTCATTTGTTTGCTCACACATAAAAGCATACACTGTTAGAAGCAGCCAGGCTACATCTTGAACACTTTGCTTCTTAGAAATTTCTTCTGGCAAATACACTAAATCATCACTCTCAAGTTCAAAGTTCCACAGATCTCTAGAGCAGGGGCACAATATAGCAAGGCTCTTTGCTAAAGCATAGCACAAGTGACCTTTCCTCCAGTTTCCCATAAGTTTGTCATTTCCATCTGAGACCTCCTCAGTCTGGGCTTCATTGTCTGTATATCTATAAGCATTTAGTCACAACAACTTAAAAAGTCTCTAGGAAGTTCCAAACCTTCCCTCATCTTCCTGTCTTCTTCTGACCCTCTGCATTCCTCCAATCTCTTCCTGTTATCCAGTTCCAAAGCTGCTTCCACATTTTTAGGTATCTTTATAGCAATACCCCGCTTCTGGTACCAATTTTCTGTATTAGTCTGTTCTTGCACTGCTATGAAGAAATACTTGAGACTGGGTAACTTATAAAGAAAACAGGTTTAATTGGCTCACAGTTTCACAGGCTGTACAGGAATCAGGATGCTGGTATCTGCTTGACTTCTGGGGAGGCCTCAGGGAACTTTCAATCATGGTAGAAGGCAAAGGGGAAGTAAGCATGTCTTATATGACCAGAGCAGGAGGAAGAGATAGATGGGGAGGTGTCATACGCTTTTAAATAACCAGATCTCATGAGACGTCACTCACTCACTATCTTGAGAACAGCACCATAGTTCTCATTCATGAGAACTCCACTCCCACAATCCAATCACCTCACACCAGGCCTCATCTCCAACACTGAGGATTTTGGACATGAGATTTGTGTGGTGACACAGGTCCAAGTCATATCATTTTTCATTTTGGGTATTTCAGATTTTGCAATATTTGCATATACATAATTAAATATGTTGTGGATAGGACTCAGGTCTAAAGATGAACTTAATTTACTTTTCATATACACCTTATAAACTTAGCCTGAAGGTAGTTTTATAAAATGTTTTTAATAACTTTGTGCATGAAACAAAGTTTTTATTGTATTTTGACTGTGATCTGTCACATTATGTCAGGTGTGTATTACTCCACTTGTGGCTTAATGTCTGAGCTCAAAAAGTTTTGAATTTGAAGCATTTCAGACTTTAGATTTTCCAATAAGGGATCCTCAACCTGTAGAAGGGGAAATCTAGTTAACTGTCCTTTCATTGAGATTTTCCTATATGAAAAATAGGAAAGAACAGTGCTTCCCAACCAGTATTGACATTTGGCCAGATAATTCTTTGTTGGGAATCTAGCGGAAGTCGGGGGTGAAGGGCTTTCCTATGCTTTATGGGGCGTTTTGCAGCATCACCGGCCTCTACCACTAGAAGTCAGCAGTATGTAGTCTTGGCAATCAAACATTTCTCTAGATATTGCCATATGTGCTCTGGGCAACAAAATTGTTCCTGGTTAAAAACCACTGACTTGTGTCTTCAGGCCTTTAATGACTTGGAAAGTAAAAGTGGGCTAATTTAAGGTGAAGCTGTGCTCATCCAATTTTTACCTAGAGAAGGATATTTCCAAACATTGTGTTTCATGAGGTGTTAATAGATGCTTAGTTTGTCAAATATATGACCATATACCCCTCTTCCACTTCTGTAAATTTTCAACTACCATTTAAGTTATTTAATAAACAATTATATTGGATTTACTTTAGGTCAGAAATTATTCTATCAATTTTGCTAATAGTAGTTCATTAATATTTATAACAGCCGTAAGAGGTAGGTGTATTATCCTAACTTTACAGATAAAGAAACTGAGGCATAGAAAGGTTAAGCAACTTTCCCAGGGTCCTACAAATCACATAGCAGAGATTCAAACCCAAGCAATCAGGCTCCAGTGTATTTTGCTCTTCGTTATGCTCCTGCTTCCTATCTTGACATATAACATTTGTTAATATTTAGTATTAGCATTTTATTTATTTAAAAAATTATTTCCATAGGATTTTGGGACACGGTATTTGGTTACAAGAGTATATTCTTTAGCGGTGATGTGTGAAATGGAGTCTGAGATGTTCTGCTTTAAAAGATTTAACAAGTTAAAAATAAAGGAAAACTGTGCCCTGTGAAATACGAGTTTCAGATAAATGAGAAATCAATTTTTAGTCTAAAGATGTCCCATGGAATATTTTGGACATAATTATATTAAACAATGATTTGCTGTTTATCTGAAATTCAAATTCCACTGAGCACCCTGTAATGGATCTAGCAATCCTAGCTTTAAGGAAAATTGTTAAATATTGTTTAGGCCAGTTTTCTCAACACTAATTTGAGCAAGGAAGTTTTTCTTGTTAGAACACCTAATATCACGTGGAAGTTCTGTGGGGCTTTAGTCGAAGGACAGTGGGAATGCCTTTCAGCTAGAGAGTGAATAGATTATTAAGGGTTCATTCCAAACTACAGTGACCTCTCCTTTGAACTCCCAGAGGCAAATAACAATCTATGCCACATGAACATGATTCAAGCTTAAGCGTCCACTGTTTTCCTAACTAACGTATCCACTCCTTAATGACAAGAACAGGGTATCATACTTCTTCCAAACCTTTCATTGAACATAATATTTGTTATTGGAATAGTATTTTGTCTGAAAGATGATTGAATTCTAATACATGATTTATAAAGGAGCCTGTTATGTGAAATTGCTAATCTAAGGATCCACAGCAAATGGGCATAATTGGTTTTAGAGTATCTGTGTCACTTTCTCAGGCTGATACATCTTCATTCCTTTGCTATTAGCTTTCTGTTTTCATTTATCTGTATTATTTTTATTTCATCTCCTTAAAGAAATACAACAGGCCGGGCGCGGTGGCTCAAGCCTGTAATCCCAGCACTTTGGGAGGCCGAGGCGGGTGGATCACGAGGTCACGAGATCGAGACTATCCTGGCTAACATGGTGAAACCCCATCTCTACTAAAAATACAAAAAACTAGCCGGGCGAGGTGGCGGGCGCCTGTAGTCTCAGCTACTTGGGAGGCTGAGGCGGGAGAATGGCGTGAACCCGGGAGGCGGAGCTTGCAGTGAGCTGAGATCCGGCCACTGCACTCCAGCCTGGGAGACACAGCGAGACTCCGTCTCAAAAAAAAAAAAAAAAAAAAAAAAGAAATACAACAATTTGGGGATCAAGCTTTTCTTTTCCACATTTGATGATGGCAATGCTTGAGGAGTCATTGAAACTATGTACACTTCCTTATATTCACGCAGGTCACATTACACAGCAGTTGGTCATTTTATTGTTGTAATCGTTCCTCAGTTTGTGAGAGGGAAACAGGTGTCTCACTTGTCCTGAATGTAATAATAATGACATTGCCAAAAAAAAAAAAAGAGTCACTTGGGACAGCTGTATTTAGGCAAAAGTTCTCAAAAAAAATAATAAAGTATAATTTACTTGATAACGAATAAAACTGATGACCTGGTAGGGAGCTACATTTTTCTACGGCTGGCGTAGTCAGCTGTGTTAAGTTTATATTCCTGTATCACAATCCTTAAAGCTCAGAGGAGAGACACTCCATGAAAAATGGGAAAATAAGCACTAGAGTCATGTAGAGAGCCTCTAGCAGCCTGGACTTAATTTTCTGGGTGATTTTTCTATTTTGAGTATTCACTATATGTTTATCTTTTTTTCCTACAAAAGTTCTCATCAACTTTTTTATCTATTCATCTGGACTCTAAGAAATACATTAAAATGAAGAACTTATTCTCTAAGTGGATACCCAATCGCTATTACAAAGTATGTATGGCAGGTTTAGCAAACAGGCTTAATAAAAGTGGTTTCCACCTTGCTTTAATAACTGGAGAGGTCGCTCATGTCCTTGACTAAATAGCAGTTCTCCTATCTTTACTTTGTAGTTTATACTATTATGTTCTATGTACTGATAAAGCTTTTACTATTTACATTTTGAATACCAGCTTTTTAAATCAAAAAAATCAAAATCCTTTTTCCTGTGTTTAGTAAGAGATGCTCTTATTTAACCAATGGCCTATGCTTCTAGTACTTGCCCATTTAAAATTTTATTGCCAATTAGGATTTTTCAACCCTATCTACTAAATTCCTGCATGACAGTGCACCTATTTACTTTCTGAAAAGAATTCGGATGCTGTTCAGATGTAAAAATATATTACAAGATTGAAATTGATTTCCAATTCATTTACCATTCATTTTTGTAGCAAATGAGTTAAATAGGAAAAAAAAATCCGATGAATAGTTTGAAAGTTTCCTCTTGCATACGCTAAAACGTAATACACTTCCACTACTTTTGGGCTGTTATGGACCTTAACATGCAATGTGACCTTGGTCTGAAAAGCATGTTTGGTTAGCACAGAAACTTAATCATAAGAAGTCATAAGTAGAATCCTTCTTCTTTATGGCCCTTTTTCTAGGACTAGGAAATTTATTGCTTGTGAGACAGGTAGGATATGAACAATGGGCCAAATAGAGTCCAGGGTTATCTCATCCATGTTAAAACTGCTGCTGAAAATTGATGTGACCTCTGCTACACTGTCATCCCAGTTCCCACCCTCTGTGTCCTATTTGTCTTTTGATAGAAGCTTAGATCCGTGTGCTGTCTCTATGTGTCTCTCTTGGGCCAGATTATCAAAATGAATCATTGCCTGCATACCTCTTATATTTCTATTTATTTTCCTGGTGTTGACTAGGTCTGATGAAATATGATTCTTTTTGTGTTTGATCCTCACTGCAGCAAGCAACACCTAATTCAGCTGTGTCTATCTCTTTAAAGAAGAGTAATACTATTTGGAAACTCCAATTTACTGTACAGCAACATTATAAACCATAGACCATGCAACCTGTGTTCATCGTCAATAGTAATTTTCCTTTCAGCCAATTTAATGGCATTTTTTTTCATCTTCAAATAGAAGACTTCTAACAAATTTAATGTAGTTATAATTTTGTTTTGTGCATACTAAATGTATTGCTTTCCTTTTCAGCTATCTTGTTTGTAAAGTAACCCTCAGAGTCTCACCACTGAGGTTATACATATGTGTAGGTGATATGTAACAATGAATCCATTATTTTAAGAGCTCTGTCCTTGACACAAAATATTTATTCAGGGAAATGATTATATTGTCTCTGAATCAGCAGGAAGTTAATGTTATAACTTTGTAGCACTTCATTTTATAATAGTAGCTTTTCCAGGCTACATAAATTAATACTTGAAGATTTATAAACATCAGTATAAAAGTACAGAACCTTTCCAGCTGTTATAAATATTGATATATCATCATTATAAAGTAATTCCATCCACTTAATGCATTCATGTGGAGAAGGAAAAAATAGTACTTAAATATAGACATCAAATAATGCAATTGAAGCATAACATTGTGGTTAATTGTTGCGAAATGTACCTTAGAAACCTTAGAGCTGCTGCCTAAGACATGTTTTAATACTGTTTTTATGAGATAATACTTCAAATGAAACCATGTAGCTGAATAAGGTGACAGAATTGGTGATAATGTGCTGATTCTCTCTGGAATAGTTTAACTCTTCTAAACCTACCACTGACTTTACCAAAAAAAAAAAGTAGAGAGGCAAATGTCTTGTAAGAGTTTAGGGTTAATTTTAAATAGTCAGAGTTATATAACTAGAGTATGAAAATAAACTACAAGTGAATTGTAGAAAACATTTGCATCTGTGAACAAAATACTGTTTTTAAAGCTTTACTAAAAAATAATTTCTGGGAAGTTATTCTCATAGCTTTCTGTGCTAAAGAAAATTAATAGAGATGGGGTTTCTCCATGTTGGCCAGGTTGGTCTCGAACTCCTGACCTCAGGTGATCTGCCTGCCTCGGCCTCCCAAAGTGCTGGGATTATAGGCGTGAGCCACTGCACCAGGTAAGGTATTGGAAACTATCTCCAATGCAACAATGTTGAGAGTTGTGACTTCATGAAAGGTGTTTAGGTCAGGAGAGCTCCGTCTTCACGAAGGGATTAATAAGCTATACAAAGAGCTCGCAAGAGTGAGTTCACTCTCTCTTGTGTGTCTGACTTGTGCCACATGAGAATGCAGTGAGAAGCTCCTCATCATATTCTAGTGCCTTGATATTTGACTTCCAAGCCTCAAGAATTGTGAGAGAATAAATTTATGTTCTTTATAAATTAAAAAAAAAAGAAAATTAATGATATAGTTCATACATTTTATTGAATTATTTAAGGTCAATAAACAAATGCTCTTTTTAATATTTGGATTCAAACAGTGTGAAACTGTTGACTCTAATAAAACCATATAGCATTTTTAAAATTGCTGTTGGTTTGGAAAAATAAAAAATGTAAAGGCGATACATACTAAGAGCCTTTTATTCAGAGACAGTACTAAGTAATCTCACTGAAGTTTCCCACAAATGAATGGCACAACTTCCCACACGAGAAATTCCACAGCAAACGGTAACTGTTAAATTAATGGGCTCAAGACTCTGCACACTGCATATGTAGGCTGCTTGCAATTGCAAAATGGAGTCTTAATATATGACAAATCCATATTCCAAACCTACAGGAACCAGAACCAAGAGACCTTTTTTTGTTGTTATTTCCAAACCATGTGAAATTGGTTATGTCTAGATTTAAGCCAAGTCTTTTTTGTTGAGCGAGTCTCATTAGAATATATGGAGTCACTGAATTTTTTTTCTGACCAGAGAGATGCATATTTTTTAAACTTTGCCTGTGCTCTCTTGATGAAACTAAGATACTCCAGTGAGCAGCGTAACTGTGTGAGGTGCTATGATTCACTGCTGATGAACCCAATTAAGAGTAACTGAATTTGTTTCGTTAACATCCCAAGATTACCTTTCAGTGGCAGTTTCTTTTTACATATGCATTTACAGAAGACAATTTATCTAATTCATACAGGTCATATGAAAGATTGTCAGCCAGAATAACCAAGTGTTCAGGGTTCTCAAAGTAGGAGGGGATTCCCTTTATAATTAGGTATATCTGTTTGAAGCAAATATAAAACATATTTATAAACAAAAATTCTATTCATAGCTCTTTATTGAGTAATGAGACTATTGAAGAATACAGCATAAAAATAAAAGAGGAGAATATGTGTAACTTGTGATTTTATGTCATACATGTTATTTTCTGATAAGGGATATTCCATGAAATAAAAAGTAACACTGGACAATAGGTGCTGGAGAGGATGTGGAGAAATAGGAACACTCTTACACTGTTGGTGGGACTGTAAACTAGTTCAACCATTGTGGAAAACAGTATGGCGATTCCTCAAGGATCTAGAACTAGAAATACCATTTGACTTAGCCATCCCATTACTGGGTATATACCCCAAGGATTATAAATCATGCTGCTATAAAGACACATGCACACGTATGTTTATTGTGGCACTATTCACAATAGCAAAGACTTGGAATCAACCCAAATGTCCATCAGTGACAGACTGGATTAAGAAAATGTGGCACATATACACCATGGAATACTATGCAGCCATAAAAAAGGATGAATTCGTGTCCTTTGTAGGGACATGGATGCAGCTGGAAACCATCATTCTCAGCAAACTATCGCAAGAACAGAAAACCAAACACCACATGTTCTCACTCATAGGTGGGAAATGAACAATGAGATCACTTGGACACAGGAAGGGGAACATCACACATTGGGGCCTATTGTGGGGAAGGGGGAGTGGGGAGGGATAGCATTAGGAGATATGCCTAATGTAAATGATGAGTTAATGGGTGCAGCACACCAACATGGCACATGTATACATATGTAACAAACCTGCATGTTATGCACATGTACCCTAGAACTTAAAGTATTTAAAAAAAAAAAAAAAAGTAACAGTGGAAACAATCCAAATAGTCATCAACTAGAAAATGTTTAAATGCAAGCTAGTACATTCATGAAGTGAAATACTATTCAGCAATAAAAATAAACCACCGATACCTGCCACAACATGGATAAGCTTAAAAAACATGCTAAGAGAAAGAAGTCAGACACAAAAAACCATGTATTGTAGGATTCTATTTACATGAAACATTCAGAAAAGGCAAACCTTTGGAGATAAAGCAGATTAATGGTTTCTAGGGGCTGAGGTGAAAGAAGATTAATTGTAAATGGACATGAGGAGTCTTTATAGGGGAAATTAAGATGTTCTAAAATAGATTTGTGGTGATGATTAGACAACTCTAGAAATTTACTAAAAATGAAGTGTATACTTAAAATAGGTGAATTTTATTTTATGTAAATTATGCTTCATTAAAGCTGTTAAAATAATCAAGATAAATAAATTGATTGACAGATTAATAGATTTAGAGAAGAAAAAATAAAATGTTGCTTATGTTGTTCCAGGAAGTGATCTGAGTATTTAACTTATAGATATTTATAAACACATATGTCAATTGTATGTATCTTAAATTTTTTTCTGCAGATTTTATACCTCTTTAGCCATAAGCATTGTTTCAGTTTCACAAGTTCTTTACCGAAATATTTATTTTTTGAAATTAGAGGCAGCTGGAGAATAAATATGACTTCTCATCATGAGAATGTCAGTCATTTAGTTTTAGAAACAAAATCTTTATAGATGCTTGGTAGAGGTGGCATAGTGAGACTTTTGAGCTCTTAATCTGTGAACCTTCTGATATTAATTTTGTTTTTGCAGAAGAGGTACCAGTACAAATTCCAATAATGAAGTCACCCTTGGACAAGATACAGCTGACTCCTGGGCAGGCATTGCCCGCTGGATTCCCTGGACCATTCATTTTTGCTGATAGTCTGTCCTCCGTGGAGACTCTGTTGACCAACATTCAGGTCAACAATATTTCTATAAACAAAATAAATGTAATACAAGACATTAGCACCTACATATATTATTTTATATTTGATAAATTAAAACAGATAAGATGAACTGCATGTCATTTCCTGTACCTTGACAGGGTCTACTGAAAGTGGCTTTGGATAATGCTCGCATCCAGGAGAAGCAGATTCAACAAGAAAAGAAGGAGCTACGACTGGAGCTTTATAGAGAGAGAGAAATTAGAGAAAACCTTGAAAGACAACTTGCAGTTGAGCTTCAAAGCAGAAGTAAGTTTTACAAGTTCAATTACAGAGTGAATATTATGCTGGAGGTATTTTCAATACTAATAGAAATATTCTCTGAGATATCTTGGAATTGCCGAAAACAAATGATAAGCTAAGAATTAAGTACTGTGTATAAACCAAAACATCGCCCTTTATACTAAAAGAAAATGAATTATGTCTGCACTTTGGGCCAGCTGCAGATTTGGAAACATGAATATTTATTGTTATCTCACAATTTCATAAAGTTCACCTGAATATAAATAATCTAACAATTCCTTATACATGGAATGCATACCCTTTGCCAGGCACAGTGTTAGATTATGGGATTATAACACGAATACAAAGCAGTCTCTGTTTTGGAAGGATTATGTTTTAGAGAGCTAGTGCAATCGTTTACTTTTAACACAAAGTGGCAAAAGCAGCCATGTCCAGTCAATATGATTATACAGAGAGTGAGTAGTTAGTTTAGTTTGTTGACGGTAGTTAAGGAATACTTCCTGATACTGACACCTGAATCTGCATCTTGAGATCAGGAGGCAAATATATATATATATGTATGTGTGTGTGTGTGTGTGTGTGTGTGTGTGTATATATGAGAAAACCTAAGTGATTTGGGCAAGCTAGACAGAGGTATCAGTTAGCAAAGGCTTGGGGACAAGAAACTTCATACATGGATAACTAAATACAATTTATTATAATGTCGTTGAGGTTTTTGAAGTGAATAGTGGGAGATGATGGAGAAAGTTGGGAGTGGAAGCTGCATTATGAAGGACAATTTTAATCATGTGAAAGCTTGGACTTTATCCTGTAGGTGATGTGAAATATTAAAAGATACGCAGTGGAATGATCTGATTTGATTTCAATTGGTTCAATCACCACCATGTTGGGAATAGATTGGGGGAGTGCATATAAAACTAGAGAAAAAGAAAACTGTGCAAAAGGAGATTGCTGTCATCCAGGCAGTGGTGAGGAGGACTGAATTAGAGTAGCGGAAATAGGGATGAAGACAAAAGGGAAGGAATGGAGATATTTAGAATTGTTCACAAATAGGATTAACTTTCCAACTGTGAGTAGCCACTTGATTAACGAATAAATGAGAATAGTTCATATCAAAACCACAGAGAATTAAAAACTTCACTTTAGTCAATAATTTCCACATCTTCCCTATATTTATCATAAAATACTAAACAGCCATAAACATGACATTTATGAATTTCAACTTCTTTCCCTTCCCTGTTTACTCTTCTGTGTAGGGGGTCACAAAGCCTAAAATTAGCAAAGAGAGTGGAAAAGACAGGCAAAGAAAAGGTGTGAAAATCCATAATCCATATATAACTACCTGAACAAAGAAAGATGACTACAGTTGCATGAAATCTACTAACTTTATACTAATTGAAAGTAGCATATTATACTCTGAAATTTATTTTATAAAATGGAAAACATACTATATATTTTCCTTAGGGCCTAGGAATCATTGGTTTCATTCAAAATGGAGATTTAGTCTTTGCACTTAAAAAGAATTAAGCCCGTTTTGCTTATCTTGTCAAATTCATGAAATACTACAAAGCAAAGACTAAACCATCTTTTTAATGTTTGGAGAAATTGATATATTTCTGATATTTGGTATACAAAATATGATATTATGATTAACAGTCATAACTCACATTTCTTTAGTAGAGAGTTCCTTAATACCAAACATCCAAAAAAATTGTATGTTAAATATAATAAGACTCTTAAATTGGCTTATGAAAATCCACTACATATGGTAAAATTGGCTTCTAACTTTTAGGGATCTATTTATTTTGACTTCTGTTCACTGACTTTTTATAGACCCATCAGGTCTGTATTTATAATTCATATCTATTGTTTTTTAAAAAGTCCTTAGACATGGTAGGTATAATATTGTATCTATTATCAAATTTTCTGTGAAGTATTTTTATTTAATAAATGTAGCATTTATCACAATGTAATAATAATAATACCACTAATACTATTGCTTTCATTATTATTACTACTGCCATTATCATGACTACTAATATTACTAGGGTTAATGCTTATCAAATGTCTAATACGTAGCTAAGCACCTTTTTTAGCATTTTGTATGTAATGACTACCATAATTATAGGAAACTACTTTGTCATCTTGATTGATCTATAGAAACTATATACTTCATCTCTCTGAATCTCAGTATCCTCACCTATTACAATAGTTGTTCTAGATAATCATTAAAATTTCTTTTACTTCGTTAAAGATCCCACACCCGGTATACCCCACTTTTAATGACAAAGAATTTACTCTTTACCTAAAGTCACGTGATGGGAAAGACAGAGGGGAAATTGATATTATGATCATAAAATAACATCTCTCCAAAGATATAGTAAACATGCTATGTCCGTCTGTGTGTGTGTGTGATATGTATGTGTATATATATATGAAGAATATATGTAACTACATACATAAAATTATAGATAACTATATATAAAACTATGTATGTATTAAAATAATTTACAAAACTTTTTTTTCTAATCGAAGGAAACAATGTTCCACACTCAGAAACAATTTCTACCTAATTTCCTTTTGGTTACTAGTCATAGTGTGTTACTTGGATTAAAAACACTTATATAATAATATTTTTTTGCAGATTAAACACTTAAAACCATAGAAAAATATAGCTACATGAAACCTTGGAGGTCACCTGCCTTGGTCCCCTGGCCAATTATATGGTCTTTAGGCTTTGAAACAACTACCTATGTGATCTTTGGTCTTCAGGCTTTGAAAACTAGTGGCTGTGTTTTCTTGGGTAAATTTCTTGACCTGTCAAGGACTCAAGTTCTTCATCTGTAAAACTGAGATAAAAGTGTTTTTCTTACTTGAAAGTTTCTTATTTTTATGACTGGCAGCACAGTAGATTTATCTGCACCATCATCACCACATACCCACTAGTAATGCATTGCACTAGGACATTAGGATGACTACAATGTCACTAGGTGATAGGGATTTCTAGCTCCATTATAATCTTATGGAACCACCATTGTATATGCGGTCCATCATTGACTGAAATCTCATTATGCAGCCTATGACTGTATATACACATGCAGAGAAAGAGCGAGAGAGAGTCAGAGAGAGAGAGAGAGAGAGAGAGAGAGAGAGATTGATAATTTGTACATTAAACAGGCAGATATTTGCCTTTACAACTGGTAACATTTCAGAGGAATGGACACTTGCCATTTTCAGTTTTAAGGACTATATTTTGCAAGCTAATAGATATTTTCAGGATGTTTTTGCATTTTGAAATATGAATAGTAATCAGTAACCTGATGAATAAAAAGAATATTTTTCTTGAGAGAATTATAAAATGTTTAATGAATCATTAAATGCATATAGAGAGTCAAAGTAGAAGACAATTCTCCACCACCACTGCCACCATCATACAAATGCATGTGTATTACATAACATACATTCTGGAAGTGTGAAAATAGAAAGAAGTCAGTTGTGTGATTGAAATACAGTATACAAAGCATTCTTTAGATGACCCTAATGAGAATTAGTACCAAAAGAACGCTAATCATATGTCAAGTGAAACATTTCTATATCTCTCTGTATCTATATCTGTGGCTTATAATTCATCAAAACTGGCATCCCTATTTCATTGCTCAAGTCTTTGCAAGCTGCGTTTTTACATTTCAGCTACCATGCAAAAGCGCCTGAAAAAGGAGAAAAAAACCAAGAGAAAATTGCAGGAAGCCTTGGAATTTGAATCAAAGCGCCGAGAGCAAGTGGAGCAGGCACTTAAGCAAGCCACCACTAGTGACAGTGGCCTGAGGATGTTAAAAGGTAATGTCTGATTTGGACTTTTACTCTCAAGGTAAACAAAGCAAAACTGATTCAAGAAAAATAGAAGAAGGAAAAAAAAAAAAAGAGAGAGGAAAGCAGGAAGAAAGGAAGGGAGAGAGGGAAACGGATATATTTTGTCCAGGAATGATTAAAAAATCAATTTGAGACCAAGTATTTTAGAGCATGAATTAAAACCAGTCAAAATAACCACTGTTCAGGAGATACAAATAGCCTTGGAATAATAGGAAATCCTACAGACTTCTGCAGTAGAAGCAATAACACTGATAACCACCCTGCACCTAAAATGTAGGTGCATTAGATCTTTTCATGTTAGAATATGCTGTTGTTTGGTGAACTGTATTTTGATTAGCTATGCAATGCTTGTTCCTTTAATGCAGATTCCATCAGTGTTGCCATGCCTAAGGAGTACCGGGTTGAGAAAACATGTTCTGAGTAAATCCCTGCAGATCCTGTAAATGGAGATGCTTGAATTATGAAAGATCTTAATTCCAAACTTTTTTGATTCTATTTTTAATTCTGAGGCCTCATAACATTGTTTCATCTCACTCAGACCCAATTTCAAGTAAATGTTCAAATAAATGTGTACACACACAAACAGAACCTTTTTACATCAAAATTACTAGCTTTTACCTGAGCAGCACAATCATAAAACATTTGCCCCTAGAGCCGGTAATACATGAAGACCACAAACCGTAATGAATATTTTGGTATTCACTTGCACTTTATATATATACACACACATATATGTGGATATATATATTACACACATATATGTGTGTGTGTATGTGTGTGTGTGTGTATATATATATCATAAATAATATCATGAATCACATCTTACAAAGGGAAAATATAGCATGAGGATGGGGGCAAGTTAACCTGACAGTCTTAGGGGGTTTTAATGGGCAGACTATTTTGCTAAGATTTATTTTTAGAGAATGAAAAAAATAGAGGTATTTACAATATACCTAGAAATATATGCTCAATTGTAAGATTCAGCTGCAGTTTATAATCCTCCCTCTTGCCGTTAAAAACAGACATACAAAAAATGAAAATGCCACCCAAGGTCTTATGTTATCTGTAGAACCAAAGTACTGGCTTACTGGAGTTTTCCTTTTAAATGAAATCAGGAACCACCTCATTGTACCTTAATCTTGCATGTCACTTATTTCAGATACTGGAATTCCAGATATTGAAATAGAAAACAATGGGACTCCTCATGACAGTGCTGCTATGCAAGGTACAGTCAACTGCAAACTTGTTTCTATGACTGCTTATTATGTGACCCCTGGGGATGAGGTGGGGATGAGCTCCTATGATGATACTCTTCTTATAAATAAAATAAATAAGTTTTAACCCTTCTTACTTTATGACACAGGAAGCAATTTGCAGTTTTTTTGAGGAAAACAATACTTAACATGGGTTTGAAAACCCAATAACTATGGTTACATAGGGACTAATAATTTTACATATACAATGTGAGCAAATACGTTTAGCTGTAAAAAGAATACACATTTGTACATCAGGCATATTCTAAAAATGCATAAATGTGAATGTAATTTACCTTTTCAAAGCGTACAATACCATGAGGTATTTTTGTAATTTCACCACTTTACCCTTTGTAAAAGCCACAGGTACAATAAGTATAACTTATCGAAATTTTAAAGGTGTTCCAGACAACATTTTTTTCATCCTTTAAATTTTGATGTTAATCTTAGAGACCACTTAAGTATGAAAATCAGGACATGACTTATAATTCGTGATTTCCATGATTATCACAAATGCTTACATCTTTAAAAATATTTGACAATATTTAGTAGTAAGAAAACAGATGACACAAATCACTATAGAGTCTCACTGGAGTGCAAAAGCACATAAAAATATGGGTTAAATGTGACCACTGAAAATGTTCCCGGTTGATTCCAATGCACTTCTAGAACTTTGCATGCAGATTACATTTATTTTCACATTTATTGTGATAAAATGCCTCACTCTAATAAAAAATAAAGAACATTGTAATGAGAAAACTATTTCCTAACTTTGAAAAATGAAGACAACTATGAATATGTTGCTTGCTGGAATTAATCAGTGCCTTTCTACTGTGTGATGAGTGGATCTACATAAAGGCAACAGAACTGGATGTGACCAAAATATCCATTTTGGTTCATCTGAAGGTCACCATTTTATGTGGTAGCTTCCTAAGTTGTTTTACATGTAGTTTTACGAGTCATCTTTATAAAACCAGAAACATTAGCTCTCATGGATACTCTAGTGATGCATGACTCTGTTGCAGCTGGGTAGCCCTAACTAATGCACTATGTTAGGTGTAAAAGCATGCATGCTTACCTCATTCATTGAAGCTTTTGCTGTTTCTTATCCCTTTTTTGCTTGCCTGCTTTATTCCCTCAGCTTAAAGGCTGTGTCTACATGAGCAAAACCAATTCAAATGGAATTCAATTGTCCAACCAATTCATCACAGCAAAATTCATTAAGAAGTGCCCCACTAGTTGTGGGCTCGGTTTTTGAGGTTGCCATCACATACCAGCTCCATGGTAGAGATGAATAGCCTGAAGCAGTTGATCCCTTCTGAATCAGTGACACACAAATATAGACATAGTCTTTAAGGAATGTTGAACTTGAGTGTGCCCTGCTTTGAGTGGGTTTAAGGTCAGCTTTGAAACTGGAGAGGGTAATCCGAATACACCACTAGTGAGTTTTATCTTTATTATCTTTTAACCTGTACCTCTGATTTATTGCTGTTCGTTTAATTTATATGATACCTTTAGTTCATAGTAGTAACATCTTTCTTAACTCTGAGAGAAATACAAGCTTTTGAACTGTCCTAAAATTATTTCATTTCCATGTAGCAAATAGTGATATTTTATTTGTGGGCAATTAGGAAATATAAGCAAAAGGTGGATCCACTCTTCGTTTCCAAATTTTTTTATGAAGTCTACCAAGAATGGCTTTTGCATATTTACTTGTACTTAGGGAAGGACACATTTAATACTTCTTCTCACTGTACATACTTTTAATAAGTTCTACAAGTTTTTACTTGCTAAATATGAGAGAATTAGATTCATCTTAAAAGGATTGAGATGGAATTTATTTTAAAGCAAAGAAGCTAATTTGTATTTTTTCCAAATTAAAAATTACATTGTCTAGTATTTATGTTCGATATTGTCTATATATGGTAAAATATGGTAGGTTAATAATTTTTTATTGGATGTCTATCATTTACATTATATTAAATAAGATTCTATATAAAAGTGATACAAATGGAAAAATACACATTATCTCTTCTCTTAGCACAACATTTAAGCACTGTAAATGATAAAACCCCATCATCCCTTTGTGAAAAACTAGAGTTAATGTCTTATGTTAATATGACAGTAGAATCATAATTTAATTAAAAAAATAGCAAATTTTATTCTTTTAGCCAGGAAAATAGGTGCCTAAAAATATTATCAGAAATAATTTTAAATAGAGTTTACCAAATCAATCAGGTCAAATAATCACCTAAAAATCCCAAACATTTTGCCTATTATTTGTAAAATAATAAAAAGTAATATAAACATTACTTTTAAATGTATCTATGAACTTTAGAAAATGTATAATGCTCAGAAAACGTGAAAAGCAAGCTTAGCCATTGTTTTTCTGTTCTTCCTATTAATTTTGGTTTTGTGAGTCATAGTTCTTTTTTGTGACTTATTTTGATACTGTTTCAATCTTTTCCATCTCCCTTGAAACCTATTTTTTAACTTGAAAGATCATTTCCTATCATTGTTTGTGAGCGTCAGTTCATGTATACCAATACAATACCATTTCCAAAATTCATCTCCATCACAGGAAAAATTCCAGCATCAGGAAAGTTCTTTCTCTTCCTATTGTGAATAGCTCTGCTAGATAGACATCTGTCATTCACCTAGTACTCT
Organism: Theropithecus gelada; assembly: GCF_003255815.1. Lineage (NCBI taxonomy): Eukaryota > Metazoa > Chordata > Mammalia > Primates > Cercopithecidae > Theropithecus > Theropithecus gelada. Next base: position 67,230,101 of record NC_037689.1, on the reverse strand, counting down.
CCCTTTGAAATTCAATTGATTCCACTGTGACATCTTCTTAAGAATTTAAAAGGCACTTGGAAAAACGTTACATGACCACCCCGGAAGCAAAAACGTCATATCCAGTTTTATGGTAATTTCCACGTGAGTTTTAGTGCAAACAAACTGCACATGTACCAGAAATCTTAAATATATAAGATTTTATATATATACTATATATAGTGTATATATATTATGTATTCTATATAATGTATTATATGTAATACATTATATGTATATAATACATCTCTTCAGCTTAGTTATTTCATGTCTTTTATGCTTTGAATGTTGTTTGACAGAGAAGATAATATGCATAGACCAAGTTTCCATAAAAGGGTATCTGTATCTTTTATATTTTGGGAGTCTACCATAGCAACTCCTGCAGAATGTTTTCTGGTGATCACACAATGTGTATACACTACTCTAGTGGTTATGTCTGCTATCTCTAGAGATGAAGGATTTGGTGGAGCACTTGTGCTAATGTCATTCCATCCAAATTCCTATAACTCAGTTGAGGGCCTGCAAGATAGCACATCAACCATCTTATCAACCAATCCCTGTTTCACATAAAATAAACATACCGGGTGTCATTAAGTGCACCTTCAGATCAATGATTTTTTTGCAAATGACATTCAAGTGCCATTTGCGTAGTGCATTTTTGCTGATAAAAGCAAATTAAATTAGCACAACTACAAGTGTGCTGATAAAAACTAAAACTGAACAGCAGTACCATTAGCTAACAAAGTAATATTTCTTTTTACTGCGTTCTGCCATTTAGTTATTATCCTATTGGAAATCTAATTATAATCCTTTTACTCCCTAGTCAAACTTCACAGTTTTTGCAAGCTTAGCACTGACAAGTGATTTCATTACATTTGATTGCCTGCGCCCAGATTGACTTAACTTCACTTGGAGACCTAAAAGCCCTCTCAGTTTCTCAGATTCCCTGTTTGCACATTACTGCAACAGCTCCTTTAATTAATTAGCATGAACAGCAGTAACATGAACTGCTGAACAGAAAATAACATCATTTTATGATCTCAGGGAGACTTCTCCTTTTGCATGTTTATACCTTAGTTAACTTTTGTATGACTATATTTCATTGTTAGTGGCTAGTGGTATAGTTGACAGTGCATGTTTCCCAAATTTAAAAAAATTGAAGTTAACATCTTAATAACAATAGGTAAAACAAAAACAGAATATGAAGCTCCTACTTTTTAGAAAATAGACAACTGTCACCATGAACTGACTTTATAGTAATAAAATAAAATAATAAATTTCAGGGGAGATAATATCATAAAGTACAATGGCACAGTGACATACTGCCCCTGTATCTGCCACTGCATTTGCTTGAGGAAAAAAAAAATAAACCACAAAATGTTTAACTGTGTTTTGCCCATGGAATGTCAATCTCTGTGAATAATTTTTACATTTTCTTTTATGTATACATGTTTGACAAAGACACAAGATGATTTAGCACTGGAATATATTTTCCTCTGATATTTTTTCCATAAATGTAGTAGCATCCTAAATAATTTTTTTATTCCTTTTGCTACTGAAACACTAGAAGTAGATATTGAGTCAAATCTACATGTGAAAGGAAACCAAAATTTCATGTAAAAGTAAAACTACTAGAACTTTTTTTTTTCTGAACTATTTTTGCTCAGAAATAAAAGGGATCTTATAAAGAGTACAGACTGGTCATTCAAAGATACAAAAGTCATGATCTCATCTATGCAGTACCTGGTGAAGGTGCCACTGAAGAATTAAAAGCAAAAAAAGTGTCATTTGACTGCAAAAGCAGCAAATATTATTTTAACATCTATTATATTAAAAATTATAGTCTAGGGCATAATTTAATATGCATAGCTTATGGCCTAGAACATTTAATATATATTCATAATATGAAATATATGTGAATATGTCTATTTTTATCAATTCTCTCAAAATCAATTTGAACAGTGTATATCCTTCCTTGACCCCTTAGACCTCCTTATTATCTTTTCTCTTTGGTTCTTGCTTACTAACCTAAAACAACATTCCTCTAAAGAACGTAAGATGCCATGCCAATATTTCCTAAAAACAACTACCCTTGGGATAGGATTATCACTGTAGAATTAGGAAGAGTAGTAAGAAAAGTGATAGTAAGAGCATGAAAGGGAGTCAGAAAAAATACATCACGTATGATTTATTGGCATGTATGTGATATGACAAGAAAAATTAAAAGGAAAACAGATGGAATTGTGTTATAGGCTTTTCTAATTTCCTCCACCACAGTGTGCTCTCCATCTTTATCCATCGCTAGGGTTTCCACTGACTGCTTCCTACCCTAAACTCATCAACCATTAATTATTGATTTCCTTCCCATTGATGCCTTGTACTGTGTTGGAAGATATACACAGGTACTCTGATGTTCCCATTGTAAAGTGAAAATATTTTCTTATAAAGTGGAGGTATATAGCAAGTCAGGGACCAGAGGAATTGTGGGAAGTAGGTGTTAAAATTTTTCTTTTAAATGCTTCCTTGAAGAGTAGGATCCTTTTATTTCCTAGACAGACTTTATTGCAGTGACCATTATACAATGGGAAAAGACTCTAGCACACACCCCACAGAGAAGATCCCAGCATCTTTCTCTAAAGCAGCAAAAATGCTTTTCTGTACAGTTTATTAAATGGCCTGAATCTTTCTATTTTCTTCCTCAGAAAGTATTTCCCCTAATTTTCTTCATCCTCCACAGGATTTTTATCCTGACTGGTGGTACCTCTCTGCTGTGAAATACCTGGCAGACCATAGTACAATTTATACTTCTAGTTTTTTTCTTAGGAGGATGGGAAGAGCTTGCATTAATTATTTAATCATTTAGGGCCTGGTTGTCATGGAGTGGCTTGCACCACACACATGCGTTGTTAACAAAGTTATTTTCAGTGACCACAAGACTGTCATGGTAATTATGATGGTAACATACAATCTCATATATAGATCAAAGACTTGCAGTTCTAGCTACATCTTAATTATATAACAGATCAAATTGCAGTTATAGCAAATAGTGAGACTTGCAAGCCATGATAAGTTGTTCTGCTATTCAGCATGTTGAGTCTACAGGAGTAATTCACTAATTAACAGTTGTTTTTTTACTATAATCTAGGAAGGGCTGTTTAACTTAACGCTGATAACTGTTTGACCAGTTGCTTTATGCCCCATCCTCTTTACATATACAATACAATTTTTTAAGCTTGGGATTCACCATACACCAACCCCAACCCAGGTATACCTGAAGGACATGCAAAAGAAAAAATATTTTCCTGATTAAAGGATTAAGTCAAGTTTTACTTTTTTACTTCCACATTTGTGTTTTAATAAATAAAACAAACAGCATTTTCATAGGAGATTGTAATCATACGCCATTATTTTCAAAGTACTTTAAAAATTAAAATTATGATATTGCTACCACATGAATCTGTGGAGGTTCTGTTCCAAGATACTTATCATTCTAAGAATGAGGAATTCATAGCCTAAAATTGGAATAGTGAAAAAAGAAAGGCAGGACCTATTATGTGTATAGCATGGTGTACTTTGTGTCATCCTTTACATCATATCCTCTAGGAGGATTATTTCTGGGAGGTAGTTTGGAAAGATGTGATTAACCTCTGTTTTGTAAGTATGAAAATAACCTAAGTTAATTTGCTTGCCATTGACAGTGGGAACTAAAACACAGGAATCTTAACTCTCATTCATTTATCTCACTGTACATCACTATCAATCCATTCTTGTAAAAATCTCACATAGTTAGCTAGTTAGGATATGCAACAAGACTATAGTATTATCCAATGCAAAACAGTGCATGGGGTTCAGGGAAAGGGCAGAGGCTTCTCTGCTTCATAGTTCATTAATTAAAATAGTCTAAAACTAGGTATAATGTAATAATCACCTCTGCTTTTAAAAGTTTGTAAAGATTGGGGTAATATTTATAAAATTTAGATAAATACCATACAACTCTTTTTTCTGTTTAAAACTGTGTGGAGCAGCTGAAATAGTAACAGAAATAACCTTTTTTATTCTCGACTACACTCACTTCACTCTGTCTGTCAGAACTAGATTTCAACAGAGCCTCGCTGTCTAATTTTACATTTTTTAAATTAAATTTAACTTAATTTAATTTAGTTTTATTTTATTTTATATTTGTTGAGATGAAGTTTCATGCTTGTTACCCAGGCTGGAGTGCAGTGGCACGATCTTGGCTCACTGCAACCTCTGCCTCTCGAGTTCAAGCAATTCTACTGCCTCAGCCTCCCAAGTAGCTGGGATTACAGGCGTGCACCACCACACTTGGCTAACGTTGAATTTTCACCATGTTGTTCAGGCTGGTCTCAGGCTCCTGACCTCAGGTGATCCACCCACCTTGGCCTCTCAAAATGCTGGGATTACAGGCATGAGCCACCACTCTCAACCACTTAACTAATTTTGGACTGGAATTCTGTATGTAGCATTAGCATAAAGTTTCATTTATTTACTCTAGGGAACTTACTTTTCATTTATAATAGACATGTAACATTACCTTTTGGGAATTAAAATGAATATAAAGAAAAATATTCTTTTGGATTTTATACACAACTCTTTAAGGCCCCTAACCTCTTGACCCTTTCAAGTTTACATTTTACTTTTTTAATATTTGAAAATTAACATTGGTAATGATCCACATACTTCAACTGGAATCTACTTTTTGTCAGTAATGCAAATGATTTTTGGAGCAACATTTCCAACAATTACTTTATTAGCTTTCAAGAAAGCATCATTATTTTACAAATATTTCTTTCCTATCTTCCTGTTTTTTCACTATTGGGGGAACCTGCCCCCAATATTTCAAAGTAGGTTCTTTCTATTTTCCATAAGTGTCGGCCAGCTGAGAAATAAGGAGAAAGAGTACCAAGAGGAATTTTATAGCTGGGTCGCCAGTGGTGACATCACATATTGGTAGGACCATGATGCCCACCTGAGCCTTAAAGCCAGAAAGTTTTATTAAGGATTTCAAAAGGGGAGGGGGTGCAAGAACAGAGAGTAGGTCACAAGATCACATGCTTCAAAGGGCAAAAAGGAGAACAAAGATCACATGCTTCTGAGGAAACAGGACAAGGGTAAAATCAGAAACTCCTGATAAGGGTCCAACAAAGATCACTAGGCAAAGGGCAAAACCAAAGATCACAAGGCAAAGGGCAAAAGCAGAATTACTGATAAGGGTCTATGTTCAGCAGTGCACGTATTGTCTTGATAAACACCTTAAACAACAGAAAACAGGGCTCGAGAGCAGAGAACCGGTCTGACCTCAGATTTACCAGGGTGTAGTAAGCCTGAGGGTACTGCAGGAGACCAGGGCATATTTCAGTCCTTATCTCAACCGCATAAGACAGACACTCCCAAAGCGGCCATTTATAGACCTCCCCACAGGAATGCATTCCTTCCCCAGGGTATTATTTATTAATATTCCTTGCTAGGAAAAGAATGTAGCGATATCTTCTGAACTTGCATGTCCATTTATAGGCTCTCTGCAAGAAGAAAAGTATGGCTTTATTTTGCCCGAACCTGCAGGCAGTCAGACCTTACGGTTGTCTTCCCTTGTTCCCTGAAAACTGCTGTTATTCTGTTCTTTTCCAAGGTGCACTGATTTCATATTTTTCAAACACACATGTTTTACAATCAATTTATACAGTTAACACAATTATCACAGTGGTCCTGAGGTGATGTTCATCCTCAGCTTATGAAGATAACAGGATTAAGAGATTAAAGTAAGACAGGCATAAGAAATTATGAAAGTATAATTTGGGAACTGGTAAATGTCCATGAAATCTTCACAATTTATGTTCCTCTGCCACAGCTCCAGCCAGTCCCTCCATTCGGGATCCCTCACTTTCTGCAACATTTCAGAAATGTCTAAGTGCTCTTGTTTTCATTAAAATAATAAAAATGAATAAAGGTAATGTTGATCTCAGCATCTGTGAGCAACCATTTAATAACGTGTGAGGAAAAACCCTCAATAGGACTAATAAACCCTCAAATCTTACAATTTCCTGGTAACCACATTTCAACCTTCTATGGGAAATGTTGGATGTCATCATTTTTAACATTGTACAAGTTAACATTTGTTTATCCATTACTTTCATTTTTCACTTTCCTCCATATTTTGATTTGTTTAAAATCGAGTATTATAGTGTTCTTCTATAAGTTTTGCAGACAAAAGTAGTAGTTAAAAGTCATTTAAAAATAGAACTTAACTATACTTTAAAATATTAACTAAAATATTTCCAATCTGCATCCTGTACAAAACTCAAATCAATTAGAACCTAAAGAAACGTTTTGTGGCCAGGCGTGGTGGCTCACGTCTGTAATTCCAGCACTTTGGGAGACCAAGGCAGGCAGATTGCCTGAGGTCCGGAGTTAGAGACCAGCCTGGCTAACATAGAGAAACCCAATCTCTACTAAAAATACAAAACATGGCCAGGTGTGATGGTACACACCTGTAGTCCCAGCTACCTGGGAGACTGAGGTAGGAGAATCACTTGAACCCGGGAGGCAGAGGTTGCAGTGAGCTGAGATCCTGCCACTGCACTCCAGCCTGGGCAACAGAGCAAGACTTTGTCTCAGAAAACGAAAGAAAAAAGAAGAAAAAACATTTTGTAACTTATATGCTTATGGAAAGTGGGGGACTTGGTCTCAGATTATTTAGAGAAATGGCATAGAATCATAATTCGTACTTTTCACTGTAGCATTATCCACAACAAGAAAATAATGAAGGAAGATGGCATTCCATATATGCCATATGTACGTGTGGAGTGGCTCCTGACATAGTGTTCCATACACGTTAGCTTTCATTTATTCTCCTCTCCCTTCCTCTCTCTTCTAAGATGAAAAATAGAATTTCAGTATTTCTAAAGCTCTTAATGTGACTCAACAGTTGGAGATCTCTGTACTGGACACGTGCACTTCTATTGCTGTTTTATAACCAGTATGTGAGAGGCACAATGAAGTGGCAGAAGGAGCACTGATCTAGTAGTCAGAATTTCTCAGTTACTAACTCGCTAACTCAGTTACTAACCTTGAGAAGTCATTTACCTACTCTCTGCCTTAACTTTAGTAAAATAGGTATCATAATAGTTGCCTATTCTTCCTCATCAATAAGTTAGATACATACTATCTGATAAGTATGACAAGTACAAGATATCATTATTATGGTGCCCTATAAAATACACACAAATTTGATTTTGTGTTTTCTAATATTGATTTCAGTAAGAGTGAACTATTTGGCCTATAAGTGATGTGTAAAGCTTCCGCTAAAGAATGTGCTCTCCCATAGATAGTTATAGTTAATGATATCTTTGCATTTTATCCCCATGTGTGAGCAGAAGGGCATTCGTGCTTCCATTTTAAGGGAATGTTTTCTAAGAATTGGAGATTCAAAAAAGGGGAAAGAGATGTATTAAATAATTATTTCACAAAACCAGGGTGTATTACAAGTGAGTAAGATAGTTTGATACTCCTTTATGATACCATTTGCACAAAAAAAAGATGATCTATTGACCTATCCTGGTCTTCATTTTGATTAAATTGTAAGTCAGATGTTTGTAAGGCTAATGAGTCCAACTGGTTATTCTTTTCAAGAAACCTCTGTTTTTAAAAAACATGTCATGTTCTAAAAATAAGCAACAGAACCTTCTGAAAAAATGACTCCAAAATAGTGCTCTTCTCTAGACAAAGAGTAATCAAACACTATATTGTATCTTCCCCTTGCTTGCAATTGTCTGCTTTTCCTACTTTCAAATTAGTAACTCATATTTATACTACTCCAATAATAACTGACCAGACCCCAAACTAACCTCACTACTGTCACTTCTTTGATTTGAGAATATCATATTCTGAACATATTTCCACAACTAAAGTTGAGTTTCTACAATTAATTCTACATTTAATTAGGATTGAATCTAAGACTGAAGTGGAAAACAAGTGGAGCATTAACTAGCACATTATTTTATCTCTCTCTTATTCAGGTCAGGAAATCATGACCTTCAAGAGATGATCTTACTTGCTCCTAAATAATATAGTGCCCATTTGTAAATCAGAAGCACAGCACTGATTAACCAACATAAAGAAAACATAGAACGAACTTCTTAGCTGGAGAACTCATTACAAAATATTGTCAATAGTTCAAGAATAGCTTAGCTACCTCAAAAGAAAGGTTTGATAGCCTAAAGTATACTTGTGTGAATTCTATTAGTTTGTACTGCAGTCTCATTATTTATAGAGGTAAACAAGTAGTGAGGAGACATTTGGAAGCAAACATGAACCTTGGGTAAGAAAAATCACAAATGCATTTTATTGTAAATATAATCCTCTAAACACATTATAGATACAGTTCTTGGTAGTTTCTTGAAAAATAAAAAGTGAGCAATTACTTTCAAATAACCATCCTGTCAGGGAAGGAAATCTCATACTGAGGGAACATTGCAGTCATTAGCAAAGATTTCAACTCACAAAAAAACAGTATAGGCCTTTACTCGTGTTTTAGACGGTGGAGGAAAAAACAATTCCTAAATGCCTTGCTTATTAAGCTAGTTATGCATTTTGCTGCAGGTTGTAAAGAAGAAGAACATGCACAAGGGGCTCATAAGCATATTTTAGAGTTAGGGAATATCATTTACACCATACTTATATTGTCAATATCACCCCTAGAGAATAAGATTAAGCTTTAAACTTCTGTAAATCTACGCTTTTGCTCACCTTTGTATAATTTCATTTTTGATAAAATGAGACTCATATAAATGAATATTTGATTAAAAGATCAACCTAATAAAATAATACATTAATTTCAGAGAGATTTATTCAAATCTTGAAAATACATAGCACAGCGAAATACTATAAAGTGAGTTTGTGGTTTTCAGTGAAGTGCATTGAGTAGATTTTGAATTTTCTTTGTTCGAATGAAATTTTGACCAGGTCTTATTGTTTTTTCTGTGCAGCCTGAACACTGATGCCGGAACTCCAACTGATCATAGGCACGAATAGGGTGCTGTAGCAGTTACCTGCTTACCTAGTGTTGTAAATTCTTTAGAATTCATACTCAAATCCTTAAAATATGGAACCTTTAATTACTGTTTGTTCATTACTGATAAATAGAACCTTACACACACAGGACAAATGTCCTAGAGAATGGGCTTCACAGGTTTTTAGGAGATAGTCATAATAATGACTGAACACACTTTACACTTCTTTAACCTCTTTCTCTCAAGGAGCTCATAGTGCTTCAAAGACATTATCACATTAATTCACACAGAATCCTAGTGTGGTAAGTAGGTGGAAGAATTTTTAAGACAGAGAAAATGCTATTTCTAAATGGTGTGAGACAAATTAAAATGCAGACACACCTACTTTAAGCTGCAATTACTGTGAAATAACTTCTTATCTGACCTGGTATTTAACAGGAATTAGATCAGGTGGTAAATCATTTGTGCAAATGATCGATATTTGTTATCACTGCTTTGGAGCTCTCATTTCTAAAAGAAGCACTTGGCCTGTAGTGTTCTCTAAGAAAATATAAGGAGCTCTAGTTTTTAGATTTTACCACACCCAGTTTTTCCTTTGAACTGCTGATGGTGGAGTAAATCCTTCAACCCCTTTCTACTAGCACATTCCTGATTTGCAAAGAATGCAATGACAAAAACAGATACCCAAGCTGCTAAAAATACCCCTTTACTGTTTTCTTCTCTCTTCCCATCCCCAATCTTGCTTCCTCTTTATTAAGCTATTAATAAGCAAACAGGATGAAAAATCTACAGGCAAAAGAAAAGAGAAAGAAAGATGGGTCAGTGAGATTATGGATATTTTCTACTGTTCACTCTCTGGTCTAGACATGGCCAGATTCCTAATGTGTTCAAATGATTAGGATCAAATGGGTCATTTGGCTTGAATTGTGCAGGAAATGGCCTCAGATGTTTTTAACTGTTTACTTAGAGGAGATCTGGCCATTGGCTGGGGGCAGATACCTGTTATCATCATTTTGATGCCTACTAAAAATCTAATAGAACAGCATTCCAATGTGTTATATGGTACTCTAATGACCAAAAAGATTTAATGCCCCTCCTAAAGTGCCCTCCTTACATTAAACAAAATCTAATCCGTTGTGTTGTTTTCACGTCTGCCCTAGCATTAAGTTCTGGTGTGACAGAAGCACCGAGCATCTTATGCAAAAGGCCAACTGAGTTTTTATCCATTTTCTAATAAGAGGTTCCCCATGGCAGTATATGCAATTTCTGCTGGAATGGCCACCCACTCTAAACACTTAAAAATATTACATTAATTCATATCAATGTGACATTTCAGTAATTCCATGCTCTGAAGGAAGGTTTTCTAAAGCATAAGCATTTGGATTCTGGCATTCTTCATGGGCTGTAGAAGGTCTGCTTATATCGAGTAGGTGTACTGTTTTAGCCCATTTCAGTGAAATAATGCCAAATTAGAAATAAGTCACAGAGAAGGATTTGAAGCAAGTCAAATAAAAACGTTTATTAATATCAAATATCTGAAATAAATAACAATGACAGGTGACTAAAAATATAACATCCGAGAAAGTATCATCATTAAATAGAATTTCCAAATGAACTAAGTCACTTCAAAATAAACTAGTGTCTTTTTAAAAAAATAAGTAGATATGTTTAACTTACCTTGTTTGAACTATGAGGACTCCTCATGTGTATTTTTTTCTGGCCTTTTCCCATATATTTGCCTCGTTTATGATTCATGATTTTAGCTATTCCGGCTCATAAGTTTAGGATATATACCACAGAGGGCAAGTCTCACATTTACTTGAGTTTGGAGCAGCTATTTATGGCCCAGTAAAGATAACTCGATTGATTAGGAGAGGTTCATCTCCTGTATGGAGTGCCCACACTGACCTTCTGTGCCATGGCCTATGCCCACGTCAGGCAGTGCTGTGCTAAGGGAAGGACTGCATGGACCTTTGTTTTTACTTTAAAAATGGTCACATTTGTATGTATCAAATTCCCCTTTTTACCTATCTGATAAATCCCAAAGCAATAAACTCTGTCAGCTCTCCCCAAATATCAGTGTGTGTCCCTCTTTATAAGTTCCCAAGCTCCATAACATTCCCTTGGAGAGACTTTGTTAGTTTCTCTTCCTAATCTTTAATCTTATTGACATCCAGAGTTCATATCAGATCATCTCTGTTTGGAGCTCAAGAACAAACCCTTTTAAGAATATGAAACATTCCATTACTAATTAGCTGTTTCCTGTTCCTAATGAAGTGAGCACACTGGGTCTGAATTAAAATTCAGCTACTACTCCTCTCTGTTTATGGTTCCAGATGTTTTTGGTTTATCTAGGAGATCACTTTGACAGCTACTACTAAGTGATAAATCACTCATATTATAGCTGAAATGCATTTTGAAATTGAAATGTGGCAAACTTTGAGATTGCTCCAAGGATCGGTGTCAGTTAGCAGTTCCTTACTGGCATCTTCCTTATGATCATTCAGTATTGGCACATGTAAAACAGTAACCAAATATGTGTCAACATTATACAGCATGCTACACAGGGCTCTATTTTGCTCCTGTCCTCAAAATTGGGAGAAAAAGTTTCACTACCATGAAATCTCAATTTATTGTATTCCGGTAGATAAGTGGATTCACTTAACATTGTTTTCTTCTTGCTAGCCTAGTTTTTCTTTCAATTTTTGAGCAGCTGTGGGAACTATTCCTAATAGGCCTTGTAAGCAGACACATAAAGGATGTGGGCAAATATTTCTGTCTCTAAATAAAGGCAAGAAATAAACATAACAAAAGTAGAAATTTTTGAGAAACTGCATTTTTCTAAAGGACAGATGGTGATTGTCTTTCGCTATTCATTGCTGAGTTCATGTACCCTTCTTAAGGGGACATAGTGTGTGCCATTGCTATCCAGTTTGTAATGTTCACAATTTGTGTTGCATGATTTAAGCTTTAGCTATAATGTATAAATTTCAATCCTGGTAAAATGACTGTCATTTCATGTCGAAGAGCTTTCCTTTGACATTTAGGCTGTGTATACATAGGATGAGGTAGACTGGAGGACTAAGCAAATATTTAGTCAATTCATCAGAGTAAATATTCTCAGACTCCACAAAGGAGTTGGACCAATTACCAGTGTCCAAAAATTCAAGCTCTGTTTTCTTCTGGTCCCTGGAAAACTTTTAGTGAATTCCATGGGCTTCTTGGGAAAAATGTCTGGTTGCCCTCTGATGAAGTCCAACCCTCCATGAGTCTGACTAACCCAAACCCCAATCTTTTATTCGTCTGTTACCTTACTACATCTTTATTTTTGGTTCTGAGGTATTATCTAGAAAATTCTGCTACTCACCATGATACCTTATACACAGAAAGAATAAAGATTTTAAAGATACTAAACCCAAGGTTTAAAAAGGGTATACTTTCCTCCTAATAAGCTTTGACCAGATTGACTTAATATTTTAGATTAGACATATTAGTCCAACAATGATAATGTCCTCTCCATTATATGTTAAAATAAAGCACTTGACTCAGAAACATTATCCTTAAGTATTTTTCAAGCACAAGTAATGGATTTGTACTGATTCATCCACATTTCTTTTCCGACTTCGTTTGTAACCAAAAGCCAATCTTTGTAACGCATCTAAATAGAGACTCGGGTTATAAGCCATTGCTGTGGAAAATAACAAGGTTTGACAAAAAGAGGTAGAATAAAATTTAAAAAAAAATTTCCAATAATAACTTTTACCCACCCAAATTAAATATTATCTAACTCTAGGATGGCATGGGCTCTTTTAATTGCTATCATTTAGAGGGATACCGGTTTGACTAAACACTGTAGCTAAAATGATAATTCGGAACTAGTCTCCCTTCATGCAGTATACACAGTCTCAGGGTCAACCCGGGAGAGGAAATTCTAAATGTACAAAGCTGTCATTATCTTAGATCATAACCAGATACTCTTTTCCCCCTGTTTTGGTAAACTATAGGAATTGTATTTCAGATGCACCATTATATACAAAAAGAAAAAGTAATATAGATTATTACAGACATTATAATATGGTTCATGAAGAGCCTTTATCAGTCTTCAATGTCTCCAGTGCTGTGGAAAGAAGAACAGAAGCTATAGCATGAAATTTGAAGGATCTTTGACAACTGACAGATGAAAATATAGAAATGTTAAGAAATGTTAAATTTTACCAACACTAAATTGAGCCTGTTACATCAGATCATTTTAGGTTCCTGAAGATAGAAGTTTTAGTATTTTTAAGCACGTATCAGAATTATTCTTCATAAGAACTAACTTGTTTTCTTTTTTTTTAAGGAGGTAACTATTACTGTTTAGAAATGGCACAACAGTTTTATTCAGCCTGAAAGGTCCTCGCTGGCTTTACATAAATGAAGATGCTTGTGATTCCAGTTTATCTCTGAAACTATTCAACATGGAGTTATTTCAATTTTGTTTATCAGCAAAGCTTTGTTTACTGAAGGAGCTATTTAATCTGTTACATTAAAAAAGAAAGAAACACGTGTACATTTTAAAAGCAATGATGTAAACTTTGTCCTTGCATTAGATTGACCAGTTTAAAAATATGAGCTAAATCCTAATGGCTAAAGTAACTTGACCATATTTGATGCTTTTCTATGCTCATTTCAACTTGGCTTTTTGTCTTTTAAATTAAAAAAAAAATGCAGTAGTGTGTTAGAGACTAGATACTTATATGTATGGTTTCCCTGTTCTACTATACATAACGTTAAAGTACACCTTCTTTGTTAAAAATGTACTTGCTAAACTTCAGCATAAATAAAAACATTTTGACTTTGTCAATTGTGACTGAGTATTTATTTTCAAACTGCCATCTGCAGCCATTGAAACATATAGTAGAGTCAATGCAAATCAAAATACAGGAACTAGCAAGATGTTTGCAAATCTTCCTCTAGTTTTGTTATTTTCAAGCAGATATGAACACAGTTCTTATTTCAGTTCATCTGTTGAAGCAGGCTGATATTCCCGTCCTCGATTGTTATATTGATTCACACTGGATTGCCTTTTCCTAGCTATGTGTGCTTAGTGAGCCTGCTTCCAGGAGGAAGGGTTACACTGGGAAGCAGGAAAAATGGGTGCACCAAGAACTGGAAAATATTTTCCGAGCATCTGTTATCGTCAAAAGTTTATTCTAGAGCCACCTACCCTAAAAAGCAAACAAAACTGAAGGGGTATGTCTCTTCTCTGGCCCCCCAAAATATCAAGTCTCTTTGTATATCCAAGTGCCCATCACAGTGTAGTGAAAAACCAAGGCCAGTTATAGCCCTGCCCTACAGTTTATTTAATCTGTGCTCTTAGCTTCTCTTGGTTCACTTCTGGTGAAACGCTGGAGCTCACTCAAATTCTGGTTGATAATAAAACCTCTCAGGTTTTCCTCTGAAGTGGCAGCGACACTCCCACTCCTTGCCTATCTTTTGAAATGTATTGTATCTCACAGTATTATTCTAGCTGGTCACCCAATGACTAGGTCTTCTACTTTGGAACCATGTTGGTAAATCCACAGATGTTTCTTCTCACTATCATGTCCACACCGTCCTTGTTCATGGAAATCTTGAGAGTTCTGACAGGACTATAAGCTCTTTCTGTGTTGTAAAGGACAAAGATCTCTAAGATTTTTGTGTGCTAAGCAGGCCTGCTCTGGTAGCATACTATAGCCCCTGCCATAACACACAAAGCAAGTCCTCAATAGGCAGACATATGATATTCAGGCTTGCACTATTTAAAAGTCAATCTAACAATCACAGAAAGCATGTGCTAGTAGCTGCCCTACTTTCAGGTGTTCTGGTGCCTAATGCTGCCTGTGGGTTTATCTCACCTGGTAGCAATTATTTGCACCGGCTTAACATCAATGGGCATAATTTGATTTTGGGTCTCATGGATGGTTAGGACTTCTAAGGAAGTGAAAGCAATTATAGGAATCTTCTGGTTATTTGAAAGCCCACTTAATTGACCCATCAGAAGAAACTGAGACAGAAAAATATTGGGAGTGAGGCCCACCATATACCTTCAAGTTTACTGGGATAGGATTGCTTGTCATTTCACTGCTACCCCTTGACAACTCTTCCACATCCTCCTCTTCACAACCACCTCCCTCCTCCAAAAGCACAGGAACCTTAGCCTTAAGAAAAAGAACTGGGTCAAGGCTAAGAATTCCATCATTGCTGGATGGTGGTTTCACTGTATAGCAATTCTTTCTCAGTAAATGCTTTTATCCTAGGGTTGGGAGGATCCACATTACGTTATTTTCCTATGCACTCTCTTTGGAGAAAATACAGTTTATGTTCATCCTGGGAATATGGCTGTAGCAGTTGGATCAGCCTCAAGCAAATCCTATGGTCTCTGACTTCCTTAAATTCCCTAATCATGGAGTAGGGGTGAGGGATTACAGCTGCTCCCACCGCCAGACATACTCATAACACTGTCATCTATAATTACAATCCTAGTCTGAGTGTCTTCCCATTCCTTACAAGTCACCTAGCCTTTTTGCCAGATACAGCTGTTTTTGTTCTTCCCAACGTATGCCATTCACATATACTGCTATTTATATATAACTGAACCCCTATGTACTTGGTTATAAAGGCCTCTCTCACCCAGCAAACACTAGCTTTGTGCCCTCTTACTTAAGGATAGGTGTCGATGTAGATGGTGTTCTAAAAATAATTTAAAATAGAATATGAGATTAGGGAGTGAGTGGCAGCGTCTATAAAGACCATCAAATGTCCGATATATCAAAAAGAGGCAAACAATTACTATTTGAAGAATTACCATGTCAAGGAGCTGCTGCTTTTGTTAGACAGCTGTCAGCATTATAAAGATCAAAAGTGATATTGAATTAAAATTGACCACTTCAGCTCGAACTTGGAGGAAAACTACCCCCAATCACAAACATAGCTAAATGACTCCCTCCTTTAAAATTATAGAAATCTCTCAGATATTACAGGCAAAGTAAAAGGAATCAGCATAGTTTTTATTCCTATTTGTATTTGTGTGCACACACAGAGGATATATGCACAAAACACTCCTGCTTCCCTTTGTCAATGAATTACTGAAATCAAACCTGGGCATTTGTCCAGTTTCACCTGATTCAACTCTCTCTTAAAGCATATGAGTAGCTAAATTATGAGATGTCAAGCAAATGTGAGGTATGAAGATAGTAGGCAATCATTGGGAGGGGAGGTAGTCATTTTGAATATAAAATGCCCAGATTATAATAATAATTCTGAAGCTCAGCTCTTTAGTTTTCTGAACAAAAAGTCCCCTCTCCTGACCCCAACTGGCCATGTAAGAGTTCATTTTTTAAACCTCTGTCAATTACCCTGCAATCCTTCCCTAAAGTTTCTAGGTTTAAACTGAACGATAGTCCAACTGAGAACACAACCATGGAACCCTGTTTTATGTTCTAATACATTAGAAGTATGGGAGGCAGAAGCTCCAGAAAGGCAATTGTACTAATTTTAAAGCTCCTTGATTATCAGACATATTTATTAATATCTTCTGAATTATCTATGCCTCATGGACAACTTCTCTCACTTATTCAAATAAGAGAGCTACAATAACCACAAATGCATTTGAACTCAACGAATAAACATTTTAGGGCATTGCACAATAACTCATTATGCTCTCATGGGGAGAATATTTCTTCACTTTTGGGTGCTTTTTTAAATGCATGAAACCCATAATCTTTTGTGTAATATTTGTGCTAAAATTAGGTAGAGTATGCCTCTTGGGTTGTCATGCCATTTATGAGATTAGCGGTATGTAAAGATCTTAGAAGTTCCAGAGCAACACTAACACACCTCAAAATCTATCTTAATTAGTCAAACAGGAGCATTAAAATTAAGTGTTTAGGTATAATTTTGTGTCTGACATAGAAAAGGATACTTTATATAGCAAGAAAATTCTAATAGAAATGAGAAAACAGAGTTCACATTATAAACGATTAAAAATCACTACAAATGTTAGATAATTAAATGCCAATATGTATGGTACAGAGATAAAGAAGGAAACACATGTTATGGGCAAGAATAATGGGTAGGTTTTGTGAAACTTGATTACAGCCCTAAATAACAAGAAGGATTTATGGGAAGAAGACAATGGTAAGAGTTCAGTACCAGCTAAGCCCCAGGGTAAGAAAGTAAAATGGTATGTACTACTCATGGAACAGAAAGAAATCCACTCTAAGAAAGCAGAGACTTCTAATCCAGCTTTAGTGGGAGATAAGATTTGATAGTTAAAATGGGGCTATATTATAGAACACTGTGAGTAGGTAGTAATGAACATATAACAGCAGCTCATTTGGAACATCAATCTGAGAGCAGTGTGGGATAAAGTGATTGGAGAAGTTTCAGGAAGAGAGACAATTACATGGCATAAAATAGCACTTTTATGTTTTTCTCTACATGTTTTTAATTTAAAAGGAGAATTCAGCATAATCAAGGATGGTACACATGCTATCAATTTTCACAGATGCTTAACAATCCTAGCTAACTATGAGAATGTGAGGTGTTCCACGGGTCAATCAACATAAACTGTTCTTGGCAAGGTTTAACATTTGCATTTAAGCTTCCACAAATATCTATAAAATCATAAGCCAGAAATGGAGTTTTATTTGAAATAAAACATTTCATCTGAAATCTCAATCAATCTAGTATTTTCAACTTTACTAATATAGATCATCCCTGAATTCTAAGTGTCATTACAACTGAACATCTTTTATACGTGAACCATGGCATCAGCTAGGCTTCATCTCCATTTCTACCCTCCAAAGTCTCACTCCTTTTACTACTTTTAGACATAGGGTTTTTTGCCACCTTAAGAAGACAAAGTCCGACTGAAATCTTCTTACCACCTGTACTTCCCTGACCAAGCTAACCCCAAAGTCAGAGCCCCTACAATATTTACAGTCCCATTAAAGTCCTTGCTCCTATCAGCCAGCATACTGAAATGAGGAAGAATAATTATATGTCCTGCTACTAAGAATGCACTGGGTGCTGTATCTTTGGGGTTTAACACAGAACTCAGAACGAAGCAGATTTTTTTTTTTTTTCCCATGGACAAATGATTAGCTTTGACAGACAGTTGGGGGTTTGAAGCACAGATGGTTCTATGTTTCCTGGAGAAAAAGACATCTCACTTGCAACTTGAAGGACAAACACAGTTCACTAGAGGAAGACAGGTCAGGCCACCTTCAAGCAAATATACAATTTACTTCCAGAAAAATGCCACCTTTATTCCCCTAAAGTTCTTTCATCTTTAATATCTTGGTGCTCCAGGAAGAAATAAACCTAAAGTCTCCTCTTATTTCTTTTTCCCCTTAAATTTTCTCTCCTCTGTATCCAATAGTTTGAACACAGAAGTAGAGAGTAGAATGGTGGTTACTAGATGCTGGGGGTTGGGAGTGTGAATGGGGAAAGGCGAAATGTTGGTCAAATAGTATAAAATTTCAGTTATACACTAGAAATAAGTTTTAGTGTTCAATTTCACAGCATTGTAACCTTAGTTAATAATGTATTGTTTATCTCAAAATTGCTAAAATAATAGATTTTAAATGTCCTCACTGCAAAAATTAAGTAAGTGAGGTGATGGATATATTAACTGGCTGGATTTAATTATTCCACTATGTATACATATACGGAAAGATCACATTTTCCTATAAAATGTACAATTACTATTTTGCATTTAAAGGAAAATAAAATTAAAAAAAAATAAAGGTGGCTCCACGTACTAAGTTCTCACTCTATAGCCCATTGGGCTTGATGGGTTTTAAAGCCCCTAAAGGCTTCCAGTGCTTTAACTGCCCATGTATTTCTCCCGGTTAACCACTCATTCTTAGTTCTTATAATATCTGCAACTATGTGAAGGTAAAAGATGTCTTATTCTCTTGGTATTTGTGAATGACTAGTTTGACCTAGAGTGACTAAAACCATAGCACATATTTGTAGCAATTTGCATTTGATAAATTGTCTTCACACAAATCATTTCATTCGCTATCAGTTATTCAACATGTTTCTAAGGGAATGTACTTTCCTTTATTTTCATATATTCCCCTATTGTACAACCTTGACTCTTGTAAGAGCTCTTCTCCACGAAGTATGGCATGAGTGACACAGGTCTCAGGGATAGATACTCAAGCTCATTAAATTTTAATAGGTGTAAAATTTATGTCTTTATGTCAGAGCCAACAGGCATACATACTACGTTTTTAGACCAGAGACTTTGTGAACAATCTTTCAGGCTCCCAGGCTGATTTACTTATTTCTGAACTTAGAAGCTAATTCTGAATATATATGACGAGAAATCAGAAAGTCAGGCAATTCAAAATTGCTACCAAAGTAACAAAATATTGTCTTACTGGTACACGAACACTTTTGGTCTTACACTTCCAAGTGTCTGCTGGATATATTCATTCAGATATAATAATGAAGGGCATGAAATATATTCAAAATAACATTTTTGATCTTCTCTTTCAAACATGCCCCTTTTGGAATAATCCTTTTCTTAGTTAATGCATAACCATCACTGAATCTCTCCAGCTAGAAACCTCAGAGACATTCTGAATTTTTCCTTTGACTTATAACCAACATCCAGTCATCGAATCCTATCACATCTACCTCAGAAATACAGTTCAAAATCATTTCCCTTCCAAATTGCTATTATCTTAATTTAAACCTCTATTATCTCCTACCTGAAGAATTTCAGTCTAGTAGTCTTTTCAACTGCATGCTATCATAACCAAACTACTAGAGGGCTCTTCCTAGGATTTTATTAGGGTCATGTTATTATTAATCTTAAACCATTAATGCCTCCTCCCTAATTGGGGATGGCATACAAGGCAGTCTTACTTTTTAAATCTCAATTCCTGCTACATCCCCTCGTATGCTAAACATACACCCACAACCTACGCAATGCATATATTTAATGCTTCCATTTCCTTAAATCTCATGCTCTCTTTGCCTAAAATGATCAGGACCCAGGACCAGTTACATAATTCCTGGGGGTGAGTGCAAAAGGAAAATGTGGAATCCCTTGTTGAAAAAGCAAGAAATAAGTGCCATTAAATTTATATATAAAGCTTTTCCCTTTCTGCCATCTTCTCTTTTTCTTGCTAACATTTTTTAAATTGCAATTTAATGTCATTCTATGAAAAATATAAATTTTTACCACAAATTTGTCATTCAATTTTATTTTTGTGTGAAGCCAGTTTTAAATGTCAAAGCCAGCCCTGTCAGTATCTCTTTCCCATCTTGTGTACTCCTTTGAGACCGAGTACATTCACTTGCCTTCTGCGGAAGAAAGGTCCATTTATTTTTAATCTGCTTAGTAACCTATAGACTTTTCCCTGTCAAAGAACACAGGTTTTTGAAACAGAGAAACTTAGGTTTGAATCTCAATTCTGTCTCTGACATAAAAAATATATATATACACCCACCCTGAGCCTTAATTTCCTTGTCTGAAATGTAGAGAATACTACCCACAGGATTTATATAGGATTAAAGGAGTTGAAGTACTTAAATAATTTGAACAATGTCTAGTACAAAAGAGGCAACTACTAAATGGTAGCTTTTAATTTATTATTGGCCTGTGACATTATAATAGAATTATTTTCAATTGTATTTGTCTCCCCACTGGACTCAAGATTGTCTTTATTACTCTGTAACTCTCCTAATATCTACCATAGCATGCAGCACCCCCAATACAAAATGAATTAATGAACTAATGCTTTTATTGAACACTTAGCGCAGAATCTGGTACATAGTACTCATTCTTTTAGTGTTTGTTGTATTATTTGTGAAGGGATGGTTTAATGTTTCCACCACCTTGACTTACATTTCACTTGAAGTTGATATTGACTGCCACAGATGCACAGCAACTTCCAATTGTGTCTCCTTCTGCTCAAAACAAATAATTTTCTAGAACTCATACAAACGGTTATTCACTTACCTCCTGTATTTTGCTAAAATCAGAATTCTCAAAGGCATCCAAAATTAGGAAGCAAGGGATGAGTTTGGGAGAAACAAAAGGCAGAAGTATTCCTTCACTCTCTAATTTTTAAAAAGAAAGCATTGGCCAGGCGTGGTGGATTATGCCTGTAACCCCAGCATGAGATTTGGGAGGCCAAGGTGGGTGAATCATGAGGTCAGGAGATCCAGACCATCCTGGATATCATGGTGAAACCCCGACTCTACTAAAAATACAAAAAATTAGCCAGGCATGGTGGCATGCGCCTGTAGTTCCAGCTACTTGGGAGGCTGAGGCAAGAGAAACACCTGAACCCAGGAGGCGAAGGTTGCTGAGATTGCGCCACTGCACTCCATCCTGGGAGACAGAGCGAGACTCTGTCTCAATTAAAAAAAAAAGGGAGGGGGGAGCATTGAGGTGAGGAGAGTCTCTACAAAATGTTTCCAGTGATTTCTACTTTACATTTTGAGGGTGTTGGGGTTTTTTTGTTTTTGTTAAAAGGATTTCTGAATTAGGCTATGATATATATACATATATATACACACATATACATATATACACACATATATATACATATATCATATATATATATATTAGATATATATATATATTAGAACCAGTTGCCATGTGGAAGGCTTTGTGTGTGTTTTGTTATTGTTTTAAGACTAGCTCTCAGACTTCCATAATAAAATAAAAAGATAGGATAAAGCATTGTTCTAAATTCCAGATTTTCAGCGTTCCTATTACACTCGAATAGTAAAATAAAATGCTGTTAGGATTACATCTGATATTCTGTCACCGAGCAGCCAGTTTTTCAACACACCTAGAATATCAGCCCAGGGCCATCTGTATTGATATCCTTCTGTGAACTCTTAGCATGAAACCTCGGGGCACAAGTCTGTCAATCAGTTCTCACGGTTATTGCTGATTGCTAGAATGAACACTACTATTTCCTCTTATGACAGATCTCCCAGTGCATTTACACTGGCGTAATTTAGGGAATAAAAGTAAAGTTTAATGGAAAATGTTTCACAGAGAACTTTGAGAACTAAGTGTCTGTATTTTCTTTAACATCTCTGAGGGATGTAAAACAGGTTTAGAGGGAAAGTACTGTAATCATAGTACTTCCCCTCAAAACCTGCTTTACATTTTTGTAAACTACACCGATATTGGCTTGATATGTCCTTGATTTCTAATTTGCCCCTCTAAAAATAATTTAAAATGTCAAACTACTGGAAAATGAGGTTTAGGGAATTGATAAGTTTCACAGAAGAAACCTGTTGCTAAATTCTTATTAGCTTGCTGCTGATACATATTGACAGTCCGGGGTATGAAGCGAAAATATTTCAACTTTATCCAAATAGCTTGTAACTAATATTTTCTTTTGCTGAATTTTCTCATACTCTCAATAAGAGCAAATTAGGATTATCTGTGGGCAATGATTGATTCCTAAATATGACATTCAAATTAATTAATATGAATCCAACCATTTTCTCTTTGTAACTCCCATGAAACACGCTGCCACAACATATCTCTACACCATGAATATTTGTATTTCAGCAATGTCAAAGTGCTCTGGAATAGTAATGCTTCTCAGTGGGATTTTCTTTCCAGGTGAATATCTCGCTATACGAGGGAGCCCCCAGTGATGAGTATAGAAAAGAGTAAAGCATATATGTGTGATTGCAATCTAGAAAGATCACTTGCAGAAGCTGTAAAGCACCACAGCAACTTTCACGCCATAAAAGCATAACTCCAATGGATGGCCATCTCCACAGCATTACCTATTATGCAATTAAATATTTAAAATATGTATTTGTAACACGGTCTGTCTCACAGTGCCTGACGACAAATTGCAGCAATGGAGTGCTACCGAAGGCATTTCGATTTATTTTTTATAAAAGAAAAATTTCTTATCAGACAACAATCTTCAGTGAAAAAAACTGAGGACAAAGCACATTACTGTTATCCAGTACTAAGTTAGTCTACCTTGAAAATTAAAATAGCAGGCCGGGCGCGGTGGCTCAAGCCTGTAATCCCAGCACTTTGGGAGGCCGAGGCGGGCGGATCACGAGGTCAGGAGATCGAGACCATCCTGGCTAACATGGTGAAACCCCGTCTCTACTAAAAATACAAAAAACTAGCCGGGCGTGGTGGCGGGCGCCTGTAGTCCCAGCTACTCGGAGGCTGAGGCAGGAGAATGGCCTGAACCTGGGAGGCGGAGCTTGCAGTGAGCCGAGATAGCGCCACTGCACTCCAGCCTGGGTGACACAGCGCGAGACTCCGTCTCAAAAAAAAAAAAAAAAAAGAAAATTAAAATAGCTCTAGTTACTGTGTACTGATTAAAACTCAAAAGTATACTGAATAGGCGGGGCACAGTGGCTCACGCCTGTAATTCCAGCACTTTGGGAGACCAAGGCCGGCAGATCACGAGGTCAGGAAATCGAGACCATCCTGGTTAACACAGTGAAAACCCGCCTCTACTAAAAATACAAAAAATTAGCCGGGTATGGTGGCAGGCGCCTGTAGTCCCAGCTACTCGGGAGACTGATGCAGGAGAATGGCATGAACCTAGGAGGAGGAGCTTGCAGTGAGCCGAGATCACACCACTGCACTCCAGCCTGGGTGACACAGTGAGACACCGTCAAAAAAAAAAAAAAAAAAAAAATATATATATACACACACACACACACACACACACACACACAGAATATTAGATTTCTCTAACTAAAAGGTAGTCATCAGCATCACTATCATCATCAGAACAGGCATATTTGAACTATGAATTATTCAAAGTAGTTACTAAAGGAAAATTTCGTTGATAATTGATGTATGGCACATAATGAGTACACTCTCTAATAACATGATGTATTTTGGCTGCTGTGCAGTATAACCATGGACATAAAAATGTTACTATAATATATTATAGGCCTTCAAATGCATATAATACCTTACTATATGAGCAGATCCAGGAATGTTTTGAAACACAGTCACTGTATAATGTTTTAGTATATAGCCATGATGACAGTGAAAAATTATGGCTAAAGCATCAATTATTTGATAAACCCATACGTTGTTAACATGCATGTACACATATGTCTACAAAGACAATAACATATGCTTCTGAAGGAGAGAAAAACGAGTAGATTGGTTTAAATACATATAAATGTACATACATACCTCTATCTGCATAATTTTATGTTTGTGGTTGTAGAATATTACAAAAAATAATAATGAAACATTTTATTTAAGAATGACAATAATTTTCTTCATTAGAAGATATTTTAAATGTGACTACATGGAATTTGCAAACTTAATGACTGCTAAATTTTTCATTGGCAAATGTTTCAAATATTAGATTTTTCAAATCTAATAGTAATAATAATATTAGATATTTCAAATTGTAGTAGTGATAATATTAGACTTAACCATAAAAGTCATTAAACTAAAACATATTAATATCTATATCATATTATAAAGAGAAAGACCTTTGGAGGCATAACTTTTGAGGCAGAAGCCATAAAGGTAAATAAAGACTGATGGATTTGGCTCTTAGCAGTCAACCACACCTGTATGTAAAACACACTATAAAACAAAAATTGAAAGACAACAACAGATAAAACATTTGCAATATAGACAGATGAAGAGTTAATAATTGTAATATATAAAGAGTTATTGCTAATCAATAAGAAACTGTCAAATGAAAATGCATATTTAATCAATTTATTTTTAAAAAGATATAAATTTGAAACTTATTTACTTCACATATTAAAATTCAAGTTGAAATGAGAGGGCTTCCTTTTATCTATAATATTGACAAGAATAAAAAAAATCATTATGGCCAGAGTTAATGAAGTTGTGTGGAAAAAGTCACACACTTCAGTTGATAGGATTTATTGTTAAATTTGGGGGAGATAACTTGTCAATATGCTTCAAAAGCCATATAAATGTGCTTATCCTTTAGCTTTGTACTTGTTCTATTATAAATATGCTTGCTGTAACTGTACAAAAATGAATGACAAAGTTATTCACAGTAACTTTTTTTCTATCAAGAGAAAATGGAATAAACCTTAAATCTTACATAGATATAAATTTTAAAAATTATGGCATCTTCATTAGGAGACTGAACTGTAGTCATTTTTTATATTAATGGGCTCAAGAAGAGATGTACAATATATAAATTAGGGAAAAATCAAACTACAAAATTTTATATGCCATAATCACACACACATTGTAAGGTTGGAAATGGTATTATAAATAGAGGTGATTTTCTTATTTGAATTTTCTAACTTTGCTATAATGAATACTAAATGTTATGATAAGTATTTAAAGTTTTTGAAGATAAAAATGTGTATTAATAAAACATTGTGCTAAGAAAATCCATAACTAGGATCAGCATATTATATTACTCAGCATGGGTCCTGATTAATTCAGATAACTTTGTCTGTAAAAGTTAGATGCCGATTTATAAAATGCATGGACATTCTCAATTGCAGTGTTATTTCAATAAAATTTACTGGTTTTTTTCTTATTAGAAAAACAATATTATCTCTTTGTTAATGTTTAAAACATGTGAAGGGAGAAATAAAATAAAATTTGCCAATAATTTAACCATCAATATATGATCACCAATAATCTTTGATTTATATCCTTTTCACCTTGTTTCTAGATGTTCTTGAGATAAGATACAAATATAGATCTAAAAAGATTTTACAAAATTAGAATCATATTATGCATATTTTGAAGACAGCATAGAGTTGGGACTTGATTTTTTATCCACTCTGACAATCTGTGCCTTTTCATTGGTGTATTTAGACCATTCCTATATAAAGAGATTATAAATATAGTTGGTTTAATATTACCATATTTTTAAATATATTTAATTTGTTACATTTGTTCTTTGTTTCTCATTTTGTCTTTTACTCTTCTGCTTTCTCTGGTTTTAAATGAGTATTTTGTATGATTCTAATGTTTCCTTACTTAGGATTTCAACTCAACTTATCTTTTAAATTTTAAGTGGGTGTCCTGATCTTCTTACGTAGATCAGAATTTATGGTCTATATAATTTTCTTTCTCTCTAAACAACTTTCAACATTTCTGGCAAGGCATGTCTATTGATGACTAATTTTCTCAATCTTTTGTTTGTCTGAGAAAGCCTTTATCCCTCCTTCACTTTTGAAGGATAATTTCACTGGACACAGAGTTTTAGGTTGATGGTTCTTTACTTTCAACACTTTCAACACTTTACACCATTCTTCTTTGGCTTGCCTGATTTCTGTAGTCTTTCAATGTAATTCTTATGCTTATTTGTCTATAAGTAAGGTGTTTTTATTCCCTATGTCATCATTCAAAATTTTTTCTTCATCTTTGATTTTCTGCAGTTTAATATTATGTACCTAGATGTAGATTTTTTTGGTATTTATCCTGCTTGGTGTTTTCTTAGCTTCCTGGATCTGTAGTTTGATATCTGTCATTAATTTTGGAAAATTCTGCCATTATTGCATCAAATATTTCTTCTGTTCATTTCTTTCCTTTTTTTCTAATGGTATTACCATTATGCATATGTTACGCCTTTCATAATTGTCTCACTGTTCTTATATATTCTGCTCCACCTTTTATTTTTTACTACTTTTCTCTTTGCATTTTAGTTTTGAAAATTTCTATATTCAGATCTTTACATCCACCAATTGTTTCCTTGCCCATGTTTAAGCTACTGATGAACCCATTGAAGACATTCTTCATTTGTTTATAGTGTTGTTGATTTCTAGAATTTATTTTTGGTTCTTTCTTATGGTTTCCATCTCTCTGTTCACATTACCCATGTGTTTTTCATGTTGTCCACATTTCTCATTAATTTCCCATTAATTATGATTAACATTAATCATAATTATGTTTACTTCAGTTCATAATTCCAAATTTTCTGTCATATCTTAGTTTAATTCTGATACCTATGTTGCCTCTTTATTCTGTATATTTGTCTTCTAACATGCCTTGCAGTTTTTTGTTGAAATCCAGGTTTAATATATTGAGTAACATGAACAATAATGTGAAACGTTATGTTTATCTGACTGAGACCTAGTCTGTGTTTACTATTTGCTGTAGCTCTAGTGTCAAATACTCAATTTTTCTGTCATGTCCTTGTTTTTGTCTTCCTGTTGAGCTTCTTTAGAGACTCTTTTTTTAAAAATAGGGTCTGAATGTTGCAGTCCTTAAGTCATAATCTGATTATTGGTGTGGCAGTAAGATGTGAGGGACAGGAAGGATTTTGTGATTAGATCTCAATCTTTTAGAAGCATGTGTCCCTAGGCTGTGACTTTCACAAGTGCTCCTTAGATTTTTCTCCCTTAGGTAAGACAGTATGGCTGGGCCACTGGAGTTGGGTATTTCTCTTCCCTTGTGCCAGTTAGACTCTAGTAAAAACCATGTAACTTAGTCTCTGGTAAACAGTATTTTATTTTTGAGAATGACCCATGTTTAAGGAGAACCAAATGCTCTAGCTATCTTACAAAATGCTTACTTTTCCCCTCCCTATGGAGTATCACAAGAGGATTTCTCTCCAACATTTACCCTTAGAATGTGGTAGGTTTTCTGGAGGCAAAAGTTACAAAATTGTGGGTGCCATATTAAAACAGTCTCCCCAAGATTCTTACCTCTCAAGCTGGATCACCTTGTGCCTTCAACAACTCATCAATTAGAGATCAAGTGTTCTTAACAGTACTGGTTCCAGTGGCAGGCTTCTGATACTGGTAAGCTACAACTTTCAGCACTGACATTTCTCTCCAGTTTTGGGGACAGTGGTTTGCCCTCTACCTCAATTCGCTGTTGGATCTAATAAGAGTTGTTTGCTTTTAGTTCAGTTTTTTTCTTGTTTCAAGGATGGCAGTGATGACCTGTAACCTCTTTATATGTCAGACCAACATGCTGAAGTATCTTGTAAATACTATTTTGAAGCCTCTTTTACTCATACAACAATGTATACTACCATTTTGGGGGGGCCTATAACATGTTTTCTAATGAATACATTGTATTCTGTGTAGGTACACTAATTTAACTAATCTCATACTGTTAGACATTTAAGTTTGCAAAACTTAATGTTATTTAAACTTATTATGTTATAGATATATGCATACATCTAAAGAAAAATTCTTAGATGTAGAATCACTGGGCTCAGATTTATTGGCATTATTTACATTCATTTGAGATAAAGCACATATGACTTGAAAGTCACCATTTTAACACATTTTAAGTGTAGAATTCAGTGAGTTTTAGTATATTCACAATGTTGTGCAAACATTACCACTAATTCCATAACATTTTTATTACCTCCCTTAAAAGCCCCATACTTTTTAACAGTCACTGCCAATTTCCCTTCCTCTCAACCTCTGGCAACCACCAATCTCCTTTCTATTTCTATGGATTTGCCTATTCCGAATATTTCATATAAATGCAATAATAAAATATTTAATTTGTATAATGTTTTCAATGCTCATCCAAGTTGTAACATGCATTAGTTTTGTTATACTTTTTTATTGTTAAATAATATATTATTTTATGGATACACACTTTTTCATCCACTCATCAATTGATGAACATTTTATTGTTTCCAAATTTTGACTTTATGGATAATGTCACGAAATCATTTGTGTACAACTTTTTGTTCTGAACACCTTTTATTTCATTTTTGCTATATATGTAGGAGTGAAATTACTGGATGATATGGTAACGCTATGCTTAACAGTTTGAGACATCACTAAACTGCTTTCCACGATATCGTCACCATTTTTATTTGCATAAATTTAAACGGTACAAGTGCCATTTTATTACATAACTATATTGCTTAGTGGTGAAATCTGGGCTTTTAGTGTGTTCATCACCTGAATAAAGACATTGTACCCATTAAGTAATTTCTCATCATCTCCCTCCCTCCCACTTTCCCACCCTTCCAAATCTTCTGTGTTTATCATTCCACACTATGTCCACGTGTTCACATTATTTCACTCCCATTTATGAGTGGGAATATGTGGTATTTGTCCTTCTGTTTCTGAGTTGTTTTACTTAAGATAGTGTCTTCCAGTTCCATCCATATTGCTACAAAATACATGATTTCATTATTTTTAAGGCCCAATCATATTCCATTGTGTATATATGCCACATTTTCTTTATTGAATCATCATTGATAGACACTTAGGTTGATTCCTAAGTGTCTATTGTGAATACTACTGTGATAAACATACAATGCAGTTATCTTTTGATATAATGATTTGTTTTCCTTTGGGTAGATACCTAGGAGTGGGATTCCTTGATCAGATGGTAGTTCTATTTTTAGTTTTCCTTAGAGGTTGTACTAATTTACTTGCCCATCAAAAGTACATAAGCATTCCCCTATCTCCACATCCTTGCTAATATCTCATATTTTTTGTCAGTTTAATAATAGTTATTCTGACCTGTGTGAGATGATATCTCATTGTGGTTTTAATTGCATTTCTCTGATAATTACTGATATTGATAATTTTTCATATGCCTGGTGACCATTATTTGAAAAAGTCTATTCATATCCTTTGCCAACTTTTTAATTTGGTAATTTGGTTTATCTTGTTGTTGTTGTTGAGTTGTTTGAGTTCCTTGTAAATTCTGGATATAAGTCTTCTCTCTGATGCGTAGTTTGAAAATATTTTCTCCCATTGTGCAGATTTTCTTTTTCACTCTGTTGATTGTTTGATTATTTCTTCTGCTGTGCAGAAGTTTCTTTTTTTAATTAAGTCCCATTTGTCTATTTTTATTTTACTTGCTTGTGCTATTAAGGTCTTAGTCATGAATTATTTGCCTAGACCAATGTCCAATGTCTATAAGAGATTTCCCTAGGTTTCCTTCTAGGATTTTTATAGTGTTGGGTCTTCATTTAGATCTTTAATCCATCTTGAGTTAATGTTTGTATGTGTTGAGAGATCGGAGTCCAGTTTCTTTCTTCTGCATATGACAATCCAATTTTTCCAGTACCATTTATTGAAAAGGGTGTCCTTTCCCCAGCATACGTTTCTGTTGACTTCATTAAAAATCAACTGGCTGTAGATCTCTGGTTTCTTTTCTGGGTTCTCTGTTCTGTTCCATTATCTAGCTTTGTTATTTTTCTTAAAATTGCTTGAGCCATTTGAGTTATTTTCTTGTTTAATATGAATTTTAGAGTTTGAGTACATTGAAGCTTTTTGATGTGCTGCTGGGTTTGATTTGCTAGTACATTTGCTAGTATATATTTTTTTGAGATGGAATCTCACTGTGTTGCCTAGGCTGGAGTGCAGTGGGATGATCTTGGCGCACAGCAACCTCTGTCTCCTGGGTTCAAGCGATTCCCCTGCCTCAGCCTCCCAAGTAGCTGGGGTTACAGGTGCCTGTCACCACACCCAGCTAATTTTTGTATCTTTAGTAGAAATGGGGTTTTGCCATATTAGCCAGGCTGGTCTCAAACTCCTGGCCTCAAGTGATCCACCCGTCTGAGCCTCCCCAAGTGCTGATATTACAGGCAAGAGTTACCATGCCCAGCGCCTTTAAACTATTTTAAATAAATATTTTGCATGCATTTTTTTAAAATTTCCATAGTTTCGGGGGTACAGGTAATTTTGGCTTATGTGGATAAGATCTTCAGTGGTGATTTCTGAGATTTTGGTGCACCTGTCACCTGAGCAGAGTACACTGTATCCAGTATGTAGTCTTTTATCCCTCACCCACATCCCAGCCTTCTCCCTGCATCCGCAAAGTCCATTATATCATTCTTATGCTTTTGTATACTCATAGCTTAGCTCCCACTTATAAATGAGAAGATATGATATTTGATTTTCCATTCCTGAGTTACTTCACTTGGAATAATAGCCTCCAGTTCCATCCAAGTTGCTGCAAAGGCCAATATTTTATTCCATGTTATGGCTGAGTAGAATTCCATGGTACATATATACTACATTTTCTTTATCCATTCATTGGTTGATAGGCATTTAGGTTGTTCCCATATTTTTTCAGTTGCAAATTGTGTTGCTGTAAACGTGTGCGCATGCGTCTTCTTATATAATGACTTATTTTCCTTTGGGTAGATACTCAGTAGTTGGATCACTGGATCAAATGGTAGCTCTGCTTTTAGTTCTTTAAGGGATTTTCATATTGTTTTCCATAGTGGTTGTACCAGTTTACATCCCCACCAGCTGTATGAAAGTGTTCCCTTTTCACCACATCCACATCATCATCTACTATTTTTTTGACTTTTTAATTATGGCCATTCTTTAAAAAGTAGGTTGGTATTTCATTGTGGTTTTAATTTGCATTTCCCTGATGATTAGTGATTTTGAGCCTTTTTTATAGGTTTGTTGGCTGTTTGTATATCTTCTTTTGTCTTTGCCCACTTTTTGGTGGCATTGTTTGTTTTTTTCTTGTTGATTGGTTCAAGCTCCTTGTAGATTCTGGATATTAGTTCTTTGTCAAATGGATAGCTTGTGAATATTTTCTCCCCCTCTGTGGGCTGTTCATTTACTCTGTTGATTACTTATTTTGCTGTGCAGAAGTCTTTTGTTTTAATTAGGTGGCATTTATTTATTTATTTATTTATTCTGCATTTGCTTTTAGGTTCTTAGTCATGAATTCTTTGCCTAAGCCAATGTCTAGAAGAATGTTTCCGATGTTATCTTCTAAAACTGTTATGGTTTTAGGACTTAGATTTACGTCTTTCATCCGTCTTGAGTTTATTTTTGTGTAAGGTGAGAGATGAGGATCTAGTTTCATTCTTCTGCACATGGGTTGCAGGTTTTCCCAGCACCATTTACTGAATAGGATGTTTTCTCTCCCACTTTATGTTTTTGTTTGCTTTGTTGAAGATCAGTTGGCTGTAAGTATTTAGCTTTATTTCTGGGTTCCTTTTCTCTTCCATTGGGCTGCATGCTTATTTTTATATCAGTACCAAGCTGTTTTGGTAAGTACACCCTTGTAGTATAATTTGAAGTTAGGTAATGTGATGCCCCAGTTGTGTTCTTTTTGCTTAGTTTTGTTTTGTTGGTGTGGACTCTTTTTTGGGTCCATATGAGTTGTAGGATTGTTTTTTCTAGTTCTGTGACGAATGATGATGATATTTTGATGGGACTTGCACTGAGTATGTAGAGTGCTTTGAGCAGTATGATTATTTTCACAGTATTGATTCTACCATCCATGACCATGGGATGTGTTTCCATTTCTTTGTGTAATCCATGATTTCTTCAACAGCGTTTTGTAGTTTCCCTTTTAGAGATCTTTCACCTGTTTGGTTAAGTATATTCCTAAGGATTTTATTTATTTATTTATTCTTGCAGCTACTATAAGGGATTATGTTCTCAATTTGATTCTCAACTTGGTCATTGTTGGTATATAGCAGTGCTACTGATTTGTGTACATTGATT
Source organism: Theropithecus gelada (assembly GCF_003255815.1). Classification (NCBI taxonomy): domain Eukaryota; kingdom Metazoa; phylum Chordata; class Mammalia; order Primates; family Cercopithecidae; genus Theropithecus; species Theropithecus gelada. The sequence continues at coordinate 67,197,627 of NC_037689.1, read as the reverse complement.
TTGTGTCCTGAGATTTTACTGAATTTATTTACCAGGTTTAGTAGATTTTCAGATGAGTCTTCAGGTTTTTCTAGTTATATGATCATATCACTGATGAACAATGATAGTTTAACTTACTTTTTCCAATTTGGATGCCCCTTATTTCTTTCTCTTATCTAATTTCTCTGGCTAGGGCTTTCAGTACTATGTTGAATAGAAGTGGAGAAAGTGGGCATCCTCGTGTTGTTCCAGTTCTCATAGGGATGTTTTCAACTTTTCCCCATTCTGTGTGATGTTGGCTGTGGGTTTGTCAAAGACGGCTTTTATTACTTTGAGGTGTGTCCTTTCTATGCCAATCATAAATAGAATCTGGATTTTATCAAATGCTTTTTCTGGATGTATTAAGATGATCATATGATATTTTAAAATTTCGTTTAAGTAATGTATCACATTTATTGACTTGCATATGTTAATCTATCCCTGCATCCCTGGTATGAAACCCACTTGATTATGATGTATTAGCTTTTTGATTTGCTGTTGGATTTGGTTAGCTAGTATTTTGTTGAGGATTTTTGCATCTATGTTCATCAGGGATATTGGTCCGTAGTTTTCTTTATTTGTTACGTCCTTTCCTGATTTTGATATTAGGGTGATACTGGGTTCACAGAATGATTGAAAAAGGATTCTCTTTTTCTCTATGGGTGGTGTGAAGTAAGGGTCCAAGTTCATTCTTTTGCATGTGGATATCTGTTTGTCTCAGCACCATTTGTTGCAAACACTACATTTTACCCATTGAATGATTTTGGCACCCTTTTCAAAAATCAATTAACCAAAGTATATGAATTTATTTCTAGACTTTTAATTCCATTTCAGTGTGCCTGTACTACTTTGTTTTGATTACTGTAACTTTGCAATAAGTTTTCAAAACTGCACATGCGAATCCTCAAACTTGATTCTTCTTTTTCAAGATTGTTTTGGTTATTCAATATTTGGACATTCAGCAGTACCTTGCTTTGACATATGAGTATTAGAATAAATGTGTCCATTTACTTAAAGAAAGAGCATTGAAATTTTGATAGAGATCATTTTGGATCTATAGATTAATTTGGAAAGTATTGCCATCTTAACATCTTTAAGTTTTTAGAAACAAAAAAATCAGATATCGTCCCATTAATTTAAGTATTCTTTAAATTTTTTTCTACAATGTTTTATACAAGCGTTGGACTTCTTTTTTTATTTTTTTTAATTCTTTATTTTATTATTATTATTATACTTGAAGTTCTAGGGTACATGTGCATAACGTGCAGGTTTGTTACATATGTATACTTGTGCCATGTTGGTGTGCTGCACCCATCAACTCGTCAGCACCCATCAACTCGTCATTTACATCAGGTATAACTCGCAATGCAATCCCTCCCCCCTCCCCCCTCCCCCTTCCCCATGATAGGCCCCGGTGTGTGATGTTCCCCTTCCCGAGTCCAAGTGATCTCATTGTTCAGTTCCCACCTATGAGTGAGAACATGCGGTGTTTGGTTTTCTGTTCTTGCGATAGTTTGCTGAGAATGATGGTTTCCAGCTGCATCCATGTCCCTACAAAGGACACAAACTCATCCTTTTTTATGGCTGCATAGTATTCCATGGTGTATATGTGCCACATTTTCTTAATCCAGTCTGTCACTGATGGACATTTGGGTTAATTCCAAGTCTTTGCTATTGTGAATAGTGCCACAATAAACATATGTGTGCATGTGTCTTTATAGCAGCATGATTTATAATCCTTTGGGTATATACCCAGTAATGGGATGGCTGGGTCATATGGTACTTCTAGTTCTAGACACATGAAAAAATGCTCATCATCACTGGCCATCAGAGAAATGCAAATCAAAACCACAATGAGATACCATCTCACACCAGTTAGAATGGCAATCATTAAAAAGTCAGGAAACAACAGGTACTAGAGAGGATGTGGAGAAATAGGAACACTTTTATACTGTTGGTGGGATTGTAAACTAGTTCAACCATTATGAAAAACAGTATGGCGATTCCACAAGTGTTGGACTTCTTTAGTTAAATTTATTTAAGTATCTGGCTGAGCACAGTGGCTCACACCTTTAATCCCAGCACTTTGGAAGGCCAAGGCGGGTGGATCACCAGATGTCAGGAGATTGAGACTAGCCTGGCCAGCATGGTAAAACCCCATCTCTACTAAAAAATACAAAAATTAGCAGGACTTGGTGGCAGATGCCTGTAATCCCAGTTACTCAGGAGCCTGAGGCAGAAGAATCGCTTGAACCCCGGAGGTGGAAGTTGCAGTGAGCCAAGATTGTGCCATTGCACTCCAATCTGGGTGACAGAGCAAGACTCCGTCTCACAAATAAATAAACAAATAAAAATAAATTTATTTAAGTATCTTATTATTTTGATGTTCTTGTAAATGTATTTGTTTTCAAAATGTTTATTTCTAGTGTATAGAATTACAAGTAATATTTATATTGATCTTGTGGCTGCAACTTTAATGAACTCATTTAGTAGCTCTAACAGATTTTTTCTTCGTGGATTCCTTACATTATTTTATTTATAAGATTATGACTTTTATGGATAAAGATAGGTTTACTTCTTTTATAATCTATATAGCTTTATTTATTTTTCATGTCTAATGCCCTGGCTAGGACTACCAGTGCAATGTTGAATAGAAGTGGCATGAATGAACATTTTTATCTAGTTACTTATTTTACAGGCAAAACTTTCAGTCTTTCACCATCAAGTATTCTTTTTGTGTGTGTGCCGGTTTTTCAGAAATGTCTTTAAACAAGTTGAAGGAGTTTCCTTCAATTAGTAGGGTTTTTTAGACATTTTTTAACGTGGAAGATTGTTTAATGTTTTCAAACGCTTTTTCTGCATCTATTGTGATAATGTGATTTTTTTGTTTTATTAACACAGTATATTACTTTCATTGACTTTTATATATCAAACCACTCTTTTGTTTTTGGAACAAATCCCACTTAGTCATGGTGCATCATCCTTTTAATATACTCCTGGATGCAGCTTAGTAGTATTTTGTTGAGAATTTTAAAAATATATTTATAAGAAATATTGTTCTATAGTTTCCTTTCTTGTAAGGCCTTTGTCTGGCTTTGGTATTGTTCTACTACAGTAGTAGAACACTTCAATACACTAGTTTCAATGATGGGTAGAAAAATGAAACACAAAATCATTAAGGAGATAGAGGACTTAAACAACACTATAAATCAACTATACTTATCAGATATATATAAAACACTCCATCTAATGATAGCAAAATACACATTCTTCTCAAGAGCATATGGAACATTCTCCAGGATAGACCATATGTTTGTCCAAAAAACAAATTCTAACAAACAAATTCTAAACAAAAAACTTCTAAATTAAAGAAGAATGAAATTGCAGTGGCTGACTCCTGAATCCCAGCACTTTGGGAGGCCAAGGCAGGAGGATTGATTGAGGCCAGGAGTTCAAGACCAGCCTGGACAACATAGTGGGACCCTGTTTCTAAAAGGTTTTTTTAAAACTTAATTGGGCATGTTGGTGTCTTCCTGTGGTCCTAACTACTCAAGAGGCTGAGGAAAGGAGGTAATTTTAGCCCAGGAGTTTGAGGCTACAGTGAGGTATGCTCATACTACTGCACTCCAGCCTGGGCCACAGAGTGAGAGTGTGTCTCAAAGAAAATTTTTTAAGAATAAAATTGTACAAAGTGTCTTCTCAACAAGAATAGAATGCATCTAGAAATAAATAACAGAAGGAAAACTAGAAAATGTACACATTTGTGAAAATTAAACAATACACATGTAAAGGACCAATGGAACAAAGAAAAATCACAATGGAAATTGAAAAATATTTAAAGATAAACGGAAACAAAAGCACAACATCCCAAAACTTATGGAGTGCAGTGAAAATAGTCCTCAGAGGGAAATATGTAGCTGTACACTTAGAAGAACTAGAACAAAAATGAATAAACTAAAGTGAAAGTTAGCAGAGGGAAGGAAATAAAAAGTTAGGATAGAGATTTTAAAAGGGATAATAAAAAAACAATAACTAGAATAAGTGAAATCAAGTTGGTTCTTTAAAAAAACAATAAAATTAACAAGTCTTTAGCTGGACTGACAGAAATGAAAATGAGGAAACAAATAACTAACTTCATAATCATAAATGAGTATGTTACTACCAACCTTACAGTAATGAAAAGCATCATGAGAATTCTATAAACAATTTTATACCAACAAATTAGATAATTCAGATGAAACAGAAAAATTCTTAGAAGCACACCAATTACTTAAAGTGATTTAAGAAAAATTTAAAAATATCAATGGTGCTGTAATATGTAAAGAAATTAAGCCAGTAATAAAAAATCTCTTAATTAAGTAAAGCCCAGGACCAGAAGGTCTCAATGTTGCAGTCTATCAAATATTTTAAAAGAGTACTTCTAAAACTCTTCCAAGAAATTACCTAACCCATTCTAGGAGATGAGCATTACCCTGACACCAAAGATAGATAAAGCCATCACAAGAAAAGATAATTTCACACCAATATCCTTTAGTAATATATATATATATATATGCAAAAAGCCTCAGTAAAATACTAGCAAACAGATTTCGACAGCATATTTAAAGAATTAGAAATCAAAGCAAAGTGGGGTTCATTCCAGACATGTAAGGGCTGGTAAGAAATCAATGAAATATTTTTAATCATAAGAAAATCAAGATAGTATTACACATAATATATCAATGAGAAAAGATTATCTCAATTGATGCAGAAAAGACATTTATTTGACAAGGTGAAATACTTTTTCGTATTATAAATACCCAGAACACTAGGAATGGAAGTATACTTCTTCAACATATTGAAGAGCATTTATGAAAAACACACAGCTATCATCATACTCAATGGTGAACAAAAGGAAACAATTCCTTTCCAAAGTCAGGAACAAGACAGGAATGCTCACTTTAACTACTGTTACTCAACATTGCACTGTAAATTCTAGCCAGATACATTAGACAACAAAAAGAAATAAAAGCCATCCAAACTGAAAAGAAAGAAGTAAAACTATCTCCAATTGCTGAAGACAAGATCTTATATATGGAAAAATACCAAAGCATTCACAAGAGAATTACTAGAGCTAATTAACAAATTCCGCCAAATTTTAGGGTGCAATCTCAACAAACAAAAATCACTTGTGTTTCTAAACACCAATAATGCACAATCCAAAAGGAATATAAAAAAGCAATTTCATTTTTAATAACCTCTAAAACATAAAAATACCTAGATATACATTTAAGCAAGAAGGTGAAAGATAGTACAATGAACACTAGAAAACATCGCTAAACTAAATTCAGTAAGACCTAAATATATGGGGAAAAAAACACAAATTCACAGTAGAAATACTTAATTTTGTTGAGATGTTAATACTACTCAAACAATTTCTAGATTCAACACAATCCCTATCAAAGTTTTACCAATAGTCTTTTTTTGCAAATATAGAAAATCTAATTCTCTAATTTATGTGTAATTACAAGGAGCCACAAATAACCAAAACAATAAAGAAGAACAATGTTTCATGATTCCCTCATTTAAATTTCAAAACTTACTACAAAGCTGTATTAATAAAACATTGTAGACCTGGCCAAATAAAAGGCATATAGGCCAACAGAATGTAATTGAAAGTCATGTAATAAACCCATGAATCTATGCCCAATGGAGGACTTTTTTTTTTTTTTTTTGTAGATATAGGGTCTCATTCTGTAGCCTTGGCTCTGGTGCAGTGATACAATCATAGCTCACTGAAGTCTCAAACTCCTGAGCTCAATTGATCCACCTATCTCAGCCTTCTAAGTAGCTGGGATTTCTATATGCAAAGGAATGAAGTTGGACCCCAACCTCACACCATATGCAAAAATTATCTCAAAATGTATAATAAAGGCATAAATATAGGAGCTAAAATCATAAAATTCCTATAAGAAAACTTAGAAGTAAAATATTTATCACCTTAGATTTGGCAATGGATTTTTCAGCATGACACTGTATTGGTTTGCTAGGGCAACTGTAACACAGTACCACAGATTGGGTGGCTTAAATAACATAAATTTATTTTTCACAATTCTTCAGAATAGAAGTCTGAAATCAAAGTGCCATCAGGATTGGTTTCTTCTGAGGCCTCTCTTCTTGGCGTGTAAATGAGTATCTTCTCCCTGTGTCTTCACATGGTATTTTTACTGTGTGTGTCTGGATCATAATCTCCTCTTCTTGTAAGGACACCAGTTATATTGGATTAGGGCCCAACCTAATAACCTCATTTTACCTTAATTACCTTGTTAAAGAACGTATCTTCAAAAAGAGTCATATTCTGAGGTAATAGGTGTTGGGACTGCAACATATGATTTGGTAGAGGAGATGTGGAATTTTAACCAATAACAGACAACAAAAACATATAAACAGGAGAAATGTGACTTTATCAAAATTAAACACTTTTGTGTGTCAAGGGACATTATCAAGAAGGTAAAAAGACTGTTTACAGAATGGGAGAAAATATTTGCAAATCATATAGCTGATTATGGTTTAATATCCTGAATATACAGGGATCTCCTGCAATTTAACAACAAAAGGCAAATGTTTCAGTTACAAAATGGGCAAAATACATAGATGGACATTTATCCCAAAAACATATACAAATGACTGATAGGAAGATGAAATGATGTTCAACATCAGTCACTTAGAAACTGCAAGTCAAAACCACAGTGACATACCACTTCACACCAGTAGGATAGCTATAATTATAAACAACAGAAAATAACAAATGTTGGCAAGGATGTATAGAAAGTATTACCCTTTTATGTTGCTTACTGGAATGTAAAATGGTGCAGTCATACTGGAAAGTCGTTTGGAGTTTCTTCAGAAAGTTAAACATAGACTTACAATATGACCTACCAATTCTGCTCCTATCTATATACTCAAAAGAAATGAAACTAGAGACTCAAACAGATACTTGTTTGACAATATTCATCGCCGCTTTATTCACAGTACCCAAAATATGGAAACAACCAAAGTGTTCATCAACAAATGAATAGATGAACAACATACAGTATATTCATGCAAATAAAAATTATTCAACCATTAAAAATAATGAAGTACTGATGCATGCTACAACATGAATAAACCTTGGGAATATTATGCTAAGTAAAATAAGACAAACACTAGTGGCCATATTTAGTATGATCCCATTTATACAAAATGTCCAGAATAGGCAAATCCATAGAGTGAAAACAGACATTGAGTTCCTACAAAACTGATGCGTCTTCTTTGATAGTGGAAGAGATCTCTCAGCCTCCAATGGAAGCAGACTCCCCACTCAGTGGCAGCAATATCCCCAAATCTCTCCATTCCCAGTGGTATAAAATTTTACACCCATCTCAGTTTGAGGAAATTAACTCTGCATTGACTGAGAAAACTGTAATGGGCTCCGCTGAGGCAATTTTCATGCAAGACAATGCTGCTTCCTTTCAGGATCCACCCCACTACATCTTTTGCTTCTAGATCTATAACTAGACTCAGGTTCCAGCAGGTCCCTAATGGTGAGGTATATAGTATGACCCGTGAAGAGGTGTGCCACACTTCAAAATAGCTACTTGAATTTTTCTAATTTATAAATACACAAATCTGGGGAATATGTGTGGGAGTAAATTCTAAGGGTATGAAATAATTAAAGGAACACTAAGTTGAATCAGGATGAATGTATTGGTATGGGATAACTAAGCTGAGATTCTGGATTTAATGTTGTAGCTAGGAGAGTTAGAAAGTGTTCTAAGAGTTTGCTCGGTTGGGTGAAACATGGACCCAAAGGTGCCCACATTGAGTGACTAGGAAATGCTAGACCTGACTTCCTTTAATGAAAGGAAATCAAAGGCTTATGGAGATTGAAATGTTACAGTGTATTTGTCATTAAGTCCTACTCATCCACAATAGGAGGGTCCAGAATACATAACTTTCACCAATACTCCAAGAAATAAGTTGGTAAGGGAGACCCAGCATCTTTAAAGAGCTGCATGATTGCTTTTCTCTGTAGGCAGCGGTTTCCATTGTTACAAAAATGGAAACTGCTGCCACTTAATTGGAAATTCTAAATGCAATGGGATTAATTGGATTTTGGAGTGGCAGCACTCATCTGCCAAAAGTAGGTGGGCATGGTTACTATAAAAGACAGCAGAGTCAAAACAACAATTATGAGTAGACTCATCCAGAACTCTGGCATTGGCTCATTGATTATGGGATTTATAGAAGTAAAATAGATATGAAGGCTACTAAATTCTTACTTGATCCATATCAACAGAGAAGTTCTAAGTCAATTTAAAAAAAGAGTAACCTAAATCATAAAAATGGAAACTTATCATCCCTCAATCAATTCTTAGACTTGAGCCAGTTTACAGACCCAAAGCTCTTGAATAAAGGAGAGGTCAGGTCACTGTAAGGAAGGACCCAAGTATCTAACCACAAATTTTTGCTGTTTTTTCTCTCAGACAAACCCAATGGGGCTTACAGCCTTTTTAAGGGTAATTGCCCTTGAGGAAAGAAAATATTCAGATCTCTCAGGGACTACTGTCACTAGTTATGAATTGTTATTAATTTTGAGAGACCTAAAAAGTCACTGTGGCCTGCCAGAAAGAGTAGGGATTTATGGAGGTCAGGTTATCAATGGAGTTTTAACTCAGATCAGTCTCACAGTGGGCCCATTGTTTTCCAGAAGCCATCCTGTGGTTATTCCCCCAGTTCCAGAATTCATAATTGGAATAGATATACTCAGTAGCAGGAGGAATACTCATCTTGGTTTCCTGACTTATATAGAGTGAGGGCTATTATGGTGGGAAAGGCCAAGTGAAAGCCACTTAAACTGCCTTTAATTAGGAAAATAGTAAACTAAAAGTAATACTGCATTCCTAGAGTTATTGCAGAGATTATGCCACCATCAAGGACTTGAAAGATGTAGGGATGGTGGTTATCACCATATTTTCATTCAACTCACTTATTTACCCTGTGCAGAGGAAAGTTGAATCTTGGAGAATTGCAGTGATTTTTTATAACCCTAACCAGGTGGTGACTCCAATTGCATCTACTATAACAGATGTTATTTCATTGTTTGTGCAAAGTAACACAGCCCCTGGTATGCAGCTATTGCTCTGGCAAAGGACTTTTTCTTCACTCCTGTCTATTAAGCCCACTAAAAGCCCACTGTTTTCAGTGGACAAGGCCAGAAACACAGCTTCACTGTACTACCTTAAGAGTACATCAGCTCTCTAGGCCTGTGTCATAATTTAGTTTGCAAGAATCTTGATCTCCTTTCCTTTCCATATCACGCTGATCACACTGGTCCATTATATTGATGGCATTATTCTGATTGGATTTAGTGAGAAGTAGCTACTCCAGACTTACAGTAAGGCATTGTTCCAGATGGAGATAAATAAATCCAACAAAACTTCAGGGTTCTTCTACTTCAGTGAAATTACTAGGGGTCCAGTGGTGTGGGATCTGTCAAGATATTCCTTTTAAGGTGAAGAATAAGTTGTTGTATCTGACCCCTCCTACAACCATAAGGAATGCACTATGACCAGGACACCCCTGGATTTTTGAGGCAACATATTTCTTCATTTGGGTATGTTACTCTGGCCCATTTACAGAGTGACCTAAATGCTGCTAGTTTTGAATAGGTCCAAGAAAAAGAGAAGGCTCTGTCACAAGTCCAGGCTGCTGTGAAAGTTACTCTGACATTTTCATCATATGGTTTACCTGATCCAGTAATTCTAGAAGTGTCAATGGCAAGTAGCGATGTTCATTGGAGCATTTGACAAGTCCCTATAGGAAGATTATAGTACAGATGCAGGATTTTGGAGCAAAGTTCTGCCATCCTCCACAGATAACTACTCTTGTTTTGAGAAACAGCTTTTGGCCTGCTACTGAGCCTTAGTAGAAACTGAATGCTTGACCAGAAGCCACTAAGTTATCATGAAACATGAGTTGTCCCTCTTGAATTGGTAGTAATTTGACCCACGATGTCATAAAGTAGGGCACACATAGCAAAATTCCATCATCAAATGGAAGAGATATATACATGTTCCAGTCCTAGCAGGCCCTGACAACACATGTAAATTATGCAAAGAAGCAGTCCAAATGCCCATGATCCCCACTCTTGTTACATTACCTTTTTTCCTCTGGCCTGCACCTATAACCTCACAAGGAGTGCCTTATAATCAAGTGGCAGAGGAAGAAAATACTTAGGCCTGGTTTATAGATGGTTTGACATGATATGTAGGCACCACCCAAAAGTGGACAACTTCGCTATAGCCACTCCCTGGGACATGCTTGTTGGACAGTGGTGAAGGAAAATCCTCTCAGTGGGCAGAATTTTGACAGCATACCTGCTGTGAACTTTGTGTGGAAGAAGAAATGGCCAGATAGGTGATTATATACCTATTCATGCACAAAAGCCAATGGTTTGGCAGGATGGTCAGGAACTTAGAGAGATGATGATTAGAAAATTGATAGCAAATAAATCTGAGGAAGAGGTATGTGGATAGACTTCTCTGAATGGGCAAAAATGTAAAGATATTTGTGTCATATGCGAATGATCACCAAAATGTGACCTCAGCAAAGGAGGATTTTAATAATCAAGTGAAAACGATGAACCAGAACCATTCAGTGGTTACAAGCTGATACTAGTCAGACTCTTTCCCCAGCCACCTCTGTTATTGCCCAATTGGCTCATGAACTAAATCTCCAGGGTAACAGAGATGAAGATTATACATGGGCTCAGCAATATGGACTTCACTCATCTTGACTGACCTAGTTACAGCCTCCGCTGAGTGCCCAATGTGCCAACAGCAGAGAGCAACATTGAGTTCCATATATGGCCCTGATGTGGCACTGTTTTCAGGGTGATCAGCCAGCTACCTGGTGGCACATTAAATGCAATAAACTGCTTCTATTAGGAGAGGAAAGCATTTTATCCTTACTAGAACAGATACTTATTCTAGATATGACTTGCTTTCCTTGCATGTGATGTTTCTGCCAAAACTACCATCCTTGGAATCACAGAATGGCTTTTCCACTGTCATGGTATTCCACACAATATTGTTTCTAATAAAAAAAATTTCACAGCTATATATATATATATATACATATATATATATATGTATATATATATATATATATAAACAGTGGGCCAATGTTTATAGAATCCATTAGTTACCATGTTTCTCACTGTTCTGAAGCAGCTGACTTGATAGAACAGTAGAATGACTGAAGGATCAATTACAGCACCAGCTGGGTGGCAATGTCTTGCAGGTCTGGCACAATACTCTCCAAAAGGCTGTATATACTCTGAATCAGTGTCCAATATATGGTGGTGTTTCTTCTATAGCAGTATCATTGGTCCAGGAATCAAGAAGTAGAAATAAAAGTGGTAGAACTCCCCAGTGATCCATTACCAAATATTTGCTTCCTGTTACTGCGACTTTATGCCCTGCTTTCCTAGAGCACTTAGCTCTAAAAGGAGAAATATTTCCACCAGGAGACACAATAATAATTTCATTGTACTGGAGGTTAAGATTGCCATCCAGTCACTTTGAACTCCTCTTTTGTCTCTGAATTAACAGGCAAAGAAAGAAGGTACTATGCTGGCTGTGGTGATTGATCTTGGCTAGCAAAAAAAGATTGGACTCCTACTCCACAATGGAGATAAGGAAAAGTATGTCTGGAACACAGGATATTACTTAGAGCATCTCTTATTATTATCATGCCCTGTGATTAGAGTCAATGGAAAACTAAAACAACCTAATCCAGGCAGATTAGCACAAAACATTCAGTAATGGGCCAGGCGCGGTGGCTCAAGCCTGTAATCCCAGCACTTTGGGAGGCCGAGACGGGCGGATCACAAGGTCAGGAGATCGAGACCATCCTGGCTAACACGGTGAAACCCCGTCTCTACTAAAAAATACAAAAAACTAGCCGGGCGAGGTGGCGGGCGCCTGTAATCCCAGCTACTCGGAGGCTGAGGCAGGAGAATGGCGTAAACCCGGGAGGCAGAGCTTGCAGTGAGCTGAGATCTGGCCACTGCACTCCAGCCTGGGCGACAGAGCGAGACTCCGTCTCAAAAAAAAAAAAAAAAAAAAAAAAAAAACATTCAGTAATGAAGGTCTGGATTACAACACCAGGTAAAGAATAATGACCAGCTGTGGTGCTCGATAAAGGCAAAGAATATAGAATGGTAAGAGAAGAGAACAATTAAAAATATCAGCCATGATCATGTGACTAGTTACTAAACTGAGAACTATAATTGTCATGAGTATTCCTCCTTATTTGGTTATGAACATGTTTGTGTGTGTGTGTATAAAATATATCAAATAACTTGATTTTCTTTCCTCTCATTTCTATATTACATAACATAAGATGTATTCACTTCATATCATACTATCTAAGTATTAATTTTACTTTATAGTATTTACATTACAGGATATGAAGTAAATGAATAAAAACTTAAGAACTTTGGGACAAAATTACTCTTCCTTTAGGAAAGGGGTTAGTGTGTTTTCAGTTATACACAGTATTGCTGTATCATGTTAGGTGATATTTTGATCCAGTATTGTCTTTATTTGGAAATTAAGTATGTTTTATGACATGCATATTATCGTCAAGATGAAAAGGGGTGGACTTGTGATAGTTAATTTTATACATCAACTTGATTGGATCATGAGGTGCCCAGATATCTGGTAAAACAAATTAATTCTGGGTGTCTGTATGTGTTGTATATTTTTATTTTCTGTATTATTTATGAAGTTTTGGCATCATAAAAAAACCTTTCTGGCTGGGGAGAGACTATTTCAGGGATAGACAATCCTCAGAGATAGCAAAGGTCACAGCTAGGGGCATCCCTTTGACATGCAAATTAACCAGAGCCATAACTTTTCTATCTGGCCTACACACCTCAGGAGGCAATATTCTTCAGCCTTAAGCATCCTAGGACCAGATACCAGACAACTAGGGATCACATCTATAGGATAAAGCCTGCAAAAATTGTTCAAACTAGCCAATCTTAAAGTGGCCATCCTCCACTGCCTTGCATTTCCCACAGAAACTCCAATAAAGGCTCTGGCTAACATTCCTGTCTTCTGCCTCCTGACCACCCTAATGTCTTTACAGTGTGGTTTTATGTGGTGTGCTATGCCACCTGTCTCTAGGACCTGTGAGTGTAATAAACTTTGTTTTCTTCAGCCTCTCTTGTGTCTTCTTTTGTGGCCACAGCTGACTGACCATCAAACAAAACAATACAAAACAGTTTATGAGGTTATTTTCAAAAGAGATGAGCATTGGAATCATTAGACTATGTAAAACCTATTGCCTTCCCCAACGTGAGTGGGTCTTATCCAGACCATTGAGGACCTAAATCCTAAGAAAAGGTGGAGGAAGGGAGGTGATAAGGTTTGGCTGTGTCCCCATCCAAATCTCATCTTGAATTGCAGCTCCCATAATCCCCACATGTCATGGGAGGGACCTGATGGGAAGTAACTGAATCATGAGGGTGGGTTTTTCTTGTGCTGTTCTTGTGACAGTGAATAAGTCTTACAAGAATTAATTGTTTTATAAAGGGAAATTCCCCTGCACAAGCTCTCTTGCCTACTGTCATGTAAGACGTTCCTTTGCTCCTCCTTCACCTTCTGCCATGATGGTGAGTCCTCCCCAGCTATGTGGAACTGTGAGTCCATTAAACCTTTTTTTTTCCTTCATAAATTACCCAGTCTCGGGGATTTCTTCATAGCAGTATGAAAATGGACTAATAAAGGAGAATTCTCTCACTCTGTGCCTGAATGTTGGAGCTGAGACATCAGTTTTCTCCTGCTCCTGGTACTCCTGTTTCTCAGGGCTTCAGACTCAGATTGGAATCTGTAATTGGCTCTTCAGTCTCAGACCTGTGAACTACACCATCAAGGTCTTCAGCTTGCAGACAGCAGATTGTGGGACTTGTAAGCCTCCATAATAATGTTAGCTAATACCCTATATAAACTATAGATAGACACCTTCTATTGGTTTTACTTCTCCAGAGAACCTTGACTAATACAAGTCTTTAATGTGATATATTTCTTTTGGGATCCTTCACCTACCCAGTATTATAAACTTTATTTCTCTTACTCCCAGTGTTCTATCCATGTGCAAAATAGTTTTGATTCAAGTTGATTTATCTTCTGAAGAAAAAATATTATTTTTGGAGCTTCACAGGGTTTACCATTATTATACTTTTCAATTCTCTTATACCCATATACATTTGGTTTCTGCATTCTCTCATAATTTGAATATTCTGAAAAATTTTTCCAATTTTATTGGTTCTTTGATTTGTAAGCCTGGGGATATAATCAATGTAGAGTCTTTCTATCTCACTGCTAAATTTATCTGATAGAATTCTGAATTCCTTCTCGGTGTTATCTTAAATCTCTTTGACTTTTCTCAACAACTATTTTGAATTCTCTCTCTGAAAGGTCACATATTTCTGTTTCTCCGGGTTTGGTCCCTGGTGCCATATTTTGTTTATTTAGTAATGTCATATTTTTCCTGGATGGTATTCACGCTAGTAGATGTTGTTTGGTGTCTGGGCACTGAAGAGGTAAGTGTTTATTGTAGTCTTTAGTCTCTGGGATTATTTGCAGCTGTCTTCTTTGGGAAGAACGTCTAGATATTTAAAAGGACTTGGGTGTTGTAACCTAAGATGTTTATGATTAGGGGGCACCCCAAGCCGAGTAACACTGTCATTCTTGCAGACCCAGAGGTACAACCTTGATGGTCTTGGACAAGATTTGAGAGCATTCTGTCGATTAACAGGTAGTGATTCTTGTTATCTTTCCTTACTTTATCCCAAACATACAGCATGTGTCTCTCTGTTCTGAGCCATCTATAGTTGAAGTGGAGTGACACAAGCACCCCGGTGGCCACCACCACAATGAATGCACTGGGTGAAATTGAAGCAAGCACTGCTCTGGGTCCCGCCCAAGGCCTGTTCTAATCACTTTTGGCTACTATCTATATTCGCTCAAGACTCTGAGCTTTAGTTCACTTAGGATAATGACCTCAAGCTTCATTGATGTTGCTACAAAGAGCATGATCTTGTTATTTTTATGGCTATGTAGTATTCCATGGTGTCTATGTACTATATTTTCTTTATTCAGTCTACTGTTGATGGGGATTTAGATTCATTCAATGTATTTTATATTGTGAAGAGTGCTGTGATGAACATACATGTGTCTTTATAGTAGAATAATTTATATTCATTTGGACATATATCAGACAACGGGATTGCTGGGTTGAACGGTAATTCAGTTTTAAGTTCTTTGTCAAAGATCAGATGGTTGTACATGTGTGGCATTATTTCTCAATTCTATTCTATTCCATTGGTCTATGTGTCTGTTTTTGTACCAGTAGCATTTTGTTTTCGTTACTGTAGCACTGTAGTACATTTTGAAGTTGGATAATATGTTGCTTCCTGCTTTGCTCTTTTTGCTTAGAATTTCTTTGGATATTTGGACTCTTTTGCGATTCCATATAAATTTTTTAATTTTTTTTTTTTCTAATTCGGTGAAAAATGTTATTGGTAGTTCAATAGGAATAGTACTGAATCTATGAATTGCTTTGGGCATCCTTGTCTTGTTCTGCTTTTCATGGGAAATGCTTTCAGCTTTTGCCCTTTCAGCATGATGTTGGCTGTGGATTTGTCATAGATGGCTCTTATTATTTAATTTTCCCTCATTGCCTACTTTGTTGAGGGCTTTTAACATACAGGAATGCAAATTTTATCAACAGCCTTTTCTGCATCTGTTGAGATAACCATGTGGTTTTTATTTTTATTCCTGTTTATGTGATCAATCACTTTTATTAATTTTTGTATGTTGAACCAACCTTAGATCCCATAGATAAAGCTTACTTCATCATGGTGGGTTAACTTTTTGATGTTCTGTGAGATTCAGTTTGCTAGTATTTTATGGAGAATTTTTGTATCTACGTTTATCAAGGATATTGGCCTGAAGTTTTCTTTTTTTATTATGTGCTTGCCAGGTGTTTGTATTAGGATCTTGCTAGCCTCGTACAATGAGCTAAAAATGAGTCTCTCCTAAGTTTTCTGGAATATTTTCAGTAGGGATGATACCAGCTCTTCTTTATACGTGAGGTAGAATTCAACTGTGAATCCATCTAGTCCTGAGCTGTTTTTGTTTGTCAGGGCTTTACTAATGCTTCAGTTTCAGAGTTCATTATTGGTCTGTTAAGGGATTCATTTTATTCCTGGTCAGTCTTGTGAGGTTGCATGTGACCAGGAATTTATCAATTTCTTCTGTATTTTCTACCTTGTGTGCATAGATGTAATTGTAATAGTCTCAGAGAGTTTTATTTTTATTTTTATTTTTTTAAGTTTTATTTTGCAGTAACTAATCTTTTTATTGTTATTATACTTTAAGTTCTAGTGTACACATGCACAACGTGCAGGTTTGTTACATATGTATACTTGTGCCATGTTGGTGTGCTGTACCCATCAACTCATCAGCACCCATCAACTCGTCATTTACATCAGGTATAACTCCCAGTGCAATCCCTCCCCCCTCCCCCCTCCCCATAATAGGCCCCAGTGTATGATGTTCTCCTTCCTGAGTCCAAGTGATCTCATTGTTCGGTTCCCACCTATGAGTGAGAACATGTGGTGTTTGGTTTTCTGTTCTTGTGATAGTTTGCTGAGAATGATGGTTTCCAGCTGCATCCATGTCCCTACAAAGGACACAAACTCATCCTTTTTTATGGTTGCATAGTATTCCATGGTGTATATGTGCCACATTTTCTTAATCCAATCTGTCACTGATGGACATTTGAGTTGATTCCAAGTCTTTGCTATTGTGAATAGTGCCACAATAAACATACGTGTGCATGTGTCTTTATAGTAGCATGATTTATAATCCTTTGGGTATATACCCAGTAATGGGATGACTGGGTCATATGGTATTTTTAGTTCTAGATCCTTGAGGAATTGCCATACTGTTTTCCACAGTGGTTGAACTAGTTTACAATCCCACCAACAGTGTAAAAGTGTTCCTAGCCAGGGGAACTAAGACACACAACACCTGGAAAATCAGGTAACACCCACCCTAATACTGTGCTTTACCAAGGGTATTAGCAAACGGCACACCAGAAGATTATATCCCACACCTGGCCGGGAGAGAGTTTTATTTAACTACTTTAGGGTCAATTGTAATGTCCCTTTGTCATTTCTCATTGTGTTTATTTGAATTTTCTCTCTTTTTTTTTTTCTTTATTAGTCTAGCCATTTATCTTATTATTATTTTTTTTTTTCAAAAAAACAAAACCTCCTTAATTCATTAATCTTTTGTATGGCTTTTTGCATCTCAATTCTTTTTCATTTCAGGTTTGATTTTGATTATTTCTTGACTTCTTCTAGCTTTGATGTTGGTTTGCTCTTGCTTCTCTAGTTCCTCTAGTTGTGATGTTAGGTTGTTAATTTGACATCTTTCTAACTTTTTGATATGGTCATTTAGTGCTATTAACTTCACTATTAATATTGCCTTAGCTGGGTCCCAGAGATTCTGGCATGTTGCATCGTGGTTCTCATTAGTTTCAAAGAATTTTTTGATTTCTGCCTTAATTTCATTATTTTCCCAAAAGTCATCCAGGAGCAGGTGGTTAAATTTCAATGTAATTATATGATTTTGTGTAATTGTCTTAGAACTGATGTCTATTTTTATTGCACTGTAACTCAAGAGTGGGGTTGGTATGACTTAGGGTTTTTTGATTTTGCAAAGGATTGTCTTATGTGCAATTGCATGGTTGATTTTCAAGCATGTGCCTATTAGGTCCATTTGTTCAAGTGTCAAGTTCAGGTTCCAAATATCTTTGTTATTTTTCTGCCTCAATGATCTCTCTGATACTCTCTGTAGAGTGTTGAAGTCACCCACTATTATTTTATGGTTATCTTAGTCTCTTTGTAGGTCACCAAGAACATGCTCAGTAAATCTGGCTGCTCCTATTTTGAGTGTCTATATATTTAGGATACTTAGGTCTATTTGTTAAATTGAACCCTTCACCATTATGTAATGTCCTTCTTTGTCCTTTTTTGTCTCTTGCTTTTAAGTCTGTTTTATCTGAGTTAAAATAGCAATCCCTGCTTTTTTTCTGTTTCTGGTTGCTTGGTGGATTTTTCCACATTTCTTTACTTTGAAGCTACGGGTGTCATTGCATGTGAGAGGGATCTCTTGTAGACAACATACCATTGGGTATTGCTTCTTTTTTGTTTTTATTTTGACACTGTCTATCCTATTTTTTTCTTTATTTTTACATAGGTTATTGGGGGTACAGGTGATGTCTGGTTTCATGAGTCAATATTTTAGGGGTGATCTGTGAGATTTTGGTGTACCCATAAACCGAGCAGTAAACACTGAACCCTATTTGTAGTCTATTATCCCTCGTCCCCCTCCCACCCTTCATCTCAAGTCCAAAAGTTCATTGCATCATTCTTATGCCTTTGCAGTCTCATAACTTGGCCCCCACATATCAGTGAGAACATACAATGCTTGGTCTTCCAATCCTGAGTTACTTCACTTAGAATAATAGTCTCCAATCTCATCCAGGTCACTGTGAATGCCATTAATTCATTCCTTTTAATGGCTAAGTGGTATTCCATTGTATATATCTACCACAGTTTCTTTATCCACTCATTGATTGATGAGCACTTGGGATGGTTCCACACTTTTGCAATTGCAAACTGTACTGATATAAACATGTGTGTGCAAGTATCTTTTTCATATAATGACTTATTTTTTCTCTGGATAGATACCCAGTAGTGCGATTGCTGGATCAAATTGTTGTTCTACTTTTAGTTCTTTAAGGAATCTCCACACTGTTTTCCGTAGTGGTTGTACTAGTTTACATTCCCATCAGCAGTGGGACATGTTCATGATCACTACATCCTGGCCAACATCGAGTGTTTTTTTTGTTTTTTTGATGATGGCCATACTTGCAGGAGAAAGGTGGTATTGCATTGTGGTTTTGATTTACATTTCCCCGATCATTAGTGATGTTGAAGATTTTGTATATGTTTATTGGCTATTTGTATATCTTTTCAGAATTGTCTATTCATGTCCTTAGCGCTCTTTTTGATGGCACTGTTTTTTTCTTGCTGGTTTGTTTGACTTATTGTAGATTCTGGATATTAGCTTTTGTCAGATGTTTAGATTGTGGTGATTTTCTCTCACTCTGTGGGTTGTTTGTTTACTCTGTTGACTGTTCCTTTTGCCACGCAAAAGTTCTTTAGTTTAATTAAGTCCCAACTATTTATCTTTGTTTCTATTGCATTTGCTTTTAGGTTCTTGGTCATGAAATCCTTGCCTAAGTCAATGTCTAGAAGGGTTTTTCCAATGTTATCTTCCATGGTTTTTAAAGTTTCAGGTCTTAGATTTAAGTCCTTAATCCATCTTGTATTGATTTTTGTATAAGTTATGAGATGAGGATCCAATTTCATTATCATACATGTTACTAGCCAATTATCCCAGCACCATTTGTTGAATAGGGTGTCCTTACCCCACTTTATGTTTTTGCTTGCTTTGTCGAAGATTAGTTGGCTGCAAGTATTTGGGTTTATTTCTGCGCTCTCTATTCTGTTTCATTTATAGCAGTACCATGCTGTTTTGGTGACTATGGCCTTATAGAATAGTTTGAAATCGGGTAGTGTGATGCCTCCAGATTTGTTCTTTTTGCTTAGTTTTCCTTTGGCTATGCAGGCTCTTTTTTGGTTCCATATGAATTTTGGAATTGTTTTTTCTAATTCTGTGTAGAATGATTGTGGTATTTTGATGGGAATTGTGTTGGATTTGTAGATTGCTTTTGACAGTATGGTTATCTTCACAATATTAATTCTACTCATCCATGAGCATGAGGTGTGTTTCCATTTGTTTGTGTCATCTATGATTTCTTTTGCAGCGTTTTATAGTTTTCCTCATAGAGATCTTTCACTTCCTTGGTTAGGTATATTGCTAGAACTTTTATTTTTTTCAGGTATTGTTAAAAGGGTTGAGTTACTGATTCAATTGTCCACATGACTGCTGTTGGTGTGTAGAAGTTACTTTCTAGGTATTTAATGTATATGTGGTTACTGTAAATGGGATTACTTTTTT
The DNA here is from genome assembly GCF_003255815.1 of Theropithecus gelada. Taxonomy (NCBI): domain Eukaryota; kingdom Metazoa; phylum Chordata; class Mammalia; order Primates; family Cercopithecidae; genus Theropithecus; species Theropithecus gelada. Next base: position 67,177,420 of record NC_037689.1, on the reverse strand, counting down.
ATTTCTTTTTCTCATTGTTCACTGTTGACATATAGAGATGTCACTGATTTTTTGTGTTGATTTTTTTATCCTGCAACTTTACTGAATTTGTTTGCCATTTCTAAAGGTTTTTTCATGGAGTCTTTAATTTTTTCCAAATATTAGATCATATCATGTGCAAACAAGGGTAATTTAATTTCTTCCATTCTAATTTGGATGCCTTTCGTTTCTTTCTCTTTTCTGATTGCTCTAGCTAGGAATTTCATACCATGTGGAAAAACAGTTTTGGTAGTGGGCATTGTCATCTGCCAGATCTGAGAGGTCAGGCTTACAGGTTCTCCTCATTCAGTGTGATACCAGCTGTGGGTCTGTCTTGTATGGCTTTTATTATACTGAGACATGTTCTTTCTATCCTCAGTTATTTTAGGGTTTTTATCATGGAAAAATGTTGAATTTTATCAAATGCCTTTTCAGCATCAATTGAAATGATCATATGGTTTGAATTATACATTCTGTCAATATGATGTGTCACATTGATTGATTTGCATATGTTGAACCATTTTTGCATTGTTGAGATAAATCCTACTTAGTCATGATGAATCCCACTTTTTTTTTTTTTTTTTTTTTTTTTTTTGCTTAAGACAACAAAGGTTTATTTCTTCTCATGCTACATATCTCTCATGGACTGGTAGGGGCTCCGATCTGCGTTGTCCCGGGACACCAGGCTGATGAAGGCTCCATCTCCATGCATTCACAATCACTGTGCAGGAGGAAGAGTGTGCTCTGGGGCCTTGCATTAGGAATTCAGTACATCTTCTTTTATCTTTTTAATTATAAATTTTTAATTTGTGTGGATACATAGTAGATTTATATATTTATGGGCTACATAGATATTTTGATACAGGCGAGCCATCCCATTACTGGGTATATACCCAAAGGATTATAAATCATGCTGCTATAAAGACACATGCAGCTGGAAACCATCATTCTCAGCAAACTATCACAAGAACAGAAAACCAAACACCACTTTTAATGTATTGTTGAATTTAGTTCCTTAGTATTTTCTTGAGAATTTTTGCATCACCACTCACCAGAGATATTTCCCTATACTTTTCTTTCTATTGATGTATCCTTGTCTGGTTATGATGTCTTCTTTCTGTTAAAACTGCTTGTCATTCTGTAACTTTCTTGTACTTGGATATTACTTTCTTTCTCTATGTTTTAGCAGTTCCCTGTCATTATCCCTTTGAATAAGTTTTCTACCACTATCTGTTTTCTCTATTTGTTCTTTAAAATCACTAACAGTTAGATTCTTCCTTTTTGAGGATATTTTCTGGATCCTGTAAGTATGCTTTAGTGATATGTATATATATATATATGCACACACAGACAATCCTTAACTAGGTATTTTCAAGTAGCTTATCTTCATGGTCCCTAAGTCTTTCCTCTCGTTGGTCAATTCTACTATTCAAATTCTGATGTTTTCTTCAGTATATCACTTGCATTTTTTAGCAGCATAATTTCTGTTTGTTTTTTTGTAAATTACTTCAATCTCTTTGTTAAATTTATCTGACACCATTCTAAATTACTTCTTGATGCTATCTTAAAGTTTTCTCAAAACCCTTATTTATAATTGTCTGTCTCAAAGGTCACATATCTGTGTTTCTTCAGGACTGGTCCCTGGTGCCTTGTTGACTACATTTGGTGTGGTTATGTTTTACTGGATGTTATTGATGCTAGAAATGTTCTTCAATGTCTGGACACTGAAGAGTTGAGTATTTATTGTAGTCTTCATTGTCTGGCCTTTTTATTTAACTTATCCTTTTTGTGAAGTTTTTCTAGATATTCAAAAAATCTTGGGCATTGGGATCTAAACTGTATCTGCTTTAGGGGGCAACCCATACCCCATATATTTGTGGTTCCTGCAGACTCATAGAAGTACTGCCTTGATGGTTTTGGACAAGATCCAGACAAATTCTCTGGAGGATGAGGCAGATAACTCTTGTTCTTGCCCTACTTTCTTACAAACAAATGAAGTCCTCTTTCTGTTCTGAGCCACCTAAAGCTGGGACTTCGAGTTACACATATACTCCTGTGGCCACCACTATGATGACTGTGCTGAGTCAGACAGACCTGAGGTCAGCACAACACTAGATCTCGCCCAAGGTCTTCTGTAACCACCACCTGGATACTGCCTTTGTTCATTCAAGGGTCTAAGGCTCTACAATCAGCAGATTGTAAAGCCCACCAGTCCTGTGTCCTTCCCTTCAGGGCAGCAGGATGCCCCATTCCCCAGGTGAGCCCAGAGATGACAGTCAGGATTCATAGAGAAGAGTAAACTGCCTTCTGCTCTCTGTACTGAAGCTGAGCTGGCACTCAAACCACAAGGTGCAGCCCTTCTCATTCTTCCCTTCTCTTTGCAAAAGAAGAGGAGCCTCACCCTCTGACCAGCACTACATGTCCATGTGGAGTACTGCCAGACTACTAGTGATGTTTTAATAAGACTTAAGGGCTTGTAAGTTAGTTTGTGGTGAATGCTGCATGGCCTGGGACTCACCCTTCAGGGTAGTGGGCTCCCCTCTGGCCCAGAGCAGGTCAAGTAATGCCGTCACAGAGTCAAGTCAAATCAAAACTACAATGTGATATTTCACCCTAGTTAAAATGGCTTGCATCTAAATGACAGGCAATAACAAATGTTGATGATGATGTGGAAAAAAGGGAATCCTTGTACGTTCTGAGTGGGAATGTAAATTAGTACAACCACTATGGAGAACAGTTTGGAAGTTCCTCAAAATCTAAAAATAGAGCTACCATATGATCCTACAGTCCTACTACTGGTTCTATACTCAAAAGAAAGTAAATCAGTATATTGCAGAGATATCTGCACCCCCACGTTTCTTGCGGCACTGTTCACAATAGCCAAAATCTGGAAGCAACCTAAGTCTTCATCAACAGATGACTGGATACAAAAAATGTGGTAGTTATACACATGGGAGTACTTTTCATCCCTAAAAAAATTAGATCCAAGTACTTGCAACAAAATGGCTGAAACTGGATGGAGATTATTATGTTAAGTGAAATAAGCCAGGCACAGAAAAACAAACATTGCATGTTCTCACTTATTTGTGGGATCTGAAAATTAAAACTACTGAACTCATGGAGATGGAGATAAAAGGATGGTTATCAGAAGCCTGGAAATGTAGTGGAAGGGTAGGGGGCAGTTGGGGATGGTTAATGGGTACAAAAATAATAGAATAAATTAATAAGACCTAGTATTTGAGAGTAAAAAGGGTAACTATAGCCAGTAATGTTAGTTCTACATTTAAAAATAAAAGAGTAGAATAGGATTCTTTGTAACACAAAGGATAAATGCTTGAGATGATAAATACCCCATTTTCAAGGATGTGATTATTTCACATTGCATGCTTGTATCAATACATCTGATGTATCCCATAAATATATACATATAGTATGTAACCACAAAAACTAAAAACAAAAAGATCTAAACAAATTTCTATCTGCCCTTCAAAAATTTTAACTTCACAAGGGCAGGAACTTTGCATGTTTTTGTAACCTGCCAAATCAGCATCACTTGGAAAAGTGCCTGGCAATATTAAAGCCTCAAACATTTTTTAGAGTGAATGAATGAATCAGAGACAGATGAAAAACTGGAAATCTAAATTGTTAATAATTATTCATTTATGGATTATCTAATATGTATTTGGATATCTTGTATATACATTAATACAACGTTCTGAGGCAGTACACTTTAGTTTCCATTCCGGTTAACTTTAGCAAGAGTCCTTTTTTTTTTTTTTTTCTTTTTTGTATTTTAAATTGTGCAAAAGAACAAATTAAAAGTGCTGGCATTTTAAATATATCTTAATATCATTAGACTTTTTGCCTTAGCTTGTGTCCTTCATGAAGTAGAGCCTGGAGCAAAAGTACATGTTGCAGTACTTCCAGAGAATGGAATGTTATTCGGCACTAAAAAGAAATGAACTAGCAAGGAAATTTAAATACACGCTGACCAGTGAAAAGAAGATAATATCAAAAGTCTACACACTGTATGATTTTAACTATATGACATTTTGGAAGAGGCAAAACTATAAAGATGGCAAAAAGATCAGTGGTTTCCAAGGGTTGGTGGGGAGAGAGGAATGAATAGGCAGAGCACAGAGGAATTTTAGGGCAGTAAAACTATTCTATGTGATGCCATAGTGTTGGATATATGCCCTTATACATTTCTATAAACCCATGGAGTGGGAGATGTTAATACTAGGGAGATTATGCATGTGTAGAGACTGGGAGTATATGGAAAGTCTCTGCACTTTCTACTCTTTTTTGTTTGTTTGTTTTGAGATGGAGTCTCACTCTGTTGCCAGGCTGGAGTGCAGTGGAGCGATCTGGTGTTGTGGGGCCAGATTTCATTTACAGTGATAGTCATTAAAAAACAAACTGTAAAAGGGGAAATAATTTGTCTTATAATTTATTTTAAAACTGCAGTAAGAGTTTCGATTATTTGGATAACTTCCTTAGGTGTTTCTTAGCAATAATGAAGTCTCTCACCAATCCCCACTCTCATTCTCTATGATGTTTCCATCATTGGTGGGTGTTAAATAGGGGAAGAACAATCATTGTGGCATCATTAGACTGCTTATTGCATATTAGTGGTTTGAGGGATGATGACTTGCAAATAAATAATAATAGAAAATTGTGGCAAATGAATAATATCATTAAAATATGACATGTAGGTAGAGCAATATAAAATGAGTTGATAAATGCCAAAGCGTGTTTACTATATTTGAAAAGTATTTCTATAGAGTCCTAGTTACTAAATAGCATTATGATGTATTTATACTTACAGCATATACATTCATAAAACTTTCATTTGCTTTTCACTTTTAACATTCATTTTTTAAGAAACAATGAAAAAGATATTCCTTCAAAAACATAAAGAATCAATAAATGTACCCCAAAAGTATGTTTCACTGGACTCATTCTTCTTATTCCATTTTAGATAAGGTACATTTTCCTTTTATTTCTGAGTTTTTTCAATTATCCTTCCTTTTTTAGGTGGGAGGAAGGAAAACAGAAAGGTTAGGAATGGAGAGTAGGAGAGGGCTTGATCTAGTTAAGATTGTTAGCACAGGCTGCATATTGGTCACTGACAGAGTCTCCTTTACATAGTAAAACAAGAGAGAGAGAGAAAACTTTTGATGAATAGACAACATCTACTTTCTGTGCAAGAAAATCTTAAATTACTTTCAATTATTATTCCAAAAGGCAAAATTAATTGTAAATAACTAGATGTCATTAAAGCCAGATTCTGCCGGGTAATGCAAATCTTTTACAGTTTTGTTTCAGTTAACTGCCTCATTAATGATTTATAGATGTGTATACAGCTGTGGGAACCATAGCATTATCTAATGCACTCAGAGCATAATTACATATGAAAAGAACTATGCAGCTCATGGGAAAATCTCTGAAATTACTTACTGCTTTAACTTCAACTATATTAAGATGTAAAGCATTTTGAAATAGACTTTGATGTTTTGTCATGTTTTTGACTCAAAATATTGCCAACTTTTAAAGAAAAATTGGAATTTGCCATCAAATAAAAATGTTTCCATACTTCTTCAGTGCATGGCATACAGAAACATTAAGGCTTGTTTAACAAAGAAACTAAGCAATTTATTTATTATTTAGGAAGCCAGTTCAGAAAACATTGTTCTTTGTGCATCTGTTATGTATGAAGAATAAAAATTTAGTCAATAAAACAAAAGCATAGTCTTTTTATCATTATACTAAAACACAGATCATTTCAAGATAAAAGTCTTAGAATACTAATTTTCCATCAGATTTTATCTAGTTCTATAGGGTAATACTTTTTATTATAACCACTATTTCTTTACCTCTAGGAGAGCCCAGCCCTTTTTTTAACATCATTTGTTTTAGTTCTCCATTCATTTCTTCTTTGGTGAGTATTTTTTTCCTGAATTTTAACTACTTAGATGATATTATACATCACCAATTATTTCTGGACTCTTTTTCCTTTTACATTTAATATACACACATATAACTTTGAACATCTAAGTTCCTAATTCTGACATACATATATAAATGTAATGAAAATATATATTTATGTATATATGTATATATATATTCATAGTTCACCCAAGTGAAACTTCAATGTTAACTCACTCTTGGTTTCCTGGGCATGTGCAGATAAAATAGTAGTTGATAAAAACATGTGGGAGAGAAATTTTAAAATGATACATTTTTAATTGTTAACATACTGCCTAGGAATAGGTACTCTATAGATAAAGACACAAACATCCAATTTGTTATTAGGTAAAAGAGTCATGCCAAATGCAATTAAGTTTCTCTTTCTTCCTATCAGAGCTTTACTGAGCTCCTTTCTGGCTGGAAACATGGAGGCTGTCCAAGAGAAGAAGAAGATTCCTGTTGTGCCAGTAATGCTTAAGAAAAAGTGAAGGATTTAGCAGAGCTGAACATCAAGTGCCTAAGAAAGAAGTTTTTGCCCAAAAGATGCTTCGAAAGGTAAGTAGGAAGCTTATCTATGAAAAAGCAAAGTACTATCACAAGGAATATAGGCAGATGCACAGATCTGAAATTCGAATGGCTAGGATGCTAAGAAAAGCTAGCAATTTCTATGTATTACACCTGTAGAACCCAAATTGACATTTGTCATCAGGAACGGAAGTATCAATGGTGTGAGCCCAAAAGTCTGAAAGGTGTTGCAGCTTCTTTGCCTTTGTCAGATCTTCAATGGAACCTTCATTAAGCTCAACAACGCTTCACTTAATATGTTGTGGATTGTAGAACCATATACTGCATGGAGATACCCAAACCTGAACTTGGTAACTGAACTAATCTACAAGCATGATTATGGCAAAATCATCAAGAAGCACATTGCCTTGACAGATAACACATTGATTGCTCATCGCTTGGTAAATATGGCATCATCTGCATGGAGGGTCTGATTCATGAGATCTCTACTGATGGAAAGATGCTTCAAAGAAGCAAAAAATTTTCTGTGGCCCTTCAAATTATCCTCTCCATGAGGTGGAATAATAATAAAAAAAGACCATCGCTTTTGAAGAAGGTGAAGATGCTGGCAACAGGGAGGACCAGAACAACAGACTTACTAGAAGGATGAACTAAGGTGTTTATCATAATTATTTTTCTAATCTGTTCAGTTTGTAAACAGTGCTTGCTTTCAAATTGAAAAAAAAAAATGTTACTGACTTGGGCTTTAGATGATATTGAAATAACTAGTAACTTATACACAGCACTTTCCCACTGAAGAAAGTGATCAAATGCACACGTGACTGTTAATAAACCAAAATAGTGGTTCTTAAATAATGCATGAAATCAGCTGAAGATCATAAACTTAAAATAGGACTTTGTACTGTTCCATGAGGGGTGGAATTTTAATTAAACCTGCACCATAAAACCAAATCAATGTGTATTCTGTGTTTACAGTGAAACCATGACTCTTAGTAAAATAAAATGCATATTTAGAAAAAATGGAGGCTGAACAGCATGACTAATATGTCCTTTAAATTTCTAATTTATAGAATTAGGTGGCCGATCTTTTCCATTTGTTCACATTAATTGTATAATAGGCTGTGTCAAAAGATCAAAAATAATATCACATGAATACATTTTAATACTTTCCTATTGGTAATCTAGTGGATGAGGCCAAAATACAATAACAATGAAAAATAAATAGAAATGATTCCCAAGGAAAACATTTCAGTTCTTTTTGTGTGTGCCTTTAAATAAGATTTCTATCATTATTTGCATGTGTAAAACATATTCACTGGAAAAATTTTATCCTTTTTATATAATTTTGTTTGATCAAGATTTCTACTATTTCTATGAGAATCAAATTTTCATGCTTTCCTAGCTTACGCACCTTTGTAATTTAAAAGTTTGTAAGGTATTATTTACATTGAAACTATCTTAAAATTACTCAGACATGGGAACATAAATTTGTTTTATAATTTTCTAATAATTTTAGACTTGGGGCACATAAAAGCATATCTTCAAATTTTCAGTTTTAAATGGAAGAGAAAAATGGTACCTGACAGCATATTTCTCCTCCAATTCTCCTATAGCTCCCAATGAAAAAATAATGGTTTTTAACAACGCAAAAATTAATAAGATACAGCAGCAAAACAATTTAGAAGACAGCAAAAATTTTTAAAAGTCCAAAAAAAAAGTAGCAATGACTACATAACGCAAGAGGTGGAGCCCAAAATCATTAACTTCCAAAAGGACAACCAAGAATGGAAACAGTTAATAATGTGACAGAGCACGGGGCCTATCATGGGGAGGGGGGAGGGGGGAGGGATTGCATTGGGAGTTATACCTGATGTAAATGACGAGTTGATGGGTGCTGACGAGTTGATGGGTGCAGCACACCAACATGGCACAAGTATACATATGTAACAAACCTGCACGTTATGCACATGTACCCTAGAACTTAAAGTATAATAATAATAAATAAATAAATAAATAAAAATAAATAAATAAAGTAAAAAAATTTTAAAAAATTTAAAAAAAGTAACAAGACAAGACCCATCCAACCCATGTCCTTTAGATACCATAATAGTGATTCCACAAAAGCCTGAGAATTTTAACTAATATTACCGAATGTGAAAAAGCAAGCTAATTGAATATCTTTGTGTTGACTCTCTTCTGAAGAGGTAATAGGGGAAACGGATGCTGTAAAACTGAAGAAATTAACAATGAGATTGAATTTATCGGAGAAAAATAAAGGTTCTAAGTATAAAGAATAATTAGTGGAGTAAATTTTAAGTTAAATGATACCCCAAATGAATTGAATACACCTAACAGTGAGGTGCGGTACATCTTGATACAGCAGATATAACGAAATCTGGGAAGGAAAAAGTGAGTTCAGTATTGTTCTTTCTTCTTTCCATGACTGCAGGCGACAGAAAAACTGAATAGAATATTTTAAAGGCAGCTGAAAATAACTGCTTTTTGCAAAAAGTAAGTCACAAAAGAATTGGAAAGGAAGGTAAATTCACCTACACTATAGAGATTTAAAATATAGTCTGGACAGAGCCGAGGAAATTCCAAAGTGCAAACAAGCTGAAAAAGTTTGGCATGGAAATTAAGCCTATGCATAACACCAGAAAAAAAAAAAATAAATGAGATGCTTTCAATAAAAAGAACAGAGAAAGAAACTATAATGGGAGAAAACATAACCCAAGGAACAAAAGGAAATTTGCCAATGATGCTTTGTATTCCAGAAGGACTCAGATTAAATAAAATAAAGAGCAAAACCATGAGAAAAACTGAGGTGATTAACTTACAATACAAAATAAAGGGTCAAAATATATTAATGTAATTAATAAACTGAAAGGTGCAATGAACAAAGCATATATGGAAAAATGCAAATTAATTACTTGATAACATGGAGGAAAGGCTTGAAATAATTACAGAGAACACAGCTGTGAAAGATCAAGTAATCAGAAAAAAATAGATATGCAAGACAAAGACAATCTCCTATATGAATTATTGGTTTCCCTGAAGAACTCAACATATGGATTGGGAGAATTATTAAATATTTAATAAAATAAGTTTCCATGAAATGAAGAAAGAGCCAAAAAAGATTCCAGGAAACATTTACACTGAATGGTTAAGATATATCCCATGTGTAAGTAATTAAATTTCAAGACAAAGTTGTTTTGTTTTCTTCCTGAAAGAAATAAAATGTGATGCAAGGATTATTCATCCAAAAGAAAATGTTGAAACTTGAAAGCGTTAGGAATCCTAAACCCAGAAAAATTGTAAAAGAAACATTTTGGAAACTTTGTTGGAAATAAAAACTACTTAATGATGAAACCGAATAAAGAAATAAGCAAAAATAATGAATATGTGAAAACATAAAATAATGAACAAGCTTATACATACAAATATAAACTTATAAAAATTGCAGTAACAGAACAGACTGTAATAAATGTTAGTGAAATAAAATTAATAGCATAAATCACAAATCAGAAAGAGGAAGGAAGGGAGGTAGGACAACATGAAAGACTGCTAATGTCTTTATCTTTTATGGCAGAGAGCCAATTGATGTGTGTAAAGTTTAAAAGAGGAGTTAAAGGTGCATAATTTAAAAACCTATGTTTAAAAAGTTTTTGTATTTAGAAATAAATTAAAGGAAATAATTTATTAAGGTGAAACAATATTTAATTCAGTTTCATTACAGTTTCCTGTTCTGTTAATTCATGTAAACTTACATTGAATACTTATTTTTTAAAATAAGGCATGTGTTAGGACCAAATATTTATAAAACATTTTTTATTGTCAATTTATCTATCTATATGTCATATCTATATCTATCTATCCATCCATCTATTCATCCATCTGTCCTTTGACCCATCTATCTTCCTACCTTTGTAATTAGTTGATTGAAATGATATTCAGCTGGTATAAACATTTTGTGGTGGTACAATATAGAATGTAGTTTTTGCATTTTACTATGCATTTTCTTAATTGCAGAAATTATATATAATATGTAGTATTTCATTGCAAAACAAACTCACTATTTTTATCACAAAATTAACCCAATTTGATAAAGTATGATGTAGCAGTTCTATTATTTAAATAAATCATAATCTTCCAGTCCTTAATATCTGGTACTTTTATTTTTGGCAGCAATATTGGGTAATAGATACTTACCTAATACTTTGAGAGGAATCATAACTGATGCTTGAATGTTTTAAGCAACCTGCAGATTGTCATCCAGCATCTGTGTTAACCTCCTTAATGACCAATAACTCAATTTGTCACAGGCTTCCTTTTCCATTTCAGGATAACTTTACATTTTTTGAAACTTTTTTTTCCTTTTTGGCTTAAACAACAGAGACTTGTTTTTCATAAATCTGAAGACTGTAAGCTCAAGATCAGGATGTAAATAAGACTTTTTTTTTTTTTTTTTCCTGAGGCCTCTTTCCTCGGCTTTTATATGGCCATCTTCTCCTTATGGTGGACACAGAGGTTGATTCTGTATCTTTTCTGCTGTGAATAGTTCTATGATAAATATGTGAGTGCAGATGTCTCTTCCACATACTGTTATCATTTCCTTTGGATATCTATCAAAAGGAATATATATACCATATATATACACACACACACACACACACACACACATATATATCTTATTTGAGTTTATGTATACTTAATGTTTAGTATGTCATTTTGTCGTGTATACTTAATGTTTACAAATGTCATATACACTTAATGTTTAGATACCACTCACAAATGAGAACATGCGGTATTTGGTTTTCTCTTTCTGTGTTGGTTTCTTTAGGATAATGAACACCAGCTCCATTGATGTTGCAGCAAAGGAGATGATCTCATTCTTTTTGGGGGCTGTGTAGTAATCCATGGTGTATATGTACCACATTTTCTTTATCCAGTGTGATGTTGATAGGCATTAAGCTTGGTTCCATGGATTCATTATTGTGAACATCAGCAAGCATGCATGTGTCTTTATGGTAGAACAATTTATGTTCCTTAGAGTATATATCCAATAATGGGATTGCTGGGTCAAATAGCAGTTCTAAGTTACTTGAGAAATCCCCAAATGGCTTTCCACAATGGATGAATTAATCAAAGTTTCTGCCAGCAGTTTTTAATTGGCATCATCTAATTATTAGTGATGTTGATCATTTTTTTTTTCACATGCTTCTTGACCACATGTATGTCTTCTTTTGAAAAATATCTGTTCATGATATTTGCTCACTTTTTAATGGGGTTGTTTGCGTTTTGTTTGTAAACTTGTTTAAGTTCCTTATAGATTCTGGATATTAGACTTTTGTCAGATGCATAGTTTGAAAATATTTTCTTCCATTCTCTTGGTTTTCTGTTTAATCTGTTGATAGTTTCTTTTGCTGTGCAGATGTTCTTTAATTTAATTAGGTACGATTTGTCAATTTTTGTTGTTGTTGGAATTGTTTTTGGCCTCTTAGTCATGAAATCTTTGCCAGGGATCTTAGGTTATCTTCTAAGGTTTCTATAGTTTTAGGTTTCATATTTAAGTGTTTTTTGTTTGTTTGTTTGTTTGTTTGTTTTTTGAGAGGGAGTCTGGCTCTGTGGCCCAGGCTGGAGTGCAGTGGCCGGATCTCAGCTCACTGCAAGCTCCGCCTCCCAGATTTACGCCATTCTCCTGCCTCAGCCTCCCGAGTAGCTGGGACTACAGGCGCCCGCCACCTCGCCCGGCTAGTTTTTTTGTATTTTTTAGTAGAGACGGGGTTTCACCATGTTAGCCAGGATGGTCTCGATCTCCTGACCTCGTGATCCGCCCGTCTCGGCCTCCCAAAGTGCTGGGATTACAGGCTTGAGCCACCGCGCCCGGCCCATATTTAAGTTTTTAATCCATCTTTAGTTGATTTTTGTATGTGGTGTAAGGAAAGGGTCCAGTGTCTATCTTCTGCATATTTCTAGCCAGTTATCCCAGCATTATTTATTGAACAGGACATCATTTCCTGATGGCCTGTTATTTTTTAAATTATTGTTATACTTTAAGTTCTGGGATACATGCACAGAACATGCAGGGTTTTTACATAGTTATACACATGCCATGGTGGTTTGCTGCACCTATCAACCAGTCATCTACATTAGATATTTCTTCTAATGCTATCCCTCCCCTGCCCCTCAACCCTCCCTGTGTCCATGTGTTCTCATTGTTCAACTCCTAGTTATGAGTGAGAACATGTGGTGTTTTTTTTCTGTTCTTGTGTTAGTTTCCAGCTTCAAACATGTCCCTGCGAAGGGCATGAACTCATCCTTTTTTATGGCTGCAGAGTATTCCATGGGGTATATGTGCCACATTTTCTTTATCCAGTTTATCATTGATGGGCATTTGAGTTGGTTCCAAGTTTTTGCTATTGTGAATACAGCTGCAATAAACATATGTGTCCATGTGTCTTTATAGTAGAATGATTTATAATCCTTTGGGTATATACCCAGTAATGGGATTGCTGGGTCAAATGGCATTTCTCATTCTAGATCCTTGAGGAATTCCCACACTGCCTTCCACAATGGTTCAACTGGTTTACACTGCCACCAACAGTGTAAAAGCATTCCTATTTCTCCACATCCTCTCCAGTGTCTGTTGTTTCCTGACTTTTTAATGATCACCATTCTAACTGGCATGAGATGGTATCTCATTGTGGTTTTGATTTGCATTTCTTTAATGACCACTGATGGTGAGCTTTTTGTCATATGTTTGTTGGCTGCATAAATGTCTTCTTTTGAAAAGTGTCTGTTTATATCCTTCGCCCACATTTGATGGGGTTGTTTGATTTTTTCTTGTAAATTTGTTTAAGTTCCTTGTAGATTCTGGATATTAGCCTTTTGTCTGATAGATAGACTGCCAAAATTTTCTCTTGTTCTGTAGGTTCCCTGTCCACTCTGATGACAGTTTATTTTGCTGTGCAGAAACCCTAGTTTAATTAGATCCCATTTGTCAATTTGGGATTTTGTTGCAATTGCTTTCTGTGTTTTAGTCATGAAATCTTTGCACACGCCTATGTCCTGAATGGTATTGCCTAGGTTTTCTTCTAGGGTTTTTATGGTTTTAGGTCTTATGTTTAAGTTTATAACTTGTTCTGAGTTAATTTTTGTATAAGGTGTAAGGAAGGGGTCCAGTTTCAGTTTTCTGCGTATGGCTAGCCAGTTTTCCCAACATCATTTATTAAATAGAGAATCCTTTGTCCATTGCTTTTTTTGTCAGGTTTGTCAAAGATCAGATGGTTGTAGAAGTCTGGTGTTATTTCTGAGGCCTCTGTTCTGTTCCATTAGTCTATATAGCTGTTTTGGTAACAGTATCATGCTGCTTTGGTTACTGTAGCCTTGTAGTATAATTGGAAGTCAGGTAGTGTGATGCCTCCAGATTTGTTCTTTTTGCTTAAGATTGTCTTGGCTATACGAACTCTTTTTAGTTCCATATTAAATTTATAGTGTTGTGTTGGTTGGCAAGATGGCCGAATAGGAACAGCTCCAGTCTGCAGATCCCAGTAAGATCAATGCAGAATGTGGTGATGTCTGCATTTCCAACTGAGGTACCTGGCTTATCACATTGGGACTGGTTAGACAGTGGGTGCAGCCCATGGAAGGTGAGCTGAAGCAGGGTGGGATGTTGCCTCACCCAGGAAATGCAAGGGGTCAGGGAACACCCTCCCCTAGCCAAGAGGAACTGTGAGGGACTGTGCCTTGAGGAATGATGCACTTCGGCCCAGACACTACACTTTTCCCATGGTCTTCACAACCCCCAGACCAGGAGATTCCCGAATGCGCTGATATCACCAGGGATCCGGGTTTCAAGCACAAAAATGGGTGGCCATTTGGGCAGACATCGAGCTAGCTGCAGCAGTTTTTGTCATACCCCAGCAGTACCTAGAATGCCAGCAAGACAGAAATGTCCACTTCCCTGGGAAGGGGGCTGAAGCCAGGGAGACAAGAGGTCTAGCTCAGTGGATCCACCTCCATGGAGCCCAGCAAGCTAAGATCCACTGGCTTGAAATTCTCACTTCCAGCACAGCAGTCTGAAGTTGACCTGGAATGCTTGAGATTGGTGAGTGGAGGGACGTCCGCCATTACTGAGGCTTGAGTAGGCCGTCTTCCCCCGACAGTGTAAACAAAGCCACCAGGAAGTTCGAACTGGGCAGAGCCCACCACAGCTCTGCAAAGCCACTGTAGCCAGACTGCCTCTCTAGATTCCTCCTCTCTGGGCAGGACATCTCTGAAAGAAAGGCATCACCCCCAGTCAGGCATTTATAGATAAAACTCCCATCTCCCTGGGACAGAGGATCTGGGGAAAGGGGTGGCTGTGAGTGCACCTTCAGCAGACTCAAACATTCCTGCCTGCTGGCTCTGAAGAGAGCAGTGGATCTCCCAGCACAGCACTTGAGCTCTTCTAATGGAAAGACTGCCTCCTCAAGTGTGTCCCTGACCCACGTGCCTCCTGACTGGGAGACACATCCAAGCAGGGGTCAACAGACACCTCGTAAAAGAGAGTTCCAGCTGGCATCTGGTGGGTACCCCGCTGGGACAAAACTTCCAGAGGAAGAAACAGGCAGCAATCTTTGTTGTTCTGCAGCCAGCCTCCGCTGGTGATACCCAGGTAAACAGGGTCTGGAGTGGACCTCCAGCAAACTCCAGCAGACCTGCACCAGAGGGGTCTGACTGTTAGTAGGAAAACTAATAAACAGAAATAGCATCAACATCAACAAAAAGACATTGTCACAGAAACCCCATCCGAAGGTCACCAACATTAAAGACCAAAAGTAAATAAATCCACAAAGATGAGGAAAAACCAGCACAAAAAGGCTGACAATTCAGAAAACCAGAATACCTCTTCTCCTCTAAAGGATCACAACTCCTCACCAGCAAGGGAACAAAACTGGATAGAGAATGAGTTTGACGAATTGACAGAAGTAGGTTTCAGAAGGTGGGTAATAACACACTCCTCCAAACTAAAGAGCATGTTCTAACCCAATGCAAGGAAGCTAAGAACCTTGCAAAAAGGTTAGAGAAATTTCTAACTAGAATAACCAGTTTAGAGAAGAACGTAAATTACCTGATGGAGCTGAAAAACACAGCATGAGAACTTTGTGAAGCATACACAAGTATCAATAGCCAAATCGATCATGTGGAAGAAAGGATATCAGAGATTGAATATCAACTTAATGAAATAAAATGTGAAGACAAGATTAGAGATAAAAGAATGAAAAGGAATGAACAAAGCCTCCAACAAATATAGGACTATGTGAAAAGACCAAACCTACATTTGATTGGTGTACCTGAAAGTGACGAGGGAGAATGGAACCAAGTTGGAAAACACTCTTCAGGATATTATCCAGGAGAACTGCCCTGGTAGTTTTTTTCCTAATTCTGTGAAGAAATTCAGTGGTAGCTTGAAGGGATAGCATTGAATCTATAAATTACCTTGGGCAGTACGGCCATTTTCACGATATTGATTCTTTCTATCCATGAACCTGGAATGCTTTTCCATTTATTTTTGTCCTCTCCTATTTCCTTGAGCAGTGGTTTGCAGTTCTCCTTAAAGAGGTCCTTCACATCTCTTGTAAGCTGTATTCATAGGTATTTTATTCTCTTTGTAGCAATTGTGAATGGGAGTTCACTCATGATTTGGCTCTCTGTTTATTATTGGTGTATAGGAATGCTTGTGATTTTTGCATATTGGTTTTGTATCCTGAGACTTTGGTGAAGTTTCTTATCAGCTTAAGGAGATTTTGGGATGAGACCCTGGGGTTTTCTAAATATACAATCATGTCATCTGCAAACAGAGACAATTTGACATTTTGCTTAGGATTGTCTTGGCTATGTGAACTCTTTTTTGGGTCCATATGAACTTTAGTTTTTTCCAATTCTGTGAAGAAAGTCAGTAGTAGCTTGATTTAGATAGCATTGAATTGGTAAATTACTTTGGGCAGTATGGTCATTTTCACAATATTGATTCTTCCTATTCATGAGCATGGAATCTTTTTCCATTTGTTTTGTCCTCTCTTATTTTCTTGTGCAGTGGTTTGTAGTTGTCCTTTAAGAGGTCCTTCCCTTGTAAGTTGTATTCCTAGGTATTTTATTCTCTTTTTAACAATAGTGGATGCGAGTTCACTCATGATTTGGTTCTCTGTTTGTCTGTTATTGGTGTATAGGAATGCTTGTTATTTTTGCACATTGATTTTGTATGCTGAGACTTTGCTGATGTTTCTTATCAGCTTAAGGAGATTTTGGGCTGAGAAGGTGGGATTTTCTAAATATACAATCATGTCATCTGCATACAGAGACAATCTGACTTCCTCTCTTCCTATTTGAATACTCTTTATTTCTTTATCTTGCCTGATTGTCCTGGCCAGAACTTCCAATACTGTGTTGAATAGGAGTGGTGAGAGAGAACATCCTTATCTTGTGCCAGTTTTCAAAGGGATCTGCTTCCAGTTGTTGCCCATTCAGTATGATATTGGCTTTGGGTTGGTCATGAATAGCTCTTATTATTTTGAAATACGTTCCATCGATACCTAGTTTATTGAGAGTTTTTAACATGAAGGGGTGTTGAATGTTGTTTAAGGCCTTTTCTGTATCTATTGAGATAATCATGTTGTTTTTGTCATTGGTTCTGTTTATGCGATAGATTATATTTATTAATTTGCATATGTTGAGCCAGCCTTGTATCCCAGGGATGAAATCAACTTGATCGTGATGGATAAGCTTTTTGATGTGCTGCTGGATTTGGTTTGCCAGTATTTTATTGAGGATATTTGCATTGATGTTCATCAGGGATGTTGGCCTGAAATTTTCTTTTTTTGTTGTGTCTCTGCCAGGTTTGGGTATCAGGATGATGCTGGCCTCATAAAATGAGTTAGGGAGGATTCCCTTTTCCTATTGTTTGGAATAGTTTCAGAAGGTATGATACCAGCTCCTCTTTGTACCTCTGGTGGAAAACGGCTGTGAATTCATCTGGTCCTGTACTTTTTTTGATTGGTAGACTATTAATTATGGCCTCAATTTCAGAACTTGCTATTGGTCTATTCAAGGATTTGACTTCTTGGTTTTGTCTTGGGAGGGTATACGTGTCCAGGAAATTATCCATTTCTTCTAGGTTTTCTAGTTTATTTGTGTAGAGGTGTTTATAGTATTCTCTGATGGTAGTTTGTATTTCTGTGGGATCAGTGGTGATGTCCCCTATATCATTTTTTATTGTGTCTATTTGATTCTTTTCTCATTTCTCCTTTAATAGTCTGGATGACAGTCTATCTATTTTGTTAATCTTTTCAAAAGCCACCTCCTGGATTCATGGATTTTTGAAGGGTTTTTCGTGTCTCTATCTTCTTCACTTTTGCTCTGATCTTAGTTATTTCTTATCTTCTGCTAGCTTTTGAATTTGTTTCTTGTTGCTTCTCAAGTTATTTTAGTTTTTTAATTTTGATGTTAGGGTGTTAATTTTAGGTCTTTTCTGCTTTCTCTTGTGGGTATTTAGTGCTATAAATTTCCCTCTAAACATTGTTTTAAATGTGTCCCAAAGATTCTGGTTTGTTGTGTCTTCATTCTCATTGGTTTCAAAGAACATCTTTATTTCTGCCTTCATTTCATTGCTTAACCAGTAGTGATTCAGGAGCAAGTTGTTCAGTTTCCATGTAGTTGTGCGGCTTGGGGTGAGTTTCTTAATCCTGAGTTCTGATTTGATTGCACTGTGGTCTGAGAGACTTTTTGTTATGATTTCCATTCTTTCGCATTTGCTGAGGAGTCTTTTACTTTCAATTATGTGGTCAATTTTAGAATAAGAGTGATGAGGTTCTGAGAAGAATGTGTGTTCTGTTGATTTGGGGTGGAGAGTTTTGTAGATGTCTATTAGGTCCACTTGCTCCAGAGCTGAGTTCAAATCCTGAATATCCTTGTTAATTTTCTGTCTCAGTGATCTGTCTAATATTGACAGTGGGGTGTTAAGGACTCCCTCTATTATTGTATGGGAGTTGTAGTCTCTTAGTAGGTCTCTAAAAACTTGCTTTATGAATCAAGGGTTACACTCTCTATCTCACATCTAGGGCCTCTCCGGGACTTTTGTCCAGTTATAGGTCTAGAAGCAACAGGGTTGTTGGGGGTGGCTGCTGAGGAGAACAACATTATCTTGCCTGGCAACTGCCTAAGAGGTTCAGCAGAGTTTACAAACTCCATGTCTCCAGCTTCATCGGGGTCCTCCCACATGTCTCCATTCCAAGATGCAAGGTCCCATTCTTTTCCAATCAATACCTTCACTTTAACAGTAGACACCTGGTGATTCTTTGCATGCACCTTTCGTTGCAGGTCAGCCACTTGCTTGATAATAGCTTGTGCCTTTCAGCTCCTTCTCTATTCTCACTCAGGGCAATCTTAGCAGATTTGAGGCTCAGTATCTGCTTCTGAAGTTGGGAGATAGCATCCCTGGGTTCATCATTTTCTTTTATCACTTTGTCTACTGAACTTAGGAGCAACCAACCAGCTTCATTATATTCCTTGGTTCTCCATATATGGTCAAAGTTATTATGTTTAGAGTCACTAAACTCCTTGCCTCTCTCAAGTAGTGCATTAGGAGTGTCAGATGCATCTATTTTTCATAACACTCTAAATAGTTCATGCCAAGGATCATCTGTGTTCTCCATACTATTAGAAGTAGAGTCCTTAACATTTGGGGGTCTACATATTAAGCAGCTAACTCCAGAAACCTCAAAACCAATGAAAGAACTCAATCCTTAATATTCTGTTCCTCTAGAATTGCTGTTGGTACCAAAATCAGTATTAGTCAGGCTTCTCTAGAGGCACAGACCTAATAGGATATATATATATATATATATGTGTGTGTGTGTGTGTGTGTGTGTATATATGTATACATATATGTGTATATATACATATATAGACACACATACGCATCTATCTATCTATATATAGATAGATTTTCTATATCTATCTATCTATATAGATGTGTGTGCGTGTGTGTGTGTGTGTGTGTATATATATATATATGAGTTTATTAAGTACTAACTCACACAATTCCAAGGTCCCAAGCTGAGGAACAAGGAAAGCCAGTCCGAGTCCCAAATCTGAAGAACTTGGAGTCCAATGTTCGAGGGCAGGAAGCATCTAGCATTGGAGAAAGATGCAGGCTGGGAGGCCTTGCCAGTCTCCTCTTTTCAGGTTTTTATGCTTGCTTTATATTCTAGCTGTGCTGGCAGCTGATTCGTTTGTGCCCATCCAGATTAAGGGTGGGTCTGCCTCTCCCAGCCCACTGACTCAAATGTTAATCTCCTTTGGCAACACTCTCACAGACACACCTATGATCAATACTTTGTGCTCTTAAATTCAATCAAGTTGACACAGTATTAACCATTACAATAACTTAGGAAGTATCATTCCAAATATAGACCCTGGGAAAAATTTCTTAACAAAGACACCAAAAGCAGTAACAAAAACAAAAATTGACAGCTGTGACCTAATTAAATCAAAGAGCTTCTGCACAGCAAAATAATATATCAACTGAGTAAATAGGCAACTTACTGAATGGGGGGCAATATTGGCAAACTGTGCACACAACAAAAATCTAATACCCAGAATCTATAGAAAACTTTAATAAATTAACAAGCAAAAATCAAACAACTCCATTGAAAAGTTGGTGAAATCGTTTGGATATTCATCTCCATCGAAATCTCATGTTAAATTGTAATCCCCAATATTGGAGTTGGGGTCTGGTAGGAGGTGTTTGTGTGTCCGGAATTGGTGGGTTCTTGGTCTCGCTGACTTCAAGAATGAAGCCACGGATATTCGCAGTGAGTGTTACCATTCTTAAAGATGGTGTGTCTGGAGTTTGTTCCTTCTGATGTTTGGATGTGTCCAAAGTTTCTTCCTTCTGGTGAGTTCGTGGTCTCGCTGACTTCAGGGATGAAGCTGCAGACCTTTGCAGTGAGTGTTACAGCTCTTAAAGGCAGCGCATCCAAAGTTGTTCATTCCTCCCGGTGAGTTCTTGGTCTCACTGACTTCAGGAGTAAACCTGCAGACCTTTGCGGTGAGTGTTACAGCTCTTAAGGGTGGCGCAGACCCAAAGAGTGAGCAGCAGCAAGATTTATTGCAAAGAGCAAAAGTTTTTTGAAAATTAAAACCACATACCAATTCACACACCAAGAAAGCTTAGAGAACACTAAGCAGCACTAATGCAAGTAAACAAACAATAAACACACCTGGACACATCACATTTAAATTTCAGAGAAACAAAGCCAACTGCAAATATTTAAAGAAAACTAGAAGAGAAAAGGACCTTACTTACAGAGGAATAAGGATTAGAATGACATTGGACTTCATTTCAGAAACTGTGAAAGCCAAAAAAAAAAAAAAAAAAAAGCTTTGAGTGAAATATTTAGTTTTGAAAGAAAAAATTACAAACTGAAAAGAATATATTAAGTGTAAATTATTATTCAAATATGAAGATAAAGTTAATGATCAAGGAATTAATTTTCCAAAAAAATAACAATCTTTAACACAAATTCACCTAAGAAAACATCAAAATATGTGAGGCAAAACCTGATAAAACTTTAAAGAGAAATGGGCACATATACTCTTAAAGTTAAATGTTTTAATGCCACCTATTCAGTTATTGATAGAGGAAGTAGACACACAAGCAGTAAGGATATAGTGGACATAGCTGCTTATCAATTTAATTTATTTGACATTTTAAATACTCCATTCAACAACATCAGAATATGCATTATTTTCAAGCTCAAACGAAACATTCATCAAGAGAGAACACAATGTGTACCATAAAATATGCCTTAAAAACTTTAAATAATAGATACCTATTGAAGTTTTTTCTTAGTCCATTTTTGTGTGGCTATAAGAGAATACCATAGGCTACGTAATTTATGAAGAAAAGAAAATTATTTCTCACAGTTGTGAAGTTTGTAAAGTCCAAGAGCATTACACTGGTATCCAGTGAGAACATTCATGCTGCATCATCCCATTGTGGAAGGCTGAAGGGAAAGAGAGTGTGGGAATGAGTGAACAAGAGGGTCAAATTAGATTCTATAACAATTCATTCTCATGATAAAGAACTCACTCCAGTGCTAATGACATTACTGCATTCATGAGGATGAAGCCCTCATGGCATTATCATCTCTTTTCAGTCCCACTTCTAAATAATGTCATAATGGCAATACAATCTCAACATGAGTTTCGAAGGGGAAATTCAAGCTATAACATTCTGCTCCTGATTCCCCAAAACTAACATTGTTCCCACATACAAAATGTATTCATTCCACCTCAGTAGTCCACAAAATTTTAATTGGCTGTGGGATCCAGTCTGGCAATAAGACCCTTTCCAGTGGTACTGGCCTAGAGCCTGGGACTCTGAGGTTTTTTCCAAAATTGAGATTTATGGAGGCAGGCTTGGTTCTAGAATACAAAGCAAGTTTGATGCTCACATTCCTCTCTTTTCCTAAATCAGAGGGTATGTATAACACTACAATTCTTGCAGACTCATAAAGGTACCACCTTGATCATCTTGGACAATGTCCAGAAAAGTATCTGGATTACTAGGCAGAGACTCTTGTTCTCTTCTCATACTTACTCCAAAAAAAAAAAAAAAAAAAAAAAACCCAGAGTCTCTCTCACTCTGTCTCTGTCTCTCCCTCTGTCTCTCTCTGTCTCTGTCTCTCTCTCTCTCTCTCTCTCTCTCTTCTGACCAATGAAAGCTTGGGTTGGAGTGACACAAGCACCCTGGGACCACCACTATGACTGCATTGAGTGAGACCTGAAGCCCGCACGGCATTGTGCCACACTGAAGGCCTGCTCTAACCACTTCCTGGCTACTGCATATGTTCACTTTAGGCCCTGGGGCTCTATTTTCAGCTTGTGGCAAAGTCAGCCATGCCTGTGTCTTTTACTTCAGGTGGTGATATGCCCCAGGCCCTGGGTGGGTCCAGAGGTGACATCTGTAATTCAGAGACTATAGTCAAAACCCTTAGAAATCTACTTGGTATTATATTGTACTATGAATGAGCTGTCATTAAAACTGCAATATGCAGTCCTTTCCACACTTCCCTTTTCTTTTCAAAGGCAGCCACCATTACCCCATGCCATGAGGACCACTGCCATAATACTCGCATTGGTCTCTTAAGTTTCAAGGACTCTTAAATCAGCTTGTGGTGAATGCTGCATGCCCTGGGACTCACCTTTCAGGGCAGTGGGTTCCCCTCTAGTTCGGGACAGGTCCAGAAATGACATCTAAGAGTCAAGTCCTGGAATCAGGGACCCCAGGAGTCCATTTGGTGCTCTACCCCGCTGTGGCCACAGTTGTACTTAAGTTGCAAGACAAAGTCCCTTTTACTTTTCCCTCTGCTTTCTTCAAACAGGAGTTTTGCCCCAGAGCCACCACAGGTGCTAATGTACTGAATCTCACCTGGAGCCACCAAGACTCAGAGGCTCACCCAAGTCCCTCAATATATTACCTGGGTATCACTGCTGGTTATTCGGGGCACAAGATCTCTTTAATTGGCAGGTGATAATCGCTGCCAGCACTGGGTCCTTTCGTTCAAGGCAGTAGGTTTCTTTCTGGCTTAGGATGTGTCTAGAAATATCACCTGGGAGCTAGGGCCTGGAACAGGGGTCTCATGACTCTGACAGGTGCCTTATCCTTCTGTGGCTGAGCTGATATCCAAGATGCAAGACCAAGTCCTCTCCACTCTCCCCTCTCCTCTCCTCAGGCAGAATGAAGGGATCTCTTTTGGAGCTGTGAGATGTGCAGCCTGGGGTGAGGGGAGGGTAGTGCCAGCAACCCCTTGGCTTCTCCAGCTAGTATCACAGTATGTCACCTGCCTACCTAGTTTATTGTCTCTGAGCCCAGTTCAGCACTAAGTCTTATCTAAGATTTGCAGTCTTTTTATCCTAGACTGTC
This sequence comes from Theropithecus gelada, assembly GCF_003255815.1. Classification (NCBI taxonomy): domain Eukaryota; kingdom Metazoa; phylum Chordata; class Mammalia; order Primates; family Cercopithecidae; genus Theropithecus; species Theropithecus gelada. The sequence continues at coordinate 67,153,938 of NC_037689.1, read as the reverse complement.
TTTCAAGCTTAGTTGGCGACAGAGAGTGTTATAGTCCTCAATTGTGAGACTTGAGGGAACTCAATTTCAGACCCCTGGAATTGACCATTTCCCCTTGGATAACGCTGGTTTAAATGCTCCCTGCATGGGTAGGCATCAGCTGAGTTTGGTCCAGTTTTCCCTTCTGCTCTAACAAAACAACACTGTGTTTAATACCTCACAATTGCTGTGTTTTCTCTCCCTAAACCCCCAGAGATGCTCTCTGCACCACTGCTGGGGGTGAAGGAGGTGTAGCATTGGCAATTTAGGACTGTTTTTCCATCTTTTCAGTACCTTTTTCAGCAGTATGAAGTTAAAACCAAGTACTATGAGTGCTCACCTGATTTTTGGTTTTATGAAGGTGTTTTTTTCTGTGTATATAGTTGTCAAATTGATTTCCTTGCCAGGGGATGATTGATCGATCCTTCTATTCTGTCGTCTTGCTCCCCATGTTATTTTATCATCTAGATTCACCAAAATGTAAAGAACTTGAGCTTTACAATTACTGGTGGTGTGTGATAATACTTTTCTGTGTTAATGACATGAAATGATATTAATATTCTAAGAACAGTTTAGTTTATTTAAATATTTGAAAATTAGAATTCTTAAACTTGAGAAAGGCTGGAAAATATCAGAGACCTCTAAAAGTTATTTGGCTCACATATGCTAATAATGAAATTCTGATCATCAAAATGTGAAACATTTTAATTAGAAAATAATTTTATAGAATTTGATTAGAGAGATGGATGTTGGAACTGGTAGCATCTAACACCAAGTAGCTGAGATGCTTTTATCTGCTTGGTGATAATATAGTTATTAGAGTCTCTAACTCATCACTCCCTCTCTATTTTGTCAGTAGCAACGTATTTATAATAGTCTGAAGTGAACAGATTTATCAATTTTGTACGTTTAAATATTCTTAGGGTGAGTTTCTAAAATGAGTTCTATGCACATAAGAATTTTCCATTGTGAACATATAGTTTCAGGAATAGGATTTTTCCAACTAATGGCCAATCAGAAAATGTTTGAATCTGCCTATGACCTGTAAGCCCTCACTTTGAATTGTTTAATCTTTTGAGTCTGAACCAATGTAAACTTCACATGCATTAATTTTTGTGTATGATGAAAGAAAAAGGTCCAATGTTATTACTGTGCACATGGATATTGTTTTCCCAACACCATTTATTGAAGATAGTATCATTTTCCCATTGTGTATCTTAGTGACAATGGGAAATGAATTATGTCTTCTTACAATGTATAAAACCAATGAAAGTTTGGTTTGGAGTAACACAAGTTCTCCTATAGCCACCATCACTATGACTGCATTGAGTCAGACTGCAAATGTATGTCTTATGCCTCCCTAAAACGTATAAAATCAAGTTGTAATCCAACCACTTTGGGCCCGTGTTCTCAGGACCCCTTGAGACTGTGCCTCAGGCCATCATCACTCCTACTTGGCTCAGAATAGACCTCTTAAAATATTAAAAAAGAAATCGAATTTTTGTTTCTTCTGTGTTAATTGAAAACCTCACTCTTTCCTGCTTTGCCCAGTGCTAAGTGGAATGTTACACACAGTAGAACTTTAATTCTAACTCAGCTATTTAACTGTACTGTTTTCACTACACAGACAAAACAAGTACATTAGAGAAAAGTTTAGAAGACATAAAGCCTAGTGAAAGCCAAAAGGTATCATCACATTTTTGTACAGTGTGCTGCACCAAGATAATATAATAGCTCTAGTTTATTTTTAATTCTTCTCATTTTGTGTGTATGTATGTGTGTGTGTGTGAGAAACCTTATTTATTTAAGAAGGCTGCTTCTTGGAGGAGAGAAAATCTGAAATCTGTTGGGCACTATAGGGGGTGCTATTGTGTACTACACAGGTTCCCATTACCCTGACCCTTGAATGTGCCACCTCTTCCAGAAATTAAAAACTCATTCTCCTAGTTGCTGGAAGTGGTGGCTGGCAGTTATCATTTGTGTCCTTCTCTTTGTTTGCCAATAACAGAAGGAAACAGCATTGCCCAAGATTACACCCCTGCCCGGGGCAACTCATATCCAATGAGTATTCAATGTCACCATCTTTGCCCCAATTTAGACCACTCTAGTGCAAGAGCTCTCTACAGGATCTGTGAAACTTTTGCTGCAACTACGTGGCACTCCAGCTCCTCTCTCTGTCCAATTCTGTTGCCTTTATTTCTTCATGGCAATAATCCCGATAGGACACTTAGTAAATGCCCTACGTGCAAATTTCCATCTCACTGTTGACTTTCAGGTTAACCAACGTGTGGCAGACACACTTTAACAAGTGGAAAACAAATATTTGAAGAAATAAAATAAATAAAATAAAATAAATAACAAAAACAACAACAAAACCGACAGTAGTAATAGCTACTTTAAATGAGCCCTTTCTTTATGTCAGGTATAGTTCATTATTTTATAAAATCCTCAAAAAAGTTATTAGATAAATATTAATATTGATAGGGAAGGGGGCAGAGAAATTCTAAACAGAAAAGTGTGGGTCTCTGGAAAAACCTGGAATACATGGCTAGCATTGGCAAGGGCCAAGATACAACAAAAAGTATACAGCATATGTAGAGAATTAAACATAGTTTAGTATCAGTAGATGTAGTGTTAAAAATTGAGAGGGGTAAGATATGAGGCAGAAGGAACAAATAAATACCAAATCGTGTATACCCATGTAATGGAAAATCATAGATGAATCATGGGCTTATATAATCAAATGTACATTTAGGAAGATTTGTAGAGCTTCAATGTGGAACAGAAACCAGAAGGAGGCTATACTAGAGATAAGTATTCCAGTTAGATTGCAATAATCTCAGTGAGAGATGACGGCCTAGACTAGGGTAGACTAGCAAAGTTGGAAAGATATTAATGAATTCAGAATACTTAGGAGGTAGAACTGGTAGTGCTTGGTTATTTCTTGCCTATAGAGTTAGAGAGAAAAGGAGGAATAATGCCTGACTCCCAGATTTGAGACTTAATCAAATGCATGGATGTTGGTTCTTTATCCATTTACTGAGAATGGGCAAAAAAGAGGATAAAAATTAACCATAGGGAAATATAGAAGAGCCTGCTGATTCTCTGTCCTATATGTCCTCAGCCTATCTGAGTTAACTTCTCACTGTTGCAGATAGTCCCTATGCACACAGACAGCTTCCTCAAATGCCAATGTATTCTGACTTCCTTAAACTTTCATGCTCAGTCCACTCTCAGTGAGGACTGGAAATGCTAGAGAAATAAAACTACCAAGGGCTGTTGTAAAACAACTACACTACAAGGGGTGTGCAGATGACTGAGCTGAGAGAGGAAACTACTGGATGATGACAATAATGAAGATGGGTGATGATCAGCTGGAGTTGATCAAATATGATGAAAAAGTACCGGAGGAAGGAGAGGATGACAGAGAAAGCATCAATAGTGAAGATGACTCTCAAGCACATAGTACGACTTAGAAATCTTATCCCATTATTTCTTTACTTAGGTGCTTGTCTAAGATCAAACTTTTCATCAGATCTTTTCTCCTAGTGTCTTCAGCACATGCTCCCTGTTCTTCCTACCCTCATCCTTTCCATGTTCATTAGTTCACATTTCCTTGTGCCTAGTCCCATTCTCACTTCCTTTGATTCTCCTAATAATTATGCTGTCTTAACATGCAATTTTTGCTTTTATTTTTGGTACCTCTTTATAACTTAATAAAAAAGGATGTAAAGTTTAATTTTTAATCAACAGTCTCCAGAATGATCTCTTGTTATGCATTCAGTACAGTTTAGTCCTGGAAATCATCATTGAATTAGAGGTATTTGTGTCATACCCTACATAAGAGTGCTGTGTGGGGTTGTTCAACACAAATGTAGCAATCTGTTTTTGTAAATAAGTTTTAGCATGTCAATCACAGCCTCTAGATAAATGATTAATGTAATAGTCTTAAGATTTGCTTTTTAAAGTTGATACCGTGGGTTTTTTTTGTAAACAGCCTAATATTTGAGACTTTTTTCCTCAAAATAAACAAGTCCTTATTAAGACGGGAATTTGGAGGAAGAAAAAGAAAACAAGACAAGAATGAAGGAAGAAATGAGAGAAGGAAAGAAGGAAGAAAGGAAGCAAGGAAGGAAAAGTTAATCCAGCAATGGAATGGCAGAGGTTTCAGTAAAGATATTATAATGCGGCATTTGATGTCCTATTGGAATTCATTTCAACAAGTTTTGCATGGTCAAATTCCATTACTAAGCTTGCCTTCTTCCAGGGATATGTGTGTCTCTCTCATCTTCCATGGTGTCCTCACTGTAAGAAAACCTCACCTCACCTGCTTAATCATAGCACATTTCTAATTGATTTCTTCTTGCTCATTATTAGCATGAAACTGGTTTAGGTAAAATTAGAACTTTAAATATATTGTTTAATGTATTTTATTGTTAATTACAAATAGAAAAAAAGGTAAAAAAGGCATAACTCTATATTCTTTAGGTAAAAAGTTAGTATTTAAAGCTTTGTATTATCTCATCTTTCCAACTAGACTATGAATTATAATTAAGAATCGGTGTATTCTACTTATTTTAATAACCTACCATATATTGTTCACAGTAGTATCAGTGAGTAATATAAATTTCAGTAATACTGTAAAGTCTATACTCATTCCAAATTTTTTACAAGTTACTGGCCAATGGTTCTTGCTATATTTTCTTTTAATTTGATCTTGAGATCTTTTTCAGGAGAGTGGCTACAAACTCTAGCCCTGTCTTGACTAGATGCTAAGGGATTTAGTAATGGATGGTTACAGCATTGCTGTTCCTGGATACTTCTTCATCCTGGCTCATGGCCTAATGCCTAAAGTGTCTGGCCAATTACCAGGTGTGTCCCTTTCGCTGGAAACTTGTTTATACTGGAAAATGGGCTTGCGTCTCTTGTCTGACTTGTGTTTGATTTATTCCGGTCAAGATAGCCACTCTCTAGGAGAGCCTTGACTGGAAAATAAGTTAGGTTCGGGTATGCTGGGAAAGTGAAACATAGAGGACACAACTTAACAAAATGCATGAAGCAACAGAAGCATTGTATTACTTACAAATCCCAGAAAGAAGAGGGTAGCATGCCTCACAAAGCCAATAGAAAAGGGAGAGCTGTTCAGGACATGTATGTTCAACCAGTGAGTGAAGAACAAGAAAGAAATAGCAAGGAACATATGGATCCAAGCCTTTGTTGGTTCAGGCTGTTACCCAGGCAGGGTTCCCATGAAGAGTTCTAACTGGTGGATTTACAGCAAGCTGACACAAGTTCCATGCATTCACACTGTGACTGACAAGTGGTCATTGTGGCATATCTACACAGTTCATGTAGGACTGGAGCATCAGTGGCGTGAGTTGATGAGGTTGTACCTATTTCAGAGGGAGATGGTTACCAGGAGGCACTTGTATAAGGCAGATATCTGGATCAACCACATTAAAATCCTGGGAAGAAGCAGAGAACTGGAAACTATGCCAAGCGTGACTAAGCCTGCTTATGATATGAGAAAGTTAAAGAACGTGTTTGCTTCACTTTTCACCATGATTGTAAGTTTCCTGAGGCCTCCCCAGCTATGCAGAACTGTGAATCGATTAAACCTCTTTCCTTGGTAAATTACCCAGTATCTGCTATTTCTTCATAAAAGCATGATAATAGACTAATATAGATGCTCAGTAGGCAGTGATTTGCATGCATGAAGGGGAAAGAATGAGGACATGGTGGTACAGGGGCCTCTATAGGTGCACAAGAATTTGGGGGGAAATAGAAAAACTCCATTCTTCTCAAGTGAGTCTGATGTGTTTCTCTGTATCCTCACCTCTCTATACCAATTTTGGAATCACTGCTATGCCCATTTGCTTGTTTTTCCAAATATAACCATAAGGTAACAGGCAATCACATTATTTTAAATTTCCATTATATTAAGCTGAACATTTTAAATAAATCAGAGTAGGTGATATTATAATTTAAATAAATACTCATTCCAAAGAAGAAAGGAATAAATAAAAGGAAAGAAAGACTAGTATATTTGAGCTTAGGTGTGGGATTAGGCCTTGTGGCTTCGGATGTGTGACAAGCAATAGTACTCAAGATTAGGGGTAAGCAGTTTCAGTTCAGGTTAGGCTGCTAGGCAACTGTAGCAGTTGCAGCAGTTTGATGCAAAGTGAGGGAAACAAGAATCAGAGGCAAGTCAAGGGAAGGAGTTAACAGAAATAAAGAGAGAAACATGTTCCTAATATATAGCTGGACTCCTCCCAGGCATAAGAGTTGTGAGGAGATAGAAAAAGCCCAAATATGAAAGAGAACAAAAGTTTAAATAACCAATTCGGCATATTTACCTCTTCATAAGCAGGGAAGAGAGAGAAAGCTAATTCCTGATAATACTGTGCCCCCAAATGCACTGAGCTATCAGAGGAGAATGAATATCCTGCTTGAATGGGGTTCAATGGTTAACAGAAGAGATATGGAGTGCCCACAGGAGTTGGATTATCATGCTGTATTGTTAGTTGAGGATGGGCTGAGAACAGACAGGACTTAATACCACAGGGTGGACAAATTTCCCAGAGCTAAGCAATGATAAAATATCCACTTATACCTAGTTTTCATATACAATGTTCAATAACATTGTAACAGTATTATTCACCGTATTTTTCCCTTTTATTCAATTAATCAACTGACTAAAGATTCACATCCTTTGCCATATAACATTTCCATATTTATGCCAACTCTGTGGAACTTTTGAGACTTACAAATTTTTCCATTAGTATAAGCAGTTTAAGTTTTTCCACTTCCCACCCATTTTTATCTAAAAAGCTCAAAACATAATAAAATATTCAAATGATTTCCCACTGTCAACTAAGATAGTATGGCTTCCCAAACTGGAGACAATATTTGACTGACAACTGATATAAAAAAGTCTGAATCTTATATGTGAAAGGCAGCTTAAAGACATCATTTATTACGCATGAACATGTAGAATATTTGAATGATGGATTCATGGAGGTTGAAGACTGCTTATACAAAAGTACATATGGTATGTGCAGAGTATGCCTAGAGAAGCATTGCCCAAATTCCTTTTTTTTCAGAGCACTAGTATTTTGTTATGTTTGTGTCTTTGGTTATGATGAAATATCAATAGTATCTCCAAGAGAAAAATATTTTCATGGTCAAATAAATGTTACTTGCTACACAAATTATCTCCCTTTTTGAGAATCACAATTTACTACAATAAATTATAATAATAGGACTTCTTAGACATCTTGCAGCAAAGAAACCTGTTTATCTTTGAGCAGTCACTTCCCCAAATTCCTCTCCATAGAACACTTTTTAACAGAAAATGTATTGTGGCTAACATTGATGGGGACATACTCAACATATGTGCTCCCCTCCTCTTTCTTCTATGCTAATAAAGGCTACCTTCCATTAACAAGGTAGAAAATGCTAATTACTACCTTTCCAGCTTTTTTTTTTTTTTATACTAAGGCATAGGCCAGTGGGCGTGGCCTGATTTTGACAAAGAGGGTTTGAAGATGAGTATGCAGTTGGCTTCAGGAAAGGAAATTTTCTCTCTAACAAATACTGACACATAATAGAAAATACACCCCCTTCCATTGATAATGCTTTTTGTCTACCTGTGACATTTGGACTTTCTGCAGTTATTTTGTGCTTATGAAGAAAAACATAATTAATGTGTGAGAGACAGGAAACCAGAATTGGAAAGAATTTGAGTCCTTCGTGTCATTGACTTCTTAATTAACCATTTTAGGAGTTGCCTACCTCACGACTTCTTGTTATATATGATAAATTGTTTTTTGTTTAAGTCATAATTATTTGTGTTAGTTGATCCTTACAGCCTAAATCATTCTAACTGATGCACATATTAAAATCCCAAACATATTTTGGGAAATACTGGCTATAGGGAGCTATAAGGCAGCCAAGACTCCATAATATTATCTGCATTACAGCTTTGCATTGTTTACTAAGGGAAATATTTATTAAGATATAACACGTCATGTTTTACACCATACCCAAGAAAAAAAAATCTCTAAGTGGTTTGGAAATCAAAATGTAAAAATATAGAACCAAACAAGAACCTGGGAAATATGGGTGACTTATTCTACAAACTAAATATAGTTTAAAATTTCTCCCATTAACTGGGTATAGGCAAAAACTTTCAGACTATGACTTCAAATGGTTGATTTGTGGGAGAAGGTCAGGGAAGTGAGGAGTGATTTACAGAAAACAATTATAGTGGAATGTTGAAGGGTGTTATATTTGCTGGTGGAAATGTTGTTATAAGAAAATTGATTTTGAGACCTATATCTGTTAGATGAAGAAACAAAAAGAATAATGGAAAGTGGAATAGTGAAAAGAAGGAAAAAGAAGAGATATTAAAAAGTAATAATAATAAAAAAGAAGGGGACAGTCCTGGTAGCTCACATGTATAATTGCAGCACTTTGGGAGGTCGTGGTGGGAGGATCACTTAAGATCAGGAGTTCGAGACCAGCCTGGCCAACACGGTGAAACCCCATTTCTACTAAAAATACAAAAATTAGCTGGGCGTGGTGGCGCATGCCTTTAATCCCAGCTACACGGGAGGCTGAGGCAGGAGAATTTCTTGAACCTGGGAGGCGGAGGTTGCAGTGAGCCGAGATGGGACTCCCGCACTCCAGCCCAGGTGACACAGCGAGACTCTGTCTCAAAAAATAAATTGAAAAATAAATAAATAAATACATACATAAATAAGAAAAGGAGGAGTAATGATAAAATGAAATTCAATTTAATGTATTAAGAAACTGCTATTCGGAAAACACTATGTCACCTGTATAGATAATTAAAAGATGTAAAAGTAACTGTCCCTGCCTTATAAAGTGCTTTTGTTCTACTGAAAGACACCAATACGAAACATATTCTGAAAGGTAGACTTTGTAAGTATTACCATTGAGGTGCAAATAATTCAGTGAGAATGGGAAAGGGAGAAAGTAGGCTATCTGAGAGGATTTGTAGAAGGTTTAGGGGTTTAGACGGACCTTATATGCCTCAACAACAGCTATGGGTTCAGGGGGAAAAAATAGTATATCCTTAAAAAGGATTTTTCTTTTTAAATCAGAGGTATTTAAACAGAAAGGAGGCAACTTTTTTTAAAAAATGGCAAGATGACCAATATGGCAGGAATAGCGTTTCAATGAAAGGGGATGCATGGTTGGAGTTTGGGAATGTAATACTGGAAATACACATACAGGCCTATCCATGGACATTATGTTACATGAAGTAAGCAGAAACATAAACACTGCATGTTCTCACTCATACATGGAAGCTAAAAAGTGTTCATCTCATAGAAGTTAAAAGCAGAACCGAGGATAATAGAAAAGGGTAGCGGATGGGAGGAATAGAGAGAGATTTGTTAAAGGATGTAAAATTACAGCTAGTAGAATAAATAAGTTCTAGTGTTCTACAGGACTGTAGCATGACTATAGTTAACAATAATATATTGTGTAGTTTAAGTAGCTAGAAGGAATATATTGAATGTTCCCAACACAAATAAATGATAAATACTTGAGATGAAGGGTATGCTAACTACCTTGATCTGCTCACTATACATTGTAGGTATCAAAACATCACTATGCATCCCATGAATATGTACAGATATTATTTGTTAACTGAAATATAAAATAAAATAAATGACAATTATAATACTATTAGAAGAAACCTTGGAATAATTTATCTAAAACCTCGGAATGGAGAAAACCTTCCAAGTTATGACTTGAAATCCAAGAGCTATGATAGATTGATAATTAAACTGCAATCACCGACTTAAGATGTTTGACTTAATTTTTGAGTTTATTTTGGTGCAAAAGTGATATGTGTTCAGTCGAAACTGTGCCTCTATTGCAATGCTGGGTAGTGGCAGTGAGTAGTGGCTCTCAGCCACGCATTTTTTTACTTACTCTATTTTACATTTACAATGAGTTTATTATGACATAATTCCATTTTATGTTTTTTTAAAATGTAGTTATGTGAGATCAATAGAAGCCCAAAGACTAGCATCCTGGAATATACTCATGTAACAAATCTGTACATACACCCATTGAATTTAACATTTAAAAATAAATAAGTATATAGTAATGACTAAAAAACCCATAACCAGACTTCAAATACAGGTACCTGGCAGGAAAAATATTTGCAGTTCATAGAATAAAGAACTAATTTCTCTAATATATAAATAGCTCCAAAATCAAAACTAAAAAAGAACAATTACCTATTGGAAAATAGGCAAAGAACAAGAAAAAAACAATTCTTGAAAAAATAAATACAGATAACTCTCAAATTTACTAATAGTTGTTCAACCAAACTTATGGTAAAATAAATAGAAATAAAACAATATTGAAGTAGCATGTTTTTCCTTATAAGACACTAAAATATTCTAAAAGTTTGATAACACACTCTGTTGCTTAGACTGTGGGGAAACTGACACTTGAATATTGCTGATTGGAATGTAAACCAATATAAGACTTGGCAATAATTATCGAAAGTACCAATTCATATATCCTTTGATAGAGCTTTTCAACTTCAGGAATATTTTTGCACATTTCAGTAGCACACACACAAAATGAAATGTATGCAGAATGATTCATCGTGGCTTTGTTTGTAAGAGCAACATATCAGAAATAATATACACTTCCAGCAAAGAGAACTCTTTACGTTATAGCATGTGTGTACAATGGAATATTATTTATATTTATCTGTAATAAAATAATGAACAGGCTCTAAATATACTGTTTAGAAAATAATGCTAAAAGATATTAAGAGAAAAAACAATCTACAAATCAATGTATGGATAAACTCTTTTGTGTAAAAAATGAGAATATATTACAATTTTTTTGTATGTACAATTACCTTATGGCAGAATACAAAATAAATTAATAAAAATCGTCATTTGTGTGTAATGGGAGGTAGAGTGAAACTGAGTAGATGTGAGATGAAGGTGGCAAGGAGAGTTTTATTGTGTATCTTGCATTTTTTATTTGAACCAAGGGTATTTATTAGCTATTCGAAGTTTTTAAAAGAATAAAACTTCTGATATACTCTATATAAAATTATGACAATGTGATTTTGAAATTATGTACATACAGGCATGATAATACTGTTAACAAAGAGAAAAAAATGGACAGCAAAATTTGGAATATTTAGAGAAAAGCTGACTGAGTTAGGTTTTGAATATGTAGGTGGAAGGTACCTAGGCCTATATGTACGTGGAGATGCCCAGCAAACTGGACTGTGGGAAATAGGTGTCTCAGGAGATTTTAATTTGAGGGGGAAATAAAAGTATAAATGCAGAAAAGAAACAATTGCCAGTGTTTGTTATCTCAGTCAATATTGCCTAAACGTAATTGGTGACGCCATTTGGAATCATGAGGCTATTTGAATAAAATCTTTTCAGAGGCATTAGTAGGTGAATCCCATGAGACCTTACTATAAATCAGAGGTTGTCTTAAGGGCAGTTCCACAGTTTCTCACATACGTGATTGACAGGATAGTTTAACTTAGGTTTCCAGGTCAAATTTTAAATATTTGGAGATAATGAAAGATCCCCTTTACAGACAAACAAAATAAAAATTGTTAGTTTATTGGTTTTCCTCTTTGATCCTTCCTTTCTTGGATTCAAAGCAAATTGTAAAGGCCAGGGGAAGCATTTTATAGATATACAAGAACACAAAACATTTACAATACATCAATCCCCTTCAGAAATAGCTATTTAAGGTTTAAAACACCTGTCAACCACATATACTCAGTAGTGTATTAGTAATTAATCATGGAAACCTTACATTAAAAGTGTATATGTGAATGTGTATATTAGTCTTCTATTGCTGCATCACAAATTGCTATAATCTTAGCAGCTTAATACAACACAAATGTATTATCTTCTGTGGGTCAGATGCCTGAGTATGAGTTCCCTGGTCCCTCTACTAAGGGTCTCACTACAGTGCATTCAGCATGTTGCCTGAGGCTGCGATCTCATCTGAGTCTTAGTGTCCTCTTCCACTAGTTGATTGCAGAATTCACTTCTTTATGGTTGTAGGACTAAGGCTCTTATCTTCTAGGGGCTTCCTATTGTTCCCTTCCGTGTGACTCTCCCAACAACGTGGCAGTTTTATTCTTCAAGATTAACAAAAGAATGTCTGCTCCTTCTCCTGTCTTTGACTGGCTCACCTGATAACATAAGGCTCACCCAGTGTAATTTCTCTTTTGATTAATAAAAGTCAACTGATTAAACAGCTTAATAACATCTTCAAAACCCCTTTTCCATGCAGAGTAACACAATCATAGGAATGATACTCCATTACATTCATAGTTTCCACCAACATTTAAAAGAAGGTGACTACATAATGTGTGTACCACTGGGGAAAGGAATCTTGAGGATCATCTTAGAATTCTGCATACCACAGTGTGTGTGTGTTCTGTGTGTGTTCTTTGTGTGTGTGTGTCCAAGCATGCACAATCATACTCATGCACAGGCAATTGGTTTTGGAAAATGGTAAAACTATAGGGCATATTTGTATCATTTTTGCAAACATTCCAGGTTTTTGTCAGATATTGTGAGATGTTTCTTTTGTTTGTTTGTTTGTTTGTTTTTTTCTGACAGAGTCTTGCTCTGTCATCCAGGCAGGAGTGCAGTGGTAGGTTATTGGCTCACTGCAACCTCTGCCTCAAGGTTTCAAGTGATTCTCATGCCTCAGCCTCCTAAGTAGCTGGGACAACAGATGTGCACTGCCAAGTCCAGCTAATTTTTGTATTTTTAATAGAGACAAGTTTTTGCCATGTTGGCTAGGCTGGTCTCAAGCTCCTGGCCTCAAGTGATCCACCCATCTAGGTCTTGCAAAGTGTTGGGATTACAGCCGTGAGCAACAGCACCTATTTTTTTTTTTTTTTTTGAGGTTTTTAATGGTCAATGTAGTTCTCACTTCACTTGTCATTTTTCCTCACAGAATCCTTTTTGATTGGCACATATACAGTTTAATGTAACACATAACCAAAACATTTTAGCATACTTAATGGTACACTAGAAGCCAGAAAGTGTTAAAGTGTTAAAGGATAAGGCCTACATTATAGTTAGAAGTTTTTTTATAACTCTTTCTACTTAATATTTCTCATCTTTGAACTTCGTTGGTAAAGTTAAGCAGTGGATTAAGGGGAGAACATTCAATGATTTCTGGCCACAGTCTGGTTGAATAGTACATTGAGGATGTATGAGGAAATGAATATAGCTGTGAAGTAGTTATGAAGCAGTACTAAAATCATCAATTATATCTTATACATACAATGTCTGTGGGACACCAGTGGAGGAACTACAGGAGCTCTGTACATAGTCTTGCTGGCCTTGAATAGTCAAGATAATTAAAAATGAGTGAGTTGACAAGTGTTCTTCATATAGTTTGAATTTGAACTGCAGTCTATATATTAATGAAACTTTATATGCATATGATTCTGAGTGCCACTGATAGAATTATGAATATGTAATCATTAGTTTCATTTTGGTGCACTCTAATTTGATTTTCATCTTCAGAGGTTATAAATAAATGTCTTCTTGTATGAAAATTCATGCAAAGCCAAATACCAAAAGAAAGTATCATGTAATTTCATAATTTTATTTCATTCATTATGTTGTATGTATAATTAAATATGATCATGTTATATTATTTGTATATATAGACAAATTTTTTCATGGTTTTTAATAATCATATTTCCGGGCTATGAGAAAATGAAAGAAAATTGAAATGCTAGAGTGTTTTCAAATTATTCACTGTGCAGAGACTGGGAACTGATTAGAGCATAATCTAAGCAATTCTTCTGCAAAATTTTATAGCAGATGACCTTTAATTAGTGTAAAGATATTCTCTCTATTTTATATTTATTCACTTCTCTTACTGGGCAGTAGATGTCTGCTGCGAAGCATAAATGGTTTTTTTTGTCCTAATCCCTATGATATGACATGATTAATGAGATAAAATTCCCATTTGGAGTTTCCTACCAATCAATAGGCAGATGGGCAATAGTGGGTGTCGAACAAGACAGCAGGAGATGCTTAAGCTCTTGTTGCTTTCATAAAGAAAAAAATATTTGGAGAAATTTATTTAAAGCTACAGTCAACATTTTCTGTACCGTCTTTTATATCATATATCTTTCCACTTGAGTTGTAGGTGTCTGAAGCATAAATATTATTGTTCCAAGTGAAGTTTATGGTGTATATATATACTCATAGTGGCTAAAAAAATTAAAACGGAAAACAGGAGAATTTCCAACACTTCGCTCTTTGAGTAAAGATTGCATAGTTGTTAATATGTGAATGAATAGAACTATATATACAGTGCTTTAGTAGACTCTTTTCAATTTTTTATTTTTAATATTTGTGGGTACATAGGTATATATTTTATAGGGTACAGGAAATGTTTTGATACAGGTATGCATGGTATAAGAATCATATGTATAATGGGGTAGGCATCTCTTCAAGCATGTATCCCTTTGTTACAAACAATGCAATTATAATCTTTTAGTTAAGATTCTTACATATCAAAATAAATGTTGGTAGACTGTAGCAGTTAATCTTCCATCTACAATATGGTTGCATATGAGACAAACTACCTGACATGTAGATTGTGGCCTGCATGAACATATGCCAGAGATATCTCTCTTTTTCATTCTTTTACAAAAGGATGAAAAGAGACCCCGAATTTGAAAAACTCCTTTAGAATTATATTATTGCATATTGTGCACACCTGGCAGAATGTAGACTTATTTGCAAAGCTCTTTATCTCTTTTTATTTTACACCTGAGGCTATGTACCACAAAATCTTTTTTTCATCTTGACATTATTTAATAAGTGACACATAAAAAGAAAGGGAAAAAGACCATTCTCTGAATTCTGTCAGTGAAGAGCACCTGTAGTAAAAGCATGAAGTATGAACTTAGGGCTTGGTCAAATAATAGACAATTTCAAAATGAATTTATAAGGTCCCTAGAGAGAATAGCAAATTTTATTACACAAGTTTATTTTAAAGAATTACCCACATACATTATGAAGTCTTTCAAAAGTTAAAATTCAACAGATACTAGTGTTACGCAGATAAGAAACAAAGGGGGTAGGTGCAACTTACATCATTAAAATTTTCTAAAAATAATTATGATTTATATAGAGTTTCTCCTGAGCACTATAGAATCAGACCGACGGTGGAGAAAGCCACTGAGCTCATTTGACAAAAAAATTTAAAGTCCAATGTGCCAACTTTACTCTTCTCTGTCATTAATATTCCCCATGTGCCCTAAAAGAGGACCATCCTAGTTCTTTCCGTATAAAGACATTCAAGAAACATTTGCTTCTATATCATGTGGAGACTGTTACTGGTCTTATGTATATTCTTACTATTCAGAAACGTCCATATTGTGTTTTTGCCCCTTTATACACATGGTCCATGTCTTCTTTTATAATGAAAAAGAAATTAATTGGCTTTATTGTATCTTTAAATTTAAAAATACAGAGATAACGGTAAATACATTAGTGTAGAAAAAGTTCTATTGTCTGATCTGCTCCATTTCCCTGCTTAAGCATTATTGATAACTACGATACATTTTCTTGGTTCTTTCTCGGTTTTTCTGCAGCGTCTCCAGGAAGAATGTTCTTCTATCGGGTTGGTGCAAAAGTAATTGCAGTTTTTGCCATTAAAAGTAATGGTTGAAAAGTGCAGTTACTTTAGCACCAACCTAATAGCATACTATTATACAACAGTCGACTCTTCAGCAACACACTAGAGATCTTTGTATGACAAAGTTGTCTGTCCATGATAGCGGTCCTCTCCCTTTAGCAGATTCTCAATTCCAAACACATATATACAGTATTTTTACAAATTCCTTCCAATAATGATAAGGACAGGTTTTATTTTTCCTTCCTTGCTCCTAGACTTATTGCACCCTATTAAACTTGAAAGAGAACTGTGATTTTCATGTAATTTTGAATTCTTATTATCTAACATATTTTAAAGAAGGATATCTCTATTTATGCTCGATAATTTTTTCTCAAGTAAGAGCTCTTGTATGTAAATCAACCTTTTAGTTTAACATTGAAGTTTAGAGTTGAATCCACTTCTTTGGACTGAAGTTAATGCAATCTTGATTTTGATACATAATTTGGTTCACAAAATTAAAATATTTTGTTACACATCAGATTGGTTTTAATCAACATTGAAAAGGAAATGTAACAACACCCCTGCAAGTGATAGTATATATTTTATGAAACGTCTTAAGGTAACATTTCAAAGAGACAATGCTGGAAACCAATAGCGAAATTAGTTTGCTCATCATATTAAACTATAATAATATTTTCTCAAGTTAGAAGCGTACTTACAGCCTATTAAAACATCCATTATTTTTATGCAAACTATATCCTGTGGGCCAAATCCAGTCTGTTGACTGTATTTGTAAATAAAATTTTGTTGAAACATAACCATGTATTTATATTGTCTATGGTGATTTTGCACTACAATGGCAGCGTCATATTGTAGCCAAGACTGCATGGCCCACAATGCTAAAAATATTTGCTACCTAACCAATTACAGAAAATGTTTACTGACTCCTGTACTAACAGTCCTTCTTTATGCTGAAACTTTGTGACAACATAAGTGAACCTGGAGGACATGACATTAAGTGAATTAAGCCAGGAACAAAAATGTAAATACTGCATAATCTCCTTTATAAATGGGATCAAAAAAGTTGAACTCATAGAAGTAGGGAGTATGATGGTAGTTACCAGAGGCTGGGGGAGGGGAGTGGTTAGAGAAAGAAAAGATGTTGATCAAAGGTACAGAATTTTAGTTAGACAGATGGAATAAGCTTTAGTGATCTATTGCACAGAATGGTGACTATAATAATAACGTACTGTGTATTTCAAAATTACTAGAAGAGTAGATTTAAATGTTTTCACAACCAAACATGATAAGTATGTTGTATGGTTTGGTTCTGTGTCCGCACCTAAATCTCACCTTGAATTGTAATCTCCATAATCCCCAAGTGTCAAGGGTGGGACTGGGCGGGGGTAATTGGGTTATGGGGTGGTTTCTCCCATGCTTTTCTCATGATAGTGAGTGAGTCTCATGAGATCTGATGGTTTTATAAGCATCTGGCATTCCCCCTGCTTGTACTCACTTCATCCTGCCAACTTATGAAGAAGGTGCTTGCTTCCCCTTTGCCTTCTGCTATATTGTATGTTTCCTGAGGCCTCCCCAGCAATGCAGAACTCTGAGTAAATGAAACCTCTGTCCTTTATAAATTACCCAGTCTTGGGTATTTCTTTCTAGCAGTGTGAGAATGAACTACCATGGTATTTGAGGTCCTGGATTTATTAATTAGCTTGACTTAATCATTCTATAATGTAAACCTAATGTACACATCACATTATAACAATGTAAAGATCACATTGTACCTCATAAAAATATAACATATAAAATTATTATTTGTCAATTGAGAAGAAAAAATAAACAAATGAGGTTCTCTAATTGTCCAGCTTACTCAAAATAACTCATTAAAAAAGAGACTTCATTAAAAATACAAAATTATTTACTCATCTTTTCTCGCTCCAATTTACAGTTGGTGAAAAATTCAGTTATCTTTCACTTGCTAAGAAAATATACTTTCTAATGCCTCCATTAGCTTGTATTTGATAGATGGTTAATGTGTTCTTGAGAAATATGCCAATCCATTTCCTCTCCTTCTTGAATTTCTCTTCAAAAGGACCTAGGTACAAAATACTTACCTGTTTCCATTTTTGTCCCCACCCCCACCAATTATTTTATTTGAAAGAAGCCAGGGAAAGCCATTGTGAAAAGACCAGTTCCTCTGCCATTCTTTTGTAAACAAGACCAATTGAGCAACTTTTCAAAGGAAGTGCCTAGCATTCTATGGATTTTTCAGATAAATGTATACACACAGGAAGACACATACTTCAGATGCACAGATACACTTCACAGTCACACTTATATAAACTACAGGGTGTCAGTAAAACAGTTGCAATTGTCTCTCAAGCATAACCAACTTGTCTATTCATACCAAACAGAAGCTTCTGAGGGCTTCTGGGGCTCTCAGTACCTTCCTACATATTTGCCTGGACTGAGGTTGCTGTTTTTTGGATCAACTTGAACAAAAAGAGGAGATACTAATGGTATATAGCTACTCCAGGATTGTCAAAAGCAGCCTATTACATGCAGGAGTTTGCCTACAATACTAAAAAAAGATGATAAAAGGAAAGTAAAAAGAACACACACATTTTTGGAAGTAATCTTTTGGAAACAATTAATTTAATTGGAGAAATAAAAAATATATGCATACTGCAACCGCCTAAACACTTATGGATTTGTTTTTATAGATGAAATCAGTGTTTTCCCCCAACAGTTATGGACTAGTTGGAGAAACAGATCAGAGGTAACAATTAAACACATGGGAAAAATAAGTTTAGGCATTATATAAAGAAGACTAGCTTGTTAAAATGAAAAAGGACCAAGTAGCATTGGAATAAAGGTATTCTTTTTAATTTGAATTATTTTATCATGGTAAAATTTGTTTAGCATTAATTATATCATCTTAACTTTTTTTTTTTTTTTTTTTTGAGATGGAGTCTCACTTTGTTGCCCAGGCTGGAGTGCAGTGGCTCAATCTCGGCTCACAGCAAGCTCCGCCTCCCTAGTTCACGCCATTCTCCTGCCTCAGCCTCTGGAGTAGCTAGGACTACAGGTGCCCGCCACCACGCCTGGCTAATTTTTTGTATTTTTCAGTAGAGACAGGGTTTCACCGTGGTCTCGATCTCCTGACCTTCTGATCTACCCACCTCGGCCTCCCAAAGTGCTGGGATTACAGGCGTGAGCCACCACACCTGGCCCGTGTCAACTATTTTTAAGTGTACAGTTCAGTGGTATTAAGCATGTTCACATTTTTGTGCAACCATCACAACACAGCAATCCATCTCTGGAAAATTGCATCTTCTCAAGTTGAAACTCTATACCCATTAAACACAATCTCCCCATTCCCACCTCTTCCAGCCACCATGCTATTTACTGACTCTACGAGTTCAACTGGTATAAATGAAACCACACATTATTTGCCTTTTTCTGTCTAGTTTATTCCACTAGCATAATGTCCTCAAAGGTTCATTCATGTTGTGCCATGTCAGAATTATTTCCTTTTAAGGATGAACAGTATCGATTGGAATTGTTTTTTTAATTCCAACTTTTATTGTAGGTTCAGAGAGTATGTGTGCAGATTTGCTACCGTGGTACATTGCATGTCTTGGGGATTTGAGGTACAGATTATTTCATCGCCCAGGTAATAAGCATAGTAACCTATAGGTAGTGTTTCAATCCTCACCCTCCTACCACCCACCATCCTCAGTAGATCCCCAGTGTCCATTGTTCCCTTCTTTGTGTTCACATCTACTCAATGTTTAGTTCACAATTATAAGTGAAAATGTGTGGTGTTTGGCTTCCTATTCTTGCTGACTCAAATGGTCAAATGGTACTTCTGTGTTAAGTTATTTGAGAAATCCCCAAACTACTTTCCAAAGGGGCTGAACTAATTTACATTTTCACC
Source organism: Theropithecus gelada (assembly GCF_003255815.1). NCBI lineage: Eukaryota > Metazoa > Chordata > Mammalia > Primates > Cercopithecidae > Theropithecus > Theropithecus gelada. The sequence goes on along the minus strand of NC_037689.1, from coordinate 67,134,275 downwards.
AGCAGTGTATAACCATTCCCTTTTCTCTGCAACCTCCCCGAAATCTGTTTGTTTTTGTTTTTGTTTTTGTTTTTGACTTTTTAATGATAGCCATTCTGACTGGTGTGAGATGGTATCTCACTGTGGTTTTGATTCGCAATTCCCTTATGCTTATTGATTTAGTACACTTTTTCATATGTTTGTTTGCTGTGTCTATGTCTTCTTTTAGAATTGTCTGTTCATGTCCTTTGCCCAATTCATAATGAGATTGTTTATTTGTTGCTTATTGATTTGCTTAAGTTCCTTATAGATTCTGGATATCAGACATTTGTCAGAAGCATAGTTTGCAAATATTTTCTTCCATTCTGTAGGTTGGTAAATTCCTTTGGGCAATATGGCCCTTTTAACAATATTAATTCTTCCTATCCACGCAGATGGCTTCCCTGATTAGCTGTATTCCTAGGTATTTTGCTCTTTTGTGGCTATTGTTAATGAAATTACATTCTTAATGTGGCTCTCAGCTTGAATGTCATTGATGTATAGAAATGCTAGTGATTTTTGTACTTATATTTAATATCCTGAAATCATGCTAGAATTGTTTATTGGTTCTAAAAGCCTTTGGGTTGAGTTCTTAGCCCTTTCTAAGTGTAGAATCACATCTTCAGTGGAGAGAGATAGTTTGACTTATTTTCATATTTTAATGCTTTTTGTTTTCTTCTCTTGCTTGACTGCTTTGTCTAGGATTTCAAGTACTATATTTAATGGGAGTGGTGATAGAGGACTTCCTTGTCTTGTTGTAGTTCTCAAGATGAATACTTCCAGCTTTTGCCAATTCAGTATGACATTGGCAGTCAGTTTGTCATAGGCAACTCTTATTATTTTCAGGTATGTTCCTTTGATGCCTAATCTTTTGAGGGTTTTTAATATGAAGTAATGCTGAATTTTATTTTATTGAAATCCTTCTCTGCATCTACTGAGATGATTATGTGCTTATTGGTTTTAGTTCCATTTATACAATGAATCAGATTCATTGATTTGGAGCAACCTTGCCTCCTAGGGAAAAAGCCGACTTGATTGTGGTGGATTAACTTTTTGGTTTAGTTTCCTAGGATTTTTTGATATTTTTTTCATCTATGTTCATCTAGAATATTGGCCTAAGGTTTTCTTTTGTCAATTTTGGTATCAAACTGTTTCTCAGTTTTGGTATGAAACTTCTAGGTTTGGGTGTCAGACTGTTCCCGGCCTCCTAAAATAAGTTTATGAGGAGTCTTTCTTCCTTGATTTTTTGGAATAGTTTTAGCAAGGTTGGTAACTGGCTCTTTTTCATACATGTGGTAGAATTAGACTGTGAGTCTGCCTGTTCCAGGGTTTTTCATAGTTGATGGATTTTTAAAATTACTTACTCTATTTTGGAACTTGTTATTGATCTGTTAAGTATTTCAATTTACAACTGTTTCAATCTTCGGAAGTTGTATGCTTTCAGGAATGTATCCATTTCTGCTAGGTTTTCTAGTTTATATGTATAGAAGTATTTGTGATAATTTCTGAGGGTCGTTTGTATTTCTATGGGGTTGGTGGTCATTTCTGATTGTGAATATTCTCACTTATTTTTCTATATTATTCTAACTGGTGGTCTATCAATCTTATTTATTCTTTCAAATAATCAGCTTTTTGTTTGGTTGATCATTTGTATGGTTTTTCACATCTCAATTTAATTAAGTTCTGTTCTTATTTTGGTTATCTCTTTTCTTCTGCAGCTTTCAGGTTTGTTTTCTTCTGTATTTCTTGTTCCTCTAGGCATGACGTGAGGTTTTTAACTTGAGATATTTCCAACTTTGCTGTTGGGTGTTTAATGCTGTAAACTTTCTTTTTAACATTGAATCTCCTGTAGATTCTGCTATGATGTAACTTTATTTTCATTGGTTTCAAATAATTTTTTGATTCCTACCTTAATTTCATTGTTTATCCAAAAGTCATTTAGGTGCAGATTAGTTACTTTCTATGTAAGTGCAGTTGATATGATTCTGGTTCTTTTGAAATTGTTAAGAATTACTTTTTGGCTTAGTGCATGGTCAATTTTTTAGTATGTACCATGTGCATATGAGAAAAATGTATATTCTGTTGTTACTGCATGGGGTGCTCTGTGGACGTCTGTTAGGTCCATTTGGTCTAGGTCCCAAATAGCTTTGTTAGTTTTCTGCCTTGATCTGTCTAATACTGTCAGTGGCATATTAACATCTCCCAATATTATTATATGACTGTTTAAGTCTCTTCATAGGTCTCTAAGAAACTGTTTTATAAATCTAGGTGTTCCAGTGTTGATTGTATATATATTTAGGATAGTTAAGTCTTCTTGTTGAATTGAATACTTTATCATTATGTAATTCCCTTCAGTTTTCTTTCTGATTTATGTTGGTTTAATGTCTGTTTTATCTGAAATAAGAATAGGAACTCCTGCTTTTTGTTGTTTTCTATTTGCTTGATAGATTTTTCTCCACCCATCTACATTAGGTCTATCAGTGTCATTGCATGTAAGATAGTTTTCTTGAAGGTAACATAAATTTGGGTCGTGTCTCTTTATCCAACTTACCGCTCTGTGCCTTTTAAGTGGGGGCATTTAGTCCTTTATATTGAAGGTTAATGTTATTATGTGCAGATTTGACCTTGTCACCATGTTGTGAACTGTTTGTTATGTGGATTTGATTGTGTCATTCCTTTATAGTGTTAACAATCTATGTCCTTTGTGTGTGTGTGTGTGTGTGTGTGTGTGTGTGTGTGTGTGTATGGGTGTTTGTCGTTGGCTGGTAATGGTTTTTTGTTTCCAAGTTTTTCACTCCCTTAAGGACGTCTTCTAAGATAGGTCTGGTGATAATAAATTCCCTTAGCATTTGTTTGTCTTACTTTACTTATGAAGCTTAGTTTGTCTGGATATGTTTTTTGGTTGGAAATTCTTTTTTTAAAAACTGGTGAATGTAGACCCCTAATCTCTTCTGCCTTGCAAGGTTTCTGCTGAGAGGTTCACTGTTATCCTGATGGGGTTGCTTTTTTAGGTGACATTCCCTTTATCTCTAGTTGCCTTTAATTTTTTTGCATTTATCTTGGAGAATCTGATGATTATGTGTCTTGCAGATAGACACCTTGTTTAGTATCTCACAAGGATTCTCTGCATTTCCTGAATTTTAATGCTGACCTCTCTAGCAAAGTAGGTCAAATTTTTGTGGACAATATCCTCAAATATGTTTTCCAAGTTGCTTGCTGTCTTTCCCTCTTAGAGATGCCTTTGAGTCTTAGGTTTTGTCTGTCTATATAAACCCATATTTCTTGGAAGTTTTGTTTATATTTTATTATTCTTTTAAATTTTTGTCTGACTGAGTTAATATGAAGAACTGGTCTGAGAACTCTGAGATTCTTTAACCAGCTTTGCTTATTTTTATGTTAATACTTCCAATTGAATTATTAATTCTTGCAGGAAAATTTTCAGCTCTGTCAGGTCAGTTTAGCTCTTTTTTAGAATAGCTATTTCACCTTTCATCTTTTCTATCATATTACTTGGCTCCTTAATTCCTTGGATTGTCTTTCAAATTTCTCCTGAATCTTGATGATCCATGATGCCATTCAGATTCTGAATTCTATGTCAACCTTTTCAGCCTGGTTAAGAACCGTTTCAGAAGAGCTAGTGTCATCATTTGGTCAAAAGTCATGGTGGCTTTCTGAGTTACCAGAGTTTTTGCACTGGTTGTTTCTCATATGTGTGGGCTGATGTTCCTTTAAACTCTGAAGTTTCTCTCCTTTGGATGGGGCTTTTTGCTTTTATATTGTTTAACAATTATTGTTATATCAATATATAAGCAAATAATATATTGTTTGCTAATCTATTGTTTGATATAAAAGCAAACAGCCCCATCAGGGTTCCACTGTGGTATAAATTGGGTTCAGTTGACTGGATTTGATTTTGCAGGATTTCAGGAAGCCGAGGCTAAACTTAGCACTCCTGGGCTGCATGCTCTAACACTTGGGTGGCTGGGACCAGGCCCATGGCTTTGTTCTCTGTCTCCTTGAAGCTAAGTATCTAATGTTCAGGAGGGATGAAGGTGTTTCCAGTCTATCAGTAACAACACTCTGATGTGGGGGTGATAGGAAAACAATTTCATTGGGTCAGTGGCTGTGAGGTCTGTACTCACATGTGCACGTCAGCCGTGGTTAAGTGGCAGCATGGCATAGTCCATGTGCACATGTACACTGGCAGCAGTGGAGTGTCAGTGGTGCAGTGTGGCAGCAGCTTTGCCTGGGTCTGCTTTCGTGTGTGCATCAGTGATGGCATGGGGCTGGTGTTCATGTGCATGCACACACCAGTGGGTGTGGTGGCAAGTTTCATGTGTGTGTGCCCACTGATGGCAGCTAGGCAGCAAGGTCTGTGTGTGTGCTTGTACCAGCAAAGCAGTGGGGGTATGTTGGGGGTGAGTGCCCATGGGGGCCCTTCTATGGAAGGTCTCTGATGATTAGGTGAAACTTGCCCGTAAAGGAGCTGTGGAAGTGGTAGTCACCACTTCCAGGGCTAAAGTGCCCTGGTTGGGCATGTGAGGGTGCACTGCAAGTGAGTATAACCATACAGGGACCTTGGGAAAGGGCAACAGACAGAGGAATGGTCAGGTCAGACTGGCTCTGTCCGTGGGCAAGATAATCAGGTTCTGTATAGATTCCAAAATTAACAAAGTCCAAAGGGGTGGTGAGTGTTATAGGATAAGCATCCTTGGCTGTGCTCCATTGCAGCGATTCCTATTCTAAACCCTCTGGTCCCTGCATGGACTGAGGTCTCATTTCCTGCCTATTTTCCAAGCAGTTCTCCCTGCCAGCTCAAATGTCTGTGGGGGTCATAGACTCTTTCACAGCTGGAATTCCCAAGGTACACAGCAGGATTGTGCTACTTCATGCCTATTTAACTCATCCTTTCCCCAGGAGGTGCTTGGGACCAGGAATGAGTATTGGTGCTCAGCATCCTCGTGCTGAGTTTCGAGATTCCTCTCCCTTCAGCCCAGGGGACAGGATCCTCCCTCCATCCACTCTGAATGTCTTCCTTGCAAAGAACTGCTTGAAGTGAGCTGGTCTTCTTGATGGTCTGGTCTCTTTACGGAGAAAGATTTCTTGGTTGCATCCAGTTGGCCATCTTGACTCTTTCTTCTGATTTGATTTTTATAAAATAAAAGCGTGTTTTCATATTACTGATATAAATGCATTGTTTTTTAAAATGCTCCTTCTGGAGTAGTTCTGGCTATATTTGACCGTGTCCATGTGTCCTGATCTATGGGATAATTCACAAACTGCTGAATATCTCCTGTTGCACAGTGCAGTACTGCCCCCTTGCAACTCCACTGCTGCTGGTGCACATATGCAAACAGGTTACGCCACACTGCCACTTGGCCACTGCTGATTTGCACACGTGAGGGCAGACCCTATAGCCATTGGCACAATGAAATGTTTTTTTCCATCACCCCTATCAGCACTGTTACTGGCTTATGCAGGGAAGTGGATGACCTTGAATAAAAAATTGAGAAGCAGTTAAAGGAAAAAACGATTGAATCCATCGTCTGTGATGTACAAGGTAGAGCTAAATGATCTGGTGCCCATACAGGTCTCCATGACAAGTACCTCCACCTAGTGTTCAGTGGCCAGTGTCTCTCTGTCTCATGGACCCATGGTTCCTACCTTCTAAGAGATTGGTACTTGGTCCACTCTGAGCACCTGCATGTGGAATATTATTTCGTTATCTTGTTGTGGGTTTTATTTCCAACAACGCCACTATCTTACTTTGTGTCCTGCATCCAGGCTTTAATTTTCTCACCTGGGAAATATGGGGATTGAAGCTTTTTCTCTGCTTTCCTCTAGTTTCTTCCTTTTAAGCCTTTCCTCTTCTTTTCTTCTTACATTTCTGTTTCTTCTTCTTCCCAAATTTATTTTTCTGAAAAACTTTCCTATTTTACAGTACTTATTTGTTATTTCTTTAATTAATTAAATTTTTAAATCAGCATACATATGTTTGTTGATACGTATGTACAACATATGTCTATGTTGTACAGTGTGTACAACATGATGTTTTGATATATGTATACATTGTGGAATGATTAAGTCAAGCGAATTAACATACACATCACCCCACATACTTAACACTTTTTATACTGAGAACATTTAAAATATACTTTCTTAGCAACTATGAAATGCAAAATACATTACTATTAACTATAGTCAACATGTACAATCGATTTCCAGACCTTATTTGTCCTATCTAAAGGAAACTCTGTACCCTTTGACCAACACTTTCCATTCACATGCCCTGTCTCATTCTCAGCCCCTAGTAAATACCATTCTACTATCTGAAAACAAAGATTTTCTTAATCAACAGACAATTCATTTAAAACATTTCCTGCTAAGGCATGAGGTCAGTGCACAATATTTGTTCATCCTAGAGTGAGTCATGTCTGCAGCACAACATTAAACATTCAAAGTCACCATTTAAATAGATTTGCTTGAATATTTAACTTTATTAAAACTTCATATTGATGTATGTCTAAACTAATGTTTTTATATTTTGTTCTGGGTTTTAAATTGGGTTAAGGAAGTTATTCAAGTGTGAATATTTAATTAATCAACCCATGTGCACAGTCTGCCAGTTTAGTCTGTTAATAATTTATTAGATATAAAACAATATTTATGGGGAAATAAATTTTTTTAAAAAAAGTGAAGGCCTCAAATAAACAAAATGTGCAAACAACAAATGTATTCTAATGTATGGGCATTCTAAAAAAGTTAGCAAAATCTTATAACAATTTCTTTTTATACCATAAAATCCTCTTTGGTTAAAGGCAAATATAAATGGCAGTTGAATTCATGAAGACACATGTGACAATCCTATTCATTTTAAATACAAAACTGTAACTTTCTGAAGTAGAAAAACAAAAACAACTTAAAATGAGTTACTTGTTCGATGACACCTTGGAGGAAAAAGAATGTGCAATTAGAAGGGTCACTGAGGATGCTTGAGAGTATTTTGTTAGGTTCACACAAATTTTGTTTACCCAAAACTGATGAGAGAACAGAAAATAAAATAATCTTACCCTCTAATTAAAGGATGAATGTGTTGATTGACCTATCCACAATTAAACAATGGCAAAATCTTGAGTCTGAACTGTCACAAGTAGTCTAATCAAGTAGGCCAAAAAGAGTTCTAGACATAAAGCCTGTTCAAAATATTAAATATCATTAAATATGTATAACATTTATTAGGAGTTGGACATACTCCCAAATCATTAAGGAGGTGTATTATCTTGGTAGCTATGGTACAGTTAAAAAAAGAGACAGAAAACTGTTGAGAATTTTCACAAAATCAGTTATTCAAATGGTTCTCTGAGATTTACATTTGATTTATATCATTTCCAACTTCCAGTGTTGGCACAAGATTAGTCCTGTGTCATAGTTTTCAGAAGCTTAAATAATAATCCACCATTTAAATAAATAATGATATTGATAAATTCAAACTCTTCACCTCATTGAACTCATGAAGATACTTCTTGTATTGTTGGGGTACCATTACCTGATCATGCTTAATACAATATTATGCACACAGTAAGAACTTAAACACTCATTCTATGAACTGGTTTATGTTAGGACTAAGATATTTAAGTTATAACTTTTTATTGAAAACAATAAGAAATGATAACCTTTCTTCTGAAGTCATAAATTTGTTAAAAAATTAAACAGGTAATTTAATTATTGAGTAGTAAGTAAAATATTACGTCAATTTAAAATGGTGGTTACCAAGGTGGTTTCACCTGCTGAGACAAACCATATTCTTAATGTCCGGAAAACATTGACTTAAATTAAGTGTTTTTAATTGTTCTAAGGAACAATCAGTGTTTATGCATATACAATGACATTAATTATTAAAATATTCTAATAATATAACAAAATGTATTCATTCAGTTTAATTTTAGTTCTATCACATAGATAGAACTACAATGTAGTCTTATATATACAAGGGAAGTGTGTGGGAGCATATTGAATGATGTTTACCAGGAAAAGCTAATTACCTATGGATGCTGTTTATGAAAATGATGGACATGAATGAGGCGATAATTATTAGTTTTTGGAAAAGCACCAAACTCATAACCTAAGCCCACAAATTTATTGAGTATACTTAATTTTTAGTCAACTATTTTAATTTGGAAGTAATCAGCATATACATGGCACTTGAGTTATAAGACATACAGAGAACAAGAGTTAAAATTGAGCAGAGAAAGATGGCCTAGAACCAGATTTTTTTAAATGCCATTGGGGGAGAGGGAGAGGAAACAGGAGAAAATGTTGTTATGGAAAGCAACAGAAAATAAAACTTAATTTGTTTTGTTTTCTGCAGAATACCTAGTGCCTAGAATGGTTACTGACTTAGAAAATAGTGTTAAATTTTTTGTTGAATAAGTGAATGAGTCTTAAGCTAAATGAGGTTGATTGTCCAAGGTGGTTTACATAGTGACAGTGAGAGGAAGAAAATTGTCTGAGTAAATTGCATGGGCCTTAAAGCACAAATAATTTTGTTCTAATAAGATAGAGAATAAACTATAATTGTGACCAAGGAGGATGCCAGGAGAAACATTAAACAGTCACCACTAAAAAGAACTTCAAATAAACAATGTTTTTTGAGAAAAGATGGAGACAGGAACATAGCAAGCATTTCAGATACTTTGAAGGTGAGAGATAGGGGAGGCATATTAGCAGAGATAAGAAAATACACAGTAGGCATTAGAGATGTGCAGCATATGAGGTGTCATTGTTTTCCTTAGTCATTGATTAAAAAAAAAAAAGATATGGTGAATTTAGTTTCAAAAATTTCTTTGAATTGGAGAAATCCGTGAGCTTTGGCTTTAATGCCCATAAGGCTTGTTTCTTCTAAGTGGGTAATGGAAGAGCTCAGAGAATGAATTTGATACATGACTGTCAATTGCTATATAGTGGCTAACTTTTTCATTCTTGAGATACATCACGTGTGGAATTTCTAAAAGTAAAAATAAATTCCACTATCCTCAAAGAAGTGATAATCAATTTTGTCGACAAGCAAATTAATAATTATTTCAGGCATCTTAAAACTTTATCCTGAATTTTACAGGATCATAGATAACCAACCTTCTCTTCATGTTATCTCCCATAGCACTTTGAACTATTTTTCTATTGCTTGTACTACAAAAGTAATTAAGGACAATGGTATGAGGAAAGGTGTGTTATATAATATAGCCAATACATTTACATCAAAATATGTAAGCACACAGAACCTTACATATAGGCACACCTGGAAAGATACATATACCCATCAACATGGATCACATATTTTTCCTGGTTGAAAAGAATATGCTGATTTATATTTTATCATTTTGCTTAAGTAGATAATACATTATCCACAAATAATATATACTGATTTTGGACTTAGAAAAATCTTTATGTTTAAAACTTAGACACCTATATTTTTAAATGTATAAAAATTATGATATCACCTATATTTTAAATGTATTAAAAGAAAATAACCATATACCCTGAAACATTAATGTTCTAATGATAGAAATTAACAAAAAGGCAAAACTTCTTAAGTAGCATGAGGAATGCAATTGTTGATTTATGAAAAAAATCACAATGTCACAAGGAACAGAAGTAACTTCACAAAATAAGTAACACTTAAGCTGAGCAATTTTAAATGGTAGGATTTTATAAAACATTTTGTTCTGAGTGATAGAATCAGGTAACTTTTTAGTAAATCTCTATGCTTTTCTGTCTTAAAAATTTAAAAACTATAATTGATATGCCAAGGGCTCCAATGAAAAAGTAGACAATATGAAAGAACTGATAATGTAAGCAGAGAAATATAAATTCTAAGAAAAAATAAAAAAGAGATGCCAAAAATCAAAACACTGTAACAGAAATGAAGAACGCCTTTGATGGGCTAATTAGTAGAGTAGACACACCTGAGGAAAGAATCAGCGAACCTGAGAATATGTCAATAGAAACTTCCAAAACTGAAAAGCAAAGAGAAAACAGAATGAAATAAGCAGAATAACATATCCAAGAACTGTGGGACAGCTACAAAAGGTGAACTATTCGTGAAGTGAGAAATCGGAAGAAAAAGAAAGAAAGGAAGAGAAGCAACATTTGAAGCAATAATAACTGAGAATTTCCCAAAATTAATGTTAGATATCAAACCACAGATCTAGAAAGCTCAGGAAACATTAAATAGAATGAATGGGGGCATGGAGGAACTATACCTAGGCATATCATATTGAAACTTCAAGAAGTAAAAGCTAAAGAATAAAATATTGAAGAAGTCAGGGGGAAAAAAAGGGAAACAATAAGAATTACACCTAACTTCTCAGAAGCTATGCAGGCAAGAAGAAAGTGGAGTGATATATTTGAAGTATTGAGAGAAAATAACATAATAACGTAGAAAATTTTTCAGGAGAAATAATAACAGCATGGATAATAGTATAGGGAAGTGGAAATAAGAATGAATACAGAGCAGATATAGTTGATCTGCCTACTAGAGAAGATATAACTAGTTTTGTGGAGAGTTGTGGCATTGTTAAAAAATTAAGCTGGCCGGGCGCGGTGGCTCAGGCCTGTAATCCCAGCACTTTGGGAGGCCGAGGCGGGCGGACCACGAGGTCAGGAGATCCAGACCACGGTGAAACGCCGTCTCTACTACAAAATACAAAAAATTAGCTGGGCACGGTGGCAGACACCTGTAGTCCCAGCTACTCGGGAGGCTGAGGCAGGAGAATGGCATGAACCCAGGAGGCGGAGCTTGCAGTGAGCCAAGATCGTGCCACTGCACTCCAGCATGGGCGACAGAGAGAGAATCCGTTAAAAAAAAAAAAAAAAAAAAAAAAAATTAAGCCAACAATATCAGATTTTCACCAATTTCGTTAGAATGAGAATCATTGCCTTAAGAGAACGGAACATCTGCAGTACGCATAGCACAAAGCTGTGCTTACCTCTCTGATGTTCCTTCCCAGTTTCCATTGCCTCATCTTTCCATTGCCCAAATTCTAAATACGGGCATTTCCCAAGATTCAGTACTAGCATCATATTTTCCTATGTTCTCTGACCTTTAAATATCTCCTATATTCTTACAGATTTAATAATGTGTAATACAAAGTTTTCTATTCCCAAATCCTTCTCTCTAGGCTAAATTTTTTTAAAGCTTTAGTCTGGGATATGCACAATATGTGGGATATTTCCTTCATAGCTCTGACCATCAGGTACTTCAATCAAAGTATTTCTAAAACCAAATATTTTCTTTCATGTTACAGCCATAGTCCCCATTAGATATCTCAATTTTCATTATATTGGATTTTTTTCTTTTTCCATCAACTTCTCCCTCATCCCACCTTTCTCATCACAATCATCTTATTCCAAGATGTTATGACCTCATGCATGAATCACTGCAATAGTCTTGTAACTGATCTCACCATCTGCAGTGTCTCCCCCAACCCATTCTATCCCATTATCTCCAGATTAATCTTGCTGAAAGTTTGCTTTGATAATGTTACTTTCCCTGTTCCAATTCACCAGTGACTCCCCACTGCTTATAGGATAATGTAGACCTCTCTTTCAAACTCAGAAAATGTTTTCTAACTCATTTTACAATTTATTCCAAAATTAATCACCTTCTCCAATGAAATTGGCCTATTCACTCCCTCCCCCGCAAAGTACTTTACACTTGCTCACCCTGATGGCTTCAGTAATGGCATTTTTGCCCTTTATTCCACCATCTAAACTCTACTAATCTTTTAGCCCATAGTTCAAAGCTCCTCTTATATGTGAAATATTAATTCAAACAAAGTTTGGCTAGTCCTTACTCTGTGATAGTATCTGTGCTGTCATTTAAGAATGTCATGATAAGAAATAGCACTTTTGGTCAGGTAACTTGTGTTCTAATAGTGGATATGAACAAAAAGGCAAAACTTTTTAAGTAGAATGGGGAATGCAATTGTTGGTTTATTAACAAATTACTAGATATCATAATAAAACAGGAATAACTTCACAAAAGAAGTAACATTTAAGCTGAGCATTTAAAAATGATAGGGGTTTAGAAAACACCAGCAAAAATATTAAAGGGACTAAGTAATTGTAACATAGAGTAATTCAAGGGTAGAAATAATGGTTGTCTTCAGATATTCAAATGGTGATTATGCATAAGACAGTCTTGTTCTGTATAGTTAGGCTTTGGCTATATTGAGTTTGAGGTTCCTGTATGAAATTCAAATGTAGATATTTAGTAGGTTGTTAAATATACAGTTCTGGAGGTCAAGAGTGTTGTTATTAACAACAATGAAGACATTTCTCATTCATTAAAAGAATTGGGGTCTACTATGAGTCCAGTACTTTAAAATATATTGAAATGTATTGTTTTGTTTTATCTTCACAACAAGGCTATGTGGTAGTTATTATTGTTCTCATTTAGCATGTGAGGAAATCGAGGTATAGAGAGAGATTTGAGAGTAGTCATCAGTGGTAGATGAGACATGATGTGAGTGAGATTGTTTAAGCTAACTGGTAAACTCACAGCACCATCGAATAGAAGTTTCTTCAATAGTAAAAATATTCTATAATCTGCCTTGTCCTATACAGGAGTCATTAGTCATATGTTGGTATTAAGCACTTAAAATATGGCCAATGTGACTAAGGAATTTAATATGTAATTATATTTATTTTAGTTAATACAGTTTAAATTGGGATAGACACTTGCGGCTAGCGACTACTGTACTGGACAGGGCAGGTAGAGTAGGGGGAGGTAGGGTTGTGTTAGAACTTGGAAGATGTCAAACTGCTAAGAGATGGGTAGGGGATTAAATCATTTGAAAGATACCTTTGGCCACCTCAGACTAAAGTGACTTATTTATCTGCAAACCTTTTCACCCATCTGCTTTCCACTTTGTTCATTTTGGACATAACATACACTGCTTGGTTCACAACTAATCACAACATAATCATTAGCAAATATAATGCAGAAAACATTTTTAAAATTTGAATCATGTTCAGTGCATAATATACTGTTAGTAATCTAAGACTCATTTCTACTTGATTGATTTGTTTTTGGTCCGAACCTGTTTGCAATCAGTTTTTGGAAGCAATTTAACTTTTATATATTGACAATTTGGGTCTGAGTAAGACAACAAGAATCTCAAAAAGTATAGAAATTGTATTCAAGGTAAATAAACAGTGGTGGAGTACAGACAGCTATATATGCTCTTAAAATTTTTTTAAATGCAAATCTTTAGGTAACATGCCAAAATCTTTCAATATTATGAATAATAATATGACAAATTTTGGTAGACTACATTAATTTCAGTGAGAATTATTATTTAGTAAACATACAATTGCAATTTTTTGAAGCAGTACTTTTTACCCCTTGGCATTTTGTTATTGTTACTCTGCAGTGATTCATAAAAACAATCACATTCTTCATCACTTTGTTGGAAGTTCTATCTTGCAATTAACAAAGGACAAAGAGCCCTTTTTTGAATTTTTTCCCATAGAGTTCCAGAAACTAAACTTATAGTGACACCACCAACTTATGCAGGTCAGGGGAACAATCTAGGTTTTATTATGATTTACTGTTAGTTAATACAAAACTATTGCTGTTTTCCTGAGTTTAAAACCTCAAAACTGAAAACTAAACCCACAGATGGTTTGCTGGGATTAAATTGTGACAAGAGGAGAGCTGCAGCAGTGTGACAAAATTAATGCAAACACTCTTACCCTTACCCTACCATGTAAGAGCGAGAGTATCCAACTACTGTGTGTTGAAGGGAGCAAATTGTTTTTATTATAATAGGAACACAATTTTAAACCAATTCTATATGTACTCTTTATTTGTGGTTAATCTATATTAATTGGAAGATTTAAACACTTTACAAATATGTCGTTGTGAAGTCTAATGATAAGCTTGAACATAATGATAGACTCTTGAGAAAAATTACACTCAATTTGGATGGTAAATTAGATCTTTCTGTCTATTCCTTCTCAGATTACCCCAGTGGGAAGAAAGTTAATCTGAAGTTTTTGTTTATATGACTAATACATGACCATGTGTGCAAATTCAGATAGTGGACTACATTTATTAGTTTTAAGTTATTTGGGATCATATATCATTACCCAAGTTTCAAGGAGATAACAATCATAAAAACATCTGGATTGAGAATGAAAACATCTCAGCCCTAGTCTTGATTTTGCCATAAACTGGATATGCGAACACAGCTAATAATCTGAACATTTTTTGGAGCAAATCTCATTCCTAAAATGAGGGGATTGGACTACAAGATAATCTTTAGGGTGCCTTCTGGCACTCTGAGTGTATCAGAGATAATATTTGGTAATTATTAATACAGAAAATTCAACTTAGTGAAATGTACCACCAAGCTTTTCCAGAGGTAATATTATGTGATGGCTAAAATAGTGAAGGTAAATTTTCTTCTGGCTACCACACATATGGGTTCTACTAACGGGAGCAATAGCTTAGACTTTGATTCTAAGACAGTACCAAAACCAGTTTAAAATTAACTATCCCATTGTCATGCTCAGCTAGAGGAAAAAGGTTGGCAAACCAGATTTACTAGTTTCTTTCTCTTTGATATATTACATAGGTTGCATGATTACAGAAATTTTAACTAAAATTGAAAGTTAAAAACAGAAATTAAGAATACAAATACCATTGTCCCATCCATTTAAAAAATAGTATGAATAAAAAATGTTGACATTCTTAAAGGAAACAAAATGTCAAGTGAAGTGAGAGCAATACTACACAGAAGAATGTTGCTACACTGCCACTTAGTGGTAGCCATGTGAAACTTAGTTGAGTGAATATGAATCCAAAACTAGTCTATTAATGAATTACTGGTAGTTCTTACTTCAGAGAATACGTCAATTGTAGCAGTGTTCCATAAAACAAAGTTAGATCAAGAGGACAGTATTTTACCAGTGTTTGAGTTATAAAACCAAAAATATAGTCTCATGGAAAGTGCTTTGGCAAGTGGACATAAAACAACAATTAAGCGTGAAATATATTTTAAGTATTTTCAAAGGGAAATAAGTCTTAAAGCAACAAAATAAACATCTTCTACTCAAAAGTCAGAAAATTATAACAGTGAAGTGAACATGCAAAATGTAATTGTAATTTTAACCTCAAAATATTTATTTCCAACATGCAGGTAATAATCTATGAAATAAAGATAGCTAAACATATTTTTTTGCCAGAGTCTTTAACTTGTTTCATATCTCCTTAACACTATTTTTATATATAAAATATTTACATTGGTCGGGCACGGTGGCTCAAGCCTGTAATCCCAGCACTTTGGGAGGCCAAGACAGGTGGATCACAAGGTCAGAAGATCGAGACCATCCTGGCTAACACGGTTAAACCCCGTCTCTACTAAAAAATACAAAAAACTAGCCGGGCGAGGTGGCAAGCGCCTGTAGTCCCAGCTACTCGGGAGGCTGAGACAGGAGAATGGTGTAAACCCAGGAGGCGGAGCTTGCAGTGAGCTGAAATCGAGCCACTGCACTCCAGCCTGGGTGACAGAGCAAGACTCCGTCTCAAAAAAAAAAAAAAAAAAAAAAAAATTTACATTGATTTGTTGCACACTTTAAGACTTAAAGCTTACTGGTATATCTGTAGTGTACATCTACTGATTTTTGTTCACACATACCCAATTCACCCTAATTACCAGGAAGTCATGATACTCAATATAGAAATTATAGGACCGCCTAAAAACATTAGCCAAAGTGGTTGACTCAAAATATGAAGGTATGAAAGAAGTCAGAATGTTAAGTGTAATTGTATTAGTCCCTTCTCACGTTGCTATAAAGAACTGCCTGAGAATGGGTAATTTATAAAGAAAAGAAGCTTAATTGCTCATAGTTCTACAGGCTGTATAGGAAGCATGGCTGGGGAGGCCTCAGGAAACTTACAATCACGGTGGAAGGCAAAAGGGAAGCCAGCAAGTCCTATATGGCTGGAGCAAGAGGAACAGAGAGCAAAGAGGGAAGTGCTACACGCTTTTAAACAACCAGATCTTATAAAAACTCAGTCACTATCATGAGAACAGTAAGGGAAAAATTCACCCCTATGATCTGATCACCTCCCACCAGCTCCCTCCCCCAACACTGAGGATTTCAATTCAACATGAGATTTGGGTGAGGACACAGAGCCAAACCATATCAGTAATTTACTGAAATGTTTTGACAATGCAGCTAAGATGTCAAAATTTAATAGAGAAATAAATAAATTGATTGATTAAAAAGCTTATAAATAAAAAGAAAAGAAAGAGCCTCTTTTTTGTCTGGCCACAAAGCTTCAAAAACAAGAGCCCAGACTTGGCAGCAGATATGTCTGCTGCTCTGTGGGAGAAATGTAGAGCATTGTAAAAAAAAAAAAAAGAAAAAAAGTAAAGCATTGTAGAAAAGTAATTAGAGACAAAAGAGAGAGAATGTATCCTGAAAGCATTATATTCCCTGGTTTGAGTCAGGTTCGAATTTTGGACATGTGGCTTTAACACATTTTTTGGATTATGTGAATTATACCGGTTTCTAGCTAATAACTCCACTTTACTTTTTTAAAGTTTGGGCTAGATTTCTGTTGCTAGCTTTTTTGACTCATTCTGAAGTATGTAGTGGGTATATGTTATTTCACGTCCAGTATCAATTTTAGTTCTGATAATAATCACCCGTACTCCAACAGAAGTAGATCTGTAGCCCCAAATAGTTTGAGAATGTTTATTTACTGCAATTTTTAAACTGTTTTTCTCTGTGTTTACAAAGTTGTGAGGTTAGCCTAGAAGCTACCTAAGATTATTCTTTCTTCCATACAGGCAAGAGAGATTCCTAAAACCGTTTAAGGTGCTAATTCCAGTTATCCTTAAGACAAGATCTTCCAGTGACCTAATCACAACTTGCTTAAGTTACTTTAAGTTGGGTTTCTGTTATAGCAATCAAAGGAATCCTTAACAAATGGAGACTTCTGACTGATAACATAAAATTTTGCTCAAACGTCTTGAAGGGAAAGAGTTAATATAGCATGTATATTACACGAAACACCTCATTTGTGCTTAGGAATGATCAGCTTCAATCGGTTGGAAAAAAATATGGCAGATTTTCTTTTTATTTCAATCAACTAAAAATATGACACTGATATTTAATCCAGAACTGAACACAATGGCTACAAAATACTAGTTGCTCAATTTTTAAAAAGTTCTCATGCTATTATGTTTTTAATCTACACAAATAAAATATGGATCTACTAAGTTCATTTTAGTTGTAAAAGTTTTGAGCACAAAGAAATAGAGTAGAATAAAAAAGTTCTGTGTCACTTCCCAGTAATTCCTACTTTTCTTTACAGAATAAACCAGTGCTAATAGTTTGGGATATATTGTTGAAGCCATTTATATAATCAATTGTATCTCAAGAAATCTTCATACATTAATATATATTTAAATGCAATATGCATCACATTTTATATATTTTTTTCCTCAGATGCAGGCTTTACATTAGGATGTGTGGTTATGTGGTGGCAGTTGAATAGGTGTAAACATCCTCGAATAGCAAAAAAAAAAAAAAAAAAAAGGTGGGGAGAGACACAGAGAGATTTTGGGTGTTGATAGTTTTTAGCTTATTTCCTTCCTGAGTAAAATTACTATCTGTTTCTCCTCTCTATTTCTGTTGTGGAGAAAGAGATTTACATCTGCCTTTTTTTTCTGTGAGTATTTTTTTTTTCTGATGTATCACAACAAAATCAAAAATATTAGGCACTTTCTTTCTTTAGAGATGACATCTCAAGTTTTTTCTGGACACAAATAATAATGCTGCCATTAACAACATTTTTTGCATATGGGGTAATGAGAGTGGAAATGTAATAAGAAAATGGTCATACATTGTTCTGAAAGTAAATGTTTAATCACTGCTTAACATCTATTTCTTTTCAGTCTGGAACCTTGAAAAGGTTCTCTCCATGAAATACTGTCACTTCTTTCAGAAAATGAATAAAATGAATAAAATCTCATACACAAAGGAATTTTGAAATAGTGGAAGTAAACAAATGAATAAAAAAAGACCAATAGTAAGAGGGCATAAATTTGCATTAAGGGTTCTAAGTTCTTTGCATTGTTTAGGACTTATACCCAGATATATACGCAGGCATTATTTTAAATAACTGCAAAATATCATAATAAAATTTAGAAAATATTTTGAAATTAATAAAAATTTAACATATAAAACAATGAGCTATAGCTAAAGTCATGATTGGAAGTAAATCTATAGCCTTAAATTCATATATTAGAAAAGAAGAAAGATTGGAATTTAATAATCTAAATAGTCATCTCAATAATTTGGAAAATAGAACAGTTAATTAAGCCAAAATCCAGTAAAAATAAGAATTATTTTGATTTTATACTTTTTTATTAACAATAAAGATTAAGATCAGAAGCTACTGAACTACAAAACATACACTAAGGAGTTTAAAAATGCAGAAGTTTTTTCTTTAAAAATAATTGATAATTACCTTTATGAATAAAGTAATTATCAAGATAAATAAAGACAAAAATGACAAGTTTAGGAATGTGACTGATCATGCAGACATTAAAAATATGAGAGGATAATATTAACAACATTAGGAATACATTTAAACATTCACACAAAATGGATAAATATCTCGAAAATTATACTGTACATGACTGACACAAGCACACAGAATGTCTGAATAGTTTTATATCTATTAAAATTCAATTCTGTAATTTGAAGTTTTCTACCACCAAAACTCCAGGCTTAGAAGACTTCACCAGTGAATTATTACAGACCACTGAGGAAAGAAAATGACACCAGTATTAACCTAAACATTTTATGAGAATAGAAAAAAATGAAGGACTTACTTTCTAATTAAAGTATGATGCCAAAATCTGACAAAAACATTACAAGAAAAGAAAAGAACATGCAAATATCCTTTAGGAACATGGAAGCAAAATCTAAAATATATTAGCAAGTCATATTAAATGATATATGAAAAGGTCACTATATCATAATCAAGTTGTTTATAATAGAAATTAAAAGTTGATTTAACATTAGAGAATTAACGTAAATCATTATGTTAAGAGTAAGGAAAAAATGTGAGAATCTCAATAGATGCAGAAAATTTATGGGATGCAATTCAACACTCATTCATGAACCAAATACTTAGCAACTAGAATTTCAATGGCAATTTATTAATATTTAAAAGAGTTTCTCCATAAACTTAAATATTTTTAATGATAAAATATTGATAATTTTTTGTGGAATTTGCATGAGGCAAAGAGGCAAACTGTAAACTCTTCTATTAAACATTGTACTTCATGTTTTAACCTTTGTAGTAATATGAGAAAGGAGAAATGAAAAGGATTGACAAAAGAAATAATACAGTTATTATTCACAGATGACATGGTTGAGTATGTAAAGTCTGAATAAATCTACATAAAAGATCATTAGAATTAATAGATGAATTCAGACTGCTAGCCACAAGGTCAATATACAAAAATCAATTGCATTTTATATACTGGCAACAGTTTAAAACAATGAAACAAATGGAGGAGTATAGCCTGTTCATAGATTGGAAGACAGTTACAGGAAAGGAATCCAGAGCCAGACCCCAAGAGAGGGTTCTTATAGCTCACACAAGAAAAAATTCAGGGTGAGTCCATAGAGTAAAAAATGAAAGCAAATGTATGTGGAAAGTAAAGGACTAGAAGAATGGCTACTCCATAGACAGAGCAGCCCTGAGGGCTGCTGGTTGCCCATTTGTATGGTTATTTCTTGATAATATGCTAAACAAGGGGTAGATTATTCCTGCCTTCCCTTTCTAGACCATATAGAGAAACTTCCTGATGTTGCCATAGCATTTATAAACTGTCGTGGCACTGGTGGGAGTGTAGCAGTGAGGACAACTAGAGGTCACTCTCATGGCCATCTTGGTTTAGGTGGGTTTTGGCTGGCTTTTATCAGCATGGTCTTTATGACCTGTATCTTGTGCTGACCTCCTATCTCATCCTGTGACTTAGAATGCCTTAACTGCCTGGGAAGGCAGCCAAGTAGGTCTCAGCCTCATTTTAGCCAGCTCCTATTTAAGATGGAGTTGCTCTGGTTCACATGCCTCTGACATTTCCCTCCTCCCTTTTACAAAAGAACCCTTCATCTTAAGGGTTGCAGAGGGGCAAAGATCCATCTTCTGTAACTTCTTCAGGCGGAATAAGGGCAATGATATTCCTGCCTAACTATTAGGGTCTCTTGTATTTAGGGTAGAGAGAAGTTCAGTCAGAAAACATCAGTATGGTGAGGGTCAGTCATGACTCTTGAGTTCCAAAAGGTGGTATCTGGAAGAGAAGGATTACAAAAAGAAGTAATACAGTTATTATTCACAGACAACATGGTTGAGTATGTAAAAGTATTTAAAAATCTGCATAAAAGATTATTAGAATTAACAGATGTATTAAGTGAGACTGCTAGCCACAAGGTCAATATACAAAAAATCAATTGCATTTTATACCCTAGCAACAGTTTTAAAAATAAAATAAATGGAGGAGTATAGCCTATTCATAGATTAGAAGACTGCATATATTAAAGATGTCAGTTCCTCTAAACTTCTCTGTCATATTCATCCAATCCCCATCAAAATTCTATTAGGTTTTGTGAAAATTAACAAGATAGTTTTCAAATCTATTTGGATAAATAGAGAACCAGAAATAATATAAGTGAAGGATGAACCAACAGATATCAAGACTCATTATACAGCTACAGTAAAGATGAGAGTGTGGGATTGAGGTGAAGACAGTCAAATAAATCATTTGAACAGTCTGGAGTTGTGAAATAGACAACACATATATGGACAGTTGATATATGTTAAAGATGGCTCTAAAGAGCGTGCATAAAGGATCATATTTTAAATAAATATGTTGACAACACTGTGGAGAAAAGTGAACCCATCTACACTGTTGGTGGGAATGTAAACTGATGTAGCTTCTGTGGAAAACAATATGGGCGATTACATAAAAAATTAAAAATAGAGTTGCCATTTGATCCTGTAATTCCTCTTTGGCATATATATGCCAAAAACAAAATTTGAAACCTGGATCACAAAAAGATCTGTGCAATCCCATGTTCATTGCACCATTATTTGCAATAGCCAAGATAATTAAAACACCTAGATATTCATTAATGGATGAATGGATAATGAAACTGTGGTTGATACATATAGCAGAGTATAATTTGGCCTTAAAAAAGGAGGAAATATTGACATTTGTGACAATATGGATGAAACTGGAGGGCATTTTGCGAAGTGAAATATGTCAGACACAGAAAGATAAGTACTGCATCATCTCACCTATGTGTGGTGTATGAAAGAGTGAAACCCAGAGAAGCAGAGAGTAGAATGGTCGTTTCCAGGGGCTAGCAGGGCAGGAAAATGAGGAAAAGTTGGTCAAAGGGGACAAGTTACAGTTATACAAAATAAAAAAATTCTAGAGATCAAGTGTGCAACATAGGGCCTATGATTAATAAAAATATATTGTATTCATAAAAAATTGCTGAGAGCGTAGATCTTATATTGAGTGCTCTTATCACAAAATCGGAAAAAAATTTAAAAAAAAAACAAATTAAATGGGGGAAACTTTTGGAAGTGGTGGTTGAATTTATTGCATTGATTGTGGTTATGGTTTTAGAGGTGTATAGTTATCTCTAAATACATCAAGTTGAATATGTTAAATATCTACAGCCTTATATATGTCAATATTATTTAAATAAAGTAGTTTAAAAACATGAATATTGGACTCTCACACAATACACAATAAAGCAATCGTAGGTTTACTATATATACGTAGTAAAGTTAAAACAATGAAAAATTCTAGTAGTATCACAGGAGAATATCTTTATTATCTTGAAGTAAATAAATATTTTATAAACAAGATAAAATAATGCTAACTATAAAAGAAACAGCTAGTTTAGACTCCACTAGTAAAAATGCATTGTTCAACAAGAGTTTAAAAAAAAAAAATCTAAACTAAATTACAGAGTGGGAGGAGATAGTTGTAAACAATGTAATGGAATAAAAAATATCAAGAACACACAAACCATGCCCATAACTCAATAAGAAATAGACAAACAATCCAAATTTAAAAAATAATAATCAAAAAGTATCAGCAAGCACTCCACAAAAGTAGATAGCCAAATGGATAATAAACATTAGAAGAATATGATTTCAATGGTTATCAGGAATGTCACAACTAGATACCACTACAAAATTATCATAATGGTTAAAATTAAAAATGAAAGAGTACTGGACTACTGTTCTCATGTATTTTTGGTCATTCTTGTGTTTTTAAGTTACTTTTAATTGGTACATAATAATTTTCCATAAGATAAAGCGTGATTTATTGATAGCTGTATACAATGTGTCATGATCAAATTCCGGTAATTGGCATATACATCGCCTCAAACATTTATTACTTATTTGTGTTGGGAACATTCAAAATCCTCTTTTCTAGCTATTAGAAAATATAGAATAAATGATTGTTAATCATAGTCACTCCACTTGTCAATTTTTCCTTTTGTTGCAATTGTTATTTGTGTCTTTGTCATGAAATCTTTGCCCTTTCCTATGTCCAGGATGGTATTGCCTAGGTTGTCTTCCAGGGTTTTTATAGCTTTGGGTTTTACATTTAAGTCTTTGATCCATTTTGAGTTGATTTTTGTGTTTGGTTTAAGGAAGGGGTCTAGCTTCAGTATTCTGCATATGTCTAGTCATTTATTCCAGCACCATTTATTGAATAGGGAATCTTTTCACCATTGCTGTTTTGGGGATCTGATTAAACTTACCAGCTTTGGCACAGCAAAATAAACCATCAACAGAATAAGCGGACAAGCTACAGAATGGGAGAAATTATTTGCCAACTGTGCATCTGACAAAGGTCTAATATCCAGCATCTATAAGGAACTTAAATTTATAAGAGAAAAGCAAACAACCCCAATAAAAAGTGGGCAAAGGACATAAACCGACACTTTTGAAAAGAAGACATACATGCAGCAAACAAGCATATGAAAAATGCTCAATATCACTGGTTATTACAGAAATGCAAATCAAAACCACAATGAGATACCATCTAACACCAGTCAGAATGGCTACTATTAAAAGCCAAATAATGATAGATTCTGGTGACGTTTTGGAGAAAAAGGATCACTTATACAATCTTGGTGGGAGTGTAAATTAGTTCAACCACTGTGGAAAGCAATATGACAATTCCTCAAAGAGCTAAAACCAAAACTACTATTTGACCTAGCAATCCCACTGCTGGGTATATACCCAGAGAAATATAAATTATTCTACCATAAATACATGCACATGAATGTTCATTGCAGCACTATTCACAATAGTGGAATCAACTTAAATGCCTATCAGCGACAGATTAGATAAAGAAAACAAGGCACATATACACCACGGAATGCTATGCAGCCATAGAAGAGAACAAGATCATACCTTTTGTGGGAACATGAATGTCGCTGGAGGCTATTATCCTTAGCAAACTAACACAGGAACAGAAAACCAAATACTGTGTATTCTCATTTATAAATGGGAGCTAAATAATAAGAACTTATGAACACAAATAAGAAAACAACAGACAATGGGGTCTACTTGAAGTGGAAGGGTGGGAGGAGGGAGAGAAAGAATAACTATTTGGTACTGGGTTTAATACCTGGGCAATTAAATAATATGTACAACAAACTCCTGTAACTTGTGTTTACCTGTGTAACAAACCTTCACATGTACCTCCAAACGTAAAATAAACGTTAAAAAATGAAAAAAAATTATAGTCACCATACAGTGCTCTAGATAACTAGAATTTATTCCTTTTACCTAGTTGTAACTTCCTATTTGTTAAACAACCTATCTCTATCACCCTCATTCCCTACTCTTCCCAGCTTCTAGTCACCACTGCTCTGTTCTCTACTTCTGTGAGATCAACTTATTTAGCTTCCACATATGAGTGAAAACAGGCGGTATTTATCGTTCTGTGCCTGGTTTACTTCACTTAACATTATCCTCCAGGCACATCTATTTTGCCAAAAATTGCAGGTTTTCATTTTTATGGCTGAATAGTATTCCACTGTGTATATATTCCACATTTTCTTTAATTTGTTAATCTGTTGATGAACACTTAGTTTGATTACATGGCTATTGGGAATAGTGCTGCAATAAACATGACAATGTAGAGATCTCTTTGACATACTGATTTCCTCTCTTTGGATATATATTCAACAGTGGGATTGACGGATAATATGGTAGTTCTATTTTTAGTTTTTGAGAAACCTCCATATTGTTTCCTGTAATGGATGTACTAATTTACATTTCTACCAACAGTATAAAAGAGTTCCCTTTACCCCACATCCTCAGCAGCATCATTTTTTTTTTTCTTTTTTCTTTTTTTTTTTTTTTTTTTTGTCTTTTTGAAAATAGCCATTTCAACTAGGGTGAGATCATATCTCACTGTGGTTTTGATTTGCATTTCCCTGGTGATTAGTGATACTGAGCATTTTTCAACTATTCCTTTGTCATTTTCAGATCTTCCTTTAATAAATGTCTATTTAGATCATTTACCCGTGGTAGAATCAGATTTTTATTATTTTACTGTTGTTTCAGATTCTTTGGTATTCTGGATATTAATTTTATTTCAGATGAAGAGGTTGTAAACATTTTCTCCCATTCTTTATGTTGTCTCTTCACTCTGTTGTTTCCTTTGCTGTGCAAAAGGTTTTTAGTCTCACATAATCCTATTTGTCTATTTTTACATTTGTTGCCTGTGGTTTTGAAGTCTTATCTGTAAAATCTTTGCCTAGACCAATGTCTTGAAGCATTTCCTCTATGTTTTCTTCTAGTACTCTCATAGACTTGGGCCTTACATTCAGGTTTTTAATCCATTTTGAGTTCATTTTTGTATATGTTAAGAGAAAGGGGTGCAGTTTCAATCTTTTGCTTATGGCTATCTAGTTTTTCCAGCAGTTTTAATGAAAGACAGTGCCCTTTTCTCAGTGTATGTTCTTGGTGTCCTTGTTGAAAATCAGATGGTTGCAAATATGTGGATTTATTTCTGGGTTTTCTATTATCTTCCATTGGTGTATGTGTCTATTTTTAATGACAGTACCATGTTGTTTGGTTACTATGGCTTTGTAGAATATTTTGAAATTAGGTAATGTATTGCCTCTAGCTTTGTTCTATTTGCTCAGGAAGGCATTGGCTTTTGGGTTTTTGTGGTTCTATGGAAATTTTATGGTTGCTTTTACTTGTGAAGATGTCATTGGTATTTTGATAGGCATTGCACTGAATTTGTAGGTCATTTTGGGTATTATAGTCATTTTAACAATATTAGTTCTTCCAATCCATAAATATGGATGCCTTTTCATTTATTTTTTCTCTTCAATTTATTTCATGAGAATTATATAATTTTCATTGAGTAGATCTTTTATATCATTGGTTAAATTTATTCCTAGATATGTTATTATTTTCAGTTGGCTATTTTAAATGGAATTATTTTATTGACTTATTTCTTTTTCAGTTACTTCTTTATGTGTGTATGAAAATTTTACCAATTTTTGTATGTTGATTTTGTGTCCAGCAACTTTACTGATTCTGTTTATCAGTTCTAAGAGTGTTTTGGTGGAGTCTTTAGTATTTTCTTTTTATAAGATCATGTCATCTGCAAATAAGGACTTTTTAAAGTTATTACACTTATGTGTATATGCATTTATTTGTTTATATTATTAATTGTGCATATATCATAGTTGTACATATTTATGGGGTACATGTGAAATTATGATACAAGCATGCAATGCATAATGATCAAATCACAGTAATTGGAATAACCATCACCTCAAGCATCTATCATTTCTTTGTGCTACAAACATTCCAATTCCACTCTTTTAGTTATTTTGAAATACACAAGTTACCTTTTACTATAGTCACCCTATCATGCTACCAAACACAAGATCTTATTCCCACTATCTAACTGTATTTTTGTATCAATTAACAATTCTCTTCTTATCCCCCCTCCCCACTACCCTTACCAGTCTTTGGAAACCATCATTCTACTCTATCTCAACATTTTTTAGTTCCCACATATGAAAGAGAACATGCAATATTTGTATTTCTGTGCCTGGCTTACCTCGTGTCACATAATATCCTCCAATTTCATTCATGTTGTTGCAAATGATGGAATTTTATTCATTTCTAGGGCTGAATAATATTCCATTGTGTATATATGCCACATTTTCCTTATCCATTCATTTGTTGATGGACAGTTAGGTTGATTACATATCTTGGCTATTGTGAACAGTGCTATAATAAACATGAGAGTACATATATCTCTTTAATGTACTGATTTTCTTGTTTTTTTTTTTTAAATATATACCCAGTGGTGGAACTGTTGAATCATATAGTAGCTCTATTTTTAGTTATTTGAGGTACCTCCATACTCTTCTCTATTGTGGTTTTACTGATTTATATTCTCACTAACAATATGTGAGGTTCTTCTTTCTCTGTATTTTCTGAAGCATATGGTTGTTTTGTTTTTTGTCTTTTGGAAAAAGTCACTTAACTAGAGAGAGATGATATCTAATTGTACTTGCAATTTTCATTTATCTGATGATTAGTGATGTTGAGAATATTTTTATATGCTGTTGGTCATTCATATGTCTTCTTTTGAGAAATGAATATTTGTATATTTTGCCGATTTTAAAATTGGATTTTTAAAATTTCATTTAAAAAATGAAATTTTTTTCCCCATTGAGTTGCTTCAGCTCTTTATGTATTCTGGTTATTAACTTCCTGTCAGATGGGTAGATGGCAAATATTTTCTCTCATTTGGTATGTTTTCTTTTTACTTTGTTGATTGTTTTCTTTGTTGTGTAGATGCCTTTTAGCTTGATGTTGCTGCATTTGCCCACTTTTGTTTAGGTGGCCTGTACTTTTTGAGGTATTACTCAAAAATTTTTCTCATCCCAATGTCTTGGAGAGTTTCCTCAATGTTTTCTTCTAGTAGTTACATAGTTTTTCATTTTTTATTTAAGCCTATAATCCATTTTGATTTGATGTGTATATGGCAAGAGATAGATGACTAGCTACATTTTTCCATATAGAAATACCCCACTTTTATCATTTTTATTTAATATAGTACCAGAAGTCCTAGTCAGAACAATTAGACCAAAGAAAGAAATAAAAGACATACAAAATTGAAAAGAAAGAAGTTAAATTATTCTGTTTGCAGATTATACTGTTTTATATTTAGAAAAATTTAAAGACTATTGGCCAGGCGCGGTGGCTCAAGCCTGTAATCCCAGCACTTTGGGAGGCCGAGATGGGCGGATCACAAGGTCAGGAGATCGAGACCATCCTGGCTAACCCGGTATAACCCCATCTCTACTAAAAAATACAAAAAACTAGCTGGGCGAGGTGGCGGGCGCCTGTAGTCCTAGCTACTCGGGAGGCTGAGGCAGGAGAATGGCGTAAACCCAAAAGGCGGAGTTGACAGTGAGCTGAGATCCGGCCACTGCACTCCAGTTTGGGCGACAGAGCGAGACTCCGTCTCAAAAAAAAAAAAAAAAAAGAAAAAGAAAAAGAAAAATTTAAAGACTATTAAAAAACAATTAGAACTAATAAATTCAGTAAAATTGCAGGATAAAAATCAATATAAAAAGTCAGTAGAATTTCCATATGCTAACAGGAAACAATAGAAAAATAATTTTATCTCATTTATTGTATCTATAAGTAAAATTAAAATATATCAGAATACACTTTACAAAAGAAGTGAAAGATCTCTACAATGAAAACTATAAAACATTGACAAAAGCAATTGAAGAAAACATGCAAAATTGGAAAATAGTCTATGTTTATTGATTGCAGGTATCAATACTTTTTCAATGGTCATATCACCTAAATAATCTATAGATTTTATGTGATACAAATGGTATTCTTCACAGAAATAAAAAAAAAAAAAATCTGAAATTTATACAGAACCTCAAAAGACCCAGAATAGCCAAAGCAATCCTGAGCAAAAAAATCAAAGCTCAACGCATCACATTATTTGATTTCAACATAACCCACAATGCTGTAGCAACCAGAACAGGAAAATCTTGCTATAGAAACAAACACATAGACCAGTGTAAGAGAACACAGAGCAAAGAAATAAATATACACAGTTACAGTCAATTCAACTATGAACATAGAATATTTCTTTATTTTTTACAAAGGCGCCAAGAGCAGACATTTAGAAATGACAGTGTCTTCAAATCATGATAACTTTATTTCTTCCTTTCCTATTAAGATGCTCTTTATTGTTGTATCTGGTGTAATCGCTTTGGCTAGGACTTCTATCACTATGTTGAATATGAATGGTGAAAGTAAGCATCCTTGTCTTGTTACAGTCCTGAGAAGAAAGGTTTACAGCTTTTATCTGTTTAGTACAATGTTAGCTGTAGGCTTGTTATACATGGACTTTATTGTGTTGAGATATGTTTCTTATATACCAAATTTGTTAAAAGTTTTTATGAAGGGATGTTGAATTTTATCAAATACTTTTTCTGCATCTATTGAGATGATAATATGGTTATTGTCCTTCATTCTGTTGCTTTGATGTATTAAATATATTGTGTTGTATATGTTGACCTATCCTTCCATCCCTGGGATACATCTCACTTGATCATGGTATATAATGTTTTTGATGTACTGTTGGATTTTGTGTGCTAGTATTTTGTTGAGGACTTTTGCATCTATATTTATCAGGTATATTGGCCTTTAGTTTAATTATTTGTGTATCCTTGTCTGGTTTTGGTATCAGAGTAACTCTGGTCTTGTAGAATTAGTTCAAAAAATTCCCTCCATTCACATTTTTTTGAACAGTTTGAGAGTTGATGTTAGGTTATCTGTAATTGTTTGTTATAATTCAGCTGGGAAGCCATCTGGTCTCGGAAATATCTGAAACTTTATGTTACTGATTCAGTCTTGTTATTTGTCTGTTCAAGTTTTCTATTTATTTCTTGTTCACAATTAATAAGTTTTTGTGAACAGAAATTTCTCCATTTTTTCTAGGTTTTCAAATTTTTTCATAATAGTCTTCAAAGATCCTTTGTATTTCTGTGACATCACTTGTAATATCTCTTTTATTATTTCTGATTTTATTTATTTGGTTCTTTTTGCTTTGTTAGTCTAGCTAGTGCTTTGTTGACGCTTTTGTCTTTTAAATTATTTTTTTCACTTTTTGGAAAATTTTTAGTTTTTATTTTATTTCTGCTTTGTTCTCTATTATTTCTTTTCTTATTTTTTTCCATTTTACTAATTTTTAGTTTGGTTAATTATTCCTTTTCTTGTTTCTTCAGATGCAGGATTAGATGGCTTATTTAAAAGTCTGCATACTTTTGTGATGTAGGAGTTTATTGCTATAAACTTTTATAATACTACTGCTAGGGCTGTGTCCTGTACTTTTTCATATTAGTACTCTCCTTTGTTTCAAAATAATTTTAAATTTTCTTCTTAATTTTTTCATTGATCCATTGGTAATTCAGGAGCATGTTTCTTAATTTACATGTTTTATACAGTCCAAAGTACTTACTGTCATTTATTTCTAGTTTTGTTCAATTATGATTAGAAAAGATACTTGATATGATTTTAATTTTAAAAATTTGTGATACTTGTTTTATGTCCTAACTAATTTTACAGTCTGTCCCAGAGAATGTTTCAAGTGCTAATGAGAAGAATGCATATTCTGCACCTGGTAAATAAAATGTTCTCTAAATGTCTGTTAGTTTCATATTGTCTATACTGCAGTTTTAAGTGAATATTTGTTGGTTTTCTGTCTAGATAATCTCTCCAATCTTGGGAGTGAGGTGTTAATGTCTCCAACTATTATTGTATTGGAGTCTAATGTCTCTCTTTAGATGTAATAATATTTGTTTTATATATCTTGGAGGTCCAGTGTTGGGTAAATATATATTTACAGTTGTTGCATCCTCTTGTTGAATTTATGTTTTTATTATTACATAACCATCTTCTTTGTCTATTTTAACAGCTTTTGGCTTAAAATCTATTTGGTCTGATATATGTATAGCTGATCTTATTCATTTTTGGTTTCTGTTTGTGGGAAATAACTTTTCTACACCTTTTGGTTTTAGTGTATGTATGTTGTTACAGGTTTACTGAGTTTCATGTAGACCGAATATAGTGGTGTCTTTTTTATTCACATAGTGTATATATATATATAGTTGATGGATTGTTAAGTTATATATATATATATATGTATATATAAAAAAGTATATATGTATATATACATACAGTATATTTATGTATATATGTACATACAGTATAAGTATATATATAAGTATATATATACACACACATACATATATATATATACACACACACACACACACATACATACTTTTATATATATATACACACACTTTTTTTGAGATGGATTATTACTCTGTGGCCCAGGCTGGAGTGCAGTGGCATGATCTCAGCTCATAGAACCTCTGCCTTCCAGGTTCAAGAGATTGTCCTGCCTTAGCCTCTCGAGCAGCTGGAAATACAGGCACGTACCACCACGCCTGGCTAATTTTTGTATTTTTAGTGGAAATGGGATTTCACCATGTTGGCCTGGCTGTTGTTGAACTCCTGGCCTCAAGTGATCAATCTGCCGCAGCCCCCAAAGTGCTGGAATTACAGGCATGAACCACTGTGCACAGCCTCAGTTTATATATTTTAATTGGAAATTTAATTTGCTAACACTCAATTTCATTATTGATAGGTTGGGACTTACTCCAGTCATTTTATTTTTTTAATTATTTTGCATAACTTTTGTTAATTTCTTTCTCTTATTGTTTATGTTTGCAGTTTGGTGGTTGTCTGTAGCAATAATATTTCATTTCTTTGTCTTTCTCATTTATGTTTCTGTCCTACCAGTCAGTTTTATAGCTTCTGTGTTTTTCTGATGTTTTAATGATGGTCAATATTGTCTTTTTACTTCAAGGAGTAGGATTCAAGCATTTATTTTAAGGCCAGTCTAGTGGTGATGAATTATCTTAGGCTTTACTTTTCTAGGAAACTTTATTGGTCCTTCATTTCTAAAGGAAAACTTTGTTGGACATAATACTCTTGGCAGTCAATTTGCTTTTCTTTGAGCTGTTTAAATATGTCATCCCATTTTCTCCTGGTCTGCAAAGTTTCTGCTGAGAAGTGTGAATTTCCTAATAGTGTTTGCCTTATATGCAAATTGATGTTTTTCTGTTGTTGTTTTTAGAATCATCTCTTAGTCTTTGACTTTTGACAGTTTGATTATAATGTACCTAGTGAGAATCTTTTTGAATTGAAACTCATTGAAGATCCTTAAGCAGCAGTTCCTGGGCAACTGGTCCTCAATCCACAGGGGTGCGCACCATGCATTGCAGCTCCACAGTTGGAGGGTTCAGCGTTGTTTCCTGCAGCAAGTTCTGGGCAGCCAGTTCTAGACACTGGATAGTGCACATGTATTCTACCTGAGTATTTGAGGCAGTCTTCCTGCTTTGCTGGGTAACTTACTACCTGGAGTGTACGATACTGCAATTCTAGTATGTGAATACTTAGACATAGAAATTATGAGTCTTGGAGTCAGTAACAGATATTATCAGTTTTTCAAAGTTATTTTGGTACGAGTTTGCACTTCTAGCAGTGTATCAGAGTTTTGGTTGCAAAACATACTTCTCAATACTTGCTGTTTTTCACCTTTTTTCATTTTAGTGAGTTCTAACTTTCATATTGTCTATGTTATTATTTTCCCTTTATAATACAAGTGTTTTGTGTCCTGATTAAGAAATATCTGCTTATCTCAGGTCATAAAGATGTTTTCTTAAAATTTCTTATAAAAGTTTTACTAGTTTACCATTCACATTTAGAGTTGCAATTCTTCTGCAACTGATTTTTGCGTACAGTATGAGGTAGGAGTCACGGTTCATTTTTTCTAACATAAATATCAAATTGACCCATCACCATTTATTGAAAAGCACACCATTTTCCCACGACCGTGCCATGTCACATTCTTAGTAAATCACATCAACCTACTCATGTGGGACTTTTCGCAGAAGTTTTCTTAGTTTTATTTTTCTATTATTGAACTGACACACAGTCTTAATGACTATGGTTCTCCTGACATCTAGTAGTTTAAATCCTCTAGCTTTGTTCTTCTTCAGGTTTGTTTTGGCATTTCTTGGTTTTTATTAATTTTCCTAGAAAACAAAGGCCAAAATAACTCTGGGATATTGGTTGGGTTTGCACTGAATGTTTACATTCACTTAAAGAGAACTTGCATATTTAAAATATTAAGTTTTCCAATACATAAGCAAGATAAATCTCTCTATTTATTTAGTTTTCTGTTTCTCTCACAATTATTATGTATTGTTTAGTATATATTTTTCACATTTTTATTATAATTATCCCTGAATATTAAAAGATTTTTGATGCTATTGTAAATGACAAATATTTTTAACATTTTATTTTATCATTGCTAAGTTATAGTATACAAAACCATAATTGGTCATTTTGTATATTGGCTTTGTATCCAGCAGTGCTCCCTAATTTTTGAAACATACTTTTACTTACCTTTCAATTTACTTTATGATTTTTAATATGTTTGGATGTACTACCTATTCTTGAACCATTATAATACTTTACATTTTCCACAAAACTTCTAACTTTTGCATAGATTCTGAAATTTATTGCTATAGAGTTGTACAGAATATTATTTTTAATTCTGCCATATTTTTTGTGTGGCATCTTTTTTTCAGATTATTTTTGTTTATTTTTCATATTGATCAAATTTGCCCATGTTTTGTCTTATATTGGTCTTTCCAGAAAAATATGTTTTCTACTGAACATCTCCAAATTTTTGATTTTGTAAAGTATTTTCATTATTTTCTACTCACTTTGGGTTTGCTTTTTGTGAATTTGTTGACTAACTTCTTATAAACTGTCTTAGTTTTTTTTCTTAATACTTCTTTGTTTATACACTCAAATATTTGCCAAGTAGATCACTTACTGCTGATATTAAAATAGATTGTATATGTTTTAAGAAAATTCCAGGTAGATAGAGATTTGGAAACTATACAATAATGTAAATTAATTTTGTTGTGTTCATCTAGGTCATTTTCTTATTTTCAGCTTTTATTTTAAGTTCAGGGGAACATATACAGGTTTGTTATACAGGTAAATATTTTCATGGGTGTTTGTTGTACAGATAATTTCTTTACCCGGGAATTATGTCTAGTATCTATTAGTTATTTTCCTTAATCTTTTCCTCCTTCTGCCATCCACCCTCCAGCAGAACCCTGTGTCCATTGTCCCCCACTGTGTGTCCACATGTTCTCATCACTTAGCTCCCACTTATAAGTGAGAGCATGCAGTATTTGGTTTTCTGTTCCTGTGTTAGTTTGCTAAAGATAATGGCATCCAGCTTTATTCATGTTCCTGCAAATGACAATATCTCGTTTTTTTGGTAGTGTTATATTCCATGGTATATACTGACCAAATTTTCTTTATCTAGTCTAACCACTGGTGGGAATTAATGTTGATTCCATCTCTTTGTTATTGTGAATAATGCTGTAATAAACTTACATATGCATGTATATTTGTGACACAACAATTTATATTCCTGTGGGCAAATACCTATTAATGGGATTGCTGGGTCAAATGGTAGTTCCGGTTTTTGGTGTTTGAGGAATTGCCACACTGTTTTCCACAACGGTTGAACTAATTTACACTTGCAACAACAGTCTGCAAGTATTCCTTTTTGTTTATCCTTACTAGCACCTGTTATTTTTTGACTTCTTAATAACAGTCATTCTGACTGGTGTTAGATGGTATCTCATTGTGGTCTTAAGTTACATTTCTCTAAAAATCAGAAATGCTGACCTTTTTTCATATGCTTGTTGGCCAAATCTATGCCTTCTTTTGAAAAGTGTCTGTTCATGCTTTGCCTACTTTTTAATGGGGTTATTTTCATCTTCTAATTTTGTTTAAGTTCCTTATAGATGCTTCATATTCTACTATTGTCAGATGTAGTTTGCAAAACTTTCCTCCCATTTTGTAGTTTGTCTGTTTAATCTGCTGATAGTTTCTTTTTTTTTTTTTTTGGAGACGAATTCTCACTCTGTCACCAGGCTACAGTGCAGTGGCACAATCTCAGCGGCTCACTGCAACATCTGCCTCCTGAGTTCAAGCAATTCTCCTGCCTCAGCCTCCTGAGTAGCTGGGATTACAGGCAGGTACCGTCATGCCCAACTAATTTTTGTATTTTTAGTAGAGATGGGAATTCACCATATTGGTCAGGATGGTCTCAATCTCCTGACCTCATGATCCTCCACCTCGGCCTCCCAAAGTGCTGGGATTACAGGCATGAGTCACTGTGCCTGGCCTGATAGTTTCTTTTGTTGTGCAGAAGCTCTTTAGTTTAATTAGGTCTTATTTGTAAATTTTTGCTTCTGTTGCAATTGCTTTTGGCATCTTCATCATGAAATCTTTACTAGCGTTTATGTCCAGAATTATGTTTTCTAGGTTGTTTTCCAGGGTCTTTATAGTTTTAGGTTTTACATTAAGTCTTTACTCCATCTTGAGTTGATTTTTTTTATATTGTATGAGGAAGGTGTCCAGTTTCAATCTTCTGCCTATGGCTAGCCATTTATTCCAGCATAATTTATTGAATAAGGAGTCTTTTCTCCATTGCTTATTTTTGTCAGAGCTTTGTCAAATATCTGAGGGTGATGAGGATTTGATCTTATTTCTGTGCTCTCTACTCTGTTCCATTGGTCTATGTACCTATTATTGTACCAGTCCCATGCTGTTTTGGTTACTGTAGCCCTGTAGTATAGTTTGAAGTTGAGTAGCATGATGCCTCCAGCTTAGGTTATTTATTTCTTTTGCTTATGAATACTTTCACTATTTGTGCACATTTTTGTTTCTGTATAAATTTTAAAATAAAATAATTTTTCTTACTTCTGTGGAGAATGTCATTGGCAGTTTGATAGGAATACCATTGATGTTAGGTTGTTAAATTAAAATTGCCATAACATTTTAATTTGGGCTTTTAGTGCTATAAATTTCCCTCTTAACATTGTCTTAGATGTGTCACAGAGATTCTAGTATATTGTTTTTTTTTCACATTAGGTTCAAATAGTTTCTTGATTTCTGTCTAAATTTCATTATTTACCCAGGAGCCATTCAAAAGCAGCTTATCCAACTTCCATATCATCTATGATTTTGAGTGAATTTCTTAGTTTTAATTTCTAATTTATTGAGCATTGGTCCTGGAGAGTGGTTATTATGATTTCAGTTATTTTGTATTTACTGAAGAATGTTTCTTGTTTGATTATGTTGTTGAATTTAGAGTATGTGCCATGCAATGATAAGAAGAATGTATGTGTTATGTTGCGTTCTGGTGGAGCATTTTGCAGATATCTATCTGATCCATTTGATCCAGTACTTCATTTAGGTCCTGAATATTTTTGTTAATTTTATATTTTCTAACTTGATGATCTGTCAAATACTGTCAGTGGGATTTTGAAGTATCCGACTATTATTGTGTGGTAGCCTAAGTTTCTGTAGGTCACTAAGAACTTGCTTTACAAATCTGCATACTCTTGTGTTTGGTGCATATATATTTAGGATAGTTAGGTCTTCTTGTTGAACTGAAACTTTTACCATTATGTAATGTCATTTGTTGTCTTTTTTGAACCTTGTTGGTTTAAAGTCTGTTTCATCTGATATTAAGATTGCAAACCCTGCTTTTTTCTGTTTTCTGTTGGCTTGGTAGGTTGTTCTCTATTCCTTTATTTTGAGCTTGTAGGTGTCATTGTATTTGAGATGAGTCTCTTGAATACAGCATAACATTGGGTCTTGGTACTTTATCCATCTTGCCACTCTGTGCCTTTTAATTAGG
The DNA here is from genome assembly GCF_003255815.1 of Theropithecus gelada. Taxonomy (NCBI): domain Eukaryota; kingdom Metazoa; phylum Chordata; class Mammalia; order Primates; family Cercopithecidae; genus Theropithecus; species Theropithecus gelada. Next base: position 67,098,246 of record NC_037689.1, on the reverse strand, counting down.
GCATTTAGCCTGTTTACATTCAAGGTTAGTATTGATATATGTGGATTTGATCTTGTCATCATTATGTTAGCAGGATGTTACACAGATGTATTTGTGTGGTTGTTTTAGTGTCATTGATCTGTGTAATTAAGTGTGCTTTTGTAGTGGCTGGAATGATCTTTCTTTTCCATGTTTAGTGATTCCTTCAAGAGCTCTTGAAAGACTGGTTTGGTGGTAATGAATTCTGTCAGCATTTGCTTGTCTAAAAAGGATTGTATTGTTTCTTTGTTTATGAATCTTAGTTGGGCCAGATATAAAACTCTTGATTGGAATTTAAAAAAAAAATAATGTTGAATATTAGGCCTCAATCTTTTCTGGGTTATAGGGTTTCTGCTGAGGGGTCTGCTGTTGTTCTGATAGACTTCCTTTTGTAAGTAACCTGACCTTTCTTTCTAGCTGCCTTTAAATTTTTTTTCTTTTATTTCAACCTTGAAGAACTGATGATTATGGATCTTTGGGATAATCTTCTTGTGGAGCATCTTACTAGGGTTCTCTGCATTTCCTGAGTTTCAGTGTTGGCCTCTCTAGCTAGGTTGGTGAAATTCTCATGGGTGATACCCTTAAATGTATTTTCCAAGTTGCTTCCATTCTCCTTGTCTTTTTCAGGGACTCCAAACAGTCATTTATTTGGATCTTTACATAATGCCATATTTTGCAGAGGTTTTATTCATTCATTTTCACTCTTTTTTCTCTATTCTTGTCTGACCATCCTATTTCAGAAAACAATTCTTCAAGCTCTGAGATTCTTTCTTCAGCTATATCTTTTCTGCTATTAATACTTGTGATTTCATTATGGATTTTTTAGTGTGTTTTTAAGCTCTATCATGTTGATTATGTTCTTCTCAATACTGGCTATTTTCTTTGTCAGCTCCTATATTGTTTTATCCTGATTCTTAACTTCCTTAGATTGAGTTTCAATGTACTTCTGCATCTCAATGATCTTCATTCTTGACCACATTCTGAATTTTATTTCTGTCATTTTAGCCATCTCTGCCCAGTTCAAAACCTTTGTTGGAGAGGCAGTGCAGTCATTTGGAGGACATACGGCACTCTGGCTTTTTAAGTTATAAGAGTTCCTATGTTAGTTATTTCTCATCTTTTGGGCTCATGTTCCTTCAATTTTTGATGTTGCTATTTTTTTATTCTATTCTATTTGATGACCTTGAGGGTTTGATTGTAGTATAAGTGGGTTCAGTTGACTGCTTTTATTTCTGGAAGATATTGGGGCAAGTCTCAGTTCACAATTCCTGGACCACATACTCTAACTCTGGCAGACTCGCATCAGGTCCCAACTTTGTTCTCTTTTTCTTTGATGTTAGAAACTTACTACACTGGTAGCAGGGGTTGGGGAGGTAAGGTGCTCTCAGATTGCTGGTCACTACACTCTGAAGGGTAGTGCCAGTCAAACCATTTTGTAGCGTGATGGCGGCAGGATCAATTCTTCCTCACATGTACTAGCAGCAACAGCAGTGGCAGTGTTGTAGGATGCATGTTTATTCATTGTGGCAAAGTACTAGCAGGTGCTGGGGTGCTTGCCTTTATGTGTGTGCTCACAGCAGTTGCAGAGACAGCAAGGCTTGGGGACCCCCCCACTGGCAACTTTGTACATGGTTGTGCTTGTGGTGTTGTTAGCATGGGGGCAGGGTGCTGATGGGTGCAAGTTCGTGTGTGCCCTGCGTGGCTGCCCAGAGTGGGGAAGAGTCCAGTTTTCTCCATGCCTGGTTTCACTCTAGGGGCACTGTTGGTGCCCTGGGGCAGTTCACCAGAAGGAGGAGGGCTGGTGGGCTTGGTACCAGCCAATGCTCTGGCTTCTGTGGAGGTACAGTGAAGTAGGGGTGGTGGAATGCGCTCCTGCCAGCAGTAAAGTCAGGAGAGGGTGCACATACACACATACCCTGGCTGGGCAGGGAAGGCAAAATACACACACACACACACACACACACACACACACGCAAAGCCATATGGGGAGTGGCCGTGGGCTCCAGGAAAGCTGCAGTGAGAGGGAAAGAATGGGGGTGCTAGTGTGTAGCCATGGGGGTTTCCCTGCTGGAGCTCTCTTTTGGTCATGTGGTAAGCTGGCACAGGACCTATGATGTGGGTCCCCAGGTCACCCAAGGTGACACTTCAAGCAAGCACAGCCAGGCTGGGTTTTTGGGAGAGACCAGAAGACCACTGGGTGTTCTGGTCAGTCTAATCTTGTCTGGTGGGTAAGACTGCTTTGCAGAGTTCAGGTCTGACAGTTTTCCTAAGGCTAAATTATGGGAGCCAGGATAGATGCCTCTGGCCATGCTTCACTACAGAGACTACTATGCCAAATTATCTGGGTTCCACCTCTGCTGGCATGCTGCCCCTACCACTTCTCTAAGCAGCTGTCCTTTCCAATTCATGTGTCCTTGATGGTCGAAGGGTTTCCTCTTGCCAGAATTCCAGATGCCCATGGTGAGAGTGGCTTGCTCTTTGTCTGTTCAACTCACCCATTTCTCTGGATTCATTGGCAGTCAGAAACAAATCCTGGTGTTTGGTAGCCCTGTGCAGAGTTCCCAGCTTTCTCCCCCTTCAGCCCAGCTTCTGTGTCTTCCGTCTGTCTAACCTCAGTGCTTTCCTTGTGAAGATCTGCTAGGAGTGCACCAGTCATCACGATCTCTCAGGGCCAGGTGTTGTTACACATAGATGCATCTAGTTGGCCATCTTGCTTCAATCCTAGTTTATTTTTATTGTAGGTAATCTTTAAAAAATTATCTTTCTCTGGAAGTGTTAAGATCTTCAGTTTATCATTGCTGATTTCAAATGGTTCACTTTTTAGAATAGTTTCCTTTATTTTACCCTACCCAACACGAATGATTGCCCTTATTCTAGAAACTTCACTTTCAGACACTCCCTTCAAATGACAGCTGGAACTTTTGTATTTATCTTACACATGTGTTAACTTGTCTTACATATTACATCTCATTGTTTCCTTGCTCAGTTTACTGTGGAATATTTAAAATATTATTTGTGAACAAACTAATTCACTTTTTAGCTGTCTCTTCTATTAACCCCATCCAATAAGCTTATAATTTTGAATATTTTCTTTGCTTTCAAGATATTATTTGTATGTGTTTGTAATCCAAGTTTCTCTAAGAATGTTCAAAATAATTATTTGTAAAATGTCTATTAACTTACTTTCTCTCCAATGTTTAATTGTTTTACTCGTTCAATGTAAGACCTCTCTTTCTCATAATGTTTGTTTTTCAGAAATATTTGGAGGTTATTAATTCTGTGCAAATATTTGTATTTGACATTTCCTTTTTGCTTGTATATTAACTATGTTTTCTGTTATTTTTAAACTGCAGTTTACCTTCAGTGTTTATATAGACACAGATCCTGCTTTCCAGTGAAATATGTCAGTAATTTAATTTCTAGGTATATGTACTCTGAACTTGTAAGTCAGTAGTTTTATGGGATATTGCTGTGTATTTCTGCTCCAAGTATGCACTTATTTTTTGGCTATGAAAACACACACATGCACACACACATAAACTTACACACACAGTTGTAGCTCAGGCTGCCATAAAATGTACCATATATAGAGTTACTGAAATACAAAAATTTATTTTCTCACAGTTTTAGAAGCTGAAAATATGACATTAGAGTGCCAGCAAGTTTTGGCAAGTACTGTCATACTGGATTGTTAATGGCTGTCTTCTCATTGTTCTCACATGGCATTTTCCTGGTTTATATATTTAGAGAGATAGAGAGACAGACAAAGAAGGAGAAAGAGAAATGTTCTCTTCTTATAAGGCCACAAATCCTATTAAATTATGATCCCATTTTTATAAACTCATTGAACATTAATTACCTCCACAAAGCCCAATTTCCAAATACAGTCACCTGCAGTGAGCACTTCAATATATGAGTTTTGGAGGGGTCACAATTCACTTCACAACACACATACACTATAATGTATTTTCAGAATAAACATGGAAGGATGCAGAGATTTACTGACATTGCTGTTCCAAATGCTGTTCCCCATTTAATTTTCTGATGGACTCTTTTCTATTTATTTTACATATTGACTCTGAAGAACTAGCTTCCTTAAAATCTGTTCCTATTTATACTGTTTGGAATTTAGATGATACTTCCTTGTATAACTGTTTCTTTATAGATTTCATCTACTTTCATTTTGTTGTGGATTTTTCAAACTGTCAAATTTGCTGTTAGTTTATTGTTGCTTTCATACACGGTTACTCTTTATTTGCATGCACTAATTTTGCCAGCATGACTCAGTTAGATGATTTAACTGAGGGCTAATTGAAAAATAATCTGACAGAGAATCCGTCATCTTCAAAATTAGTTAATTGTTATAGCTTAGAATAAAACGATCTGGGCACCCCTGGGGGTGACAATAACAAGATAAAAGACATCATATAGTAATTTAGATCATATGGTTTTCATTTTTTAGAAAAAAATTAGTGAACGTTAAGATGGTCAATTTGATGCAGTAAGAAAAAACGTCTCTCCCCAAGAGACCAGGCCATTGGGATGAACGGCTCACTGAAAACAGATCACGTTCAGTTGGAAAGCATTGAGAGTATATGGAAGGAGGACACAGACAGTGGGCTGAAGGGAGAAAAACTTTAGAACCCTTCACAAGGCTACTAAGCACCAGGACTCATTTCTCGCCTCCACTGTCTCCTGGGGAAGGGATAAGTTAAACAGGTGAGACATGGCGCAATCTTGCAACAGCACTCTGGAATCCTAGCTCTAGGAGACACAACGACCCCCACAGACAATTGAGATGTCAGAGATTGCTTTCTGGAGAGGTGCCAAACGCGGGACTACAACCTGTGTGAAACTCAGAGGATTTGACATGGGAATAGTGGCAGTGGAGTATGACAGGTACACCTATCCCCAAGACTCTCCATGCTGTTTTAGGTGGCATTGGACTCTGGTCTTTATTGGACTTGGACAGAGCAAGGAATTCTTACATGTGGAATGAGACAACTTCAATATCAGCATCTCCCTGTCTGTCGGAATATTTTGGGGACCCAACTTGGCCACACCTGCTTGCAATGCAGCCTCAGATGCTCAACCAGCATGCTTCCTGGAGGCTGTCCTCATAGTTCCTCCACCAGCAGACCATAGCTAACCATCAGAAAGTTCCAGAAGACCAAACACCGCTGATACACAACCAACCACCCACAGCATCCACCATCACAGCCTACATCCACTGCTTTGCCAACATACACCTGTACATGCCCCACCCCACTGCAGTGCTGGCACGTGTGTGTAAGCAGACTTTGCCTCCCCTCCCCCACAGGTACACTCCACTAACATACAGTTTCTGTCACCAGAACATGACCAGAGGCTGCTGCCCCACCCCTGCTGGCTCCTTAACTAGGCACCCTACCACATTGAAAACTGTGCACCTCACTGCACTGCTGCTTCTGGCACATGCCTGAAGATGAGACACTGCTGCCACTGCCCTTATGAAGTACTTTAGCTGGCACTTTCACTGGACTAGGATGACTTGCAAACTGGAAAAAATTTGAGCCTTCCAGTGCAGCAACTTCCTAAGCTTAATGGGCCATAGGATAAAGCTGGGGCTCCAGTATGAATATTCCGGGAATGTAGCAAACAACCCATCTCAGGAGTAATGAGTTGTCTTGCTCCCTTAAATTCCTGGAAATGAAGCCAATCAACTGAGCCCACCTTATAACACAACAAAAACTTCTAAGGGATCAAGGAATATAAAAACGAAAACCCAACTGAAAGGAAAGCAATAATTAAAGAAACATCAACCCACACATACAAAAAATAGCCAGAGTGCAAGAACTCTGGAAACTCAAAAAAGCCAGAATGTCTTCTTACTGCCAAATGACTGCACTAGTTCCCCAGACGTGGTTATTAACCAGGTTGAAATGACTGAAATGTCAGACACAGAATTCAAAATCTGTATAGTAATGAAGATCTAGATTCACGAGAAAGTTGAAACACAATCCAAGGAATCTAAGTAATCCAGTAGAAAGATACAAGGACCAAGCCAAATGCCCATCAATGATAGACTGGATAAAGAAAACATGGCACATATACACCATGGAATACTATGCAGCCATAAAAAGGATGAGTTCATGTCCTTTGCAGGGACATGGATGAAGCTGTAAACCATCACTCTCAGCAAACTAACCCAGAGACAGAAAACCAAACACTGCATGGTCTCACTCATAAGTGGGAGTTGAACAATGAGAACACATGGACGCAGGGAGGGGAACAACATACACTGGGGCTAGTCAGTGGGTGGGGGGCTAGGGGAGGGATAGTATTAGGAGAAATACTTAATGTAGATGATGGGTTGATGGGTGCAGCAAACCACCATGGCATATGTATACCTATGTAACAAACCTGCACATTCTGCACATGTATCCCAGAACCTAAAGTATATATGTAAAAAAGAAATAGTCATTTTAAGAAAGAATCAAACTGATGGGATAGAGCTAAATATCTCACTACAACAATTTCATAATACAATCACAATTATTCACAGTAGAATAGACCAAGTTGAGGAATGATTCTCAAAGTTTAAGTACTTGTTCTTCAAATCAATTCAGGCAGAAAAAATAAAAAATAATAAACAAAACATGTGAAAAATATGGGATTATATTAAGCTATTGAATATGTGACTCATTGGCATCCCCGACACAGATGGAGAGAAAACAAGAAACTTGAAAAACAAGTTTGAGATTGTTTTTTATAAAAATTACACCAACCCTGTCATAGAGACCAACATTCAAATTCAGGAAATGCAAAGAATATCTGCAAGATACTACACAAGGTGATCATACATAAGACACACAGTTATTAGATTCTCCAAGGTCAATAGAAAGGGAAATATATTAAAGGTAGCTAGAGAGAAGGGGCAGATCACCTACAAAGGAAGCCACATCAGGATAACAGTGGACTTTCAGCCAGAAACCCTACAAGCTGCAAAAGATTGGGGGCCTATATTTAGCATTTCTAAAGACAAGAAATTCCAGCTAAGAATTTAATATTCAGCCAAACTAAGCTTTATAAGCAAAAAAAAAAAGAAGATTCCTTTCCATTCTTTCAAGCAAATGCTAAGAAAATTTGCTACCAATGGATGTGTCTTATAAGAGTTCCTTAAGGCCGGGCATGGTGGCTCACGTCCATAATCCCAGCACTTTGGGAGACCGAGGTGGGCAGATAACCTTAAGTCAGCAGTTCAAGACCAGTCTGGACAACATGGTGAAACCTTGTCTCTACCAAAAATACAAAAATTAGCTGAGTGTGGTGGAGTGTGCCTGTAATTCCAGCTACTTAGGAAGCTGAGGTGGGAGAATTGCTTGAACACCTGGGAGGCGGAGGTTGCATTGAGCCAAGATTGCACCATTGCACTCCACCCTGGGCGTCAAGAGCAAAACTCTGTATCAAAAAAAAAAAAAAAAAAAAGGAGTTCCTTAAGAGAGTGCTAGATATGAAAATAAAATACCATTACTGACCACCACAAAAATATACGTAATGGACTAATGACACTATAAAGCAACTACACAACTAAGTCTGCATAATAACTGCTAACAACATGATGACAGAATCAAATACACACATACCAATATTAACTTTGAACATTATTGAGCTAAGTTCCCCACTTAAAAAACACAGAGGCTGGGCACGGTGGCTCAAGCCTGTAATCCCAGCACTTTGGGAGGCCAAGACGGGCGGATCACGAGGTCAGGAGATCGAGACCATCCTGGCTAACACGGTGAAACCCCGTCTCTATTAAGAAATACAAAAAACTAGCCAGGCGAGGTGGCGGGCGCCTGTAGTCCCAGCTACTCGGGAGGCTGAGGCCGGAGAATGGCGTGAACCCGGGAGGCGGAGCTTGCAGTGAGCTGAGATCCGGCCACTGCACTCCAGCCTGGGCTACAGAGCGAGACTCCGTCTCAAAAAAAAAAAAAAAAAAAAAAAAAAAAAAAAAAAAAAAAAAAAAAAACCACAGAGTGGGAAGTTGGATAAAGAAGAAAGACCCAACTGTGTGCTGCCTGCAAGAGAACTATCTCACATGGAATGACGCTCATAAGCTCAAAGTAAAGAGTTGGAGAAAAATCTACCAAGCTAATAGAAAACAAAGCAAAACAAAAAATAGGGGGTGCTATTCTCATTTCACACAAAACAAACTTTGAATGAACAATGATTATAAAAGACAAAGAAGGGCATTACATAACCGTAAATGCTTCAATTAAACAAAAATCCATAACTATCCTAAATATATATGCATGAAACACAGGAGCACCCAGATTCACAAAACAAGTTCTGAGAGAACTATAAAGAGACTTAGATAACTTCACTATAATAGTGGCAGACTTCAACACCACTCTGACAGTACTAAATGAAGCATTGGGACAGAAAACTAAAAAAAAAATATTTGAGACAGAAACTTGACCCTTTACCAAATGGACCTAACACACATCTAGAGAACTCTCCACCGTACAAGAATTGAATATACATTCTTCTCATCTGCACATGGTGAACATTCTAAAATCAACCACATAATCAGCCATAAAACATTTCTCAAAAAATTTTAAAAGGGCAAAATAATACCAACTACACTCTCACATTATGGTTCAATAAAAATAGAAATCAATAGTAAAAGATTGCTCAAAACCATACAATCACATGGAAGCAAAACAATCTGCTGCTGAATGACTTTTGGGTGAACAATAAAATTAAGGCAGAAATCAAGAAATTTTTTGCAAGTAAGGAAAGCAAAGATACAGCATATCAGAATCTCTGGAACACAACTAAAGTAGTATTCAGTGGAAAATTTATAGCACTAAATGCTCACATGAAGTAGTTAAAAATATCTCAAATTAACAACCAAAAGCACACCTAGTGGAATTAAAAAAACAAGAGCCAAGTAATGCCAAAGCTAGCAGAAGACAAGAAATATCCAAAATCGGAACTGAATTGAATAAAATTGAGATGAACAAAATTATAAAAAAGATCAACAACTAAAGTTTGTTGTTTGAAAGAATAAATAAGATTGATAAATCACTCACTACTTTAATAAAGAAAAAGAAGAGAATATCCAAATAAACACAATCAGAAATGACCAAGGGGACATTACCATCAACTTTGCAGAAATATTTAAAAAATTCTCAGATAGTATTATAAATACCTCTATGCACACAAACTAGAAAACCTACAAGAAATGGGTAAATTCCTAGAAACACAACCTCCCATTATTGAACCAGAAAGAAATTGAAATCCTGAATAGAGAGCAATGACTAGTTCCAAACTTGAATCAATAATAAAACGTTCACCAGCTGAAGAAAGTCTAAGAATAGATGGAGTCACAGCCAAATTCTACCAGATATATAAGGCAGTGTTGGTTACATTTCTACTGAAAATATTCCAAAAAAATTGGGGATAGACTCCCTCATAACTCATTTTCTGAGGACAGTTTCACTCTGACACCAAAATCTGTCAGAGACACAACAGCAAGTAGAAAACTTCAGGCCAATATTTTTCATGAGCATAGCAGCAAATATCCTCAAGTGAATACTACTGAAGTGAATTCAGGAGCACCAGAATAATACAAGAATGCTTACTTTCACCATTCCTATTCATCATAATAATTGGAAATTCTAGCCAAAGTAATTAGGAAGAGAAGAAAAGAAAATGAAGCCAAATAGTAAGACAGAAAGTCCAACTATCTCTGTTTGCAAATGACATGATTTCGTACCTAGAAAACAACATAGTCTCTGCTCAGCTTTCAATATCTGATTAACAACTTCATCTAAGTCTGAGAATACAAATTATTGTACAAGTATCATCAGCAATGACAATTTCCAACCTGTGAGTTAAATGACTAATGAAATCACACCCACAATAACCACACAAATATTAAAATACCTAGAAATATGGCTAACCAGAGAGGTGAAAGATCTTTAGAATGAGAATTATAAAACATCACTGAGAGAAATCAGAGATGACACAAACAAAAATGAAAATATTTTATGCTCATGGATAGAAATAATCAATATATTAATGTTAACATGGCCATACTGCTTAAAGCAATTTACATATTCAATTGTATATCTATCAAAACTACCAATGACATTTTTTACTGAATTAGAAAAAAAAACCTTCTAAAATTCATATGGAACCAAAAAAAAAAAGCCTAAACAGCCAAAGTAATCCTAAACAACAAACAACAACGAAAAACAACAAAGTGAAAGGTATCACATTACCCAACTTTAAACTGTGCTACAAGACTACAGTAACCTAAACAGCACGGTACTGGTACAAAAACAGACATATAGACCCTTGGAGCAGAATAGAGAGCCTTGATATAATGCTACACACCTCCAACCATCTGATCATCATCAAAGTCAACAAAAAGGCAATGGTAAAATGGCATTAAATAAATGGTGCTGGGATAACTGGCTAGTCATATGCAGAGGATTGTAACTGGACCTCCTTCATTTCACCAGATACAAAAATCAGCTTAGGGGGATTAAATACTTAAGTGTAAAACCTAAAACAAAAAAAAACACTAGAAGAAAACATAGGCAATAGCATTCCGGACACAGGCCCTGGCAAAGATTTTATGAAAGGCACCAAAAGAATTTGCAACAAAAGCAGAAATTAACAAATGGGACCTAATTAAACTAAAGAACTTCTGAGCTGCAGACAAAACTATCAACAGAGTAAATAAACAGCTTACGGAATGGGAGACCATATTAGCAAACTATGCATCTGACAAAGATCTAATGTTCAGAATACATAAATAACTTAAACAAATTAACAAGTAAAAAACAACTGCATTAAAAAGTGGGCAAAGGCCATGAACTGACACTTCTCAAAAGAAGACATACATGTGACCAACATCCACATGAAAAAAGTTCAATATCACTAATTATCAGAGAAATGCAAATCAAAACTACAATGAGATATCTTTTCTCAGCAGTCAGAATGGTTATTCTTAAAAAGTCAAAAAACAGCTGATACTGGTGAGGTTGCATAGAAAAGAGTATGCTTATGCACTATTGGCAGGAATGAAAATTAGGTTAATCACTCTGGAAAAACATTTTTGTGATTTCTTAATGAACTTAAAACAGAACTACCTTTGAACTCAGAAATCCTATTATTGATATATACCCATAGGAATTTAAGTCACTCTTCCATGAAAACATGTGCATGTGTTTCTTTCTTGCAGCACTCTTCACTATAGCAAAGACCTGGAATCAACCTAAATGCCCATCAACCATAGACTGAATAAAGTGATTGTGGTACATATACACCATAGAATAATATGCAGCCATAAAAAACAGCATAATAATGCCTTTTGCAGCAACATGAATGGACCCAGAGACTATTATCCTAAGAAAATTAATGCAGGAACAAAAAAACAAATACCACATTTTCTCACTTGTAGGTGGGAGCTAAACCTTGAGTGAATGTGGACACAAGAAAGGGAACAATAACAAGTAGGACCTATTTGAAAGTTGAGGATAGAAAGAGGGTGAAGATTAGAAAGCTGTATATTGGGTACTGTATTTTCTAACTCGGTGTTGAAATAATCTGTACACCAAACCCCCATGATATGCAACATACCTATATAACAAACAAGCACATATGCTTCTGAACCCCAAATAATAGGTAAAAATATCATTAAAAAATTAGGAGCTGTATGTATGCATTTATTTATATTTTTAATTTTTAATTTTGTGGGTAGAGTGTAGGTATATATATATATTTATTAGGTACATAAACATTCAGGGGTTAGTATCTTTTGAGTACCCATTTTTTAAATAGTGTTTTGTTATAGTTTTTCATGCATTAAACCAAATGAATTTATAGTCTATACTACAGAGAGAGATATTTATGTTTAATTGATTTACTGGATGGTATTTCCTTTCTCCTGAGATACAAGATCCAAGTACCCACTCTTGGGCTCTGGATCAGGGCTCCTTTCCAGTAACAAAACTAAAGGCAAGAAAATAAAAAAAAATAAGTGGAACTACATATAACTAAAAAGTTGCTCCACATCAAAGGAAGCAAACAGCAAAATGGAAAAGCAACCTATGGAATCAGAGAAGATGTTTGTAAACAACGTACTCAATAAGAAGTTAATGTCCAAAAATATAAAATTACAACTCAAAAGCAAAAAAATCCAAATACTCAATTAAAAAAGGGAAAATGACATGAATAGACATTTCTTAAGACATACAAATGACTAATAGGTATATAAAAACACATTCAGCATTACTACCCATCAGGGAAATGCACATCAAAAACACTATGATACATCAGCTCACACCTGTTAGAATGGCTATAATTTAAAAAGTTCATAGATAATAAGTGTTGGTTAGAATGTAAGGAAAAAAGAACTTTTATATACTGTTGGTAGAAAGGTATATTGGTACATCCATTATGGAAAACTGTATGGAGGTTGCTCAAACAATTAAAAATAGAACTATCATATGATCCAGCAATCCTATCTCTAGGTATATATATGAAGGAAATAAAATCACTATATTGAAGAGATATATTCAGTCCTATGTCCATTGCAGCATTATTCACAATAGCCAAAATGCGAAAACAACCAAAGTATCTGCCTATAGATGGAATGGATAATGATAATTTGATGTGTGTGTGTTTATAAAATTAAGCCTTATAAAAGAAGGAAATGTCTTTAATTTTCAGTGACCTGTAGATTTCAGTGTACACATTTTTTGTGAGATGTGTCATCTTATGTTTTTATTCTATTATGAATAATATTTTCAATTCATTTTTTCGATAGTTTATTGATAATATAAAGAAATACAATTTGTATTTTGCATATTGATCTTGAATCTTATAACTGTATTAAACTCACTAATAAGATTTAGCAATCTTTTTGTAGATTGTATAGAATTTTTTATGTACATTGTCATGTCATCTGTGAATAAATAAAGCTTTACATGCTTCTTTACAATCTGGAAGCCCTTTCCACCCCATTTCTTGCAATATTGCTTTGGGTAAAGCTTCTAGGACAATGTTGAACAGAAGTGGTGAAAGTGCACACATTATTCTGGTTTATGCTTTTTGTAAATAGCATACAGTTTTTCAACTATAAGTATGTGATATCTGTAGGTTTGTTGCAACTTTTAATCAGGAATGGATGTTGAATCCTTATGCACCTATTTGGATGATCATATGGATGCTCTGCATTAGGCTGTTAATATGTTTAATTTCATTGACTTATTTTTGACTGTTAAATAATCCTTGCAATCCTGGGATAAATCAACTTTGCCATGCTGTATTATTTTTTAATATGGAGTGATTAGGTTTCCTAAAGGTTAATACATTTTGCATAACTATTTATGAGTGATAGTTTTCTGTAATTTTCTTGTAGTATCTTTGTATAGCTTTGGTATCACTTGCCTCTTAGAATGCTGGCCTCCTAGAATGAGTTGGAATATATTATATCATCTTTCACTCTATTGAGTAATTCACATATATTTGCATGACTTATTTCTTATGTGTTTGATAGAATTTATGAGTAAAGCCATCTGTGCTTGTGATTTTCTTTGTGGGAAATTTTGTAACTGAAAATTCTATTTCTTTAATATATAAAAGTTTAGTCAGATTATCTATTATTATTCTTTTTTTTTTTTTTTGAAATGGAGTCTTGTGTGTCACAGAGACTGCAGTGCAGTGGCATGACCTCGGCTCACTGCAACCTCTGCCTCCCGGGTTCAAGTGATTCTCTTGCCTCAGCCTCCTCAGTAGCTGGAATTACAGGCACCCGCCACCACACCCGGCTAATTATTTGTATTTTCAGTAGAGACAGAGTTTCGCCATGTTGGCCAGGCTGGTCTCGAATTCCTGACCTCTAGTGATTTGCGTGCCTCCACTTCCCGAAGAGTTGGGATTACAGGCGTGAGCCAACACACTCAGTAATCCATTTATTCTTGAGTAAGCTTTGTACTTGATGTCTTTTAAGAAAATGTTTCTTATATTTAAATTATCAAATTAGCATGAATTTGTTGATATTCTTCTCTTATCCTTTTTAACATATTTAATATCTGTAGAATATGTAATGATATCATCCTTTTCCTTTCTGATATGAAAATTTGTGTCTTTTTTTCTGATAAGTCTGGCTAAAATTTTAAAGAACTAGATTTTGACTATATTGATACTCATTATTAATACTTGTTTGTTTTATTGATTTATTCTTTTATTCTCTTCATGTCTTTTCTACTCACATTGAGTTTACTGTATAACCTACTGTGTACTGATATTATACTACTTCACTTCTAGCATTACGACATTACAAAATTATACTTCTACTTCTCCCTTAGATTTTTGTCTTTTTAATTCTACATATGGTAAACCTAGGAATAATTTGTTATTAATTTGTTGATACAGTCAATTGTTTTTTAAAATTATAAATATAAATAATAAAAACTTTATATATTTAGTTATGTATTTCTTATTTCCAGTGCTCTTTCTCCATTTGTGTAGATCCATATTCTCTCTGTCATCATTTTCTTCTGCCTAAGGGACTTTCTTTAAATTTCTCATAATGTAGGTTTATTGGTAAACATTTTTTCCACATATTATATGTCTGAAAAAGTTTTAATCCTATCATTATTTTTGAAATAAATTTTTACTGGATAAAGAATTGCTGGCTGACTTTTTTTTTCATTTCAGAACTTAAAATATGTTTCTCCAATATATTTTATTTATTTATTTATTTATTTTTTTTTTTTTTTGAGACGGAGTCTCGCTCTGTCACCCAGGCTGGAGTGCAGTGGCCGGATCTCAGCTCACTGCAAGCTCTGCCTCCCGGGTTTACGCCATTCTCCGGCCTCAGCCTCCCGAGTAGCTGGGACTACAGGCGCCCGCCACCTCGCCCGGCTAGTTTTTTGTATTTCTTAATAGAGACGGGGTTTCACCGTGTTAGCCAGGATGGTCTCGATCTCCCAACCTCGTGATCCGCCCGTCTCGGCCTCCCAAAGTGCTGGGATTACAGGCTTGAGCCACCGCGCCCGGCTCCAACATATTTTAGCTTGCACTCTTTGTGATAAACAATCTGGTGCCATCTTATCTTTATTTCTTTGTACACAACAGTTCATTTCCCTATAGCTGTTTCCAAGATTTTTCCCTTTCTTACTGGTTGTTAGCAAGTTGATTATGATGTAGCTTGGCATAGGGTACTCATGTTTATTTTTTCTTGAGGTTCAGTTATTATCTTGAATTTGTTGGTTTATCGTATTTATCTTATTTGGAAAATGTTCAGCTCTTTATTTTTTATTTTTTTATTTTTTTCTCAGCCATTTCGTTCTTTCCTCTCTTTCAAAGGCTCTAATTACATGTATGGTTGGTCACTTAAAATTTTTCCAGAGTTTCATGATACCCTGTTTATTTTTTCTCATGCTTTTTTTCCCCCATGTGTTTCACTTTTGATAGATTATTTTGCTGTTTTGAATTTCACAATTTTTTTTTTACAATGCTTTATCTGCTATTAATGGAAGTGTAGTTTTAATCTTATGCATTATAGTTTTTATTTTTAAAAGTTCAATGTATAATTTTTCACATTATTAATTTTATACATTGGGTGATGTGCATATATATATAATTTTGTGGGACATGGTTAAATCATTTGGAAACAGGTTTACTCTTTTAGATCTTGCTTTTAAGCTAGGTTAGGCAGAATCCGAGTTTCATTTAATCTAGAGTTAATTCTTCCCCACTACTGGGGAAAAACCTTCCCAGGTACATTATCTTTTGTCTTCTGAATTATTATGTATTCCATTCAGAGTTTTGGAAACAGGCACTATTTTAAGAACTAAGTTAGCTCCAACCAGAGCTTCCTCTACTCTCTTCAATTAGCTTTTTCTTGGGATTGGATATTTTTCTCACATATATACACTAGTCTGTATTCACCTGATATTTGACAGGGAATGTTTGAAGATTTTTGGATTTCTCTCTCAGACATATTTCTCTTCTTAATAATCTGCTCAATGAACTCTAGCCACTTGGCTTAGGCAGAATCCTAGCTTCCTATTTTTATTTCAGATGGACTACCAGTCTTGGCCTGAGTTTGCCACCCTGTACAGAGCAATGGACTAGAACCTTTTTCATTCAGTAATCTCATACATTCATATTGTTATTTTGTCTGGTTTTTCAGTGCTTATAGGTGGAATTACCCTGTTACTTCATCGTAACATGAGGCAGAAGACCTGTACATTTTAATAAACTGTCTTCTGCTTTATCAAGATAATAAATAACTTATTTGTGGGATGGAAACATTGCCAGACAGCAAACTACAAGGTTCCATTAACCATCTCCACTGCAAGGGCAACCATTTAACAAATAGATACACAAGAAAAGCACCTTCATAAGAACGAATAATCAGGGGAGCACTTATAGTACCTGGTCTTAACATCATATCGCTGAAAGAGACGCTGAAGAGGTAGAAAAACCAGTACTGAATCACCAATGCCATCCCTCCCCTACCAACCGGCATCCATGGTGTGGTGCAGAAAATGATTCTGTGTGCTGGGAGAGGGGAAGTGCAGCAATTTTGAGACACTGAGCTCAATGCTTTCCTGTTATACCAGAAATAAAAACTGGACCAAACTCAGCTCCCACCCACCAATGGAGGGAGCATTTAAACCAGTCCTAGCCTGAGGGGAATTGCTTATCTCAGAGGTGGAAACCTGACCTCTCACAGACCTTATCACCATAGGATAAACTGCTCTAGACTCTAAAAAAATTTGAAAGACAGTCAAGGCCAAAGGACTGCAATGTTTAGGTGAGTCTTAGTGCTGAACTGAGCCAAGAACCAGTAGACAGGGGAACATGACCTACTGAAACACTAGATGGAGCAACTAAGGGAGTGCTGGCATTTCCAAAATCCTAGATTGCACAGCTTGCAGCTCCAAAAGAGACTCCTTTCTTCTGCTTGAGAAAAGGAGATGGAAGAATGGGGGAGACGTTGTCTTACATCTTGGATACTAGCTCATCAAAAGCAGGATAGGGCAACGGTGAGAGTCATTAGGTCCTCTTTCCAGGCCCTAGCAACCAGATGACATTTCCAGAGATACCCTGGGCAGCAAAAATGGAACAACATACTCTGCTGACTTGAGAGGAAGAACCTAGTTTTGCTAGAATTCATCATGGCTGACTTAAGACCCCCTGGGCCCAGAATAACCAGAAATGATACTAATACATCGAGGACCTTGGGTGAGGCTTTGAGACTTGCTGGCTTCAGGTGAGATTCAGCACATTTCCAGCTGTGGTGACTGTAGCAAGAGACTTCTTCTGTTTGACAAAGCAGAAGGAAAAATAAAGGTGACTTTGTCTTGCACCTTAGGTACTAACTTGGCCACAGAGGGATAGAACACCAAGCGATCATGTGGGTTTTCTGATTCCAGAACATGGCCCTTGGACATTTTAAGACCTGCTTAGGGCCAGAGGAGAGTCCACTGCCCAGAAGAGTGAGTCATAGGCCAGGCAGTATTCACCACAAGCTGACTGCAGAGCACTTGGGCCTTAAGGAAACATTGGTAGTAGTCTGGCAGTACTCCTTGGGAACCTGCTGTGGCAGTGGCCATGGGGTAAGACTCCTCTTTCTTTGGAAAGGAGAGGGAAGAGTGAGAAGGACTGCATCATCTGGCCTGAGTGCCAGCTCAGGAATAGTACAATAGAACACCAGGTAGATTTCCAATGTTTTTGACTCTAGTTCTTGGCACCTCTGGAACCACCTTGGTACCGTGGGAACCCCTGCGCTGAAGGAAAGAACACAGGCCTGACTGACTTTACAACCTGCTTACTATAGAGCCCCAGAGCCTTGAGAAAACTTAGGTAGTAGCCAGGTAGTGGTTATAGCAGGCCTTGAATGAGGCCCCGTGCTATGCTGGCTTAGGTCTGACCCAGCACTGTCATAGTAGTGATGGCCACAGGGGTGCTTGTGTCATTCCACCCCCAGATTTAGGTGGCTCAGGAGAGAAAGATATATACACACACACACACACACACACACACACACATATATAAAGGGGGAGAGAGAGAGAGAGAGAGGCTCTTTGGGAGGAAGTAAGGGAAGAGAACAAGAGTCTTTCCCCGGCAATCTAGAGAATTATCCCAGATCTTATACTAGAATATTAAGTTGAAACCTCTAGGAGTCTGCAAGAACCACAACATTACTGGGCTTGAAGTGCTCCCTAAAGCAGATACACATTAGATCACAACATCCCAGTACTTCTGAATATCTGGAAATCTTTCCCAGAGAGGATGGGTACAAACAAGCTCAGACAGTGAGGACTGCAATACTTAACTCTTAAATGCTCAGGCATCAAAGAACATCTACACATATCCAGACATTGCAGGAAAACACGACCTCACCAAATGACCTAAATAAGGCACAGGAACCAACCTTAGATAAACAGAGTCATGCGACCTTTCAGACAGATAATTGAAAGTACGTGTGTGGAGGAAACTCAAAGAAATTTCCTCCACACAAGTACTTTAGAATGCTATCAGATAAACTTAACAAAGAGATTGAAATAATTAAAAATAAATTAGCAGAAATTCTGGAGCTAAAATGCAATTGGCATACTGAAGAATGCATTCGTCTTTTTCTTTTCTTTTCTTTTCTTTTTTTTTTTTTTTTTTTTTTTTGAGACAGGCTGGAATGCAATGGCACAATCTCTGCTCACTGCAACCTCCCTCAGCCTCCCACATCCTCTTTCAATAGCAGAATTTATCGAATAGTAGAATGAATAACTTGAAGAGAGTCTATTTGTAAATATACAGTCAGAGGAGACAAAAGGAAAAATAATACTTAAACCAACAAAACATGCCTACAATTTAAAAGATAGCCTCAAAGGGCAAATTTAAGAGTTACTGGCCTTAAAGAGTAGGTAGAAAAAGTCATAGTGGTAGAAATTTTATTCAAAGGAATAATAACTGAGAACTTCCCAAACCTAGAGAATGATATCAATATCCAAGTACAAGAACGTTTTAGAACACCAAGCAGATTTAACCCAAAGAAGACTTTCTCAAAGCATTTAATAATCAAACTCTCAAAGGTCAAAGATAAAGAAAGGGTCCTAAAAGCAGCAAGAGAAAAGAAATAAATGACATGCAATGGAGCTCCAAAACATCTCGCAGTAGACTTTTTAGTGGAAGCCTTACAGTTCAGGAGAGAAGGAGAGAATGGCATGAGATATTTAAAATGCTGAAGGGAAAAAACAAACAAACAAACAAACAAACAAAAATTACCCTCTAATAGTATATCCAGGTAAAATATCCTTCAAACATGAAGGGGAAATAAAAACTCCCAGAGAAACAAAAGCTGATAACAACTTAACACTGTTCACACAAACAAACACTCAAAAAGAAAACTAATAAACTTGCCTTAACTTTGTCTCCTCTCTTTTTACCTTTTTCTTGTTTACATTTATATTTTCTTGTACTGACTATGTCTTGAAAAGTTGTAACTATTATTTATTTATTTATTTTGAGACAGAGTTTTGCTTTGTTGCCCAGAGGCGCTATCTGGGCTCACTGCAAGCTCCGCCTTGCAGGTTCACCCCATTCTCCCGCCTTAGCCTCCCGAGTAGCTGGGACTACAGGCACCCGCCACCATGCCTGGTTAATTTTTTGTATTTTTAGTAGAGACGGGGTTTCACCGTGTTAGTCAGGATGGTTGCGATCCCCTGACCTCGAGATCCGCTCACCTCAGCCTCCCAAAGTATTATTTTTGATTTTCTTTCATTCAGTCTTTGTACTTAAGAGTTGTTTACATGGCTCAGTTACAGTGTCATAATATTCTGTGTTTTTCTGTGTACTTATGATTACCAGTAAACTTTCTACCTTCAGGTGATTATTTAGTGCTCATTAATGTTTTCTTCTTTTTGATTGAAGTGTGTACCCTTTAGCATTTCTCGTAGGACGGGTTTGGTATTGACGAAATCGCTCAACTTTTGTTTGTCTGGGAAAATCTTTATTTCCCCTTCATATTTGAAGGATATTTTCACCTCATATATTATTCTAGGATGAAAGGCTTTTTTTTTTTTTCTTCAGCATTTTGAATATGTCATGTCATTATCTCCTGTTCTGTAAGTTTTTCATAAAAAATTTTGCAGCCATTTGTATTGGAACTCCATTGTATGTTGTAGGGATTTTGTTGTTGTTGTTGTTGTTGTTGTTGTTTCTTTACTCTTGCTGCTTTTAGAACCCTTTCTTTATTGTTGACCTTTGGGAGTTTGATTTTTAAATGCCTTGAAGTAGTCTTCTTTGGGTTAAATATGCTTGGTGTTCTGCTACCTACTTTTATTTGGATATTGATATCTTTAGGTTTGGGACATTCTCTGTTATTAACTCATTGAATGTACTTTCAACTCCTATCTCTTTGACTCTTCTTTAAGGTCAATACACCTTAGATTTGACCTTTTTAGGATATTTTCTAGATCATGCAGGCATGGTTCTTAGGTTTTTTTAAAATTTTTTTTGATCTCCCCTGACTGTGTATTTTTAAATATCCTTTCCTCAAGCTCACTAATTATTTCTTCTGTTTTATCCAATCTGCTACTGAAGAACTCCAATGCATTCCTCAGTACACCAATGGCAATCTTCAGCTCCAGAACTTCTGCTTGACTCTTTTCACCCCTGGTCAAGAGGAGTACTGGCCAGACTAACTATGTTCCCTTTAGGCCCAAGGTCTCTTAAGTCAGCTTGTGGTGAATGCCGCCTGGCCTGGTACTCACCCTTCAGGACAGTAGGCCTCTCCCTGGCCCAAGGCAGGTCCAAAAGTGTCATGTAAGAGTCAAGCCCTGGAATCAGGGACCCCAAGAGCCTGCTTGGTGCTCTATGCCCCTGTGGTGGTGTTGATACCTGCTTTTTTCAAGCAGCTTTGCCCCAAAGCCACGCAGGTGGTAATGTGCTGAGTCTCACCTGAAGCCAGCAAGTCTCAAAGGCCCACTAAGGCCTATGATGTAGTATCTGGGTATCATTGCTGGTTATTCAGGGCCCAAGACCTCTCCAGTTAGTAGATTATGAATGCTGCCATGACTGTGTTTGTTTGTTTGTTTGTTTGTTTAATCAGCAGTTTTTCCTGTGTCCCAGGGTATGTCTAGAAATGTCATATTGATACTTGAAACTGAAACAGGGGCCTCAAAAAAAAAAAAAAAAATGAGCCCTTTTAAGAGACAGGAGCTATGAAGACTGGTGTTAGGTGAGGGGTGATGCCAGCACTCCCTTCTCTGCCCAAGCTGGTGTGCCAGTATGATAAAGCAGTCAATTCAGCAAGAGGAATAACAATTTCAAATACATATTCACCCAAAACGGAAGCACCAAGATATATAAAGCAAATATTAATACTAAAGAGAGAGATAAACCCCAATATAATAATAGCTGAAGACTTTAACACCCCACTTTTATTACTGTATGGCTCTTCTAGAGAAAATCAAGAGACATGTCTGACTTAATCTGCAATACAGACCAAATGGATCTAATTGACATTTATAGAATATTTCTACCAAAATCTACAGAATATACTTTTTTTACCACATTGATTCTTCTCAAGTATAGACTATATGTTAGATCACAAACAAGTTTTAAAACATTCAAAAAAATGAAATAACATCAAGTATTTTCTCTTACTATGATGGACTAAAACTACACATTAATAACAAAGGCATTTTAGAATCTGTACGAGTAAATGAAAATTAAACAATATGCTCCTGAATGACCAGTGGATCAATGAAGAAATTAACAAGAAAATTTAAAAATGTCATGAATCAAATGATAATGGAAAACACCATACTTTTATTAGTCTGTTCTTGTGTAACTATAATTAAATACCTGAGACTGTGTAATTTAGATTTAAAAAAAAAGAGGTTAAATTGGCTCATGGCTCTTCAGGATGTAGAGAAAGCATATTGGCTTTTGATTCCAGGGAGGCTTCAGAAAACTTACAGTCAATAAACTTACAATAGAAGAAGGCATATGGAAAGCAGGCACATCTAACATGGCTGGTGCAGAAGAAAGAGAGCGTGGGGAGGTACCACACACTTTTAAATGACCAAACCTTATGAGTACTCTATCATGAGAACATCACGAAAGAGACTGTTCTCAGCTATTTATTAAAAAATCCACCCCCATGGGACCCACCTTCATTATTGAAGTTTACAATTGAACATGAGATTCAGGTGGGGAAACAAATCTAAACCACATCAATACCAAAACCTATGGGATACAGCAAAAGATGTACGAAGAGGGACGTTTGTATCTATAAATGCCGGCTTAAAAAAAGGAAAAAATCAAATAAACAATCTAATGATGAATATTAAAGAACTAGAAAAGCAACAGTAAGCCAAATTCAAAATTAGTGGTAGAAATAATAAAGATCTCAGTAGAAATAAATAAAATTGAAATAAAAAACAATACCAAAGAACAATGGAACTAAAATTGGTTTATTGAAAATTTCAACAAAAATGACAAATATCTACCCAGACTAAATAACAAAAAAAAAAGGAGATCCAAATTAATAAAATCAGAAGTGGAAAAGGAGACATTATAGCTGATACTGCAGAAATTCAAAGGATCATTAGTGGCTACTATGAATAACTATATGCCTCCAAAATTGGAAAATCTACAAGCAATGAAAAAATTCCTATATATATTCAACCTACTAAGATTGAACCAGGAAGAAATCCAAAACCTGAACAGACCAATAATAAGTAACAAGATAGAAGCTGAGTAAAGAGTCTCTCAGTGAAAAAACGCCTGAGACCTGATGGCATCACTGTCAAATTCTACCAAACACTTAAAGAAGAATTAATACCAATCCTCCTCAAACTATGCCAAAAGATAGAGGAGGAGGGAATATATCCAAACTCATTTTATGAGGCTAATATTACCCTGATACCAAAACCAGACAATGACACATCAATGAAAGAATACAAGCCAGTATTTCTGATAAATATTGATGTAAAATTGCTCAACAAAACACTAGCAAACTGTACTCATTAATACATTAGAAATATCATTCGTCATGACCAAGTGGGCTTTATCCCAGGGGTGCAAGTATGGTTCAACACACACAAATCTATCAACGTAATACATCATATCAACAGAAGGTGATTGATGTTGAAAAAGGGTTTGATGCAATTAAAAGTCCCCTCCTGGAAAACAAAACAAAAAACAAAACAAACTCATAAAACTAAGAAGAGAAGAAACATACCTCAACATAATTAAATCTATATATAGTAGGCCTATAGCTAGTATCTTACTGAATGGGTATAAACTAAAAGCCTTTCCTCTAAGATCTGGAACATGACAAAGATGTTCACTGTCACCCTTGTTATTCAATATAGTATTGGAAGTCCTAGCTAGAGTAGTCAGACAAGAGAGGGATATAAAAGGCATCCAAATTGGAAAGAAAGAAGTCCAACTATTCTTGTTTTCACATAATATGATGTTATATTTATAAAGACCTAAAGACTCCACACCAAATGTATTAGAACTCATAAACAAATTCAGTGAAGTTGTAGAATACAGATTCAAGTTACAAAAATAAGTAGCATTTATATATGACAACAGTGAGAAATGTGAATTAGATATTCAAAAAAACTTATTTACAGTAGCTACATAAAATTAAATACCTAGGAATTAACCAAAAAATAAATGATCTCCATAATAACAATTATAAAATACTGATGAAAGAAATTAAAGAGGACACCAAAAAATAGAAAAAAAAATCCATGTTCATAAATGGGAAGCATCAATAATGTTAAAATGTCCATTCTACCCAAAGCAATCTATAGATTCAATGCAGTCCTTCTCAAAATACCTATGACATTCCTCACTGAAACATAAAAACAAGTCTAAAATTTATATGGAATCCCAAAAGACCCAAAAAAGCCAAAGCTATACTAAGCAAAACTAACAAAACTGGAGGAATTAAATTACCTGACATCAAATTATACTGCATAGCTATTGTAACCAAAACAGCAGGTTACTGGCATAAAAACAGACACAGAGACCAATGAAATAGAACAGAGAATCCAGTAATAAATTCACACACTTACAGTGAATTTGTTTTTGACAAAGGTCCTATGAACATCCACTGGGGAAAACACCATCTCTTAAACAAATGGTGCTTGGAAATCTGGATATTCCTGTGCAGAATAAAACTAGACCCACAAATCTCAGCATATACAAAAGTCAAAGCAACATGGATTAAAGACTGAAATCTTATACCTTAAACTATGAAACTAATACAAGAAAACATTGGGTAAAATCTCCAGAACATTGATCTGGGCAAAACTTCTTGAGCAATATCCCCACAAGCACAGGCAACCAAAGCAAAAACGGACAAATTGGGTCGTATCAAATTTAAAAGCTTCCGCACAGCAAAAGTTATAATCAACAAAATTAAGAGAAAGCCTACAAAATGGAAGAAAATATTTGAAAACTATCCACCTGACAAGGGATTAATAACCAGAATATGCAAGAAGCTCACAAAACTCCCTGGTATACTGTTGATGGGAATATGAATTAGAATATCTACTATGGAGAATAGTTTGGAGGTTCCTCAAGAAACTAAAAATAGAGCTACGTATGATCCAGCAAGCCCGTTGTTGGGTGTATACCCACAAGAAATAAAATCAGTATATCAAAGCTATATCTGCACTCTCAAGTTTGTTGCAGATCTGTTCACAATAGTCAAGATTTGGAAGCAATTTGTGTCCATCAGCATAGTAATGGATAAAGAAAATGTGGCACATACACACAGTGGAGTACTATTTATCCATACAAAAGAATGATATCCTGTTATTTGAAACAACATGGATGCAAGTGGAGATCATTAAGTGGAATAAGCCAGACACAGAGAGACAAACATTGCATGTTCATTTTTTCATACGATATGAAATAAGCACATCATGGAGAATGAGTTATCCATTCTCTCAAGCATTTATCCTTTGAGTTACAAACAATTCTATTATACTCTTTAAGTTATTTAAAAACACACAATCAAGTTATCACTGATGATTACTTACTTGTGGGATCTAAAAGTCAAAAAATTGAACATCTAGAGAGTAGAGGAATAGTCACCTGATGCTGGGAAGTGTAGGGGTGTTGGTGGAGGAAGGAGGGGAAGTTAATGGGTACAAAAATAGAAGAATGAATGAGACCTACTAGTTGACAGCACAATAGTGTGACTACTGTCAATAATAACTTAATTATACATTTCAAAGTAACGTAAAGTGTATAATTGGATTGTTTTTAACTCAAAAATGGAAGTGGTTGAGGGAACGGATACCCCCTTCTCCACGATGTGAGTATGAATACATAGTACTTGATAGCAAAACAGAATCACTATAGTCAACATAATTTAATTATACATTTCAAAATAACTTGAAAAGTCTAATTTGATTGTTACACAAAGGATAAACACTTGAGCAGATATATACCCCATTTTCCAGGATGCGATTATGACATATTGCGTGCCTATATTAAAACATCTCATGTGTGCCATAAATATATACAGCTACTATATACCTCCAAAAATTAAAAGTAATAAAAAGATAATCAATAATAAAGGAATAGGGGTTACCTCAGGTAAAGAACATGTGAACTAAAAATATTTAATAGGAAGTTAGTGAAACAATAAAAAATAAAGAGCCAGACTATTGAAGCACAGTTGATTAAAAGCATGCTTTCAGCTTTTACAACTTTTCCCTGAGTTTTATTCATGTGTAGTATCTTACTGAGTTGAAAAAATCTCACTTGTAAGCTAGTAATCATTAGGAACATTTAACAGTAGAAGAGAAATTTTTGAAAGATAATGCTACTCAGTGCAATGTTAATTACTTGACTTGATTGTGGAACGGCCTCAGTCAATATTTTACATTGTTACTGCTGGGAAGATGATAAAGACGCTTTTTGCAGCATTAGTTAAGAAAAGTAAGGTTTAGATAATTCTGTCTTGCATTCTGAAAATTCTTTCAATACACAGCTGGCTACTGTAGTCTAGGTGTCAGTCATGTAATATCATGTAGAGAAGATGCTAAAATTATTGATCATCTTTGAAGCACCCTGTTATTTTCACGTGAGTCTTTCTGAATACAAAGGAATTACAAGCTCCTTTTTAACTAGCAATGATATTGCAATCTACTTTTACTTAAGCCCACAAACAGATAGTGTGGAAGAATTGTCTTCATGACTAATTTTTGTCAAACTATATTTAAAACTATATCAACAAATATGACATTTCATACTGCTCTGCAGGAAGCCTGTAAAATATGTTCATGATTTTAAACAGCAGGGAAGCATCCACTACAGGGATTAACTGGTAACATATGCCACTGCTGCTGAAATAATTTTTAATCCTGTTATACATTAATGTAGCATTTTTCTTCTGTTACAATAAGGCAGCCATCTGTGCTTTAACCTACTGGGAAACTGTGGATATACATATAAAAAGAGAAGAGAGAAAGAAAGGCAGATAGGCAGGAAATGTACATTTGTAAAGTTAGCATCTAAAGTCAAAATATTTTAAACACATTATTTAAGGAGTTTGATAGATATCTAAATAGTTTTCAACCACTAAATTGAAGCAACTACTTAACTACTAAATTAAAGCAACTGCTTTTTAATTTTTACATAAATAACTGCTCTTTACTTGTACTAAAGAGTTCTTCTTTACCCACCTATCTCTGAAAGGTAAATGTATATAATTGAGCCTGGAAACGTTTGTTATTGTTTTATAAAATATGCTTTTTTTTTTTTAACGAGTTAACCTTTTATTCTCCTTTGCATACATACTATTTGACATACAATAAATTTTAATATTATCTAGATACTGGAGATAATTATGAGCGACAAAGATTTAATACTGTAATAAAACATTTTATTTATTTATTTATTTATTTATTTTTTATTATTATTATACTTTAAGTTCTAGGGTACATGTGCATAACGTGCAGGTTTGTTACATATGTATACTTGTGCCATGTTGCTGTGCTGCACCCATCAACTTGTCAGCACCCAACAACTCGTCATTTACATCAGGTATAACTCTCAATGCAATCCCTCCCCCCTCCCCCCTCCCCATGATAGGCCCCGGTGTGTGATGTCCCCCTTCCCTAGTCCAAGTGATCTCATTGTTCAGTTCCCACCTATGAGTGAGAACATGCGGTGTTTGGTTTTCTGTTCTTGCGATAGTTTGCTAAGAATGATGGTTTCCAGCTGCATCCATGTCCCTACAAAGGACACAAACTCATCCTTTTCTATGGCTGCATAGTATTCCATGGTGTATATGTGCCACATTTTCTTAATCCAGTCTGTCACTGATGGACATTTGGGTTGATTCCAAGTCTTTGCTATTGTGAATAGTGCCGCAATGAACATACGTGTGCATGTGTCTTTATAGCAGCATGATTTATAATCCTTTGGGTATATACCCAGTAATGGGATGGCTGGGTCATATGGTACATCTAGCTCTAGATCCTTGAGGAATCACCATACTGTTTTCCATAATGGTTGAACTAGTTTACAATCCCACCAACAGTGTAAAAGTGTTCCTATTTCTCCACATCCTCTCCAGCACCTGTTGTTTCCTGACTTTTTAATGATCGCCATTCTAACTGGTGTGAGATGGTATCTCATTGTGGTTTTGATTGGCATTTCTCTGATGGCCAGTGATGATGAGCATTTTTTCATGTGTCTGTTGTCTGTATGAATGTCTTCTTTTGAGAAATGTCTGTTCATATCCTTTGCCCACTTTTTGATGGGGTTGTTTGTTTTTTTCTTGTAAATTTGTTTGAGTTCTTTGTAGGTTCTGGATATTAGCCCTTTGTCAGATGAGTAGATTGCAAAAATTTTCTCCCATTCTGTAGGATGCCTGTTCACTCTGATGGCTTTGCAATTGGCACTGACTCCCAAATACTCATAGAAGACAGTGTGGATGATCCAACAGCTGCTGTAATTCAAATGCAGTGTAACTGCATTTTAGATGCTTATTTTTAAAAGCAATGATTCAGAAGGCAGAAAGGGAGAAGGAGTAGTTAATTGTTAGCAACTTTTGCCAGTTATAAATGAACACTTGAACACTAGGGTGCTGAAATGGTAGTGTTTGGATTTTCACTGACCTGCCTCCTCTAGATAAAGCATAAAGAAGCACTTCCTCATATCTCACACGAGTATATGTTACTTTAATGGAAGGCAATATTCTTTACTAAAAGAAATATGTTACAAGGTAAGAAAGTCACAAGACTTAGGTTCCAGGACTTCTCTACCATATAAATATATACAATAACTTTATTATCCTGAACCTGTTTCTGCATTTACAAAGGAACACAATAGACTAAATTGTTGACTTTCAGCCTTTTTTTCAGAAGTTGAATATTTTGAAAACATCTTGCATAGGAACTTATTATGTAAAACCATGAAGTGTAAGCTGTTTTTATAAAACGGAATGAGTGACCCACAAGATCCTTCACCTTAGAGTGGAGGGAGAATTAGATAGAAAACGCATGAATTTGATTTATAAAACTACATATTAGTGGAAAATGGTAGTAGTTTTTTTTTTCTTTTCTTTTTTTTTTTTTTTTTTTTTTTTTTTTTTGGAAATCTCTACAGTCATTCATCTATAATGTCCATTATATAATTTACCAAAAATTTTAATCTGCATGAATATGTGCCGTATAATTAATATTAATCAACAATAGAAGCAGACCTGAATGTAAGCCAGATATTGGAGTTACCACACAAAGACTTTAAAACAGGTAGTATGTAATCATACTATGTAATCAAACAATATGTAATCCCAGCACTTTGGGAGGCCGAGGCGGGCGGATCACAAGGTCAGGAGATCGAGACCATCCTGGCTAACACGGTGAAACCCCGTCTCTACTAAAAATACAAAAAAATTAGCTGGGTGCGGTGGCAGGCGCCTGTAGTCCGAGCTACTCAGGCGGCTGAGGCAGGAGAATGGTGTGAACCCGGGAGGCGGAGCTTGCAGTGAGCTGAGATCGTGCCACTGCACTCCAGCCAGGGGGACAGAGGGAGACTCCGTCTCAAAAAAACAAAACAAAACAAAACAAACAAACAAAAAACAAACATAAAAAACAGGTAGTATACTTATGTTTAGGGATTTCTAGGACAATGTGAATATAACTGAGTAGACATGAGGAATTTGAGGAAAGAAAAGAAACCTTAAAATGAAAACCTTAGAAATAAAAGATGCAATATCCAAAATAAAATATATATATATTAGATAAACTTAAAGGAAGATTGGACGCCATACAATAAATAATCAGTGAACATGAAGAGTGACTAATAGAAATTAATGTAGCTGAAGGACAGTTAAAAATAGACTTAGAAAGTATAACTGAAGCTAGATAACCTGTGGAACAAGGTTATCTAGATTCCAGTCATCAAGTGATCTAAAATGTGTGTTACTGGAATCCCAGAAACAGAAAAGAGAACAATGGGGAAGAACACATTTGAGAAAATATTTGCAAAACATTTAAAAATATATTCAAAACTGAAAAGATCACCTACGCAGAACCAAAAGTGAAACTTGACATGTACTAGTGAAACTTCTGAAAACTCAAATATAAAGAGGAAATCTTCAAATCTACTAATGGAATGGTGGATGTATTAGTTGTATTAGTCTGTTATCTTGCTGCTATGAAGAAATACTTCAGACTGAATAATTTATAAATAAAAGAGATTTAATTGATTCACAGTTCCATATGGCTGGGAAGGCCTCAGGAAACTTACAATCGTGGCAGTAGGTGAAGGGGAAGCAAGGCACGTATTACATGGTGGCAGGTGAGAGGCAGAGAGAGAAGAGGAAATGCCACTCCTTTAAACCATCAGATTTTGTGAGAACTCACTATCATGAGAATAGCATGGGGAAAACTGTCTCCCTGATTTAATTACCTCCTGCTGAGTCCCTCCCACAATGTGAGGATCATAGGAACTACAAATCAAGATGAGATTTGGGTGGGGACACAGTCAAACCATATCATTCCACCCCTGACTCTTCCCAAATCTCATGTCCTCACAATTCAAAACACAATCATGCCTTTCCAACAGTTCCCCAAAGTCTTTGCTCATTCCAGCATTAACCCAAAAGTTCATGTCCAAAGGTGAGTCCTTTCTGCCTATGAGCCTGTAAAACTGAATGCAAGCTAGCTACTTCCCAGATACAATGGGGTCACAGGCATTGGGTAACTACACCTGTTCCAAATGGGAGAAATTGGCCAAAACAAAGAGGCTACAGGCCCCATGCAAGTCCAAAATACAATAGGGTAATCGTTAAACCTTAAAGTTCCAACATGATCTTCCTTGACTCCATGTCTCACAACCAGGTCATGCTGATGCCGTAGGCGGGCTCCCATAGCCTTGGGCAGCTCTGCCCTTGTCGCTTTGCAGGGTACAGTCCCCTCCCAGCTGCTTTTACATATGGCGTTGAGTGTCTGTGTCTTTTCCAGGCACACGGTGGAAGCTGTTGGTGGATCAACCATTCTGGAATCTGGAGAATGGCGGCCTTCTTCTCACAGCTCCACTAGGCAGTGCCCCAGTGGGGACTCTATGTGGGGACTTCAACCCCACGTTTCCCTTCCACACTGCCCTAGCAGAGGTTCTCCAAGCAGGCCCCACCCCTGCGGCAGACATTTGCCTGAACATCCAGGTATTTCCATACATCCTCTGAAATCCAGGCAGAGGTTCACAAACCTCAATTCTTGTCTTCTTCACACCCACAGGCCCGTCATCAAGTAGAAGCTTCCAGGGCTTGGGGCTTATACCCTCTGAAGCAATGACCTGAGATGTACCTTGACCACTTTCAGCCATGGCTGAAATGGCTGGGAGGCAGGGCACCAAGTCCCTAGGCTGCACACAGCAGGGGGGCCCTTGACCCACCCCAGGAAACCAGGTTGCCTTTCTAGGTCACTGGGCCTGTGATGGGAGGGGCAGCCATGAAGGTCTCTGACATGCCATGGAGACATTTTCCCCATTGTCTTGGTGATTGACCTTAGACTTCTGGTTACTTAAGCGAATTTCTGCATCAGGCCTGAATTTCTCCCCAGAAAATGAGCTTTTATTTTCTATGGCATGGTCAGGCTGCAAATTTTCCAAACTTTGATGCTCTGCTTCCTCTTGAATGCTTTGCCACTTAGAAATTTCTTCCAACAGATACCCTAAATCATCTCTCTCAAGTGCAAAGTTCCACAGATCTCTGGGGCAGTGGCAAAATGCCACCAGTCTCTTTGCATAGCAAGAGTGACCTTTACTCCAGTTCCCAACAAGTTCCTCATCTCCATCTGAGACCACCTCAGCCTGGACTTCATTGTTCATATCACTATCAGCATTTTGGTCAAAGCCATTCAACAAGACTCTAGGAAGTTTCAAACTTTCTCCCATCTTTCTGTCTTCTCCTGAAGACCTCTCTAGGAGGTTCCAAACTTTCTCACATTTTCCTGTCTTCTTCGGAGCCCTCCAAACTGTTCCAACCTCTGCCTGTTACCAATTTCCAAAGTTGTTTCTACATTTTTGGGTATCTTTGTAGAAGCACCCCACTCTCTGTGGTACCAATTTACCGTATTAATATGTTTTCACAGTGCTATGAAGAAATACCTGAGACTGGGTAATCGACTCACCACTCCACATGGCTGGGGAGGCCCCAGGAAACTTACAATCATGGAAGAAGGGGCACAAAACACATTCTTCTTCCTGTGGAGGCAGAAGAGAGAAGTGCTGAGCAAAGGAGAAAAAGCCCTTTATGAAACCATCAGATCTCATGGGAACTCACTCACTATCACAGGAACAGCATGAGGGAAACTGCCCCCATGATTCAATTATCTCCCACCAGGTCCCTCCCACGACACATGAGGGCTATGGGGATTACAATTCAAGATGAGATTTGGGTGGGGACACAGCCAAACCATATCATTGGGGATCATTTATATTGAAAGAAGCAATAAAATTCAAGGTGAGAATTGGGCGGGGACATAGCCAAACCATATCAGTGGGGATCATGTATATAAAAAGAAGTAATAATATAAATTAATATGATATAGTAATTCTTACATAAATAATTCTTAATAATTTTAGTGGAAATAATGAAAGCCAAAAGTCAATGTAATGCCATATTTCAAATGCTAAAAAAAAAGTGTCAACTTAGAATTCTATATCTAAAGAAAATGCCTTTCAAGTAGGAAGACAGTTTATAGATATTTTTAGAAAAAGAAATCGTTCTAAAATGTACCCCCAGTACACCTACACTAAAATAAATCTCTAAGCTGCTTCTTCTGGCATAAGAGACAAAGGTAACTGTTTGAAATTAAGATCTACATGTATGAATAAAGATTACTTGAAATGATAAGTACATGGGTAAATATAAGACTGTTTCCCTTCTTGTCACTAATTCTTTGATTCCTACTAGATCAAAGAAGTAAGTTTAGCAAAGTCAAAAATACAAGATCAATATATGAATATTAATTGTATTTTTATAGAGTAGAAAAGAATAACTGGAAATGAAAACTTTTTAAATTGCAATACACAATAGTATTGAAATGCCATGGAATACATAGGAAAAAAATCTCTCAATATAAGTTCAATATTTGTGTGATGGAAACTATTAAACATTGATGAGAGAAACTAAAAGAAAACTAAATAAATGCAGAAATATGCTCTCTTCGTGTAATAGAAGACTCAATAATGTTAGCAAATGCATCTTCCCTAAATTGATCTATAGATTTAAGTCTACTCCAATAAAAACATTATGAGGTATTTTTTAAGAAGTTGACAAAATTGTTGTAAAAATTTACATGTAAAAAACAAATTATCTTAAATAGTCAAGACCATTTGAATAAGATGTGAAAAGTAGCTCAAGCTATATAATTTCAAGATATAAAAGTAAGACAATAAAGGAAGTATAACATTAGCATAAGTATAGACATATAGATAATTGATAAACATACAACGTCTAGAAGTAGACCTTTTCCATATACCGTGAATTAATTTATAACAAAGTTAGCAAGGTTCTTGAAAGGAAAATGACTAGTCTTTCAAATAGTTTGTGTTGGGAATGATATCAACAAAGATGGCTGACTAGAGTTTTCTGTTTCTAGTCCCCCCACCCTCACAAAAAGTAAGTAAATCAATGTACATTTTGACTGCAGTTACAGAAGAATTGTGCCAGAGAACACCAGGAGAACAGCAAAATGCTTGTGGAGCACATAAGCTCAGGATAACTTCATAGGCATGGGAGCAAGTCATCCTGCCTTTGCCACATTGTCTTCCCCAACAGGATCATATTCGAGCTGTAGGGACCTCTTTTTTAATAGAAAAAAAGATAAGCTAGGGACCCTCAGCATTCTTTATCACTAACACAGATGCCAGTAGTCACTTCTACAGGAAGGTCCTTCAATCCTCACAGTCCCCAAGTCCAGTGTGAACAGTTGCTGGGACTCCATGCAGCTGTATTCCTTAAAACCGGGAACCTTCTTAACACCCCCACACTTAAAACCTAAGTGACTGTGATACGACATCATCTTGAAACTGAACCCATATCTAGAGTGCATTCTACCGTGGCAGGGAGGGGGATGTGGGGGTGGGTGGTAGCCACCAAACCACTCTATCTAAGGCACCACTTTCATTTCACTACATTTACATAGGTGACTACAGCACCAATACTCCAACTGCCTAAAGCCTAGGCCCAAATGAATGACTGGACTGTCAATGCCCAAACTCACAAGGAACCTGATCATCCAGAGAAACAGGCAAACCTGAACAACAGAAATGCCTCTTGCATCCACTGAGTCAGTGTGCATCTACTCCTGTCTTTACATCCAACCAGAGACAACCCCAGACCACCAGAGTGTCCCACATAGCCTCTGTGCCTGAACATTCCGAGCCCCAGCTTTAAAGAAGATCTGGAAGTCATCTTACCGAATAAGATAGAAATCTTTCTCAGCTACCCAATTCATGTATACATGCCCCCAGCTCAACAACCAGTTCAACAGTGGCCTTACTATTCAGGAGAGACCTACACACAACTCGCTTGCATGCCACAATCACACATGACTGACAGACAACCAGTCCAGTGCCCCACTAACAACAAAACTACATAACCATGGTAACAAACTACTGTAGTCTAGGACATTGAGAAAATTGTAGCCACCTCAGGGAAGAATTACAGTGAAGAATTTGTATGGAGACCACGCTGCTGAGTTTACTCAGAACTAAAACTGACATAACATTCCCAACCAACACCCTAGGACCATTCTACAGGAAAAAGTCTCTTGCTACAAAAGTTACTCCATAAAATTGGAAAAAAAAATAACCAAAAAAACCCCCACTGTTTTCCTATATAAATAGATATCAACACAGGGACACAAAAAATATTTAAAAAGCAAGTAAATGTAACTTATGCAAAGAAACAATATAAGTCCCTAGTAACAGATTCCAAAGAAAATGATGTTTGTAAAATGCCTGAAAAATAATTCAAAATAAAAATCTTGAGAAAACTCAGCAAGATATGAGAATACAAACAATACAGTGAAATTAGAAAAAACAATTCATAATCTAAATTAGAAATTCAACAAAGAGATGGATCATAAAAAGAACCAAACAAAAAACTAGGAGCTAAAGAATTCAATGACAAAAAAAAATGAAAAATACAATTGAGAGCTTCAACAACAGACTAGATCCGTCGGAAGGAAGATTATAAAAGCCAAGAAGACTTATGGGACACAATTAAGTGGAAAAATATTTGTATTATATAGGGTGCCTGAGAAAGAAGAAATAGCAGAAGGCATAGAAAATTTATACAATAAAATAGTAGCTGAAAAGTTCCAAAGTCTTAGGAGACATAGGGACATAAAGACTCAGCAAACTTAAAGGCTTCCAATGAGATGTAAATGATAAATATTTTCTCTGGGACACATTATAATCAAACTGAGAAAAGTCAGACTTAAGAAGAATGCTAATAGCTGCAAGAGATAAATGTCAAGTCACAAAAAAAAAATAGTTTCTATTTGACAATAGTAGATATCTCAGCAAAAACCTTATGGGCCAGGAAACAGTGGGATGACATATCAAAAGAACTAAAAATAAAAGTCATCCAAGAATACTTGAGCAAAGCTATCATTTAGAAATAAAGGAGAAATAAAGACCTTCCCAGACAAGCAAAAACTGTGGACATTCACCACCAGTGGGGTAAACTTAGAAGAAATGCTTAAAGGAGTACTACAGTGGGAAACAAAAGAAAAATAATTGATGTAAAGGTACATGAAAGTACAAAATTTATCAGTATAGGTAAATCCATACAATAATCAGGATACCCTAGTGATGTAATGTTGCTATGTAAATCCTTCAATCATGTAGTATGAAGATTCAAAGTAAAAAATGTCAAAAACATTAAAAGCTAAAATTAATGATGAAGAAATATACAAACAATAATGATATAAATTAAAGCAATCAGAATAGAAATTGTGGGATCTAGGGCAAAAGGCCAAAAGTATTTTTATGTGACCAAAGTTAAGTTGCTATCAGCTTAAAATAGTCTAATAACTAAACTCTATGTTAGCAGCACTGTAACCACAAAAATACATAGATGAGAAAGAGGAAGGGAAAAAAACTTAGCATTAGATAACTACAAACCACAGATAAACAAGAGATCAAGAAGGGAACAAAGATTTACCAAACAACCAGAAAACAAATGACAGGAGTAAGATCCTACCTATCGATAATAAACTTAAATGTAAATAAATTAAACTCTACAATTAAAGGATACAAAATGGCTGAATGAATCAAAAACTCCAACCATATTTTGCCTACAAGAGATGTACCTCACTATTAAAGACAAACAGAGTGAAAGTGAAGGAATGGAGAAAGATACTACATGCAAACAAACAAAAACCAAAAATGATCAGGAGAAGCAATACTAATGTTAGATAGAATCGATGTTAATTCAAAAACTGTCAAAAAAAAAACCCACAAAAAGTTTATTTACAACGATAAAGGGATAATTAAACAAGAAGATATAACAATTGTAAATATATATGTATCCAACACTGGAGCAGCCAAATATATAATGCAAAGATGAATAGATCTAAAGGGATAGACAGACTGCAATACAGTAACAGTTGGAAACTGGATGGATCATTAACGCAGAAAATCAACAAAGAAATATCAGAGTTAAACTATATTTTCAAATAAATAGTCCTAATAGACATTTACAGAACATTTTATTAAATTGCTGCAGAATACACAGTCTTCTCATCACTACATGTAACACACATGTAACATTCTCAAGAATAGATAATGTGTAAGGGCAAAAAATATCTATTGGCAATTTAAAAACAGTCAAAATTATGTCACATAACTTTTCTCAGTAAGAAGGAATAAAACTAGAAATCAATAATAAGAGGAATTTTATAAACTGTACAAATACATACAAATTGAATAGCATGCTCCCAAATGACCAATGGGTAAATAAAGAAATTAGAATGAAAATTTAAAAAAAATAGAACAAATGAAAGAAGAAGCACAACATAACAAAACCTATGTGATATAGCAAAAGCAGTTCTAAGAGGGAAGATCACAGCAATAAATACTTACATCAAAAATATAAAAGGATTTGTAATAAACCACCTAATGATGCACCTTAGAACTTGCAAAACAAGAGGAAACCAAAATATAAATAAAAAATAAAGATCAGAGTAAAAATAAATGAAATTGAGATAAAATCAAAATGCAAAATATCAACAAAATGAAGAGTTTATTTCAGATAAGCTAAATCTTACAAAACTTCAGTTAGGCTAAGAAAAAAGAGTTAAAACACAAGTAAATAAAATCAGATAATAAAAAGGAAACATTACAATTGATAGTGTGTCCAGAATTGGTTCCTTCTAGTGGGTTCTTGGTCTCACTGACTTTAAGAATGAAGCCATGGACCCTTACAGTGAGTATTACAGTTCTTAAAGATGGTGCAACCGGAGTTTGTTCCTTCAGATGTTAAGGTGTGTCCAGGGTTTCTTTCTTCTGGTTTGTTCGTGGTTTTGCTGACTTCAGGACTGACGCCGCAGACCTTCACAGTGAGTGTTACAGCTTTTAAAGGTGGGGTGTCCAGAGTTGTTTGTTCCTCCTGGTGGGTTCGTGGTCTCGCTGACTTCAGGAATGAAGTGGCAGACCCTCGCAGTGAGTGTTACAGCTCATAAAAGTAGTGTAGACCCAAAGAGTGAGCAGCAGCAAGATTTATTGTGAAGAGCAAAAGAACAAAGCTTCCACAGCATGGAAGGGGACCCCAATGGATTATGGCTGCTGGCTTGGGTGGCCAGTTTTTAGACCCTTATTTGGCCCCGCCCACATCCTGCTGATTGGCCAATTTTACAGAGTGCTGATTGGTCCATTTTACAGAGTGTTGATTGGTGCATTTACTATCCTTTAGCTAAAAACAGAGTGTTGATTGGTGCGTTTACAATCCTTTAGCTAGGCACAGAATGCTAATAGGTGCTTTTTTTACAGAGTGCTGATTGGTGCATTTACAATCCTTTAGCTAGACACAGAGCACTGATTGGTGTGTTTGCAGTCCTTCAGCTAGGCAGAAAAGTTCTCTAAGTCCCCACTCAACCCAGGAAGTCCAGTTGGCTTCACCTTTCAATACCACAGAAAATAAAAGGATTATTAGAGACTACTATGAACAAGTTTACATCATAACATGAAAAAGCTGGAAGAAACTGATAAATTTCTGGACTCAGGTAACCTACTAAGATAGAAGCATGAAAAAAATAGAAAACCTAAGCAAACAAACGAAAAGTAATGAGATTGAAACAGTAATAATTATTTTTCATAAAAAGAAAGCACAGGACACAGGGGTTTCACTGCTGAATTCTATTACACTTGTAAAGAAAAACTAATCCCACGTATACTCAAACTATTTTAAAAAATTGAATACTAGGAAATACTTCCAAACTCATTGAACAAAGCCAGGATTAATCTGAAACAAAAACCAGAGAAAGGTACGACCAAAAAAACAAAACAAAACAAAACAAACAAACAAACAAAAGGTACAGGTCAATATCCCTAATAAACATAAATATAAAATCTTCAAAATAATACTAGCAAAGCAAATGCAACAGCTCATTAAAATTATTCCCCACAATCGTGTGGAATTTATCCCAGGGATTCAATGATTGTCCAATATATGCAAATTAATAAACTGGTTACATCACATTAACAAAATCAAGGACAAAAATTATATAACAATTTCAATAGATGTGGAAAAAGTATTTGAGAAAATTCAACATTCCTTCATGATAAAAACTCTGAACAAGTTAGGCACATAGGGAAAATACCTAAACACTACAAAAACCATATATGTAAATGCACAGCTAATATCACACTGAATGGAGAATAATGAAAAGCCTTTCTATTAGGATCTGGAACAAGGCACGAATGCCGCCTTCTTCACTTTTATTCAACACAGTACTAAAGTCCTAGCCAGAGTAATTAGGCAAGATAAAGTAATAAAGGGCACCCAAATTAAAAAGGAAGAAGCAAATCATTTTTGTTTGGAGACAACATAATCTTATTTTTAGAAAAACCTGAAGACCCAACAAAACTCTTACAAATAACTAACAAATTCATTAAAGTTGCAGGATACAAAATCAATTTACAAAATTAGTAGCATTCCTATATACTAGTAGCAATAAATCTGAAAAAGAAATCAGTAAAACAATCCTATTTAGAATAGTTACCAAAAAATA
The DNA here is from genome assembly GCF_003255815.1 of Theropithecus gelada. NCBI lineage: Eukaryota > Metazoa > Chordata > Mammalia > Primates > Cercopithecidae > Theropithecus > Theropithecus gelada. Next base: position 67,059,424 of record NC_037689.1, on the reverse strand, counting down.
CTTAAGAATACATTTAACCACATAAGCTAAAAATTTCTATAAGGAAAACTATAAATTACTGGTGAAAAAAACTAAGAGGATACAAGAAAATAGAAAGATGGTCAATTTACTATAGAACCAGAAATTATCCCACATAAAAACAGCAATCTTAAGCAGCAGCATCAAAGCTGGAGGCATCACATCTCCTGATTTCAAATTATACTACTAGGCTATAGAACCCCAAACAGCATGTTCCTGGTATAGAAAAAAACAGATTCACCAATGGAACAGAATTAAATTCACTCACAGCCACCTCACTTTCTACAAAAGTGCCAAGAACTTCCATTGAGGAAAGAACAATCTCTTTAATAAATGGTGCTGAGATAACTAGCTGTTCATATGCAGAAAAATGAAACTACATCTCCATATGTGTGTGTGTGTGTGTGTATATGTGTGTGTGTGTATATATATATATATATAGTTTTTTTAAAAAAGCATTACGTACTTAAATGTAAGACCTAAAACTTTAAATCCACTAAAGGAAACCTTGGGGAAAATGTTACAGGACATTGGTCTGAGCAAAGATTTTTTTTGGATAAGAATTCAAAGTCACAGACAATAAAAGCAAAACTAGACAAATAGGACTACATCGATTGAAGAAATCCAGCAACAACAACAAAAAAATCAATAAAGAGACAACCTACAGAATAGGAGAAAATATTTGCAAACAATCTATCTCACAAGGGATTAATACCCAGAATATATATGAAACTCAAATAACTCAATAACAAAAACAAATAATCCCATTAATAAATAGGCAAAATCATTTAATAGATATTTCCTAAAAGACAATATATAAACAGCCAACAGCTGTATGAAAAAAAATGTTCAACATCACTAATCATCAGCAAAATGCAAATCAAAACCACAATGAAATATCATCTCACCCAAGTTAGAATGACTCCTATCAAAAAGATAAAAAATAAATAAAATGTTTGCAAGGATGTGGATAAATAAGAATGTGCATACATTGTTGGAGGGAATATAAATTAGTACAGCCATTATGGAGAACGATATAAACGATCCTCAAAAAAACACAAATAGAACAACCATATGAACCAGTAATCTCACTGCTAGGTGTATATCCAAAAGAAAAAAAAATCAGCATATCAAGGAGCTATCCAAGCTTTCATATTTATTATAAATCTTTGTTCACAATAGTCAAGATGTGGAATCAACCTAAGTGTCCATCAATGGATGAATGAATAAAGAAAATTTGGTGTACTTACACAATTAAATTTTATTCAACCATAAAACAGAATGAAATTCTGTCACTTACAGCAACATGAATGGACTTCAGGTCATTATTGTGAGTGAAATAAACCAGGCACAGAAAGGCAAATATCATGTTTTAAGTGGTACATCAGAGCTCAAAAAGTGTGTCTTACAGACATACAGAATAAAATGGTGCTTACCAGAGGCTGGGAAGAGAAGGAAAGAGGAGGGAATGAAGATAAGTTGTTGGTTAAGGGGTACAAAAATACAGTCAGTTAGAAGGAATAAGTCCTAGTATTTGACAGTACTGTAGAGAAGTTACACTTAATATAATTTACTATGTGTATTAAAATAGCTAAAAGAGAAGAATTTCAAGGTTTCCAATTCCAAGGAAAGATGAATGTTTGAGGTGATGGATAGCTCAGTTACCCTAATTTTATTAATACACATGGTAGGCATGTGTCAAAAATATCACATGTATCACATAAAATACATACAACTATTATATATCAATAAAATACTAAGACAAAAAGAAGAAAGATTTCTAATAAATAACCAAAACATAAACCTCAAGGAACTAGAAAAAGAAGCAGCTAAGTTCAGGGCAGAAATTAACAATATAAGAACTAAAATAGCAATTAAAAAGATCAACAAAACTAAAAGTTACTTTTTTGAAAATATAAATAGAATAAACAAAGCTTTAGCCAGACTAGGAAGAAAAGAGAAATATTCCAAAGAAAACCAGAGATGAAAAAGAAAACACATCAACAAACATCACAGAAATACAAAGAATTGTAAGAAACTACTATGAACAACTATATGCGAAGACATTCAAGAATATAGAAGAATAGATAAATTTCTGGGCACTTACAATCTATCAAGATTAAAGTAAATAAATAAATAAATAAATAGAAAATATGAACAGACCAATAATGAGCAACCCTCAAGATGACCAACTAGATGCAGCAGGGAAGTGCTACCCCCATAGAGACCAGTGTTTCCACTAAATCAACATAATTTGAAAAGATCTCTGGAGAAAACATGCTAAGTATGGATGAATAAACTATGCAGATGCTGAGGCTGAAGAAGGAGGAAGCTGGGAACCCTGCATGTGATGACTGAACGCTAGGGCTGGTGCCTGGCCCAGAAGAGTTCCTGGGGAAAGGGTGAGTAAAGAGACTGGAAGACTATGGACTGTCACCATGGACCTCTGTTATCCTAGCTTTAAGGGATCACGCACTCCTCACAGACATTTGAGCTGGTGAGTACATCCCACTGGAGGTTAGATGGAAGTGGAGTTGTAACAGGCATGCAGCCAGAGGGCTTTATGTGTGGGACAACTCCAGCAGAGTCCAGCTGTTAGCGCCCGTTTCGCAGGATTCCTCACCTCCCTCTGAGAGGCTCTGGCCCCAGCTAACCACCAAAAGGAAAGCAGAGCTGGCTTCCCCACAGGACTGAGGCACATCTGCCCTGCGGGCCTGCCTGCCCACCATTCCCTCCCAGGGCTCCTGCCTGGCTGCTCCACCGGAGCATGTACAAAGTGCAGCTACACTGCCCCGCCTGGGTGTTTTGCTAAACCTGGGTGTGTTTCAGCAGACTGAGAGACCTTCAGATCCCACAGCACACATGGAACCCCACCCCAGGTGTCCAGAGGAGGGAAGGAGGAACAGGTCCTGGTTCCCATGGGCTGTGGCCCATGGCTTAAGAGTGCTAACCCAAAATCTGTGTCTCCCTCTTAAGCAAGGGAGGAGCCCACACTCTCAGAAAACAGAGAGGTGGAGTCACACAGGTTTGTGGGCTGGTGTGGGATCTAGACATGCCTCCCTCTACAGGACTGGTAGAGTAAGTAAGGATGTGGCCTATTTCCCTACTGTACCTTTGCCTGAGGGAGCCCTGTGGCCCAAAACATCTACCCAAAAATGAAGAAATAAATTGAGAGCACAGCGCCAGTGATTGAAGATGGCTCCCACAAGGCCCAAGAGTGAAACTGGTGTAGGGGATTATCTCTCCACGTAGCACCACAGAGCACAGCTGCAAATGAAAGAATACACAAAGGAGCTACAAGGCTGAGTAAGGGCCTATTGGCCATCCATTGCTCTCAACTGTTGTCTGGTGGATTACAGCCTAAACTATAACACCAGAAATCACTGCTAATACTTTCCCTCTGTGAAATCAAGGGCAATAACTTAACAACAAATCCTTGTACAGAGGCTTAACCCTCTGAAAACTTCCAGAAATGAACCCAGCTTAATATACTCAATTTACACCACAGTTATAAAGAAAATCCTCCCGTATGAAAAAGAATAAGTGCAAGAACTCTGACAATTCAAAAAGCCAGTGTTTCCTTACCCCCAAAAAAGCCCATCAGCTTCCATGCAATGGTGATTAACCAGTCTGAAATGTCTGAAATGACAGACATGTAAATCAGAACTAGATGACAAGCAAGGTGATTGAGATACAGGAGAAGCTTGAAACTCAATTGAAGGAAGCCAAGCAGTCCAGTGAACTGATTTAAGAACTGACAGATGAAATAGTCATTTTAAGAAATACCCAAACTGAACTTCTTGAAATAAAAAAGAATCACTACAAGAATTTCACAATACAATTGGAAGTATTAACAGCAAAATAGACCAAACTAACAAAATAATCTCAGAGCTCAAACACCAGTTCTTTGAATCAACTTAGTCAGACAAAAATTTTTTTAAAAATGAAGAAAAAATGAACAAAACCTCCAAGTAATATGAGATTATATAAAGAGACCAAATACATGACTGATTGGCATTCCTCAGAGAGAAGGAGAGAGAATAAGCCACTTGCAAAGTATATTTGAGGATATAGTTTACGAAAATGTTCTTAAGATGGTTGGAGGTGTTGACATGCAAATACAAGAAACACAGAGAACCCCAGCCAGCTACTATACAAAATGACTACCCCCAGGGTACATACTCATCATATTCACAGAGATAAATGCAAAAAAAAAAAAAAAAAAAAAAAGTCTTATAGGCAGCTAGAGAGATGTGGAAGGTCACTTACAGAGGGAATCCCATCAGGCTAGCAGCAGAACTCTCAGTAGAAACCTTAAAAGTCAGAAGAAATTGAGACCCTAATTTCAGCATCCTTAAAGAAAAGAAATTGCAACCAAGAATTTTATATCTCACAGAACTAAGCTTCATAACTTAAGGATAAATAAAATCCTTCTCAGAAAATCGAATGCTGAGGGAATATATTTCAACTAGACCAGCATTATAAGAGGTCCTTAAGGAACCGAAAGAATGCCACCTGCTACCACAATAACACACTTAAGCACTTAAGCACAGCCACTATAAAGCAACTATGCAATCAAATATACCTAACAAACAGGTAACAATAGGAGGACAGGATCAAAATCACCCATAGCAATACTAACCTTGAATGTGAATGGGATAAACACCCAACTTAAAAGACACAGAGTGGCCAGCTGGACAAAAGTATAAGACCCAAACACCTGTTGTCTTCCAGAGATCCACCTCACATGCAATAACACTTACAGCATCATGGTAAAATGGTGGAGTAAAATTTACCATGCAAATGGAAAACACAAATGGGAAGGAATTACTATTCTTATCTTAGATAAAACAGACTTTAAACCAATAAAACTTAAGAAGGACAATGAAGGGAGGTACATAATGGTACAGGGCACAATATAACAAGAAGCCTTAACTATTCTAAATATATATGCATTCCACATTGGAGCACCCATATTCATAATGCAAGTTATTCTAGGCCTACAAAAAGACTTAGACAATCAGACAAAATGGCTCCAACACTCCACTGACAGCACTAGATAGATCAACAAGGCAGAAAACTAACCAAAAAACTCTAAAGTCAACACTCAACACATAGGACCTAATAGCCATCTACAGAACATTCCATTCAACAACCACATAATATACATTTTTCCATCTGCACACATAATATATTCTAATATTGACTACCTGCTCAGTCATAAAGCAAGTCTCAATAAATTTTTTTAAAAATCTGAAATCATAACAAGCACATTCTTGGACCTCTGTGCAAGAGACACTGAAAGCAATATCAAGGAGATCGCTCAAAACTGTACACCTATTTGGAAAGTAGATAATTTACTCCTGCATAACTCCTTGGTGAACATCAAAATTAAGACAGAATTTAAAGAATTCATTGAAATTAGTGAAAATGGGAAACAACTTAACAAAATCTCTAGGATGCAGCCAAAGTAGTGTTAATTTAACAGAAAAGTTTATTGCCCTAAATGCCTTCATCGAGAAGTTAGAAAGGTCTCAAATTAACACTCTAACTTTGCACCTAAACAATAGAAATTTTAAAAAACCAACATAGAGAAAAAGAAATAACTAAAGTTAGAGAATAACTTAATGAAATTGAGATGCAAAAAATTATACAAAAGATCAGCAAAACCAAGAGTTATTTCTTTTCTGTAAGAATAAGATTGACAGAAAGTTAACTAGATTTACAAAGAAAAGAGAAGATTCATAGAAGCATAATCAGAAATGACAAAGGAAATATTACAACTGATCCCATAAAAATACAAAAGATCCTCAGAAACTACTATGAACAACTCTATGCTCACAAACTAGAACATTTAGAGTAACTGGATAAATTTCTGGAAGGATATAATCTCTCAAGATTGAATTAGAAAGAGTTTGAAACCCTGAATAGGCCAATATCAACTTCTGAAATTGAATCAGTAATAAAGAAATGACCCAAAAAACAAAACAAAACAAAAAACAAACAAACAAACAAACAAAAAAAACAAAGCACAGAATCAGATGAATTTAAGCCACATTATATCAGGTGTACAAAGTATAACTGATATCAATTCTACTGAAACTATTCTGAAAAATTGAGGAAGAGGGGCTCCTTCCTAATTCATTCTGTGAAGCCAGCATCTGCCCGATACAATAATCTGGCAGAGACACAATGAAAACAGAAAACTTCAGGCCAATATAGTTGCTGAAAATAAATGCAAAATTCCTCAACAAAATACTAGATAACCAAATCCAGAGACAGTCAAAAGGTTAATAACTCATAGTTAATGAGATTTTATTCCCAGGATGTGAGGTTGGTTCAACATAAACAGATCAATACATGTGATTTGCCCCCTAAAATAATTAAATGCAAAAACTATATAATCTTCTCAGCAGATGCAGAAAAAGTAAAAGGTTTTGATAAAATCCACCATTTATTCATTATAAAAGTCATCAGCAAACTAGGCATCCAAGGATCATACCGCAAAATACGAAGAACCATTCATGACAAACTCACAGCCAACATCATTGTGAATGGGCTATAAGTTCAAACTGTTCCCCTTGAGAACCAGAACAAGACAAGGATAACCACTCTCACCATTCCTTTTAAATATACTACTGGCAATCCTAACCAAAGCAATCAGGCAAGATAAAGAAATGAAGGGCATCCAAATAGAAGTAAAAGGGAAATCAAACTACCTCTCTTTGCTGATAATATGATTCTATACTTAGAAAAGCTTCGAGTCAGTGCCAAAAGGCTCTGAGAACTGATAAATGACTTTAGCAAAGTTTCAGGATACAAAAATGAAAAGTTCTCGGAAAAATAGAGGCCTGTCATCTTTGTATAGGGCTTGAAATTATAAATAATAATTTTCTGTTTATTGAGCATCATTAATGCCCAGACATGGTGCTCAGACACCATAATTTGATGTAGTTGGGACTTTCCATTCATTGCTCGTTGCAATGCAAACAAAAATAATGAAATAGGAACTAAGCTAAAGAGCTTCTGCACAGCAAATTAAACTATCAACAGAGTAAACAGGCAGTAACAGAATGGGAGAAAGTATTTGCAAACTATGTATCCAACAAAAGTCTAATATCCAAAATCTATAGGTAACTTAAATCAACAAGGAAAAACAAATAACTCCATTAAGAATGGACAAAGGACATGAACAGGCACTTCTCAAAAGAAGACATGCAAATAGTCAACAAACATGAAAAAATGCTCAGCATCCTTAATCATAAGGGAAATGCAAATCAAAACCACAATGAGTTACCACATCACAGCAGTCAGAATAGTTATTATTAAAAAGTCAAACAACAACAGATGCTGGTGAGTCTATAGAGAAAAAGGAACACTTATATACCATTGGTGGAAATGTACATTAGTTCAGCCACTATGGAAAGCTGTCTGGAGATTTATCAAGGAACTTAAAGCAGAACTACCATCCAACCCAGCAAGACAATTACTGGGTATATACCCTAAGGAAAATAAATTTTTCTACCAAAAAGACACATTTACTTATATGTTTATTGCTGCACTATTTAGAATAGCAAGGAAATGAAATCCACCCAGGTGCCCATTAATGGTAAATTGGATTAAAAAAAAAAAAGAAGTAGTATACAGCATGGAATACTGCAGAGTCATAAAAAAGAATAAAATCATGTTCTTTTCAGCAACACTGGTGAAGTGGGAAACATAATCCTTAGCTAATTAATACAGGAACAGAAAAACAAACATTGCATGCTTTCACTCATAAATGAAAGCTAAACATTGAGCAGACATGGATATAAATATGGGAACAATAGACACTATGAGGGTATGGGAGAGAGCAGAGGGAAGGAGGGGAATGAGTTGAAAAACTACCTATTGAGTGCTATGTTCACTACCTGTGATGAGATCTGTACTCCTATCTAAGCACCATGCAATATTCTCATGTAACAAACCTATACATGTACCACTTGTATCTATGACAAAAATGGAAATCAAAAATGATGAGTGAGGAAGAGTGAGAAAATTGAATCAGTAATAATAAGTCTTTAATTAAACAATAGCTTAACTACTAAATTTTAGCAAACATTTAGAGAAGATATAATACCAATTCTAGAGAAACTATTCCAGAAGAAGAACAATTACTTCCAGACTCATTCATTTGGCCAACATTACCCTCATTCCAAATCCAGTCAGTAGTGTAACAAATAGGCTAATATCTTTGATGTACATACATGTAAACATCCCCAACTAAATACTAGCAAGCAGAATTAAACAGCATATTAAAAATGTTATCCACTATAATTAAGTGGGCATCATCTTTGGAATGCAGAGATGATTCAACATATGAAAATAAGTAAATGCTATACACCACGTTAACAAAAAGAAAGGTAAAAACCATGTGATCAATTCAATAGACATGAAGAAATTATTTGACAACATTTTCAAAATCTTTTTATAGTAAAAACTCTGAACAAAGTAGGTATAGAAGGTATGTACCTCAATATAATAAAGGGCACATATAACAGCCCCAAAGCTGACATACTGAATTAGGAACAACTGAAAACTTTTTCTCTGATATCAGGAACAAGACAGGGATGCCACCTTTCATCATTCTTTTTCAACAGAGTATTGAAAGTTCTAGCCATAACGAGTAGGCAAGAGAAAAAACGAAAGGCATCCTAATTAGAAAAGTCTAAGTTAAGTTGTCTCTGTTCATAGGTAACCAGATCTTATATATAATATAGAAAATCATAAAGAATGCACCAAAAAGCTGTTTGAAATAATAGAAAAACTCAGTAAAGTTGCAGGATACAAAACCAACATACAAAAATTAGTATCATTTCTATACATTAATGACAAACTATCTGAAAAAATCAATTGAACAATTCAATTACTAGTAGATATAAAACACAAGATACACCCAAATAAATGTAACCAATGAGGTAAAAGATCTCTACATTGAAAACTGTAAAATATTGATGAAAGAAATTGAAGACATAAACAAATGGCAAGGTTTCCTATGCTCAAGGATTGAAAGAATTAATATTATTGAAATGGCCATACTGTGCAAAGCATTCTACAGATTTAATAGAATATCTATCAAAATACCAGTAACATTCTTAACAAAAATAGAAAAACTCCTTAAATTCCCATGGAACCTTAAAAGACTCTGAAATACCCAAAGCAATCTTGAACCAAAACATTGACACACAGGCAAATGGAACAGAATAGACAGTGAATAAATAAATTCACACCTCCAGCCAACTGATATTTGACAAATGTCTTAAGGACATATATTGGGAAAAAACCAGTCTCTTCAAGAAATGGGGCTGGGAAAATGGAAAAGCCTCATGCAGAAGAATGTGAGCATACTCCTGCATCTCACCATATATAAAAATCTACTCAAAATGGTTTAAACACTTAAACACAAAACTGACACTATAAAACTAGTAGAAGAAAACTTAAGGGGACACTTTATGGCATTGGGCTAACCAATATTTTTTATTTGTATTTTTTATAGATTTAGAGATAGAAGTGCAGTTATGCTACATTGATATGTTGCATAGTGATGAAGTGTGGGCTTTTGGTGTACCCATCAACCAAATAATATATGTTGTACCAAATACCAAATAGGTAGTATTTTATCCCCTTCCACCATCCCACTTTTGGAGTATCCAATGTCTGTTATTCTACTCAGTGTGTCTACATGTACACATTGTTTACCTCCCACATATAAGTGAGAATGTGAAGTTTTTGACTTCTTGTTTCTGAGTCATTTTATTTAGGATAATAGCCAATGGTTCCATCCATGTTGTTGCAAAAACCATGATTGTATTCTTGTTATGGCTGAGTAGTAATCCATTATGTGTGGAATATATATAAATATGTGTGTGTGTGTGTGTGTGTGTGTATATATCTGTCTAGCCCTCTCTGTCTGTCTCTACACACACACACACACACACACACACACCCCACATTTATGTCATTCAGTCATCCACTAATGGACAGTTAGGTTGAGTGTATGACTTTGCTATTGAGAATAGTGTTGCAATAAACATTAGAATGCAGGTGTCATTTTGATAAAATAACTCCTTTTTGGGGAGTACATACTCAGCAATGGAACTTCTGGAAAAAAAGGCAGTTCTAAATTTAGTTTTACGAGAAATCTGTTTTTTATAGAGTAATTTATATTGTCAGCAACATTAGGCAAGTGATCCCTTTTCTCTGCATTCTCAACAATATCTTTTGCTTTTGACATTTTAATAATAGCCATTCTGAGTGGTATAAGATGGTACATCATTGTGGTTTTAATTTGCATTTCTCTGATAATTAGTGATATTTTATTTTCTGTTATTGCTGGCCATTTGTATGTCTTCTTCATTTGTAGGTCTTATGTCAATTTTTTATTAATAATAATATTATTTGCTATAGAGTAATTTGAGTGTCTTATATATTCTGGTTATTAATCTTTTGATAGACTGATAAATTGGAAATATTTTCTCCCATTTTGGAGGTTAGTTAGAATTGCTATTACTAAAAAGAAAATAGAAAACAAGTGCTGGTGAGGATGTGGGAAAAAAAGCCTACAGATTTTTGGTAGGATTATAAATTATTACAGTGACTATAGGAAAAAATATGAATATTTTTCAAAAAATGTAAGTGGAACTTCTGTATGATCAAGTAATTCCACTATTGAGTGTATACCCAAAAGAAATAAAATTGGTATTTTGAAGAGATACCTGCACTCCTGTATTCATTGCAGTACTATTTCTGATAGCCAAAATGTGAAATCAACCAATTTCTCCAATAAAGTACTAATAGATAAAGAAAATGTGGCATATATACACAATGGAATTATATTCATCCATTGAAAAATAATAAAATTTTGCCATTTGTCACCACATGTATGGACGTGGAGGACATCATGTTAAGTAAAATAAGCCAGACACAGAAATACAAGTACCATGTGGTTTCACTCATATGTGTAGTCTAAAAAAATGTAGCTATCATAGAAGCAGAGAGTAGAATATTAATTTCCACAAACTGGGGAGAGGAAAGGGGAGAGGGATAGAGAATGGGAAGAAGTTTGTCAACACGTACAAAATAACAATTAAATAGTAGAAATAATTCTGTTGTTTTATTGTACAAAAGGATAATGACAGTCAACATTGACATAAGTAGAAAATTGGCTTTGAATATTCTCATCACAAAGAAATGATACATGCATAAGATGAGGTATACTCTATGTAATCTGATTAGATTGATATACTATATATGTGTGTGTTTATAATAATGTTTTACCCTATGAATATGAACAGTTGAAATGTGCCAATAAAATAAAAAAAATTAAAAGGTGTCAAAAATATTAAATAAAACAATCATGATGGAATAATTAGATATTCATATTTTTTAAATACCTTAATTTTTATGTGGAACCATTAATAAATTAACTAAAAACAGATTATAGGATAAATATAAAACCCAAAACTATGAAACATTTTATAGTAAAAACAAGAAGGACTCTTAATATCCTGAGTTGAAAATATTTCTTAGTGTATTAGTCTGTTTTCACACTGCTCTAAAGAACTGTCCAAGACTGGGTAATTTATAAAGGAAAGAGATTTAATTGACTCGCAGCTCCACATGGCTGGGGAGGACTCAAGAAATTTGCAATCATGGTAGAAGGTGAAGGGGAAGCAAGGCACCTTCTTTACAAGGTGGCAAGAAGAAGAATGAATGTGGGAGGGACTACCAAGCACTTATAAAAAGATCAGATCTCGTGAGAAATCACTTACTATCATGAGAACAGTATGAGGTAAATCATACCCATGATTCAATTACCTTCATCTGGTTCCTCCCTTTATATATAAGGATTACGAGGATTACAATCCAAGATGAGATTTTGGGTGCTGCACACAGCCAAACCATATCATTCTGTTCCTGGCCCCTCTCAAATCTCATGTGCTCACATTTCAAAACACAATCATGCCTTTCCAAAAGACCCCCAAAGTCTTAACTCATTTTAGCATTAACCCAAAACTCCATGTCCAAAATCTCATCTGAGACAAGGCAAGTCTCTGATGCTTATGAGTTAGTTACTTCCTAACTAACTTGCTTTTGATCTGCCACCTTGTAATGCATTTTTTGCTTCCCCTTTGCCTGCTACCATGATAGTAAATTTCCAGAAACTTCCCCAGCCATGTGGAACTGTGAGTCAACTAAATCTCTTTTCTTTGTAAATTACCCAGTCTCGGGTAGTTCTTTACAGCAGTGTGAAAATGGGCTAATACAGTATGGCTGCTAACTTAGTTCACTTGAGCTTCTATGACAAGATACCACGGGCCAGGTGGCTTATAAATAACAGAAACTTATTATAACAGTTTTGGTGGCTGAGATTTCAAGGTCAAGGCACTGACAGATTTGATGTCTGATAAGACCTCATCTGCATCAGAGATGGCACTTTCTTACTGTGTCTTCACATGATGAAAAAGCCAGGGTAGTTCTCCAGGATCTCTTTTATAAGGTCACTAATCGTAATCATAAGGTTCTGCTCTCATGACCTAATCAACTGTCAATGGAAACCTAAAATGTTCTATTTCAGTTGCATTGGGGGAATTTCAACATATACATTATAGGGAACACATTCAGACCATAGCAGCTGCATTTATTGGATATTCTTGGAAAGGTAATACTATAGGAACAAAAATTAGATCAGTTGTTTTCAGGGGCATGGGAGTGGTGGGAGGAACTGAATGAACATGGACATAATAGTACTTTCTGATTGTTATGGTGATTACATTATTGTATAGGTTTGTCAGAGCATCAAGGAGTACTCTATAAAATGGTGAATTTTACTGTGTGTAAATTATGCCTCTATAAATCTGACAAAAGTGCAAATGACAAATATTTTACTGTTTAAACAAATATTTTGATGTATTGTGGGATTTAGAAAATATGCAAAAGCAGAATCTATGACAATACCATAAAACATGGTAAGGGTAAATAGAATTATATTGCTGTAAGATCTAGAAAGATATATTTTTTTTATATATATATATATATAAAATGAATTATGGTAACTTCTTGTTATCAAACTTAAATATAAACAGATTAAAGATTTTAATTGAAAGAAAATAATATTGTATTTGCATAAGAGAAAATACGTAGATTGTAATAAACAAAATTTAAAACATGATAACAGCTGAAAAATAAGATGTGTAACATGATTCTAGGCAAATATAATCTAAAGAAGAATGCAGAGTGACATCAGCAAAATGGCACATTAGGCATTGTATAGATTTCACTCCCCACCTACACAGAAACCCAACTAGCAACTGTCTACAGGTAAGAATACTAACCTGAATATCCCAGAACTTGGGGTTGAGGCTGATACACTCCCTTGGACTACAGAACCAAGAAAATCTATGATCAAATGGTAAGACAAATGGTTCTCTTTGACCATAAACCCCATCCCCAAGCTAGCACAGGGCCATGCATAGAGAATTCACCTTTACCTATCCCTTCTACAGTGTTATAAGTAAATCGAAGGCAGGCATTTAGCTTCCCCATGATTCTGGGATTCCACACTAGAGACTTACTCCTGTCTCATCTTATGGGAAACAGTGGGAGTGCCAACAGGGTTAGACCACCTTGGGTTAGTTAAAAGCAAAAAAATGTAGTATAGCTTACATAAACTAGACCTCAGATTTTGCTTGCTGCTCTACATTTCTGCCAATGAAGGCAACACACTAAAGTAACTAAAGAAACTAGCTGACAATTATAGCCTGAGATAAATTAGCTGTGTTGACCTGAGGTTTAAGATTCCCCATGGGCTTGCAATAGCTACAGTGATTATGGCTTTGGAGATCACACCAGATGATTTTCCCACAATATCTAGAAAGGCTTACTGTTGAAGAACATTCCCAAACAAAGCCAGACTGCAAAGACTAAAGTAAATCCTTACTTCTTCAATGCACACACATGGCTGCAGGAGCACAAGGATCGAGAACAAAAACATGACACCACCAAATGGACAAAATAAAGTGCCAGTAACTGCCAATAAATAGATAAACATGTATGAACAGTCTGAGAAAGAATTGAAAATAATTACTTCAGGAAGTGCAGAGAAATTCAAATAAATACAGAGAACAATTCAGAGAACATGTTGCTCATGTAACAATTGTTACACGAGCAAATTTCATGTCATTGGGGTTTGGTGTACAAATGATTTCATCATCGAAGGAGAAAAAAAAAGAACTTTGCAACCAAAAATATTTTGACCACAAAACAGTCCTGCAGAAACGAAGGATGGATCAAGATATTCCCAAGCAAACAAAAGCTGGGGGAATTTATCACCACCTGACTTGTCTCACAAGAAATGCTGGAGGGACTTCTTCAAGCTGAAAGAAAAGGACACTAGTAAGAGGAAAACATTTGTAAGTATACAACTCACTGTTGAAAGTGAATATTTAATAAAATTTGGAATATTCTAATACTTTAATATTGGTGTGTAAATCACTTAAATCTTTACTATAAAAGCTAAAATAAAAACTATTAAAATAATAACGTTATAAATTGCTAAGAAATATGCAATATAAAAAGTGGTAAATTATGACATTTCATATTCAAAATGTGGAAGGAGAGTGGAGTTAAAGTATAGAGTTTTTTTTCAATTAAAGATACATTGTTATCAGACAGAAAACAACTTGTTATAACTATTAAGTGTTTTTTTCAAGCTTCCGGATAACCACAAGGCAAAAACCTATAATAGATACTTTAATGATATGAAGCAAGACATCAGAATACACTACTAGAGAAAATAACTATGAAGAAAGACTAAGAGGAAAAATATACAAAACACATAAATTAAAAAACATAAGTTTACAAAAATTTTTTAGGCAATACTTCCTGATTTCCACATATACAATTATGGTATATGTGAAGAAAGACAGTTTTAGTTCTTTTTTGTCTGTATAGATGTTATTTCCTTTTCTTGTTGTATTAGCTAGAAATTCCAGTATGATGTTGAGAAAGGGTGGTGAAAGGGAATATCCTTGTTTTGCTTCTAATCTTGGCAGGAAATTATGTAATTTTTTTTTTTTTTTTTTTTTTGAGACGGAGTCACACTCTGTCATCCAGGCTGGAGTACAGTGGCACGATCTCAGCTCACTGCAAGCTCCGCCTCCTGGGTTCAAGCGATTTTCCTATCTCAGCCTCCTGAGTAACTGGGATTACAGGTGTACACCACCACATCCAGCTATTTTGCGTGTGTGTGTTTGTTTTCAGTAGTGATGAGGCTTCACCATGTTGGCCATGCTGGTCTCAAACTTCTGACTTCAAGTGATCCTCCCACCTCAGCCTCCCAAATTGCTGGGATTACAGGTGTGAACCACTGCACCTGGCTGGAAATTCTGTAATTTCTCATCGAGTATGATGTTAGTTGTAAAATTTTAAATTCAAACTTTAATTTTAGGTTCAGAGGGTACAAGTGTAAGTTTGTTACATGAGTAAATTGCATGTCATTGGGGTTTGGTGTACAAATGATTTCATCACAAAATTATAAGCATAGTAGCCAATAGGCAGTTTTTTGAACCTCACCCTTCTCCCCCACTTCACCATCAGGTGAGTCCTGGTGTCTATTGTATACCTCTTTCTATCTACGTGTACTCAATATTTAGCACCCACGAATAAGTGAGAACATGAAATATTTGGGTTCCTGCTCCTTTATTAATTCACTTAGGGTAATGGCCTCCAAATTGATCCATGTCATTGCAAAGGGCATAATTTCATTTTTATGTCTGCATAGTGTTCCACAGAATATGTGTATCACGTTTTCCTTATACAGTCTACTGTTTGTGGGCACCTGGGTTGAGTCCATGTCTTTGCTATTCTGAAAAATGCTGAGATTAACATATGTGTGCAAGTGTCTCTATAGTAGAAAAATTTATATTCTTTTAGATAAATGGCCAGTAACTGGATCGCTGAGTCAAACAGTTTTAAGTTTTTGAGAAATTTCCAAATTGCTTTCCATGATGGCTAAACTAATTTACATCCTCACCAGCAGTGTATAAGTATTTCCTTTTATCTATAATCTTTTCAACATCTGTTATGTTTTTTTTTTTTCACTTTTCAATAATAGCCATTCTGACTGGTAGGAGATGGCATTGCATTGTGGTTTTGATTTGCGGTTCTCTAGAGATCAGTGATGTTGAGTATTTTTTCATACGCTTGCTGGCCATGTGAGTTTCTTCTTTTCAGAAGTTTCTGTTAATATCCTTTGCCCATTTTACTGGGGTTGGTTGTTTCTTGTTGATTTATATAAATTCCTTATAGATTCTGGATATTAGACCTTTGTTGGATGCATAGATTGCAAGTATTTTTTCCCCATTCTGTAGGTTGTCTGTTAACTCTGTTGAGTTGATAATTTATTTTGCTGTGCAGAAGCTGTATAGTTTAATTAGGTCCCACTTTTTGATTTATTTTTGGTCTTTGTAAAAATGTATTTGCCAAGGCCTGTATCCAGAACGATATTTCCTAGGTTTTCCTCTAGGGTTTCTATGTGATAGTTTCAAGTTTTAAACTTAAGTCTTTCTTGATTTTGTATGTGGTGAAAGGAAGGAAGTGCAGTATCAATTTTCTGCGTAAGGCTATCCAGCAACATTTGTTAAATAGGTAGTCCTTTTCCAAATGCTTGTTATTTTCAACTTTGTTGAAGATTTGATAGTTGTAGTTACGCAGCTTTATTTCTGAGCTCTCATCTGTTCCATTGGTCTATGTGTCTACTTTTGTACCAGTAGTATGCTGTTTTGTTTATGGCATAATTGTAGTAAAATTTCAAGTCAGATAATGTGATGCTTCTGGCTTTGTTCTTTTTACTTAGGACTGCTTTGGCCCCGTGGGCTCTTTTTGGTTCTATATGAATTTTCAAATCGATTTTTTTTTTCAAATTCTGTAGAGAATGATGTTCATAGTTTTCTATAAATACCGTTGAATCTGTAAATTTCTTTGGACAATATGTCCATTTAACAACATTGATTCTTCCTATCCATGAGCATGGGATGGTCTTCCATTTGATTGTATCATCTCTAATTTCTTTCAGCAGTGTTTTGGTGTTTTGTAATTCTTATTGTGAAGATCTTCACCTACTTGGTTAGCTGTATTCCTAGATATTTTATTCTTTTTGGTGCTACTGTGAGTGGAATTGTGTCTTAATTTCCCACTCTACCTGGACATTGTTGTTATACAGAATTGCAACTGATTTTGCACTTTGATTTTGTATCCTGAAATTTTACCGAAGTTATTTATCAGTTCTAGGAGTCTTTGGGCAGAGACTAAGGGGTTTTCTAAGTATAGAATCATATCATCTGTGAAGAGAATTAGTTTGACTTTCTCTCTTCCTATTTGACTGCCTTTTATTTCTTTCTCTTGCCTGATTGCTCTGGCTTGGAATTCCAACGCTATGTTGAATAGGAGTGATGAAAGTGGGCATTCTTGTCTTCTTCCTATTCTCAAGGAGGATGCGTCCATCTTTTGCCCTTTCAGTATGATGTTGGCTATGAGTTTTTATAGATACCTCTTACTATTTTACAGTATGTCCCTATGATCCCTGGTCTGTTGAGGGTTTTAACATGAAGCGATGTTGAATTTTATTGAAAGCCTTTTCGGCATCTGTTGAGATCATCATGTGTTTTTTTTGTTTGTTTGTTTTAGTTCTGTTTATGTGCTGAATCATATTTATTAATTTGATTATAAGCTTTTTGATGTGCTGCTGGGTTTTATTTGCTAGTTTTGTTTTGTTTTGTGTTGTTTTGTTTTGTTTAGAGGCTTTCTGTATTACCTAGGCTGGAGTGCAGTGGCATGATCTCGGCTCACTGCAACCTTCACCTCCTGGGTTCAAGCTATTCTCTTGCCTCAGCCTCTCAAGTAGCTAGGATTACAGGAACCTGTAACTACACCTGGCTAATTTTTGTACTTTTTGTAGAGGTTGTTTTTTGCCATGTTGGCCAGGCTGGTCTTGAACCCTTGACCTCAAGGGATCCGCCCATCTTAGCCTCCCAAAGTGCTGGGATTACAGGTGTGACCACCATGCCCGGCTGATTTGCTAGTATTTTGCTCACGATCTTTGCATCTATGTTCAACAGGGGTATTAGCCTGAAGTGGTTTTTGTGTGTGTGTGTGTGTGTGTGTCTCCCTCAGGTTTTGGTATCAGAATGATGCTGGCCTCCTAGAATACATTAGAGAAGAGTCTTTACTCCTCAATTTTTTTGAAGAGTTTCGGTAGGATTGCTACCAGGTCTTCTTCATATGTCTTCCAGAATTTTTCTCTGAATGTATCTGGTCCAGGGCTTTTTTTCACTTAGTAGGTTTTAATTACTGATTTAATTTGGAAATTGTTGTTGATTTGTTCAGGTATTTGATTACTTTCTGTTTCAGTCTTGAAGAGATACAGTTCTGATATTGTTAAAAACATTTAATTAAAAAACTAATAAAGGTAGAAAAGTCATATTTGTGAAATAAAGATTAAAGAAACCTTTCATTGTAGGAAAGATAACTTGCAAATTGCATTTAAACAACATCCTTCTTTGCTTACAAGCCCTTTAAATCAAAAGAAGATCAGTAAGGTAGTTGGGAAAGCCTCCAGTGTTTATTATTATTGTTGTTGTTTAATAGTTATTATGAAGAACTTCTGTTTCCTATTTTTGTTTTCTGTCCTCTGTTTGTTGTCTGACCTCCTAACATGTGAAATAAGCAATCAGCCTCCACAGCCTGAGAGTCTGCAACCAATTTCACCTTGTACCACAGGCAAACAGTTGCAGGCATGGCTTAATTGAGATTTAACTTCGTTAAAAGCCATATTTCTAAACTGGACTAGAGTTTAGAGAAAGAGAGAGATGATAGATAGATAGATAGATAGATAGATAGATAGATAGATAGATAGACAGACATATATAAAATTATCTCCAGTCTCCTCTCCTCCGCCTCTCAACTATTGAAAATTGTTTGGATTTTGTATTCACTAGATTGTCAATAATTAGAGGACAACTGTAATCATTTCGTGTGTGAACACATTTGGGTTTCCAAATGTATTTTTCTTTTTAATTAGAATTTGAAAGCCAAATAACCTGTCTTATGAAGATAAGAGGCTCATTGATCCTGGTTGTTGTCCAGATATATTGTAATATGTAGGGAAATAGAATGCAAATGTAAAAATTTTACCTTCTAGTTCTTAATTAGAAATTACAGAAACAATTTTAAAAATCAGATTTTTAAACTCTCACTATGCTCCTTTTGATAGTACCTGTAATGATCTAATATTAGTAAGTAGTATAAACAAAAGATTATATCATTTTGTCTGAGACATAGCTAAATTTGTTAATGATATTGAAATACCAATCAAAATTCTGTAATATTTAAACTGTTTAAAAAGCCATTTCTCCTGTTGTGTCCAACTGACTTTGTGCCTCAGTAACTGAGAAAACAGATTATCCTAACTTAGCAAATTAGATAATAAACCATACTAATTAAAGTTTTTTTAATTTGGATAAGAGAAATGCTGAGAATAATTTCAAAGTACAACAATGTCAGAATAGCTGTTATCTACTTGAAATATTTACTGACTTAATATATTGCAGAATTTTACTAACCAAAAACTTGTTTAGCTGGAATTAGAACATTGAGCTATTCATTGCTCAAGAAAATTAATTTTAGGACAATTGGCATTACTCAGCTTTTCCTAATAAAAATTATAATTGATTAAATTGTTGATAGTTTAATAAATACTGTCTTCTAGTTTGCACAAGAAATATGTTGAACATGATCCTTGCTATATTAATGTAAAGATAGAAAATGTCACAAATAACAGAAAAATACTCTATCAGGGAACAGATAAGGCTACTTTTCTATTACTAGTAGGACAGAATAATGGTAATGAATTTAAGTTCATCCATATTCTCTCTTCTACTCATGTTCAATCCCCCACATATTCAATAGCGAACATTTGTGAACATCTGTTGGAGACTCTAATCTATGTTCCTGAAGAATTAGTATGAAGTTACCTGATAATAAATTATCAGAATCTGAGTTTGGCCTTACTAGCACTCTTTCTAACATTATTCAAATGAATTGATATCAAAATGCAAGCCACACATTATTGAATAAGTTATGCTGCATATATTGGCAACCACTTCAGGGAAAAAAAAAGTCATATCTCTGCTTTATATTTTAAATGTATAAAAGACAAAATAGTAAAGTTACTGGAAACACATATACGCTCACAGACATGTCACTTTACATAATCCTAGTTAGTGTAGAACATTTTGAATTTAATGCTAAAGTCAAAACAAAGTAAGAGATTGATAGATCTGATATCAAAAAAGGTAGTCAGTAGTTGCACAAATACAAAAGGTGATTCAGAGTGATTCTAACATCTGTGGCATGTATAATAAAGACCTAATACTTTTAGTATACATATAGTTTTTACTAATTAATTTTAAAAATAAAATTTTATCACTGTAATAGAAAAATGTGGAAAATACATGACTGGGGAAACAAGAAAAGACAAACAAGGGGCTAAAAGAACAAAAAATTTCAATCCTCATGGTAATACGATAAATGTAAATGATAACAAATTTATAAAATAAATTTATTCTCTAAAATTTAAAAATATTTTAAAATTTTTTATACTCAGTGTCAAAATGAGAGTTTTGTTATCTCTACACATTACTGATGACACTGTAAAATATTTGGACATGTACAAAAAATAATAAATTTCTGGAAGTAGATATGGAGAATTAAAAGTTACATACATTTTTAAATAATGCTACAGTGAACATGAGAGTACAGATATCTCTTTGACATACTGATTTCATTTTTTAAAATATATACCTAGAAGTGGGTTGCTGGATTATATAGCAATTGTATTTTTAATTTTTTGAGAAACTTTCATGCTATTTTCAGTAATGGCTGTACTAATTTACATTTCTAGCAACAATGTATAAGCATTCCTATTTCTCCACATCTTTATTAACACACTTTTTCTGTTTTTTTTAAAAAAACTAACATCCATTCTAACAGGTGTGAGGTGACATTTCATAGTGGTTTTGATTTGTATTTCCCTGGTGATTAATGATGTTGAACACCTTGGTCATTTATGTCTTATTTAGAAAAATATGTATTCAAGTTCTTGGCACATTTTAAAATTGAGCTTTTGTTTCTTGCTATTAAGTTGTATGAGTTCCTTATATATTTTGGATAGTAATCCCTTATCAGATCTCATGTTAATTACAGCATTATTTACCATAGCCAAGAAAAAGAAACAAATGCCCATCAGTGGATGAGTGGATAAAATATATAGAGTATTTCCACGAATGGAATACACTGTTATTAATTTTTAAAAATAAATATATGCTAATATTTGACATCACATGGATAAATCTAGAAGATGGTATGCTAAGTAAAATAAGCCAGACACAGAAAGGAAAAGACTGCATCTTACATATATGTGAAATCTACAATAAAACTCACAGACACAGAGACCTGAATAGCATTTGCCAGGATCAGGGCTGGGGAGGGAAAAGGGAAAAATGGGGAAATATTGGTCAAAGGGTACAAAGTTTCAGTTAGACAAGATAAGTAAGTTCTGAAAATCAAATATACACCATGGTAACTACAGTTAACAATAATGTATTATATACTTGAAATTTGCTAAAATGGTATATGGTGAATGTCCTCACAATGAAAAAAAAAAAAGAAAATGGTAACTATTTGAGGTTACAGATATGTTAATTGGTCTGATTGTGATTATTTATACATATATCAAAACATCAAGTTGTACATGTTAAATATGTAAAATTCCTATTTGTAAGTTATATCTCAATAAAGCTGAAAACAAAAAAAATAAACTTATAAAAGTTATACACATTTTAAAAAAGTACTTTCTAGAGGAAAATCATTCTCTTTCCTGTACAATATTTTTAGCTTACATTCCCCAGAAGCAGACTTAGAAGCAAGGTAAAAAATGTAAGTAATTTATGTGGATGCTGATCTCAGGAAACTTATGTAGAAAAGAGAACTGAGACAGAGAGGAGACAGCAGTAAATAAAACATGTTCTTTATTAAGCAACTTATTACTACAGGTAATTGGAGCTTAATTCCCCTGGAGAACTCTTAGGACCAGTATAGAATATGTCCCTCATAGTTTATCTCACTCAAGAGAGAGGAGATGCTTTGTGTTTATGTGGGAGGGATAATTTATTTCGCAGAGATGCAGATGCTATTAGTTGGAAGTCAAGCTAGAGTGTGTTGAAATTGTAAGACTCGAAAACGTGTAATGGAAAGTGTTATGCCACCTTATATATAATTTCACCCCCTACAAACACACACACTCATACACACACATTCTCTCTTCCTTCATTTATTTCTTCCTTAACATCTTATTACTACACATTTTACTCATTTTTTAATTTATTGTTTGTACATTCTCTCTAAAGTACCAGCTATATTAGAGAAAATATATTGCCTAATTTTTCTCTGCTATTTTTCCAGTGTTTGACCTGACTTCCACTTATCACGAAAAATTAGTGAGAACTTTAACCCTGGTATATTTTAGTGAAAAATTCCTGGTGTTATACCTCAGGCTTGGAAGCCCTTTGGTGGGAGGAGTAAACTATATAAACTCTGAGCCTGCAGTTAAAGGGTTTCTTATAAAGTTAAGGAACTTTAAATGTAGTGTAGTATAGTGGTTGAATGTTCTGGCTCTGAAGCTAAATTGGACTGTAGTAAAGTTCCAATTCTCCTACTTAATGGTTAAGTGACTAGAAGATTGAGCTCTTGATCTCTATGGTTTTTTTTTTTTTTCATAATACCAGGAAACAATAATCATACTTTTTTAATGCACTTTTTAACAAGGAAGACTATATTTAACACCATGTTTACTGAGACAAATGGAATAGAATGTTAATTAATTATTTGGATGATAAAGTCAATATACCACTATTTACTCTGTATTCTGATTCAACTTTTCCTGAGTAAATCTTCCCTCATAATTCTCTGTTACTTTACTTGGAGCAGGGGTCATTGTAAACTTTGTCTGCAAAAAGCCAGAAAGTAAATATCTTAGGCATTGCAGGCAGTAAGGTCTCTCTCACAATTACTCAACTCTGCTGTTGGAGGGTGAAGCCAGCCATAGACAATATGTACAGGAATAGGTGTGATGGTGGTCCATTCAAAATTAAAATGCCAAAATAGGTGGTAGGCCAGATTAGGGCTATAGCTGTCACTTTAATGACCCCTGGCATAGAGCATATAGCCTAATGTTAAAACCGAAGATAAGATTATGCCAAATATTTTTTCAGAAGTATTCCTTTATGTAAGAATACTATATAATTTTAAAAGTTTTAGATGTTTGAAAATGAGTTTTTCCTTAATAGTTCACCTACTAAATAAATAAAACAAAATCATGATATTATAACTTATAAATTTTCATTTTATGCTAAAAAATGTATCTGATACTTTTAGGGTTGTTTTAAATAAAGGCATGTAAAATATTACTGGATAAATCACTGTGAAAATGAATTGAATTCAAAGTAAAGGACAGGAAACACATCGACTAAGAAATACACTGCACCATAACAGATGTTGTTTAACTTGAATCAATGCAATGAAAACCAAAGTTAAAGAACATCTGGAAAATTTCCCAAAATCTATATTTAGAAAAGCCAACTGTCTCTGTTCTTGACACTTGAATCTTTTCTAAATTACTATATCTTCTTTTATAATTAAAAAAAAATCTTTTAAGTGTCTCACTTAAAATTGAAAAAAATACATATTTAATTACAGAATGAGAAAATATAGAGGAAAAGCTTAGCCTCATGTAAGAGTTTTGAAGGGCTCAAAAAAGGTCTGTCTGCCTGAAAGTTTACTTATTCATACTATATACTCAAAGCTTGATATCAGAATCATTACTTTTAAAGGAATATTCTGTGTTAATAGACAAATACCCTGAGAAGAACTTTGTTTTTTATCAAAGTTATAGTTTAGCATTAGTATACTATCTCCTTTTTAATTAACAACTGGCTAAGAAAAGCACAAATGCAATTGAAGTTAATGAAGGACATGTGGTTAGAGTGCAGAGAATGCACCATTACATTCCTATTTTCCTCTTCTGTTCCTAACAGTAGAGCTTATAACTCGCTTCACCCTCAGACTTATCATTTTTTTATAGCAGAAATTTTCAGCAGCATCTCTTGGGAATATTGCTAAAAGGTAGTTGCTTGGGTGCCACTTTAGATATATTGAAATTAGAGGAGTGGATTTCTGGAACACACATTTCTAAGAGCAACACAGATGATTCTGATATACATTCAGAGTTAAGAATGACTGTTCTAAGACCTTCCCTGGGCATATCTTTCTGGTTGGAGGACATTTCCTTATCCTATAGATAAAGAAAATTATTAAGAGCAGAAAAAATTGAGTAAACTTGTATCAAATGTAGGCAATCACTTTATCTCAAGATTGTTGGCATTTTAAATATTCCAACCCAATAAATAAAGTCCACCACCCTGTGTATACTTTTCTACTTAGGAGTAATTCTTCTAGGGTAATTTTTCGTTAACATATTAAAATTAAATATGGAGGGCCGGGCGCGGTGGCTCAAGCCTGTAATCCCAGCACTTTGGGAGGCCGAGACGGGCGGATCACGAGGTCAGGAGATCGAGACCATCCTGGCTAACACGGTGAAACCCCGTCTCTATTAAGAAATACAAAAAACTAGCCGGGCGAGGTGGCAGGCGCCTGTGGTCCCAGCTACTCGGGAGGCTGAGGCCGGAGAATGGCGTGAACCCGGGAGGCGGAGCTTGCAGTGAGCTGAGATCCGGCCTGGGTGACAGAGCGAGACTCCGTCTCAAAAAAAAAAAAAAAAAAAAAAGTTAAATATGGAAATATACAAGAATATTAAGATGCATATTATCCACTTCAGAATCTTAGTAAAATTGAGTTCAGTCTCAGATTTTTGCCAATTGATTTCTTGAAAATATCATAAATCCTATGTATGTCCTCAATTTTTTGAACTGGACCACCACATACTTCCATAGCCATTGGAGCTTGGCAGCTAAGGCTTTTGCTGCACACAGACATAGTGAAAATCCTGGATAAGTGGAGGATGGAAAATCCTTAGTAATCAGAACTTTTTCACTTCTAAGTGATAGAGCTGGTTATGCAATGGTAAAGGTCAGTAATATCTGACTTCAGAAAATACTAGACTCAAGTTCTCAAACAATGTGATGAAGAATTTATCTCTCTAGCTCAAGGCTGTCCTGTTCTCTGTGCTAGCTTCACTCTCAAGCAGACTATTTCCACAGAATAACGTGGCTCCTGGAATCTCCAA
This sequence comes from Theropithecus gelada, assembly GCF_003255815.1. Taxonomy (NCBI): domain Eukaryota; kingdom Metazoa; phylum Chordata; class Mammalia; order Primates; family Cercopithecidae; genus Theropithecus; species Theropithecus gelada. The sequence continues at coordinate 67,034,010 of NC_037689.1, read as the reverse complement.
ACTTAAATTGTACTAGCTTAGGAGACCCCACAAAGAGATAATTTTCTCTTCCCAGTAATTCAAGTAGACATTACATAATTTGTTCTGATTGCACGAACGTGAAATCATATGCTTATCCCTGTTCCAATCATTGTGCCAGAAAGACGAGATACGTATATTGCCTGGATCTATTTCTTGTGATACATTTTGATCTAGAGTGGTAAGACTAGTCCCACCAAATCACAAAAAATGAAATCAACAATAATACCTAATGTTAAATTGGCACTATGTGCTAAACACGCTTCTACATGCTTTACAGATATTAACAAATTTAATCCTTATTACAACCGTATAGAAGGTGAGAAAATATTATTATTTTATGGAGGAGAAAACCGATAAACAGAGTAGTTAAGTAACTTGTCTACAGTTACATAGTTGTGAAGTAGTAAAGCAAGGATTTGAACCCAGGTAGTGTCGAAACAAAATTAACACTTAACTAATACACTATGTAAAAGAGATAGATGAAAGGCCATGGAAACATTAGCCTGCTGTTAACAAAAGAGGGGACAATGTAAGGTGGATAAGAATAAATTATGTTCACTATGTGGAACAGTCAGAAAAGAACATTAATATTATTGAGTCAGTGACAAAGATGAAGTAAAAAATTTTTTTTAGGCCGCCAGGAAATGTTTTAGTTCACGAAAGTTTCCTGTACCTGCTTTTGATATTCATACTTTCTAGTGCAGTTTAATTGTTTCCTGAAGTCAGCATCTTTACAATTCTATTTTAAAGAAGTTTTATTTAATATTATTTTATAGCAAACATTCACACCACACACACATACAATATTTCATTTCAACCAAGAGGGATTCTTTCTCTCTCCTTCACTGCAAAGAATTGCAGGACAATTCCAAAGAGCTTTTGCTGGAACCAAGTAGTTCATGGACAATTGCCTTCCTGGAACCAATGTCCATTTGAATCTATTTATTTAAGTTATTAATTAACTGCTATTGTTTTATCACAGGTGTGTATGTTTATCTCGAGAATGCTTTCCCTATGAAGGAATGGTGCCAAGATAGTTAAATTGGAAAATAATCCCATACAAATTTTTTTTCTAATAATTATCAGTCAGAAACAGGAAATTCAGCAACAGATTTATTATTTTAGAAAACAAAGCCACTGAATCAGAATTTTAGCATGGCTTCCTCAATACTTTCTACCATTACACTTCCCACCCCAACACACATGCAGAAATAAACTAACTCTTTTTATTTATGTTTCTTTCTTTATTTTTACTTTGATATGTAGTTCATGACACTTTCCTCTCAATTCTACGAAGGAAAATATCTTTGGCATACAGACATGTATTTGGCATTTTAAAAGTCTCCAGATCCAAACAGCTGGCAAGCAGAATGTGAGAGTGAAACAGTCTCCTTTCAATCTTGGCAGAAACTTATATATTTAGAATCTGAAAAATGCCAGTTGCCTAACAGTACTATCATGTCCCAACAGAAAGTGGGAAAAATGCTGTATTTAACTTGGAATAGAGAGGGAAATTATACCTAAATTAATCACTTAAGTTTCAATGTGTTCAATTTCAGTGTTTCCATTCTTTAAAAAGAAAAAAAAACGTCAGGCACGGTGGCTCACGCCTGTAATCCCAGCATTTTGGGAGGCCAAAGTGGGTGGATCACAAGGTCAGGAGTTTGAGACCATCCCAGCTAACATGGTGAAACCCTGTCTCTACTAAAAATAGAAAAAATAGCTGGGCGATGTAATTGTGAGGCTCTCTAGCCATGTGAAACTGTGAGTCCATTAATCTCTCCTTTTTTTTTTTTAATAAATTACCCACTCTCGGGTATTTATTCATAGCAATATGAAAATGGACTAATACAATAAATTGGTACTGATAGAGTAGGGTACTGCTATTAAGATACCTAAAAATGTGGAAACAATTTTGGAACTGGGTAACAAGCAGAGGTTGGAAAACTCTGGAGGGCGCAGAACAATATAGAAAAAAGTGGGAAAGTTTGGAATTTCCTAGTGACTTGAAGGGCTCAGAAGACAGGAAGATATGGGAGAGTTTGGTACTTCCTAGACAGTTGTTGAATGGCTTTGACCAAAATGCTGATAGTGATAGGGACAATAAAGTCCAGTCTGAGGTGGTTCATATGGAGATGAGGAACTTGTTGGGAACTAGAGCAAAAGTGACTCTTGCTATGCTTCAGCAGAAAGACTGGTGGCATTTTGTTCCTGCCCTAGAGATCTGTGAAACTTTGAGAGAGAAGGTTTAGGGCAGAAATTTCTAAGTGGCAAAGCATTCAAGAGGAAACAGAGCATAAAAGTTTGGAAGATTTGCAACCTGACCATGCGATAGAAAATAAAAACTCATTTCCTGGGGAGAAATTGAAGCCTGCTACAGAAATTTGCATACGTAACCAGTAACAGAATGTTAATTACCAAGACAAGGGGGAAAATGTCTCTAGGGCATGCCAGAGACCTTAGCAACAGCCCCTCCCATTACAGTCCCACAGGCCTAGGAGGGAAAAATGGTTTCCTAAGCCAGATCCAGGGCTCCCCCCCCACCACCACCATGCAGCCTAGGGACTTATTGCCCTGAATCCCAGCTGCTACAGCTATGGCTAAAAGGGGCCAAGGTACACCTCAGGCAGTGGCTTCAGAGAATGCAAGCCCAAGCTTTGGCATCTTCCATGTGGTGTTGAGCCTCTACATGCACAAAAATCAAGAATTGAGGTTTGGGAACCTCTGCCTAGATTTCAGAGAATGTATGGAAATGCCTGGATGTCCAGGCAAAAATCTGCTGCATGGATGAGGCTCTCATGGAGAACCTCTGCTAGGGCAGTGCAGAAGGGAAATGTGGGGTTGAAGACCCCACATAGAGTCCCCACTGGGGCACCTCTTAATAGAACTGTGAAAAGAGAGTCACTGTCCTCCAGACCTCAGAACGGTATATCCGCTGACCGCTTGCACCATGCACCTGGAAAAGCTGCAGCTACTCAATATCGGACAGTGAAAGCAGCTGGTATGGGGGGTATACCCTGCAAAGCCACAGGGGCAGAGCTGCCCAAGGTCATAGGAGCCCACCTCTCACATCAGCGTGACCTGAATATGAGACATGGAGTCAAATGATATCATTTTGGAACTTTAAGGTTTAATGAGTGCCCTATTGGATTTTGGACTTGCTTAGAGCCTGTAGCCCCTTTGTTTTGGCCAATTTCTTCCATTTCAAACCGGTCTATTTACCCAATGTCTGTAATTTAACCCCCATTGTATCTAGGAAGTAAATAACTTGCTGTTGATTTTACAGGCTGGTAGGTTGAAGGGACTTGCCTTGTCTCAGATGAGACTTTGTACTATGGACTTTTGAGTTAATGATGAAATGAATTAAGACTTTGGGGTGCTGTTGGGAAAGCATGACTGTATTTTAAAATGTTAGTACGTGAGATTTGGGAGGGACGAGAGGCAAATGATATGGTTTGACTGTGTCTCCACCCGAATCTCATCTTCTATTGTAGCTCCCATAATCCCATGTGCCATGGGAGGGAACTGGTGGGGGATAATTGAATCGTGGGGTTGGGTTTTTCCCATGCTGTTCTCATGATAGTGAATAAGTCTCATGAGATCTGATGGTGTTATAAAGGGCAGTTCCCCTGTACATGCTCTCTTGCCTGCCGCCGTGCAAGACTTGCCTTTGCTTCTCCTTCATCTTCCACTATGATTATGAGGCCTCCCCAGTCATGTGGATCTGTGAGTCCATTAAACCTCTTTTTCTTTATAAATTACTGAGTCTTGGGTATTTCTTCATAGCAGCATGAAAATGGATTAATACAATATTGAAAAGTCAATGTATTCTGTCATTGGGCGATTGGGGTTTGTGAGGTGGGTAATGATCTTTCACGCAACTGCTTTGCATACTCTTTTTAGGTGGTTGTGAGAATATTTGGTCTCAGGCCTAAAGACATTCTCTAACACTCTTTTTCCAGAATAATAAAAGTCATTGGTTGATCCTCTTCTGGCTCCATCTGTGCTATCTCAATTGGCTAGAATTCAGAAGGAGGTTGCTCCCAGAAGTGATTGGTAACACAAACTTACAATAGTACCAAGAATAATTAACCTTAAGGCTTAGAAACTACTTTGGAGTCATGACTGAAAACTTATTACTTTCTGATTAATTAGATATTTGTGGTTGAGGATTTTCTAACCAAAAATATTAAAAATATTTTAATGATAATTTATTTTTTCTTTCAGGATTCAAAAGGCATTTCAGGAGGTGATGTCAATGAAAATGGCAGAGTAAAACTTCCCAAAATTCTCTCTTCCATAAAAGCACTGAGAATATAAATTAAAATTTCAGAATTAACATTTTGAGAACACCATACAGAAACCAAGAACTTGTAAAATTTTGGGAAGCATTTATTCAACAAAATAAAAAAAGTTAATCTCAGTAAGAACAGTAGCCTATGTGGTCTTTTAACTTGTCCTGTTTTCTTTGTTCTCTCTACAGCTCCATGATGACAATGAAAACCAATAGCTCACAGTCATGGTAAAAAAAAAAAAAAAAAAAAAAAAAGCAGCAGTCTGGCAGCCACTGGAGGGGACAGAACAGGTTTGGAGTTACCTAAAGCTTCATTCCTGGATAATTATTATTTGACTTATCTGGTGGCCCACAGGAAGGCAATGTTCCAGAGCTATCTTTATCTGAGTTAGAGAACCCACTTCCACTTCAAAGTATATTTATTCTCATCAGCAAGTCATGATGATTTGGAAATCATCTTGAAAATCAACTGGAAAAAAAAATAAACTGATAGCAGTATAAAAAACATGTATCCATTCTTCTTTCTTTAAATTATTAGCCTTTTAAACATACCATTGTGTGTACATAGTAGTTGTATATGTTTAAGAGATACATGTGATATTTCAATACAGGCATTCAATGTGTAATAATCACATCATGGAAAATGGGATATCCATCCCCTCAAGCATGTATCCTCTGTGTTACAAAATCAATCAAATAAACACTTTTAGTTATTTTTAAATGTAGCATTGAGGTATTACTGACTATAGCTACACTGTTGTGCTATCAAATACTGGAACCAACTCAATCATTCTATTTTTTTTTTTTTTTTTTTTTTGTAAACATTAACCATCCCCAACTCTTCCTTACCCCCAACACTACCCTTATCAGCCTCTGGTAACCATCCTTCTGCTCTATCTCCATGGATTCAATTATGTTGATGTTTAGAGCTCACAAATAAGTGATAATATGAGATGTTTGTCTTTCTCTGTTTTATTTCACTAGACAAAATGATCGTCAATTCCATCCATGTTGTTGCAAATGACTAAATCTCATTCTTTTTGAATGAATAGTACTCCATCGTGTATAAGTACATTTTCTTCATCCATTCATCTGTTAATGGACATTTAGATTGCTTCCAAATCTTGGTTTTTGTGACCACAGCTGCAAGAAACATGGGAGAGCAGATATCTCTATGACATACTTATTTCCTTTCTTTAAGGTATGTATCCATCAGTGAGATTGCTAGATCAGATGGTAGCTTTATTTTTACTTTTTTCAGGAACCTCCAAACTGTTCTCACAGTGGTTGCATGAATTTATCTTCCTGCCAACAGTGTATGAGGGTTCCCTTTTCTCCACATCCTCCCCTGCGTTTGTTATTGCCTGTCATTTGGATACAAGTTATTTGAACTGGGGTGATATGATATTTCATTGTAGTTTTGATATGAATTTCTCTGATAATAAATCATGTTAAACAGCTTTTCATATATCTGTTTGCCATTTGTATGCCTTTTTTTGAGAAATGTCTATTCAAATCTTTTGACAACTTTTGGTCAGAATATTAGATTTCTTTCCCGTAGAGTTGTTTGAGCTTCTTGTATATGCTGCTTATTAATGCTTTGTCAGATTGGTAGTTTGTAAATATACTCTCCCATTCTGTGTTGTCTCTTCACCTTGATTGTTTTCTTTGCTGTGCAGAAGTTTTTACCTTAATGTGATCCTATTTCTCCATTTTTACTTTGGGTGCCTATGCTTGTGGGGAATTACTGAAGAAATTTTTGCCCAGACAATGTCCTGGAAAGTTTCTCCAATGTTTCATTTCTATGTGCCTGTTTTTCTGCCAGTATTATGCTGTTTTGGTTACTATAGCTCTGTCATATAATTTGAAGTCAGGTAATGTGATTCTTTCAGGTTCATTCTTTTGTTCAGAATAGTTTTGGCTATTTGGTTCTTTCATGTTTCTGTATGAATTTTAGGATTGTTTTGTTCTATTTCTGTGAAGAACGTCATTGGTATTTTGACAGAACTTTCATTAACTCTGTAGATTGCTTTGGGTAGTATGGACATTTTAACAATATTGTTTCTTTCTTCCATGCCATGAACATGAAATAGCTTTTCATTTTATGGTGTCCCCTTCAATTTCTTTCAGCAGTGTTTTATAGCTTTCATTATGGGGACCTTTCACTTCTTTGGTTAAGTTAATTATTATTTCATTGTATGTTATAAATGGGATTGCTTTTTAAATTTCCTTTTCATATTGTTCACTGTTGGCATATAAAAGCACTACTGATTTTTGTATGTCCATCTGTATCACGCAACGTTAGTCAATTTTTATGTTATAATAGTTTTCTTATAGCAGCAGGGTGACTGGGTCCATGAGTGCATGCTTGCACCATGGGTGCCTGGATGGCAGGGTGCATGTGCATGGATGCCAGCTGGAACAGGGCCACAGGAAGTTCTGTGTGCATGTTTCCTGGTGGCAGTGGGGTGGCAAGTTCTGCATGTGTGCACATGCCGGTAAAGCAGTGCAGGAGGCTGCAGATGAGTGCATGCTAGCCAAGCGGCGAGGGTGGCTATGCATAAGTGCACACTGGCAATGTGGTTGGGGTATGCTGCAGATTGGTGTGCATCAGTGGAAGCCTATCTTCTTAAGCTCTCTTTTGTGCAGGCAGGGTCTGATGGTGAAGCGGATATGATGGCAGCCATCAAGATGGGCCTTATTTGCGCATCTGAGGCTGCACTGCAAAATAGGCACAGACTCTAGTAGTAGCGGGTAGGCAAGGGAGCACTCAGGTAAGACTGGCCCTGTCTCACTGGCAAACAGCCCTTCTTTGTCTAGGTCAGAGTCAACAATGGCAAAAGCCTCCTAAAGGAGCCTGGTGAGCCTTCAGGGGTGGACCTCTCTGCCTGTGTTTCATGCATCAATCTCTCTGGGCTCTGCACAGACTGGAGTCTTGTCCCTGCCACCTCTCCAAGCAGCTCTCCATGTCAGTTCAAATGTGCATGGGAGTCATGTGTTCTCCGGCAGCTAGGATTTCAGAGGTCCATGGAGAGAGTGGGCCACTTTTCATCTATTTATCCTACCCTTTGCCTATTTAACTCACCTTTTCCCCCAGATCTGCTGTAGGCCGGAAATGAACCTTAATGCTCTTCAGCCTTGCGCAGGGCTCCTAGCTTCTTCCTGTTCATCCCAGGGTCTGCATCTTCCCTCTGTCTACTCTCGATGCCCTCCTTCTGAAGATCTGCTCAGAGCATGCCCATGTTTGTGATGGTCTATTTAGTCAGTGGAAAATGCTCTTCCTGGCTTCATTTAATCAACCTTCTTGGTTTTCCACCCCTGCACTATTTCTAAGTACCATTCACCAATTAAAGGACGTTTTGGTTGCTTTCAGGTTTTAGCAATTATAAATAAACCTGCTATACACATTGGTGTGTGGGTTTTTGCATAGAAATCAGCTTTCAATTGAGTTAGGAAAATACCAAGGACTGGATTATTTGGTAAGAGTGTGTTTAGTTTTGTAAGACACTGCCTATAATGGTTAATTTTATGTGTCAACTAGATTGGGCCATGGGTTGCCACATATTCAAACATTAAGTATTTGTGTGTGAGAGTGTTTCTGAATAAAATTAACATTTTAATTGGTAGACTGAGTAAAGTAGATTGTCCTCCCTAATGTTGATGGGCTTCATCTATTCAGTTCAAGGCCTGATTAGAACAAAAAGACTGAATAACAGGTGCTATTGTCAAAATGCTTGTGCTCCCCCAAAATTCTTATGTTGAAATCCTAACCCTCAATGTGATCATTTTAAGGGTCAGGGGGGCGCTTAGGGATGTCATTGTATTATGAGGGTGGAGCCATTATGAATGAAATTAGTGCCCTTATAATAGAGACCCAGGTAAGCTTGCTTACCCTTTCCACTATGTGAAGCCATAGGATAAAGGCACCACGTATGAGGAACAGGCCCTCAACAGACATCAAATCTTCTGGCACCTGGATCTCTGAGTTTTCTGTCTCTAAAACTGAGAAATAAATATTCATTTCTATAAGCACCTAGTTTATGGTATTTTTTATAGTAGTTTGAATGAACTAAAATATGTGGGAACTTCCCCTGCCTGAATGCCTTTGAGGTGGTACATTGTTTATTTTTTACACCCTCAGACAGGAACTGAAAAATTGCCTCTTCCTTCAGGCCTGCCAGGGCTTGAACTGGAACTATACCATTGGTTCTCCTGGGTTTCCAGCTTACTGACTCCATATCTTTGGAATTGTCAACCTTCATTATCTGTGTGAGCTAATTCCTTATAATAAATCTCTCTCTCTCTCTCTCTCTCTCTCTCTCTCTCTCTCTCGTTTCTTTTTCTCTGGAAAACCATGTGAATATACTGCCAAACTTTCTTCCAAAGTAGCTGTTCTATTTGCCTTTCTATAAGCAATGGCAAAGTGTTCTTGTTGCTCAACATCTTCACCAGCATTTGATGTTCTCAGTATTTGGGGATTTTTCCATTCTAATAGGTCTAGAGTGGTATTTTAATTTGCATTTTCCTACAAATATAGGATGTTTAACAACCTTGTATATGCTTATTAGCCATCTGCATATTTTCTTTGTGGAAATATATAAATCTTTTGCCATTTTTAAATCTGGTTGTATATTTTATTGAGATTTATTTAAGTATTCATTTATTTTTAGACAGTCTCACTCTGTTCCCCAGGCTGGAGTGGAGTGGCATGATCTCAGCTCATTGCAACCTCTGCCTACCAGATTCAAACAATGCTCCCACCTCAGCCTCCCTAGTAGCTGGGACTACAGGCATACACCATTACCCCTGGCTAATTTTTAAAATTTTTTCTAGATATGGGGTTTCGACACGTTGTCCAGGCTGGTCTCAAACTCAAAACCTCAAGTAATCTACAAACCCTGGCCTCCTAAAGTGCTGGGATTATAGGCATGAGCCACAGTGCCCAGCCTGTTTTACTGAGTTTTTAAAATTCCCTTTATAACTTGGATAGCAGTCCTTCATTAGATACACTCTTTGAAAATAGCTTTTTCAATCTGTTGCTTGTTGTTTCATCTTTGAACGGTGTCTTTTGCAGAATAGAACTTGGTTGTTTTAACGGAGCTGATCTTATCATATTTCTTTTTCATAAATTATGCTGCTGGTGTTGCATCTAAATTATCATCAAGTCCAAGGTTATCTAGATTTTGCCCTATGTTACCTTCTAGAAGTTGTATACTTTTGCATTTTATATTTAGACATGATCCTTTTCAAGTTAATTTGTGTGTAAGGTGTAAAGTCTGTGCCAATATTTATGTGTATGTGTGTGTGTGTGAATGTCCAGTTATTACAGCACCATTTGTTGAAATGACTGAATTTTTTCCACTAAATTGACTTTGATCCTTTGTGAAAGATCAGTTTACTGCATTTGTGTGGATCTATTTCTGGGCTATTTTTTATTGGCTTGTCTAATCTTCTCCCTATACCACACTGTTCTCATTCCTGTGGCTTTATAGCAAGTCTTGAAATCTAGTAGTGTCTTATACTTCAGTATTTTGTTGGCAATTCTGGATGTTTTGACTTTCTATAAAAACTATAAAATATGTTTATAAATGTCCACAAAATTACTGATTGTGGTGTTAATTAGGATTGAATCTGATTGAATCTATCAATCAGGTTTGGATGATCTAACATCTTGGTATGATTTTTCTTATCTGTCTACATTAAATGCCTCTCTATTTAAGATTTTGTTTCATTACTTTGATTAGAGTTTTTTAGTTTCCTCATATATATATATAAAATACATATTTTGTTAGCATTACATCTAGATATTTCATATTTTTGATGTGAGTTATGTGTTCCAAAGTTTCCATTTACATTATTTCATATATTTAGTTTTTATTAAAACTGTAAGACATGCAAGGAAACAAAACATACGGGAACTAATAAGGGAAAGAGCAATCAATAAAAAATGTCCCTGAGGAAGCTCAGACATTGGACTTTCTAGACACAAATATTGAATCAGTCATTTTACATATGTTAAAATAACTGCATGCAACCATATATAAATTACTAAAAGAAAGCTTGAGAATGTTATCGCTGCAAAATATAGAATATTGAGGAAAAGGCAGATATTGTTTTATTAAAGAGCCACATACAAATGCTGGAGGTGAGAAGTATAATAAATGCAGTAAAAAATTTACTAAGAAGTTTAAAATAAGTTTCTATCAGGCCGCAGAATGAATTAGAAGCATGAAGATAGCTCAGTGGAAATTATCTAGTTTCTGAAAAGAAATTTAAAAAAATAATTCAGAGCCTCAGAGTAATGTGGGATACCATCAATAGTACCGATGTATGCATATGGCAGTTCCAGGATATGAGAAAGAGCAAGCAACAGAAAGATAATTGGAAGAAATGATGACTGAAAACTTCCAAATTTTAACAACAAAAAAAAACCATTTATCTTTACATTCAGGAAGTTCAAATACTCCAAGCAGTATAAACCCAAAAAGAACAACACCTATACATACCATAATTGAACTGTCAAAACCAAAATACAGAGAAAGAAACTTGAAAGGAGCAAGAAGAAAGCAATTCATTGTGTACAAGTGATCCTCAATGATAATAAAATCCATTTTCTTTTTAGAAACAAAGGAGGTCAGGAAACAATGGGATGACATATTCACCGTGCTGAAAGAAAAATTATAAAGCAAGAATTCTGTATCTAACAAAATTGTTCTTCTAAAATAAAGGCAAAATTAAAATATTTCCAAAAAAATGAAAACAGAGTCTATCACTAGCAAATTTGTACTACAATAAATACTAAAGGAAGTACTTCAAGATGAAATAAAAGGATGCTAAAAACTAATTCAAGTACACACATGAAGAAATAAAAGAGCACTGGAAAAGGAAAAGGTAATAATGTATTCATAAAAGATGGTATTTTAAAAGTAATTTCTTCTTTCAACAAAGGATAAAACAATATGGAAGATCAAAAAGGAAATGGAAGTCTTGAACAACAGTATAAACAAAATGTACCTAACATACATATATGGGAAAATCCACAAAAACAACAGACTATACATTCTTCTCAGGTACACATAGAGCATTCTCCAGAGTAGATCTTATACTTGTACATAAAACAAGTATCTATACATTTAAAAGGATTGAATTAATACATAATATTTTCTTCAACCAAATGGAAAGAATACAAATCAGTAAAAGAAACTTTGAAAATTCGCAAGTACGTTTAAATTAAACACTACCACCTTAAACAACCAAGGAGTCAACGAAGAAACCATACACAGAAAATAGAAAAATTACTGGAGATAAAAGTCAAAATCCCACTTACCAAAACTTATAATAAAATTAAGCTAAAGCAATGCTTAGTGGGAAATTCATAGCTCTAAGAGCCTGTATTATGGAAGGGGAAATAGCCAAATTAACTCAACTTTCTAACTTAAAAATTAAGAAAAGCATAGAAAACTAATGCCAAAGCAAGCAGAAGCAAGGAAAATGAAGTCCAAAATAAATAAAGGTGTTAAGAAGCAAAATGTTAAACAACCAAAAATTTAACTCTTTGTAAAGGTCAACCAAACTGATCAACCTATAGCTAGACTGACCAAGAAAAAAATGCAAAATACTAAAATCTATAATGAAAGGAGGAGACATTACTATCAATCTTGTAGAAATAAAAAGGATTTTAAGGTAACATTGTGAAAAACTGGATGTCAACTTGTTAGATAATATAGATGCAACACACAAATTCCTAGAAATACACTGCCAAAACTGATGTAAGAGGAAACAGAAAATAAAAATAGAAGAGTTAAAAAGCAAAGAGATTGAGTTGGGAAAACCAAGACTTCCCACAAAGAAAAGCTCAGGACCACATGGCTTCACTTGAGAATTCTTTCAAACGATTAAAGAATAATTATCACAAAATTTTAACAAACTCCTTTAAAAAGGAGAGAAATGAACACTTTCCAACTCATTCTATAAAACTCATGTTATTTTAATTCCAAAACCAGACAATGGCATTGAAAGAAAACAGCAGACCAATATTCCTTATGAATATAAACACAAATATCTTCAACACGTACTAGCAACATCAATCCAGTGTACTCTCTCTCTCTCTCTTTCTCTCTTTCTCTCTATATATATATCTCTATATTTCTCTATATATATATATATATCTCTCTGTGTGTGTGTGTGTGTGTGTGTGTGTGTGTGTGTGTGTGTGTGTGTATCCAAATAAGGGAAGGAGCAGAATATTTGAAAAGACACTTCACCAAAAAAGATATACTGATAGCAAACAGGAATGTACAGAGATGTGCAACATCGGTAATCATTATGGAAATAGTACTACACACCCATTAGAATGGTTAAAATTAAAAACATGGCCATCCTAAGGACGTGGAATAACTAGAACTGTCATATGCTACTGGCAGAAATTTAAAATAATACAATCACTTCGGAAAACTGTTTGGCAGTGCCTTAAAGAGTTATCTATAAATCTATTATATGATCCTTGTAGTCCACTCTTAGGTATTCACTCAAGAGAAATAAAGGTATACTAAATTTAAAGACTGTCATGAGAATGTTCATAGCAGCTTTACTCGTAGCAGCCCCAAACTGGGAACAATCCACATTTCATCAATTAAATGGGCAAACAGAATGTGGCATATTCATAAAATTGTGTTTTACTCAATTAAAAAAATAAATATGATACATGCAACAAAGATGATCTCAAGGAGGAAAATGAGGGTGAGATTACAAAGGAATACTAAGATACTTTTGTATGTGATAAATATATTTTCTTGATGGTCATGGTAGTTTTACGGGCACAGACATGTATCAGAACTTATTAAATTGTATATTCTAAATGTATATGGTTTATTGTGTATAAATTGTTACTCCATGAAGCTGTTTTTACAAGGACATTTCAGTGTTTTTCATTTTGCATTTTGATTACAATATATAACTTTGCATTTATTGTGAAGAATGATTTATACCCAGAACAATCAGAGCAGGAGAAAGGATACACATTAAACTTGAGTATCAATCCTGGACAAAGGGAAAAAAGTCTTTAAGACTTCAACCAAGCACAACTTCCAACAACATTTCTGTGCTATGAATGGCTGAAAAACTGCCAAATAAACTAGTCCAGCGCACAGAAATGAGGAATGACCCAGTAACTCTGGAGCAAAAGTTGTGTTAATTCTATTGAATCTTAACATGCAAAGAAAAAAGTGAGATTTTCCCTGCCAATAGATTTGTTGCATCTAATAAATATTATCTGTATTCAGTGCTGAAAGGACAATTCGCCTTATTACATGTCTTATCCATTAGTCAGGATTCATTTTGAATCTCATAATTCTTCAGAAAATATTTTGATAACTCAGTCATTAACTGCGGATCTTTTTAATTCGTGTGTATATGTGTGTGTGTGTGTGTGTGTGTATATATATATAGATATATATATATACACTCAGCTTCTTGCTAAGTATCTTTTGCTGAATTTAGGTCAGTCACACAAAGTTTAGCATTTGATTCACCTATAGTTCTTTCATTGAGATTCTTTACTTTTGCTTCCTCACATTGTAAATTTTGAAGCTTTATTGCCTTATAGTGTAGCCACTAATCAGACGTGGTAGCTTAGACCTTGAAATGTGGCAAGTGACACATAATAGGATAATAATCTATATTTTAGGTTAAATATAATATACTATCATAATTAGTTTCATTTCTTTCTTATTACTTTTTAAAAGCGGCTATGATGCAAATTTTAAATTACATATGTGACTTGCATTATATTTGTACTGAAAAATGTTGATCAGGAGAGCAGAAAACTAGTCTTTTATCTCATGGTGCTTGGCATAGTTTGGGCCACACATTGTGCACTCAGTAAAGCAAGTTGATGACATTATTGATAATTAGACGTTAATAATAATTATTATAAATTATTAAACATTTAGTATTTACCAACCAGTGTGTTAAATGTTCTATATAAACTTATTGTTGTCCTGTAAAGTAGGTATTATTTTTCTAATTTTACTTACAAAAATGTGAAATTCAGACAATATAAATTACTTGATCAAGGCCACACATCAGAACTATTTGAACCAGAACGACAACTCTGCCCTTAACAACTAACCTGTACTGCCCTCTCAGTGGACTTGTTCTTCTTTGCAGCCACGTCTATATTGAAAATAGTGACTATCAATTTTTGAGCATCACGGAGTACCACATGAAAATTCTTAAAGTACATAAAATCCAAACTATAAGATATTTCTGAAGACTTTTGAAAACATTCTTTAATAACGAGATGTTACTGATGTATTATAATATCATTGCTTTGTTACCCTTGCTTTATTGAAGAGAGGAGGTTAATGGCATTAAGTTAAAAATGGAACACCAAATTAGTGTAATATATAATTTGATTGCACATTAGACCTAAAGCCAAAGCTTATTTTTTACCTGAGTAAAAATAAGAGGTCCCTGCCTCTTATTTTTTACCTGCGTCTCCTCTTCTCATTTTCATTAAGGAAATGCTTGCTTTTTGTTTGCCTGTTCTCATATTTTCACTGAGTTTTTTTCCTTATTGTTTTAATTGGTTTAATGATAATTTCCTTTGCTTTTCTTGATTTGGGTTCCTCTTGGCACACAATATTTGGAGGAAAATGACACTTTTGTCAAATTATTGCTCCATTTCAGTATTGCAGCAAAAGAAATTCTATAAAAATTAATTAATCATTGCAAGTTACTGCTAGCCCACAAATTCTAATACAATCAGAAATTAAAACAAGACTAAAAACATCTCATGGTGGGTTGCAGAAAGTATACAGAGGCGCTAGATAAGTGTCCTTAGCGGTACAATAAAAGACGTAATTTTGATCTCTGATAATTAAATTAACTCAACTTGTAATGGGAGTATAAGGAAACAACCAGTTTCCAAGAGCCCAATCACTGATATCAACACTTTTTACATGAGATAAGCAACATAGAAAAATATGTGAGTCAGAGAAGTCCTATTTAGGTAATGTGAATTCAACACTGTCCAGAAGAGAGAGAGAGAGAGACTAAAACTGCAGGAGAGAAACAATGTATTAACCAAAAAGGAGTTATTGTTTGTGGACTGAAATATTTTACTGTATCTGCCAAAATACTGTCACACAAATTCTTCATATTTGAAATAGAGATTTTACTTGTTGGAAATTATTCCAAGTAAATCAAAATACAGATTGTAAGGGAATAATGTACAAGGCTGCTTACAGCAGTTTTCTTTGCAGTGTCAAAATTTCTTTCTTTATATAGATTGATATGTAGATCAATAGATATCTATATAAAGACATAGATACTGATATATATATATATATATATATATATATATATATATGAGAGATAAATTTTAATTTTACCTGGAGTCTTATATGATTGGGTACTCCATTTGAGTTATTCATGATTATCTCCATCCTGCCCATAATTTAAAGAAATGAAAATAGTAAACCATTGTTCTGCCTGCCATTATAACCAAGATAATATATTGCTGAAGCATTACAGAGATAAAATCAATCTTCTATGCCTTATGGGTCACAGAATTGATTTTAGTTCAATAAAATTTTGAAATTTAAATCTTCTTACCTTTTCAGATTTAAGAACGAGTAGATCATAAGTACCTCAAAGGTCATGTAAACTCAATGTGTGTCTCAAAAATTTGTGAAAAAATAACAAAAAGATACAATTCACAATTCTTCCTGATATAAATTACATTTTTCAAAAATTATTTTTTGAAATAGTTCTCATCTGGATCAAATTTGTGGTTTTCTACATATCAGAGGAAAGGGTCAAGTTTCTATTTTATATTAATTTTAAGTAAAAATTAAGTCTAGTTACCATTTCACTTAGATGTGTTGCCATTAAATGACTTGTGATTAGTTTGCTAGCTTTCAAGTTTTTATTTTTCAGTTTATATGATAGAATTTAGCTATTACATTCTTACTACATAGTCATACATCTGTACAATTTTGGTGAAAAAAATTCACTTTCTAAAGATTCCTTCTTTTTTAATATTTTAACATCTTTATTTTTCCTGTGCTAACATATCTTTTATTTTTGCAAAGAATACGTTGTTGTTTGTTATACTTATCTTTTATCCAGGTATTAACTAAGTCTTTAGATCTGATAGCTAATACAGTAGCTTCTTGTGATATGAAAAAATGTGTGCATATAAAGCAGTTTTATTTGGTTAAAGCATTGTTAGCATTTCCTCTCATGAGATAAATTAAATAATTTCATGCCCAACAGCTTCACATGTATTTAAACTTCTGTAAACCTAAGATTGCCAAAATCTAACATATGTTATGTGATATTTAATCCTCCAGGGGAACCAAAGAAACAAAACATGTCTGGTACAGCAATTAATAAGCTGCAAAAGAGACAACTAGAATCTTTTCTGTCAAAATGAGCCATATCCTGTGCAGGTCACATCCAACATATACTATTTAAAAATTTTTAATAGGCAGTAATTGTCATTAAAGTTGAGTTTTCTATTCATTCATAATTATTTTAACGATAAGTATTTCTTCTGGATTCTATTAAGTTAAAATGATGAAACATTTTCTTGCCATTAACATGATCTATATGGAACACTTTTATTTGTATTTAAAGTAAACTAGTAACACATTTTTTAATTTAGTTGCAAAAAATGAAATCCCAGCAGGATGACTAAAATCAGTCACATTTGTTATACATAAGTAAAACAAATTTTATTGGCTTTGATTTGCATTTTCTTGAGACATCACTTCACATCTGTTAGAATTACTCATCGAAAAAAAAACGATGAAGTTGTGGAGAAACTAGAACTTTTATACACTGTTGATGGGAATGAAATATGGTACAGCAGCTATAAAAAACAGAATGAAAGTTCCTCAAAAACCTAAAAATAGAATTACTGTTATGATCCAGCAATTCCACTTCTGACTGTGTATCCAAAGAATTAAACTTAGGAGAGAGGAGGTATATTTGTACTCCTGTGTTCATTGCAGCATTATTCACAATAGCCAAGATATAAAAGCTATCTCAATGTCCAATGACAGACAAATGGATAAAGAAAATGTGCTCTATCAGCCTATGTATGTATGTATGTATGTATATATGTATGTATGTATGTATGTATCTATCTATCTATCTGAATATACACAATGGAATATTATTCAACATTACAAAGGAAAGAAATCCTGCCATTTGTGACAACACAAATGAATCTGGAGGACATTATGCCAAGTGAAGTAAGTCAAAGAAGGACAAACACTGCATTATTTCACTTATATGAGAGATCTAACATAGTTAGACTCATAGAAACAAGGAGTATAATGGTGGTTTCCAGAGGCATAACAGAGAGAAATGGGGAATTGCTGTTCAAGGGACACAATGTTTCAGTTACACAAGATGAACAGGTGCTCGATATCTTCTGAACAACATTGTGCCTATAGTCAACAATAGTGTGCTGTGCACTTAAAATGTTTTAAGAGAGTAGATCTCATGTTAAATAAGAATTTGATGGGCAAAAAAATTTAAATATATGCATACACTCACAGATTAGTAGTAAAGAGAAAAACAACTTCATCAAAATGTCCTGAGGCTGAAACTTGCATGGAACTTTGCAGTAACAACTAGGAGGTCAGTGTGGTTGCATACAGTATGCAGTGACTCACCGTAGAAGATGAGGTTAGTGAGAGTATCTGCAGGTCCCTGTAAAGCTTTCACTTTATGCTGTATAGAATGGGAAAATTTTAGAAGGTTTTCAGCAAAGAACTGACATGACTTCTCTCATCTTTTTTTAAATTTAAAATTACATTCCTCGGTATGTGAAATATAAGCTGTAGGGATCAAGGGTGGAAGCAAGTAGACTTGTCAAGCTGGTATTAGCTTGGACAATGAACATGGCAGAAAATGTAGTGAAAAGTAAGTGGGTTCTCGATATCTTTTGAAGGTATAGTCAACCGAATTTGCTGATGGATTATCCATTATGTATGATATAAATCAAGGGTGATTGCAAGATATTTGGCCTGAGCAACGAGAAAGATAGACTTGCCTTATAGTGAGAAGGGACAAACTACAGATGTATCGGCTTAAGGGAAAAATCATAAATATGGCTTAGTCAGAATACTTTGACAATGATTATTAGGCATCCAAGTAAAGACACTGAGCAGGCAGTTGTACAGGTGAGGTCAGGAATAGAGATATAAATTTGAGATTTACAAGGGTCCTTTTTGCCTTGCTATAAAGGAATACTTGAGCCTGGATAACTTATAAAGATTTTTCTAAAAAAGTTTATTTGGCTGTTTCTGCAGGCTGTAAAAGAGGCATGGCAGCATCAACTGCTCCTGGTAAGGATCTCAGAAAGTTTCCAGTTATGGCAAAAGGAGAAGGAGCAGGTGTGTCACATGACAAGGTAAGGAGCAAGAGAGAGAGGAGGGAGGTTCCAGGCTCTTTTAAACAACCAGATCTCAAGGGAACTAAAAAGGAGAATTCACTCATTACCATGAGGGTAGCGCCAAGCCATTCATGGGGGATTTTCCTCTATGACCCAAATACCTCCCACTAGGCCCCACTTCCAACAATGGAGATCACATTTCAACATGAGATTTGTAGGGCAAAAATATACAAACTACATCAAAGGGTAAAATTAAGTTTTTCAAGCCATAAGATTAAATGAAATTCTCAAGGAAGTGAACTTGAAAAATAAATGTTGTCCGAAGACCAAACATTAAGCACTTCAATATGTGAGGTTGGGCAAATGAGCAGGAAGCATGTTCACTTGATCCACATTTTAAAAGTAAACTTATAATATGATAATAAAAGTAGAATTGATATTCCCCAGGATATCAGAAAGAGACTACTTATATTCACTTTTTCTGAAAACATATGTATTAAAAATATTTTTAACATTTTTGTTAAAATGTATGTATTATAAATATATATTTACTTCTAAAAATCTATGCACTACTGCATATCCTTGTACATCAGTGTGTGTACATATATATACACACACATACATACACACACATATATGAGTATATATATAGATTTTTACATGTTCGTAGCAGCATCTGTTGCTGTGTAAATATTTGTTCAACATTTAGCAACATAAAGCAACACATTTTTAAAAAATCTTTGTTGTTGTGGGTTAGGAATTCAGACGTTAGTTAGATGGATTATTGTGGTTTGAGATTTTTCGTGAGTTTGTAGTCAAAACATAGTCCAGGGCTCCTTACAGATCCAATTCCAAGATGGGTTACTCACATGACTATTTCACAGAAGGTCTCAGTTCCTTGCTGGCTATTAACAGGAGCACTGTATTAGTTTTTTCTCACATTGCTCTAAAGAACTCCCTGAGACTGGGTCATTTATTTATAAAAGAGGTTTAATTGACTCACTGTTCTGCAGACTGTACACTAAGCATGGCTGAGAGGCCTCAGGAAACTTACAATTGTAGCGAAAAGTTAAGGAGAAGCAGGCACGTCTCTCTATGGCAGAGCAGCAGAGAGAGAAAGAGGTAAGGGGTAAGTGCTACACACTTTCAAACAACCAGATCTCGTGAGAACTTACTGACTATCATGAGAACAACATGGAGGAAGTCCACCCCCATAATTCAATCACCTCCCACCAAGTCGTCCCTTCCACACGTGAAGATTACAATTGGGCATGTGATTTGGGTGGGGACACAGAGCCAAACCATATCAAGGACTAATTTTCTCACAAAATTGACCTCTTCATAGATTTCCTTAAGTATCCTCACAACATGGCATCTGACTTCTCCTCAGAAAGAGTGGTATAAGAGAAAGAGAAAAAAATCCCAATGCCTTTTATGGTATAGCTTAGGAAATCACACATTATCTCTTTGTCGCATTCTATTTTTTGGAAGAGAGTCTCTAAGTACAGATCATACTCAAAGGTAAAAATATTTGGCTCCTTTCTTTTGAAGGGAGTAGTATCAAATAATTTATAGACATATTTTATAACCTCAACAATGTAGATTGGTTAAACCTTTTCAGAAATAAATCTAGTAGTGACATGAAAATTTAAGATGTGAATTCTGTTTTAATAATTTTACTTCTAGAAATCTATTCTAGTTCACTACTGCATATGCTTGTGCATCAGTGTGTCTGCATATATATACACACATACATACATATATGTGTATATATAGAGATAGATTTTTATGTTCGTAGCGGCATTAGTAGTAGTAAGAATTACATACAGTTTTAGTGTCCAGCATTAAAAGAGCAGTTAAATTAATTATAGCATAGCTATACAATGGGGTAATATGTAGCAGCTAAAAGAATGAAGTAGATCTCTATATACTGAAATGAAAAGAAACACGAGAAGATGTCATTACAGATTTTTATGAGAAATACAGTTTCAGAAAATTTTCTGTAGTACTTTTGTAAAAAAACAAATGACAAAATCTATAAGTGTAAATGATGTATAAAATAAAAATGATAGATATGATATAATCATAAGGTATTTTAATTTTACAACCCTTGCCCCTTTGCACTTTATTCACTTGGACATACAATTCAAGCCAGCAATATGGCTTTTCTGGTAATTTATGAGTTATACAAGGATTTTTGGTCAAAACTAAAATATCCAGTCTCATATAATAGTAAAAAAGTGGGAAAGCAGGACACATTCAAGTGTGTGGCAGAGATTCATGACGGTTATTTCCATCTTTTCCAACATAATATTTACAATCCTTCTCTTCTAGTTGTTATTCTAGAATAACAATAACTAGATTTAATTTGTCCTCCAAGGCTACAGAATGAGGAAACTAAAGATACAATGAAAGTAGCAAATTTCTCATCTGACCGAAAATGTCATAATCTGTCTTCATGTTTTCTCTGGGTTTGGCAGTCCTTTCATGCATGCCAACTTTCTGTGGACTTTCAGTTTTTCAAAAACACTTCCCATCACTGGGGATCTCTCATCTGCAATTCCCTTGAAAGGAGTAAATCCTGTCCTATTCTGGCTGGTTGCTTGCCACTTATTCCATAGCCCCAAGGCATCTGACAGTACAATTTCCAGTTTTCTTCACAGAGATCCCCTTGCCCTATCAGTTATTCTCTTAGACATTATAACTAAGACACACCCTCTTTCATGTTTGGCCTACATGCAGTTTATGGGAAACAATCATACATTCTTGCCCTTGAGAGATTCTTGTAGTGTAGTTATTTTACAACAGTCCTTGGTAGTGTTAATTCTCTAGCACTTCCAATCCTCCCTGAGAGTGGACCGAGCATGAAATTTGAATGAAGTCAGAATACACAGGCACTTGAGGAAGCTGTCTGTGTGCACAGGGCCTATCTGCAACAGTGAGAAGTGAACTCAGATAGGCAACAGGTGATAAATCAACAGGTTCTTCTCTACATCCCGGAACTCATTATTCTTCCCCCAAAACCTGGTTAATTTTCATCTTCTTTGTGCCCATTCTCAGTAAATGGAAAAAGAACCAACATCCATGCATTTGATTAAGCCTCAAATCTGGGAGTCATGTATTATTTTCCCTAGTTTTCCCTCTAACCCTATAGGGAAGCAATAACCAAGTACTACCAGTGCTACCTCCTAAGTATTCTAAATCCATTAATATCTTTCCAACTATGCCAGTCTACCCTAGTCTAGGCCACCACCTCTTACTGAGATTATTGCAATCTAACTGGAATACTTATCTCTAGTATTGCCTCCTTCTGATTTGTGTTCCACATTGTAGCTCTAGAAATCTTCCTGAATTGTAAATATGATTATGTCAGTCATAATTTTCCATTATGTGGGCATATATGATTTGGTACTTATTTATTTCTTCTGCCTCATATCTTACCACTTTCCAACTTTAACATTACATCTACTGATACTAAACTATGTTTAATTCCCTACATATGCTGTATACTTTTTCTTGCATCTTGGGCCTTGTAAATGTTAGCCCTGCTGCCTAAAATGTGTTTCTCCATACATTCCATCTTTACCCAGCTAACTCCCAGTCATCTTTCAGATATAAGATTAATAGGCTTACCATATATTTCAATTTTCCTGTAATAATTATTATTTTGTCCTGTTGCCTTTTGTGTAATTATTAATGATATACCATTCACTTTCAAGTGTGACCTAGTTTAGGGTGATGATTTTCTGTAATTTTCCTTAAGACAGAAATTCCTTCCTTCAAGAAACCTTCCCTGACTTCCCCAAGTCTATGTTGAAACCCCTTTCATATAAAACAATGGAAACTCACACTTTCCTTTGTTTATTACTTATCTGTCTTACCTTTTAGAACTGTGAGTTCCTTCAGTGTAGAAATGAAATTTGTTTGGCTCACTTCAGCACCCATTCTTGTGTCTTGCCCATAAGTGATCAAATATATTTGTTCAACACATACAAACGCAAAACTCTCTTCATTAACTGATGAGATTTCTAAGCATCACATAATCTGAACATCAGTAATCACGAACAGGAAAAAGTAATTGACATATCATTATTAGTAGTCAGTAAGTAATCATCTCTAAGGGGATATTGACTGTGAAGTGGAACAGGGAGCTTTGGAAGTTCTGGAGATATTCTGTATCTTTAACAGGGTTTCATTGATGTATATATGTGTAAAATTTAATCACCCTATACACTTAAGATTAAGATATTTAATTCTATCTACATTATATTTCAATAAAAAATATAACACCAGCACATACACACAAACACACATAGTTTGTGACTATGTGCATTAAAATCAGATGTCAGCCATTTACTAGAAATATGATGCTGGACAATTTATTCAACCCATTTGAGCCTCAGTTCTATCCTTTACAAATTGGTAATAATAATAGTATCTATTTATAGGCTTTAAGGAATGAGCAATGTCACATATGAAATGCACTTGTAATACTATGTTGGCCGTGGTGGCTCATGCCTATAATCTCAGCACTTTGGGAGGCCGAGGCAGGTGGATTACCTGAGGTCAGGAGTTCGAGGCAAGTCTAGCCAACATGGCGAAATCCCACCTCTACTCAAAATACAAAAATTAGCCAGGCATGGTGGTGAGCCCTTTTAATCCCAGCTACTCAGGGGATTGAGGCAGGAGAATCGCCTGAACTCGGGAGGCAGAGGTTGCAGTGAGCTAAGATTGTGCCACTGCACTCCAGTCTGGGCGACAAGAGTGAAACTCCATCTCAGAAAATAAAATAAAATAAAATAAAATAAAATAAAATAAAATATACTGTGTAGCCCAGTAAGTGTACTCTCCCCTTTGTATTATTTTACTTTTTAGTCTGAAATTCCAATCAATGGAGGATTCTAGTGTCCAGGTACATTTTTAAATGAAGTTTGAATTTATTCTCTGAGTAGATCTTCTTTGGAGTTTTCAGGGCATCTGAAGAAATACTAACATTTGAAGTAATCTATTCTCTTTAAAAGTTCTGATTTTCTAAACACTAATAAAGCATGTATGGATTAAATGCAAACAGAAAATGGTTTGTGTTCCCCTTTCATCTTAGCTAACACTCTCTTATATTCTTATAGTCCATAGAATATAGTCTTATTGTATTAGTTTCATGTTGCTGCTGTAACAAATCACCATAAACTGAGTGATGTAAAGCAGCATATTTTTATCTTACAGTTCTGGAAATCTTAAATTTTAAAAATCGAAGTGTTGACAAGGCTGTGTTCCTTCTGAAGGATCTAGAGGAGAATCCATTTCCTTGCCTTTTCCAGTTTCTAGAGGTCACTTGCCTTCCTCGACTCATGCATGGCCTCCATCCTCCATTTTCAAAGCCAACATTGCAACATCTTCATATCTCTCTCTCTCTGATCTCTGCTGCCATCATCAAATCACCTTACTTCTCTTTACTTGCATAATCACATCTCCTTCGCTGATTCGCCTGTCTCTGTCTCTTCGGAAACTTTTTGGTTATGCTGACCCCACGTGGATAATCCAGGTTCATCTTTCCTTCTCAAGATACTTAACTGAATCACACTCCCAAAGTCCCCTTTTCTTGTAAAGTTTTTCAAAGGGTTTTGAGACTAGGATGTTGACATCTTTGGGGTGGCATTATTCAGTCTATTGCGTGTATATAGCTGTAGCCAGTTACTGTCTAGCTATTATCAGAAACTATAGTCCCGGTTTCTCAGCTGCAAAACAGTGAGTAAATTAGAGACCATGGTCCACATTCTGAGCTTGACAAAAAAAAAAAAAAAAAAAAAATTCCTTTTTAGAAGAATCACTGAGATAATAATACCTTGCCAAATTCAGAGGATGTTTTTTCATGTCTTCTCGCACATTTAGTGATCCTGAGCTACACAGGTAAGATTATGCTAGACTGTGGGATATGTACATAGCTATCTACTTGAAACAAAGTTACCTTTTTAAATAGTCACTAAACTTTGTGCCCTAAAACAAAAGGTTAATAAGAAATTTTGAAGTTCTATCATAGACTAGTGTTTATAACCTGAAATCCTTTTCAAACACCAAGAAAAATTTTAAAGAAAATTAAGTTTTAGGAACAAGCCTATTTGATATTTATGGCAAAAATGCCAATTTTCAGAAGACAGGGCATACTTGTTTTTTGTTTCCAGAGAGCCCAATAAAATTGTGACAGGGCTGTGAGTACACATTTACAAGATTAGTCATCAAGTCTCAAAGCAAAAGTAAATATTTTACCAGGAATTGTATGAGAAGAATCACTGTGGTGCAGTGAAAAGGGAAATGTCTTTGACGGCAGAAAACTACTTTCTGTTCTCTGCTGGTGACTTTAGTCATGTGACCACAGAAAATCACTTAATTTCTCTGACCTCAATTTTCTATACAATAAGGGAGCTGTACTAGGTATGTGTTATTCAAATATTCCTACCACAGTACCTAGATTGGTAGATCTAGGGTATGATCTAAAATAATCTTAACCCCTAAAAGTCTGTCTTTTTGTCCTTGCAATGGGTCTTTACTAGTGGGTCTTTCAATACTTAGCTAGTGGGTCTTTCAATACTGTGTAAGGCTGTGTCTCCATGATTCTATATTACAATCCAATCATCTTCTGGTCATACTGGCAACACTTGTCAACATCATTTCCAAACCTCTTCTATTCCACAAATATCCATCAGTCCCATAAAATCACATAAATCTACCTAAAGAAATGTGTGTAGAGCCTGAGTACCTGTACTTCATGCATAGACTATGGCATCAGAGGAGGACAAATAAAAATACAGTTTCAAAATACTAAAGGCTGAGTGAAATTGGCACCAACTTATGTACCATGCTTATCCTATCACCTTATATATCCCTTGGTTATAATTGGATAATCCAGTCAGAGACACATGTACTTATTTTTAAAAACCACTTAATTAAATTATCTTTAATGCTTTTAATTCCAAAATTCTGTGAGTCTCTGAGTTTATAAGTCTTAGATTACAAAAACTACACAGCTGTTAAAATGTAATTTATTTATTATCATCACCGTAATTGAATTCTCCATGCATTCCCTATTTAAAATCTACTATTTTATGTTCCGTCAGTGTGTAATCACAGTACAGATCAAGAGGTAAGGGTTCTTGAAACCATACAAAACATAGATATATCAGTTATCCAAGGAATCAAAGAGCCTAGGTGGGGACAGCTTGTGATTATTGAAACTTGTAGAATTCTGCAGTCCTGACAGATTTTTACCCATTGCTCACTAACCTTATCTTAATTCATCTAAAACACACGAGAATGAAGCAAAACATAAAAATAAATATGGCAAATATGGCATGGATTTAGGAAAAGGTGCTTTTAATCACTCTACAACTTTAAATATCGTTAAAGAGGAATTCAACGTACTTCTATGACCAATGGATGAGAGGAAATAAAGGTAGTGGCTGGCTAAGTGTAATTCCATTATGGGGAATATAATAGTCAGCAAACTTGCCTGATCTTGTTTCCTTTTGGCTGTGCTTATATTGCAGAAGATATCTCAAAAACTTATGTGAGGAAACTTATAGACCTTCTATCCTTGACTGACAGTGTAGCCCAAATCACAATGGCTTTTTAAGAACCAAAGAGGAGAAGCAAGAAATTTTGAGAGAAAAAAGATAGTCAGCAGCATTATTTTTTTTTCTATAAAACATAAAATGCTTAGTGTTTTGAGTCCACAGTTTCACTCTGAATTCTTGGCTTTCAAAATCTAGAACAGTTGAGTGGTAAGATGGACCCAGAACACTTGTCTTAAAATTTAATACGTTGTAGAGAAAGCAATAATTAATTTGCTCAATTACTTTAATCTTCAGTAAGCCACAAGAGGAATTTATCAAACAACTACTTTTTGTGGAATAACCCTAACAGAACATGAAATAGGCTTTTAAGACTTTTGAGAAACTAAAAAGAGTAGAGGTGTTTTGAGGTCTTCATCTACTCTTTTCTCTAATTCACCTGCTTCATCTATTTTTATGTCACAGGGAACAAAACTATTGTGCCTCAATGCCCAAAGTTTACAATATCCAGGACAATATCATCATTTTGTGAAAGATACTTATGTTTCATTTTTATGCAACCCATAAACTAGGTTCATTTTTCTAACACAATATTCTCTAATTGTGACAGAACAGATATTTTTGGCCTGTGTCTTAGGACTAGCTTCTATTTGGGGGCATCTTTTTGTAAAGAAGGAAAAGACTTCTCATTAGACATAACTTTTTTGTTCATAACTCACAGCTTATCGAAAATGTTTCTGTGAATGCTGCATACTGGCAAACTCTTGTGACATACTTGACAGAATAAATACCACTGAGAGTTAATGTTTCTGAGGTATTAGGCTGATACTGAGAGAGACATAAAATAAATAATAATAATTAAACTAATATGTATTGGGTATTTTGATATTTATCAAGAACTACCTTAAATGCTTTAAACGTATTATGTCATTTAAGATTCACAGCACCCTATGTGGAGGGTTTAAATATTATTCTCACTTTACAGATGATAAGTGAAGCTACAGAATAAGATTAACTGACTTGCTCAAGGTTGCTGAGAAAGTAAATCATGAACTCAGACTTCAATCACAGATAATCTGATGCTAGAGACCATTAATTTCTTTGTTTTACTGTTTCCCACTAACCAAAAAGAACTTCTGACTGTAGGGAACTTAAAAATACAGTAGGAATGCTGATGAATGAATACATAATTACTATATAAAGTTGAGCGTTGTCCATTCAACAAATATGAATCAAATGACTTCTATGTAAATAATACCATTGTCATTAGAGATAGGAAAATGACAAAAAAAAACACCCTACTCTAGTATTCTAGGTTAAAGTTGGTGATAGCTTGGACAAAAGTGGTGTCATAAAGGTGCTGAGAAGTGGTCAGATATTGTATATATTTTGAAGGTAAATCCCAGAAGGTTAATAGATGGATTGGATATGGGTGTAAAGAAAAAAGAGATTGGTTCTTTTAAAATTATTAAAGCAAAATCTAGTTCTTTGTAAAAATCAATAAAAATAATAAACCTATAGATACCCTAATTAAGATAAAAATAGGAATGAAATAAATTACTAATATTAGAAATAACAAAGAAGACATCATCATAAATAATATATACAAAATATTATAGGATATTATTATGTACAATTGTATGCAAATAGATTCAATAATTAGATGAAATGGATAAGTTCCTTGAAAAATAAATATATCAAACTGTTGTGAGGAAAGACAGAAAAACTGATTAGTCATATATCAATTAAATGAATTTAACACACAATTGAAACATATAATTGAAAACTTCTCAGAAAGAAAAATCCAGGCCTGCAGATGGTTTCATTGTTAAGTATCAAGCAAACATTTAAGAAAGAGAAAAGACTAATCATGTATACATTATTTAAGAAAATAGAATAGGAAGTAATTTTTAATAACATTTGTTTTTCTTAGGGACACTTATGAGGAGACTTTCCTCGAAGACAAAAGGTATTCACTTTAACAAAAATTAATATGTTAGTGTTGTATACCGCATATGTCCATCATTTCATCCCAGGAAGAGCAGACTGCAGTTTTCCCCTCTCAGCATTCATAGTACTTTGTGCATTGCTTATTATTACTATATCCCCTTTCTCAAGACAAGCAGAAACCTCAGGACCTGAGTCCAGAGCACACTGTAGAATCTTGTTCTCCTTGACTGTACACAGAGGTGGAACAGAGTTGGCCTGAAGGTGGCTGACTATGGAACCAAGGGCTGGAGAGACAGTATTCAGTGGAGAGGAAAGAAAGTAAAGCTGTGTAAAAAAATAATGAGGCAGAGGCGGGCAGATCACTTGAGGCCAGGAGTTCAAGACTAGCCTGGCTAACATGGCAAAACCCCACTTTCTACTAAAAATACAAAAATTAACCAGGCATGGTGGCACGTGTCTGTAGTCCCAGCTACTTGGCAGGCTGAGACAAGAGAATCACCTGAACCTGGGAGGCAGACATTGCAGTGAGCTGAGACTGCACCACTGCACACCAGCCTGGGTGACAGAGCAAGACTCTGTTTCAAAAAAAAAAATGTATATATGTATGTGTGTGTGTATATATATGTGTGTGTGTGTGTGTACATATATAAAAAATAAAAGTATATATGTAGTATGTGTATATATACACATATACATGTATATACATACACACAAAAGTGTATATATATATGTGTGTACATATATATACACACACAGACACATATATATGTATATATATTTTAAGCAATTAGGCAGATAAGGAAAAATAAATGAGAAACACTGAAAGCAGACCAGAGCCAAAGAGGTAAAAAGCAAACTTGAAAGCTAGGGGGTGGGAAATTTCTAAAGCAGAAACTTAGATGTTTTTATGTGCTGGAGGAGATAAGAGATACTCGAGTCCATGAACTGTCTCACAAAACTATGACTTAAAATATTGACATGATGGTTACATGTCATTTTTCCTTCTGTACTGAGGTCCTTGAGAACAGGAACCTTATCATAGTTCTTCTGCATGTACCCTGGACTGCATTCTGTGCTTGGCAAATGGTAAGTCCTCAGTTTAATGGATACAGGCCTGCATAAATGAATGAATGTTGGCAAAGTATGACCAGTTGCTTTACACCATGTCTGTCTTTTAGTGAATTTATAAAAGTTCAGCAATTTAATAATGATTTATTTTTAAGTTTCTTAAAGAAAGGATTCAAATCAGTAAGGAAAAAATCATTTGCCAAAATCCATTCAAGTGAATTTGAATATTTGTTTTGATATGTAATTCTGCTTCCTTGATCTACTAAATGTTCATCCTTTCTTCCAATCAAACTGTATCTATTTAACTGCCAGTTACTTGATTTATTTGTTTCACATTCTACGCACTACACTAACTAGTTCAGTCACTGATAATATTTTTGTTTTCCCGTGGAAAGAACTGGCGGAAGGAAAAACTATAATATTCCTTTCAATAGACAAGACAATTCAGTCCCCCTTTACTATTTTTACTAGAAAAAATAAATCACTCAAAATTATTTAGCAGTTGATTGCACAAACAGCTGTGTAAAATAACTCCCGGGATGGGGATTCTTTCATTTCATTTATATTATTAAAAAACAAACCATTTATCAAGTGAAAGTACCATTCTTCTTGCACCTAATAACCCACAGAAGAAGCAAACAGATATAACTGGCCATTGGTCTTAAATTTGAAAGGTTAGTTGTATAATAGTCTTAAAGTAGAATACTATTATCCCATTAAATAAAACTCTTTTCATTTCTGATATCAACACCCAATCGTTTATTGACTTACTACATATTTTGTGCAATACACTGCATATGACTTATTAGCAATATGCACTATGAATACTAATGTTAACTATGAACATCTTGCACATGTGATTGCTGATATTTTGATAGTCAGCATACTATGGACATTTCCTAAATGGCCATTTATACTGTGAAAGGAAAGAAGGTTTGGAATGAACAACCTTGCACATCACTGTTAACCAAGTAAAAATGTACTAGGATGTTAAGTAGAAGTGATTTCAACTAATTTTTCATGTGGGACTGTTTCTTAGTCTGTTTTGTGCTACCATAGCAGAAAACCACAGACTGAGTAATTCATACGCAACAGAAATGTATTAGCTCAGGATTCTGGAGGCTGGAAGTTTGAGATCAAATGGTTGGCATCTTCTGAGGGCTTTCTTGCTACATCATCCCATGATGTAAGGGAAAAGAGAAGGGGAGAGGGAACTAAAGGAGGCCTAACTTGTCCTTTTATAAGGAACCTACATGTGCATTAATGAACCCATTCCCACCATAACAGCATGAATCTATTAATCTGCTCATTTTTATTCACTTCTAAAAGGCCCCACCTGTTAATTCTGTTACAGTGGTGATTATATTTGCAACACATGTGTTTTGGGAGACACATTCAAACTGTAGCAGAGGGTGAAAATATGTATTGAGTAGCATAACTATATTTGTTTATGTATTCTTATTTTATTTTTAACTTTATTTTACATTCAGGGTACATGTACAAGTTTGGTATATAGGTAAAATGTGTGTCCTGGGTGTTTGACACGCAGATTATTTTGTCATCCAAGTAACATGCATAGAAACTGAGAGGTAATTTTTGGATCCTTACCCTCCTCCAACCCTCCACCCTCAAGGAGGCCCCAGTGTCCATTGTTTTATTCGTTCTGTCCATATGTACTCAATGTTTAGCTTCCACTTGTAAATGAGAACATGCAGTATTTGGTTTTCTGTTCCTGTTAGTTTGCTAAGAATAATGACCTCCAGCTCCATTCAAGGTGCTGCAATGGATATGATCTCATTCATTTTATGGCTGCATAATATTCCATGGTGTGTATTTACCACATTTTCTTTATCCAGTTTACTACAGATGGGCATTTATGTTGATTTTGTATCTTTGCTATTGTGAACAGGGCTGTGATGAACATATGCATGCATGTATCTGTATGGTAGATCAATTTATATTCTTTTGGGCACATACTCAATAATGGGATTACTGAGTACAATGGTAATTCTATCTGAAGTTCTTTGAGAAACTGCCAAACAGCTTTCTACAATGATTGAACTAATTTACATTTCTGCCAGCAGTGTATAAGTGTAGCCTTTTCTCCACAACCACAATGGCATCTGTTATTTTTTTACTTTTTAATAACAGTCATTCTCATTCTGATTGGTGTGAGATGGTATCTCATTGTGGTTTTATTCGCATTTCTCTAAAGATTAGTGATGTAGAGTATTTTTTTTTATATGCTTGCTGGCTGTAAGTACGTCTTCTTTTGAAAAGCGTCTGCTCATGGCAACCTACAGAATGGGAGAAAATTTTTGCAATCTACTCATCTGACAAAAGGCTAATATCCAGAACCTACAAAGAACTCAAACAAATTTACAAGAAAAAAACAACCCCATCAAAAAGTGGACAAATGATATAAACAGACATTTCTCAAAAGAAGACATGCATACAGCAAACAGACACATGAAAAAATGCTCATCATCACTCGCCATCAGAGAAATGCAAATCAAAACCACAATGAGATACCATCTCACACCAGTTAGAATGGCGATCATTAAAAAGTCAGGAAACAACAGGTGCTGGAGAGGATGTGGAGAAATAGGAACACTTTTACACTGTTGGTGGGACTGTAACCTAGTTCAACCATTATGGAAAACAGTGTGGCAATTCCTCAAGGATCTAGAACTAGAAATACCATTTGACCCAGCCATCCCATTACTGGGTATATACCCAAAGGACTATAAATCGTGCTGCTATAAAGACACATGCACACGTATGTCTATTGTGGCACTATTCACAATAGCAAAGACTTGGAATCAACCCAAATGTCCATCAGTGACAGACTGGATTAAGAAAATGTGGCACATATACACCATGGAATACTCTGCAGCCATAAAAAAGGATGAGTTTGTGTCCTTTGTAGGGACATGGATGCAGCTGGAAACCATCATTCTCAGCAAACTATGGCAAGAACAGAAAACCAAACACCGCATGTTCTCACTCATAGGTGGGAACTGAGCAATGAGATCACTTGGACACAGGAAGGGGAATATCACACACCAGGGCCTATTGTGGGGAGGGCGGAGGGATAGCATTAAGAGATATACCTAATGTAAATGATGAGTTAATGGGTACAGCACACCAGTGTGGCACATGTATACATATGTAACAAACCTGCACGTTATGCACATGTACCCTAGAACTTAAAGTATAATAATAATAATTTTTAAAAAAAGTGTCTGTTCATGTCCTTTGCCCATCTTTTAATGGGGTTATTTGCTTTCTGCTTGCTAAGTTGTTTAAATTCCTTATAGATTCTGGATATGAGACTGTTGTCAGTTACATAGTTTGCAAATACTTTCTCTCATTCTGTAGGTTGTCTGTTTACTGTTAATAGTTTCTTTTGCTGTGCAGAAGCTCTTCAGTTTAATTAAGTCCCACTTTTCAAATTAGGCCCAACATGCATTTTTGTTAAAATTGCTTTTGAGGTCTTAGTCATAAAATTATTTCTGAAAAGAATGGCATTTCCTGTTTTCTTCTAAGATTCTTTCTTATAATTTGAGGTCTTACATCTAAATATTTAATTTATCTTCTGTTAATTTTTTATGGTGTAAGGAGAGGGTCCAGTTTCAATCTTCTGCATATGTCTAGCCAGTTATCACAGCACCATTCATTCAATAGGGAATCCTTTTCCCATCTCTTGTTTTTGCCAGGTTTGTGAAAGATCAGATAGTTGTAGGTGTGCACTCTTACTTCTGGGTTGTCTATTCTGTTCTATTAATCTATGTGTCTATTTTTGTAACAGAACCATATTGTTTTCACCAATGTAGCCTTGTAGTACAGTTTGAAATTAGATAATGTGATCCCACCAGCTTTGTTCTTTGTACTTAGGACTGTGTTGGCTCTTTAAGTTCTTTTATGGTTCCTTATGAATTTTAAAATAAATTTTTCCAATCCCAAGAAGAATGCCATTGGTAGTTTGTTAGGAGTAGCATTGAATCTATAAATTTCTTTGTTCAATGCTGCCATTTTAAAATATTGATTTTTCTTATCCATGAGCATAAAATATTTTTCCATTTGATTGTGTGATCTCTGATTTCTTTGTGACATGTTTTGTAATTCTCATTGCAGAGAACTTTCACCTCCTTGATTAGTAATATTCCTAAATATTTTATTCTATTTATGCCTATTGCGAATGGAATTGCATTCTTGATTTGGCTCTCAGTTTGGTTGTTGTTGACGTTTAGAAATGCTACTGACTTTTGTACACTGATTTTGTGTCACAAAACTTTCCTGAAGTAGTTTATCAGATAAAGGAGCTTTTGGACAAAGACTATGAGGTTTCCTAAGTATAGAATCATACTGTCTACAAATAGGGACAGCTTAATTTTTTCTCTTCCTATTTGGATGCCTTTTATTTCTTTTTCTTGCAGGATTGCTCTGGCCTGGACTTCCAATATCATACTGAGTAGGAGTAATGAGAGAAGGCATCTTGTCTTGTTCTGCTTTTCAAGGAGAATGCTACCAGATTTTGCCCATTCAGTGTGATGTTGGCTGTGTGTTGTGCATAGATTGTTGTTATTATTTTAAAGTATGTTTCTTCAGTGCCTAGTTTGTTGAGGATTTTTAACATGAGGGGATTTTGATTTTCACTGGAAGACTTTCCTGTATCTACTGATCTGATCATGTGGTTTTTCTTTTTAGTCCTGTTTATGTGGTAAATGACACATTGTTTTGCATATGTTAAAGCAACCTTGCATCTCAGAGATTAAAGCCTACTTGATTGCAATGTATTAGCCTTTCGATGTGCTGCTGGATTCAGTTTGATAATATTTTGCTGAGGAATTTTGGATCTACAATCATCAAGGATATTGACCTGAAGTTTTCCTTTTTGTTATCCATGCCAAGTTTTGGTATCAAGTTGATGCTATCCTCATAAAAAAAAGTTAGTGAGGAGTCCATCCTCCTCACTTGTTTGGAATACTTTCAGTAGGAATGGTACTAGTTCCTTTTTATTCATCTGGTAGAAGTTGGCTGTGAATACATCTGGTCCTGGGCTTTTTTTGACTGGCAGGCTTTTTATTATTGACTCACCTTTTGACCTCATTATTGGTTTGTTCATGGATTCAATTTCTTCCTGGTTCAGTCTTGGAAGGTTTTATGTGTCTAAGAATTTATCCATTTCTTCTAGGTTTTCAAGCTTCTGTGCTTAGAGTTTTTCATCATAATCTCTGATGGTTATTTATATTTCTGTCGGGTCTATGGTAATAATCAATTTGTCATTTTATTGTATATTTGTATCTTCTTTTTTTAAAAAAAATTCTAAGTTCTGGGGTACATGTACAAGATGTGCAGGTTTGTTACACAGGTAAACGTGTGCCATGGTGGTTTGCTGTACCTATCAACCCATGCCCTGAATATTAAGACCAACATGCATTAGCTACTTTTTCCTGGTGCTCTCCCTTTGCTCCCACAACTCCAGACAAGCTCCAATGTGTGTAGTTGCCCTCCCTATGTCCATGTGTTCTCATTTTTCAGCTCCCACTTATATACAAGAGCATGCAATGTTTGGTTTTCTGTTCCTGAGTTAGTTTGCTGAGGATAATGGCTTCCCTCTCCATCTATGTCTCTGCAAAGAACATGCTATCATTCCTTTTTATGGGTGCATAATATTCCATGATGTATATGTACTACATTTTCTTTATTCAGTCTATCATTGATAGGCATTTTGGGTTGATTCCATCTCTTTGCAACTGTGAATAGTGCTACAGTGAACATACTCGTGCATGTATCTTTTTAATAGAAGGATTTATATTCCTTTGGGTATATACCCAGTAATGAGACTGCTGAATCAAATGGTATTTCTGGTTCTCTATCTTTGAAGAATTGTCACAGCATTCTTCACAATAGTTTAACTAATTTACATTTCCACCAACAGTGTAAAAGCATCCCTACTTCTCCACAACCTCACCAGCATCTGCTGTTTCTTGACATTTTAATAATTGCCATTCTGATGGCATGAGATGGTATCTTACTGTGGTTTTGATTTGCATTTCTCTAATTATCAATGATGTTGAGCTGTTTTTCATATGTTTGTTGGCTGCATGAATGTCTTCTGAGAAGTCCCTGTTCACGTTCTTTGACCACTTTTTATTGGGGTTGTTTGTTGTTTTATTGTAAATTTGTTTAAAGTTCTTGTAGATTCTGGATATTAGACCTTTGTCAGATGGATATATTGCAAAAATTTTCGCCCATTCTGTAGGTTGCCTGTTTGCTCTGATGATAGTTCATTTTGCTGTGCAAAAGCTCTTTAGTTTGATTAGATTTTATTTGTCAATTTTTGCTTCTGTTGCAAGTGCTTTTGGCAATTTTGTCATGAAATCTTTGCCCATGCCTATGTCCTGAATGGTATTGCCTAGGGACTCAAATGAACCCCCAGTATACCACAGTATCCCTACAGAAAGGTAGCCAGACTATTTTAAGGAAAAAAAAAATCAAATGTTAGTAATCTCAAATGTGGAAGGCCAATAAGCCCACAAAGATGAGAAAGATTCAGTGCAAGAACACTGAACACTCAAAAAGCCAGAGTTCCCTTTTTCCTACAAATGACCACATCACTATTGCATCAAGGGTTTAGAAATGGGCTGAGGCTGAGATGGCTAAAATGACAGAAGTGGAATTCAGAATATGGGTAGGACTGAAGTTCACTGGGCTAAAATAATGCATTGTAACCTAATGCAAGAAAGGTACAAATTATGACAAAACATTACAGCAGCTTACAGACAAAATAGCCAGTATAAAGAAACATGTAACCATCCTGATAGAGCTGGAATACACTGCAATAACTTCATAATGCAATCACAAGTGTTAATAGCAGAATAGACCAGGTGGGGGAAAGAATCTCAGAGCTTGAAGACTTCCTTTCTGAAATAAAACAGAGAAAAGGATAGGGAAAAAAATAAAAGGAATTAACAAAATCTCCAAGAAATATGGGATTATATAAAAGACCAAATCTATGACTGATTAGTTTATATGAAAGTAATGAGGAGAACAGAACCAATTTTGAAAATATTTCAGGATATCATCCATGAGAATTTTCTCAACCTAGCTATAGAGGCCAACATTCTAATTTAGGAAATGCAGAGAATCCCAGTAAGATACTCCAGGAGACGATCATCCCCAAGACCCATAGTCATCAGAATCTCCAAGGTGAAAATGGAAAAAACAAAAAAAAGAAAAGAAAAAAACGTTAAAGGCAGCTATAGAGAAAAGCCAGGTCACCTACAAAGGAAAGTCCATTAGACTAACACTGGACCTTTCATCTTAAATCCTACAAAACAGAAATGATTTGGGACTGATATTTAACATTCTTAAAGAAAAGAAAGTCCAACACAGAATTTCATATCTGACCAAACTTAGCTTCATAAGTGAAAGAAATAAGATTATTTTGAGACATGCAAATGCTGAGGAAATTTGTTACCACCAGACCTGCCTTACAAGAACTCCTAAAGAAAGCACTAAATATGGGGGAAAAAAAGGCCATTACTAGCCACTACAAAAACACACTGAAGACCACAGGCTAGTGACACTATAAAGTAACTACATAAACCGGTTTGCAAAATAGCAAAATAACCAGCTAACATCATGATGGCAGAATCAAATCTGCACATATTACTACTAATCTTAATGTAAATGAACTAAATGCCTTAATTAAAAGACACAGAGTGGCAAGTTGGACAGAGAATCAAGACCCATTGGTATGCTGTCTTCAAGAGACCCATCTTGCATGTAATGATATGCATAGGCTTAAAATAAAAGCATGGAGGCAAATCTACTAAGCAAATTGAAAACAGATAAAACAAGCGTTGCAATGCCAATTTCCAACAAAACAGACTTAGAAACAACAAAGATCTTAAAAGACAAAGAAGGGAATTGCATAATGGTAAATGGTTCAATTCAACAAGAAGATTTAAATATTGTAAATATATATGTGCCCAACACAGGAGCAACCAGTTTCATAAAGCAAGTACTTAGAGACATTCAAAAAGACTTAGACTCCCATACAGCAATAGTGGGAGACTATAACACTCTATTGACAATATTAGAAAGATCATGAAGACAGAAAATTAACTAAGATATTCGGGACCTGAACTCAGCACTGGATAAAATGGACCTGATAGAAACACACAGAATTCTCCACCCCAAAACAACAGAATATAAATTGTTCTCATTGCCACATGGCACTTACTCTAAAATTGAACACATAATCAGAAGTAAAACATTCTCAGCAAATACAAAAGTAGTGAAATGATGACAAACAGTCTCTTGGACCATAGCATGATCAAATTTGAAATCAAGCTAAGAAATTCACTAAAACTCATACAATTACATATAAATTAAACAACCTGTTCCTGAATGACTTTTGGGTAAATAATACAATTAAGGCAGAAAACAACAAGGTTTTTGAACTAATGAGAACAAAGATATAATATAACAGAATCTATGGGACACAGCTAAGGCATTGTTAAAACAGAAACTATAGCACCAAATGCCCACAATAGAAAGCTAGAAATATCTCAAGTTAAAAACTTAACATCACAACTTAAAGGACTAGAGAACCAATAGTGAACAAATGCCATAACTAGCAGAAGACAAGAAATAATCAAAAACAGACCTTAACAAAAGAAGATAGAGACACAAAAATATTAAAAAGATCAACAAATCCAGGAGTTACTTTTTTTTTTTTTAATTATTATTATACTTTAAGTTCTAGGGTACATGTGCATAATGTGCAGGTTTGTTACATATGTATACTTGTGCCATGTTGGTGTGCTGCACCCATCATCTTGTCAGCACCCATCAACTCGTCCTTTCCATCAGGTATAACTCCCAGTGCAATACCTCCCCCCTTCTCCCTCCCCATAACAGGCCCCAGTGTGTGATGTTCCCCTTCCTGAGTCCAAGTGATCTCATTGTTCAGTTCCCACCTATGAGTGAGAACATGTGGTGTTTGGTTTTCTGCTCTTGCCATAGTTTGCTGAGAATGATGGTTTCCAGCTGCATTCATGTCCCTACAAAGGAGACAAACTCATCTTTTTTTATGGCTGCATAGTATTCCATGGTGTATATGTGCCACATTTTCTTAATCCAGTCTGTCACTGATGGACATTTGGGTTGATTCCAAGTCTTTGCTATTGTGAATAGTGCCACAATGAACATATGTGTGCATGTGTCTTTATAGCAGCATGATTTATAATCCTTTGGGTATATACCCAGTAATGGGGTGGCTGGGTCATATGATACTTCTAGTTCTAGATCCTTAAGGAATCGCCATACTGTTTTCCATAATGGTTGAACTAGTTTACAATCCCACCAACAGTATAAAAGTGTTCCTATTTCTCCACATCCTCTCCAGCACCTGTTGTTTCCTGACTTTTGAATGATTGCCATTCTAACTGGTGTGAGATGGTATCTCATTGTGGTTTTGATTTGCATTTCTCTGATGGCGAGTGATGATGAGCATTTTTTCATGTGTCTGTTTGCTGTATGAATGTCTTCTTTTTAGAAATGTCTGTTCATATCCTTTGCCCACTTTTTGATGGGGTTATTTGTTTTTTTCTTGTAAATTTGTTTGAGTTCTTTGTAGGTTCTGGATATTAGCCCTTTGTCAGATGAGTAGATTGCAAAAATTTTCTCCCATTCTGTAGGTTGCCTGTTCATTCTGATGGTAGTTTCTTTTGCTGTGTAGAAAGTCTTTAGTTTAATTAGATCCCATTTGTCAATTTTGGCTTTTGTTGCCATTGCTTTTGGTGTTTTAGACATGAAGTCCTTGCCCATGCTTATGTTCTGAATGGTATCACCTAGGTTTTCTTCTAGGGTTTTTATGGTATTTGGTGAAAGAGTATCAGCAATTGAGGATCAAATGAATGAAATGAAGCAAGAAGAGAAATCTAAAGAAAAAAGAAGAAAAAGAAATGAACAAAGCCTGCAAGAAGTATGGGATTATGTAAAAAGACCAAATCTACGTCTGATTGGGGTGCCTGAAAGTGAGGGGGAAAATGGAACCAAGTTGGAAAACACTCTTCAGGATATCATCCAGGAGAACTTCCCCAACTTAGTAGGGCAGGCCAACATTCAAATTCAGGAAATACAGAGAACGCCGCAAAGATACTCCTCGAGAAGAGCAACTCCAAGACAAATAATTGCCAGATTCACCAAAGTTGAAATGAAGGAAAAAATCTTAAGGGCAGCCAGAGAGAAAGGTCGGGTTACCCACAAAGGGAAGCCCATCCATCAGACTAAGAACAGATCTCTCGGCAGAAACTCTACAAGCCAGAAGAGAGTGGGGCCACTATTCCACATTCTTAAAGAAAAGAATTTTAAACCCAGAATTTCATATCCAGCCAAACTAAGTTTCATAAGTGAAGGAGAAGTTTTTTATAGTTTTTCGCTTTACATGTAAGTCTTTAGTCCATCTGGAATTGATTTTGATATATGGTGTAAGAAAGGGGTTCTGTTTCAATCTTCTGCGTATTGCTAGCCAGTTATTCTGGCAACATTTAATAACTAGGAAGTCCTTTCCTCATTGTTGTTTTGTTTTGTTTTTTTGCCAGATTTGTCTAAACTCAGATGGTTGTAGGTGTGTGGCCTTATTTCTAGGCTCTTTATTTTGTTCCATTGGTCTATGTGCCTGTTTTTGTACCAGTATCATGTTATTTTTGTTACTGTAGCAGTATAATTTGAACTCTGACAGCATGGTCCTTCCTGCCTTGCTTTTCTTTGCTTAGAATTGCCTTGCCCATTTCTGCTACTTTTTGGTTGCATGTAAATTTTAAAATAGTTATTTTTCTGGTTATATACAAAATTTCCTTGGTCATTTAATAAGAATTGCACTGAATCTGTAAATTGATTTGAGCAGTATAGCCATTGTAATGATATTGATTGTTCCCATTCATAAGCATGGAATGTTTTTCCTTTTGTATTATCTCTGATTTCTTTTAGCAATGTTTTAAAATTCTCATAGTAGAGATCTTTCAACTCCTCAGTTAGCTCTATTCCTACATATTTTATTCTTTTCATAGCAATTAGGAATGGTATTGCATTCCCAATTTAACTCTCAGCTTGGCTGTGGTTGGTGTATAGGAATTCTACTGATTTTTGTATGTTGATTTTGTATCGTGAAACTTGGCTGAAGCTGTTTATCAGCTTAAGGAACTTTTGAGCCAAGACTATGGGGTTTTCTAGATATAGAACCTTGTCATCTGCAAACAGGGATAGTTTGACTTCCTCTCTTTCTATCTGGATGCCGTTTATTTCATTCTCTTGTCTGATTGCTCTGGCCAGGACATACAATCCTATGTTGAATAGGAATAGTGAAAGAGGGCATCCTTCTCTTTTGCTGGTTATCAAGGAAAATGCTTCCAGCTTTTGCCCATTCAGTAGGATACTGGCTGTGGGTTTGTCATAGATGGTTCTTATTCTTTTTATGTATGTTCTTTTGGCAACTAGTTTGTTGAGCGATTTCAACATAAAAAGATGTTGAATTTTATCAAAAGTCATTTCTGCTTCAATTGAGAATATCATGTGGTTTTGTCTTCAGTTCTGTTTGTGTGATGGATCTTGATTTTTTATTTGTGTATGTTGAACTAACTTTGCATCCCAACGATAAAGCCTACATTACTGTGGTGGGTAAGCTTTTTGTTATGCTGCTGGATTCAGTTTTTCAGTATTTTATTAAGGATTTTTGCATCTATGTTCATCAAAGATATTGGCCTGAACTTGTTGTTGATATGTATCTGCCAGGTTTTGGTATCAGGATGGTGCTGGCCTCATAGAAAGAGCTGAGAAGTCCCTGCTCCTCAATTTTTTAAGAATATTTTCAGTAGGAATAGTACCAGCTCTTCTTTGTACACCTGGTAGAATCCAGTTGTGAATATAACTATTCCTGGGATTTTTTGTTTGTTTTGGTTGGTAGGCTATTTATTACTGATTCAATTTCATAGCTCACTATTGGTCTGTTCAGGGATTTAAGTTTTTCCTGATTCAGTATTAAGATGGTGTATGTGTAGAGGCGTTTATCAATTTCTTCTAGATTTTCTAGTTCATGTGCATAGACTTTCTTCAAAATAGTCTCTGATGGCTATTTGTATTTTGTGGAGTCAATGGAAATATCCATTTTGTCATTTTTGAGTGTGTTTATTTGGATTTTCTCTCTTTTTAATATTAGTCCACCTAGTGGTCTGTCTCATTAATTTATTCAAAGAGTTAGTGACTGACTTCTTTCATCTTTTGATTTTTTTTTTTTAATGTCTTAATCTCCTTCAGTTTAGCTCCGATGTTAATTTTTTTTTTTTTTTTTTTGTCTTTTGCTATCTTTGGAATTGGTTTGCTCTTGCTTCTTTAGTTATTTTAGTTATGATGTTTGGTTGTTAATTTGAGATCTTTACAACTTTTTGATATGGGTTTTTAGTGCTACAAATTTTCCCATTAACACTGCCTTAGCTGTGTCCCAGAGGTACTGGTATGTTGTATCTTTGTTCTCATTAGTTTTAAAAAAAACTTACTGATTTCTACCTTAGTATTTTTATTCACTCAAAAGTCATTTGGGAGCATATTGCTTAATTTTTGTGTAACTGTTGTTTTGGGGCAATTTTCTTAGTCTTGTATATTATTTTTTTGTTTGTTGTGGTCTGAGAGAGTGGTTGTTATGATTTCAGTTCGTTTACATTGGCTGAGGATTGTTTTATGTCCAGTTGTGTGGCTGATTTCAGAGTGTGTTCCATATGCAAATGAGAAGTATGCATATTCTATTGTTTTTGTGTAAAGAATTCTTTAGATGTGTATTAGATCCATTTGGTCCAGTGTTGAGCTCAGGTCCTTAATATCTTTGCTAACTTTCTGCCTTGATGCTCTTTCTAATACAGTCAGTTTAGTCTTGAATTCTGTCACTATTATTATGTGGCAGTTTAAGTCTCTGTGAAGGTCTCTAAGAACTTGCTTTATGAATCTGGGTGCTCCTGTGTTGGGCGCATGTATATTTAGGAAAGTTAGGTTTTCTTGTTTAATTAAACCCATTACCATTACTTAATACCCTTTGTTGTATTTTTGATGTTTGTTAAAGTCTCTTTTGTCTAAAATTAAAATTCCAAACTCTGCTTTTTTTCTGTTTTTCATTTGCTTGGTAGATTTATATCCATTCTTTTATTTTTAACCTATGTGTGTCATTGCATGTGAGAGAAGCCTCTTGAAGGCTACATATCATTGGGTCTTAGTTTTATATTTAGCTTGCCACTCTGAGCCTTTTAACGAGGACGTTTAGCTCATTTTCATTCTAGGTTAGTATTGATATGTGTGAACTTGGTCTTGTGATCATGATCTTGCATGTTTATTATGCCCAATTTTTTTGCATAGTTGCTTTATATTGTCAGTGGTCTGTGTACTTAAGTGTGTTTTCTTTCTTTTTTTTTTAGCAGCTAGAAACGGTTTTTTCTTTCCATATTTAATGCTTCTCTCAAAAGCTCTTGTAAGATAGGTCTGGTAGTAACTAATTTTTTCAGCCTTTGCTTCTCTGAAAAGATCTTATTTCTCCTTTGCTTATGAAGCTTAGTTTGATCAGATATAAAGTTTTTGATTAGAATTTTATTTTCTTCAAGAATGTTGAATATATGTCCCATTTCTCTTCCAGCTTGTATGGTTTCTCTGAGAGGTCTGCTGTTATTCTGATGGGCTTCACTTGTAGGTGATCGGTTCTTTTTCTCTAGCAGTATTTAACATTTTTTTCTTTCCTTTCAACCTTGGATAATCTGATGATTATGTCTCTTCGGGATGATCTTCATGTGAACTATTTTGCAGATGTTTTCTGCTTCTTCTGAATCTGAATGTTGGCCACTATAGCTACATTGGGGAAAATCTCATGGATGGTGCCATGGAGTATGTTTTCTAAGTTGTTTTTATTTTCCACAACCCTTTCAGGGATGCCAATGAGTCATAGACTTGGTCTCTTTACATAATTCCGTATTTCTTGGAGGTTTTGTTTTTTCGTTTTCTTTCTTTCTTCTTTATTCTTGCCTGACTTCCTTATATCAGAAAACTAGTTTCCAAACTCTAAGGTTCTTTCTTCAGTTTTATCTATTCTGCTTTTAATGCTTGTGCTTGCATTATAAAATTTATATAGAATGTTTTTTAACTCTATCAGATTGGTTACATTCTTTTTAATACTGGCTATTTGGCCTCTCAGCTCTGGTATTATTTTATTCTGATTCTTAGATTCCTTAGACTGG
Source organism: Theropithecus gelada (assembly GCF_003255815.1). Classification (NCBI taxonomy): domain Eukaryota; kingdom Metazoa; phylum Chordata; class Mammalia; order Primates; family Cercopithecidae; genus Theropithecus; species Theropithecus gelada. The sequence goes on along the minus strand of NC_037689.1, from coordinate 66,990,417 downwards.
ATTTCAACATTCTCCTGATACTCAAAAATCTTCATTTCTGTTTATATGTTGAATAATATTTCTGTCATTTCAGCCATCTCAGCCATGCTAACAACCCTTGCTGGAGAACTAGTGCAGCAGCTTGGTGGAAAGAAGACACTCTGGCTTTTTGAGTTGTCAGAGTTCTTGCACTCGTTCTTTCTCATCATTGTGGGCTCATGTTCCTTCAATATTTGAAGTTTCTGTCCTTCAGATGGTTTTTCTTTTATCCTATTTGATGACCTTGGGGTTGGACTATGATATCTGGTGTGTTAAGTAGACTGGCTTAATTGCTGGAAGATTTTATGGGGCCAAGGCTTTGGTAAGGACTCCTGAACTATGTGCTCTAATGCTGGGGGACTGGTACCATGCCCTGGCTTTTATCTCTGCCTTCTCAAGGATAGGAAGCTGCTTCATGAGAGAGTCCAAGCTGCCCCTGGACCACTGGTCACAACACTATGATGTGTGGTGCCAGCCAAAGCAATTCATAAGGAGGTGACAGTAAGATGTATCTTCATTCACACATGACAGCAGCTGTGGTAGCACAGTGGAGTGAATGGTCATCACTGAAGGCAGGGTGCTAGTAGGTGCTGGGATGCCCACCTCTGTGCAGGCATTTTCTGCAGCAGCAGCAGTGCCTGTATGGCTAAGTGGGACGGGAGAGGGGTTAGGGAACCCTGCTGGTGAGGACGCATGTGTTTGCATCAGTGTTGATTTCATCTTGGGAGAAAGGTGCTGGTGGATGCAGGACTATTTTCACCCTCTGTGCGTGTTCATGTTGGCAGCAGTGGCCGCTCAGAGCTGGGAGTGAGTCTGCTGTTTTTTATGCCTAGTTTTACACTGGTAGCAGTGTCAGCACAGGAGGAAAATGCTGGTAGGTTTGGAGCTTTTTAATTTTTATTGGCTATTTGGATATTCTATTTAATGAAGTGCCTGTTTGAGTCTGTTGCCATTTCAAAAATAAATAAGATTCTGTCTTTTTCTTATTGGTTTGAGTAGTTATTTATGTATTCATCACACAAGTATTGCCAAAATAAGATCTGGAAATATCTTCCTCCCACTGTGTGGTATTCCTTTTTATCACTTAATGGTATCTTTTAATGAAAAGGAGTTCTTATTATTATAGTCTAATTTATTTATTTTTACCTTATGACTACTGATTTTTGAATCTTCTTTAAGAAATAATTCTCTAGACAAGTCATGAATATATTATTTAACGTTTTTTCTGGAACATTTCGTCTTTAGTCATTCATACCCATAACCACAATAGACATAATATTGATATTTTATATGGTGTGAGGAGGGTTCAAGATCAACTTTCTCCCACATGAATATGCATTTAACTTACTTTTTTATTTTCAGTTTTTCCTTTGTCATATTCAAGGGTACATATATTTTCAATTTGTTTATGGATTATATTCTATTATATTTATCTGTTAAAGTATTCTTGTACCAATAGTTTATTATGGTAATTACTGCATTTTTATACACATTAATAGGGAGCAGGATGGCAGAATAGTAACCTACACCTTTCTTTACCTCTGCTGGAATACAAAATTTTAATAACTATCAATACACAGAATTGCTCAGTCACAAAAAACAAAAATTTGGTGAGTAATCAGAGTACTTGGTTTTCTCTTTGTATCAAAAAAAAAAAAAAAAAAGACATCAAGCAGGGGAGAAAAGACAGTCTTGAATAATCAATGCCAACCATTCCCTATCCCTTAGTGGCTCTGAAGTACAGAGAATTTGTGCACTGCGGGGAGAAAAAGTGCAGTAACTGTGGGACTTTACGTTGAACTCAGTACTGTACTGTCACAATAAGAAATAAAGCTGTGCTGGGTTCAGCCAGCAACAGTGCAGGGAGGGAGCATTTGGACTAGCCCAAGCCAGGGGGCAATCACCTATTCCAGCAGTTAGAAATTGAGTTTGTCGGCAAGCCCTGCCACTGTAGGCTGAAGTGCTCTGGGGTGCTAGGTAAACTTAAAAAGCAGTCTCGGACACAAAGACTGCAATTTTTAGACAACTCATAGTGGTAGGCTAGGTTTAGAGCCAGTGAACTAGGGTGGCATGCAACCTAGGGAGGTACTCACTGGCATGGCTGAGAGATGGTTTGTACCATCCCTCCTGCAGCACCAGGCAGCACAACTCATAGCAACCAAAGTGACTCATTTCTCCTGCTTAAGGAGAAGAAATCAAAGCATAAAAAGGATTTTGTCTCACATCTTGGATACCATCTTATCCATATGGATAAGATAGGGCACATGGCAGAGTTGTGAGGCCACTACTCAAGGCTCTAGCTCCCTGATGATATTTGTAGATATACCCTTGACCAATAAAGGAACACACTACCTTGAAGGGAAGGACCCAGTCTTGGCAGAATTCACCACCTACTGACTAAAGAGCCCTTGAGTCCAGAATAACTAGCAGTAATACCCAGGAAGTATGTAGTGGACCTTGAGCTCTGAAACATGCTGGCTTCAGGAGAGACCCGGCACATTCTCAGCTGTCATGGCTATGGTGAAAGACTCCTTTTTGAGAAAGATAAAGAAAAAATAAGGGACTTTGTCTTGCACGTTAAGTACCAACTCATCCACAGTGGGGTAGAGTAAGAGGGAGTTTCTTGAAGTTTCTGAATTCAGGCCTAGGCTGTTGAAAGCATTTCTGGACATGTTCTGGGAGAGAGGGGAGCCCAGTGACCTGAAAGATGAGTCCCAGGCATGGCAGTATTCATCATAAACAGTCATATGTGCCCTTGGGCTTTCAGCAAATATCAGTTGTGGCCTGTTGGAAACCTCCACAGACTGGTGGTGGTGAAAGCCACAGGAAGAGACTCCTCTGACTGTGGAAAGGGCAGGGAAGAGAAGGAAGTAGATTATATTGCTATCTGAGTGCTAGCTTAACCACAGTAGCATAGAACATCAGGTAAATTGCTAAAGTAAATTGCTACTCTCAACCCTGGAACCAAGGCACTACCTCAGGACATATCCATAGCCAGGGTGAACTCACCACTCTGAAAGAAGGGCCTTGGGCAAAGACCAGTGCTGCGGTAGCTTCAGGTCTGACCCAGTGTATTCTCAGTGGTGGTAGTCACAAAGGTACTTGAGTCAGCCCAGCTGTAGTTCCAGGTGTCTCAGCACAGAGAAATTCCATTTGTTTGGGAAAAAATGTAAGAGAAAGAACAAGATTCTTTGCCTATAAATACAGAGAAATCTTCTAGATCTTATCCATGACCACCAAATTGGTACTTTTACGAGTCTGCAAAACTCACAGCATTATTGGGCTTGGAACCCAAGTTATGTAGAATACCTTGAAAGCCTTCCCAACAAAGACAAAAACAAACAAACTCAGACTATGAAGACTATAATGAATACCGAATTATTCAATGCAAACAGACTGAGAGATATCTACAGGCATCACCACCATCCAGGAAAACATGACTTCACTAAATGATCTAAGTAAGGCACCAGAAACCAATCATGGAGAAACAGAGATATATGTCCTTTCAGAGAGAGAATATAAAAAGGCTGCTTTGAGAAAAGTCAAAGAAATTCAAGATAATGCAGAGAAGAAATTCAGAAGTCAATCAGAAAAAATATTAACAAAGATTGAAACAATTAATAAGAATCAAGCAAACACTCTAGAGGTGAAAATGCAATTAAGATGTTGAAGAATGCATCAGAGTTTTTTAAAAGCAGAATTGATCAAGCAGAGGAAACAACTAGTGAGCTTGTATCCAGCCTATTTGAGAACTCACAGTCAGAAGAAAAAGAATGAAATACAAAAATCTAAAAATTGCCATAAGAGGGCAAACCTAAGCCCAAAAGGCCTTATGGAAGAGGTTGTAAAAGACATAGGGTAGAAAGTTTATTCAAAGTGATAGTATCAGAGAACTTCTCAAACCTACAGAAAGATATCAGCATTCAACTACAAGAAAGTTATAGAATATGAAACAAGTTTAACTCAAAGAAGACTACATCAAGGTATTTAATAATCAAAGTGCCTGGTGTCAACAATAAACTAAGAATCTATAAGCAGCAAGAGAAAAGAAACATACATACAACGTAGCTCCAATATGTCTGGCAGCAGACTTTTCAGTGGAAACCTTACAGGCCAGGAGAGAGTAGCATGACATTTTTAAAGTGCTGAAGGAAAACAATTTTTCCTAACCTTGAAGATCTTGTGAAAATATCCCTTAAGCATGAAGGAGAAATAAAGACCTTCTCAGACAAGAAAAAAAAAACTGAGGGATTTCATCAATACCAGACCTGTTCTACAGAAATCCTACAGGGTGTTCTTCAAACTGAAGGGAAAGGATGTTCATGAGAAGGAATAAATCATTTGAAAATACAAAGCTCACTGGTAATAGTAAGCACACAGAAAAAACAGAATAATATAAAAACCAATTGTGGTGCATAAACTACTCTTTACTGAATTAGAAAGGCTAAACGATGAACCAATAAAAAATAATAACTAAAATAAGACATACATAGTACAATAAGACATAAAGAGAAACAACACAATGTTAAAAAATGAGAGACAAAATTAAAGTGTATAATTTTTATTAGTTTTATTTTTGCATGTTTGTTTATACAATCAGTGCTAAGTTGTCATTAGTTTAAAAGGATGAGTTATAAGATGGTATTTGCAAGTCTTATGGTAAGCTCAAATTTAAAACACATGACAGATACACAAAAATAAAGCACAATAAATTAAAGCATACAACCAGAGAAAATCTCCTTCACTAAAAGCAAGATAGAAAGGAAGAAAAGAACAAAGAGAAGACAACAAAACTAGAAGAAAACAAATAAAAGTGTCAGAAGTTCCTACTTATCAATAATAAAATTGAATTTAACTGAACTGAACTCTCCAGCACAGTGAGTGAGTGAATGGATTTTAAAGAAAGAACTAATGATCTGTTGCCTACAAGAAACAAATTTTGCCTATAAGAGTACAGATAAATGGAAAATAAAGTAATAGAAAAAGATATTCCATGCCAATTGTAATGGAAAAGAAAGAGGAATAGCCATGCTTATATTAGACAAAATAGATTTCAAGACAAAAACTGTGTGAAGAGACAAAAAGGTAATTATAGAATAATAAAGGGATCAATTCAGCAAAAGGATATAGCAAATGTAAATATATATACACCTAACACTCAGGCACCTAGATATAGAAAGTAAATTCAATTAGAGGTATAAAGAAAGATAGGCCCCAATACAATAATTGCTGGAGGTTTTAACACCCCACTTTCTTTTTATTTTTTTTTATTTTTTTATTATACTTTAAGTTCTAGGGTACATGTGCATAACGTGCAGGTTTGTTACATATGTATACTTGTGCCATGTTGGTGTGCTGCACCCATCAACTCATCAGCACCCATCAACTCGTCATTTACATCAGGTATAACTCCCAATGCATTCCTTCCCCCCTCCCCCTTCCCCGTGATAGGCCCTGGTTTAACACCCCACTTTCAGCATTGTACAGATCTTCCAGACTGAAAGTTAACAAAAAGACATTGGACTTAATATTCACTATAGAAAAAATGAACCTAATAAATATTTACAGAACATTTTATCTAATGGTTGCATAATACACATTATTTTCCTCAGCACATAAAATATTCTCAACAAAAAACCATATGTTAGGTCACAAAATAAGTCTTAAAATATTCAAAAAATTGAAATTATATGAAGTACCATCTCTGAACACAGTGGAATAAAACTAGAAATAAATAAGAATTTTGAAAATTATATAAACACCCTTAAATTAAACAGTATGTTCCTGATTGAACAGTGGGTCAATGAAGAGGTTAAGAAGAATATTGAAATATTTCTTGAAATAGATGATACTGGAAACACAACGTATAAAACCTACAGGATATGGCAATAACTATGAGGAGAATTTCTATCTGTAGGTGCCTATGTTCAAAAAGAAGAAAATCTCAAAATAAATAACCTAATGATGCATCTTTAAAAACTAGAAAATCAAGAGAAAATTTAAGACAAAATTAGTAGAAGAAAAGAAATAATGAAGATCAGAGCAGAAATAAATTAATGAGATGAAAAAATACAAAAGGTGTAAAAAACAATAAGGTGATTTTTGTAAAGATAAAATTGACAAAACTTTAGCCAGACTATGTAAAAAAGGGAGAAGTTCCATATAATAAAATCAGATATGAAATAGGAGACATTACAACTGATTCCAAAGAAATTTAAATGATCATTAGTGACTGCTATGAGCAGCTATATAGCAAGATATTGGAAAATCTAGAAGAAATGGATAAATTCTTAGTCACATACAGCCTACCAAGATTGAACCTTGACAGAATTCGAAACCTGAACAAACCAATGACAAGCAATGAGGTTGAAGTTCTAATAGTTTCTCCACCCAAAAAGACCCAATGGCTTCACTACTAAACTCTAGTGAACTTTTAAAGAACTATTATCAATCTTATTCAAACTGTTCCAAAAAATAGAGGAGGAGGGAATACTTTCAAACTCATTCTACAAGCCAGTATTTTTCTGATAGCAAAACTAAACAAAGAAACATTAAAAAATAAAAACTACAGGCAAATATTTCTGATGAATATTTATGCAAAAATCTTCAACAAAATACTAGCAAACCAAAATGAACAGTATATTTAAAAAATGATTTATAATGAAAAATTGAGATTCACCCCAGGGATGCAAAGGTGGTTCAACCCACACAGATGAATCAATGTGATACATCATATCAACATGATGAAGGACAAAAATCATATGAGACTCAAAATTGATGCTGAACAAGTATTTAATGAAAATCAACATTCCTTTATGATAAAACCTCTCAAAAACCTGGTAATACAAGGAACGTCTATCAACATGATAAAAGCCATGTATGGACAGGCTCACAGCTAGTATCATACTGAATGAGGAAAAGCTGAAAGTCTCTTCTGTTACTTCTGGAACGTGACAAGCATGTCCACTTTCACCTCTGTTATTCAACATAGTACTGGCAGTCCTACCTGATGTAATAACACAAGAGAAAAAAAGTAAAGAACTTCCACATTGGAAAGAAAAAAGTCAAAGTATCCTTCTTTGCAGAAAATATGATCTTATATTTGGAAATACTTAAAGACACCACAGTAAAACTATTAGGACTGATATACAAATTCAGTATAGTTGCAGGTTACAAAATCAACATAAAAGCAAGTACTATTTTAATATGTCAAGAGTGAACTATCAGAATAATAGACTTAAAAGTAATCTCATTTATAATAGTCACAAATAAAATTAAATACCTAGGAATTAGCATAATCAAAAAGGTAAAGATGTCTACAATGATAACTACAAAACACTCATGAAATAAATTAAGGAGAACACAAAAAAGTGGAGAGGTATTCCATGTCTATGGATTGGAAGAATCAATATTGTTAAAATGTCCACACTACCCAAAGCAATCTACGTATTTAATGCAAATCCTATCAACATGCCAATAACATTTTTCACAGAAATAGAAAAAAAAATGTAAAGTTTATACAAACCACAAAAGACCCAGAATAGCCAACACTATCTTGAGCAAAGAGAACAAAAATGGAGGAATCTCATTAAGAAAAAAAAAAATACAAATGGAGGGATCACATTATTTGACTTTAAATCATACTACAGAGCTGCTGTAACCAAAACAGCATGGTGCTGGAATAAATATAGACACTTGGACCAAGGGAATAGAGTAGAGAACCCAGAAACAAATTCACACACCTACAACCAACTCATTTTTGACACAGGAAGAATATATATTGGGGAAATATTCTCTTCAATAAATGCTGCTGGGAAAACTGAATATCCACATGCAGAAAAATGAAACTTGATTCCTATCTCTTGACATATGCAAAAAATAAACTAAAATGGATTAAATACTTAAAGACTTCAAACTATGAAACTCCTACATGAAAACATTGAGTACCCTTTTTTACCTAAACATCACTTTAGGTAAAAAATTATAGTGTATTACCCTCCCAAGCACAGACAACCAAAGCAACTATGAACAAATGGGATCACATCAAGTTGTAAATCTGCGAAGAAAGGGAAGCAATCAAAAAAGAGTGCAAACAACCCACATAATGGGGAAAATATTTTCAAACTACCCATCTGACAAGAAATTAATAACCAGAATACATAAGGAGCTCAAATATCTCTATAGGAAAAAAAAAACTAATAATTCAATCAAAAATTGACAAAAAAAAATTTGAATAGACATTTCTCAAGAGAAGACATACAAATGACAAAGAGGCGTATGAAAAGGTGCTCAGCATCATTTATTATCAGACAAATGCAAATCAAATTCACTATGAAATATCTCACCCCAGTTAAAATGGTCTTTGTCTATGAGGTAGGTAATAACAAATGCTGGCAAGGATGTGGAGCAAAGAGAACTCTTATACACTATGGATGAGAATGTAAGGTAGTACAACCACTGGGAAGAACAGTTTAGAGGTTCCTCAAAAAAAAGCAAAAATAGAGTAACTATATGATTCAGCAATCACACTGCTTGATATATATCCAAAAGAAAGGAAATTACTATATTGAAGAGATATCTGCACTCTTATGTTGTAGCACGGTTTACAATAGCTGACATTTGGAAGCCACCTAAGTATCCATCAACGAATGAATTGATAAAGAAAACGTGGTACATATACACAATGGAGTACTATTCAGCCATAACAAAGAATGAGATTCTGTCATTTGCAACAGCCTGGATCTAACTGGAGATCATTATGTAAGTGAAATTATTCAGGCCCAGAAAGACAAACACCACATGTCCTCACATATCTGTGGGACCTAAGGTTCAAAACAATTGAGCTCATAGAGATAGAGAATAGAAGGATGGTTACCACAGGCTTAGAAAGGTAGGGAGTGGGGTTAATGGGTCAAAAAATAGTTAAAAGTAATAAATAAGATCTAGCATTTGATAACACAACAGGAGGAATATAGTGAATAATTTACTTTTACATTTAAAAATAACTAAAATAGTACAATTGAATTGCTTGTAACTTAAAGGATAAATGCATAAGGAGATAAAAACCCAATTTTTCATGATGTGATTATTATGCATTGCATGACTGTACCAAAATATCTCATGCACTCCATAAATATGTACACCTAATATGTACCCACAAAAGTTGAAAACCATTTTAAAACAGTAGGTCACGGATCTTTTTACAGTTATTTACAGTTACTCTTTCCTTTTTATCATCTCTCATTGTACCTACATCAATCTATTTCTATTTCCACAACTGTGCCCCAAATATTCTTTTCCAGACTTACCAGTGACCCTCAGTTGGTGCTAAATACAACAGTCTTTCATTTCTCTGCTTCCTTAACTTTTTAGCAACATTTTACATAGTTGCTCATAGCTTCTGCTTGAAACATTATCTTCTCTGATGCCATACTTTCCTTATTTTCCTCTTAATACTCAGAAAACTGCTTCTAAGTGTTCTTGGCTCGTGCATTCTGCCATATTTTGTTTTTAAACACTAGCATTCCTCACTGTTTAAAGCAAACACTGGGCTTAATCTTGAAATCATTTAACCTAAATTCTTCAACCTTGTTATTTCTCTGTATTGTTTAGGCTACTGTATGTGCATTACCTTCCTACATGAATATCAGAATCAGCTTGTAAATTTTCCAAATGCGTGCAAGGCTTTTGATTGAGTTTGCACTTAATCCATATATCAAATTTGGAATACTAACATTATAATTATAGGCAAACATCCAATACACAAACCTGGTATATCTCTGCTTGTATTTAGGTCTTCTCTAATTTCTATCCACAAGTTTTTACATTTTATTATATATGTCTTGCACATTTTAAATAAAAATTATTACTAAATACATTATATTGCATGCTACTGAAAATGGAATTTTACAATTTTATCGCTAACTGCTTATGGCTGTAATATAGAAAGTTTTTTTTTTTTTTTTTAAATTTACCTTGTAAACTTTGACTTTGATAAACCTACTTAATGATTTTAGTGGTTTTTTGGAACCACAAAGGAATGTAAATAGCAAAAGTTGTCATGTGAAAGAAGAAAAAATAGAGAAGCCTCATATTTCTTGATTTCAAACTATTGCTAAGCCACAGTAATCAAAACAGTATGATAGCTACATAAAAACAGACATATAGGCCAATGAAACAGAAAATAGAGCACACAAATAAATTCATAAGTTTTCAGCCAAGTAATCTGTGCAAGAGTGCTAAAGACACTATCGTCTATTCACCATATTTGAGATGAATAGTCTCTTCAATAAATTGTGTTGAGAGAACTGAATATCCACATGCAGAAGAATGAAATTAGACTTTTATCTCACACCGTGTAAAATAACTCAAAATTAATTATAGACTTAAATGTAAAACCAGAATCTGTAAAAATACTAGAAGAAAAATCTTTTCTACATTGATTTTTTTGAATATGGTACTGAAAGCACAGGAAAATAACACAAAAATAGACAATTGATATTTCATCAAAATAAGAAGCTTCTGCTCAGCAAAGGAAACAATCAACTTGGTGAAAAGGGAATTTAAGGAATGGGAGAATGTATTTGTAAACCATGTATGAGTTAAGGGGTTAATTTCCAAAATACATGAGGAATTCATACAAGTCAACTTCAGCAAAACCCAAATAACCCAATTAAAAAGTGAGCAAGGGACATAAATGAACATTTATCAGAAGAAGACATACAAATGGCCAATGGGTACATAAAAAATGTTTAATTTTAATAAACATCAGGAAATGCTAATGAAAATGACAATGAACTATCACCCCACAGCTGTTAGAATGGCTACTATAAGAAAAGGCAAAAGATAGCAGGTGTTGGTGAGAATGTGAAGAAAAGGAAAACCTTGTAAACTGTTAGTAGGAATTTAAATTAATGCAACCATTACAGAAAACAGTATGGAAATTTCATAACGAATTAAAAATATAACTACTATATGATCCAGCAATCTCACGTTTGGGTATATATCTAAAGAAAATCAAATGAGAATCTGCACTTCCATGTTTGTTGTAGCATTATTCACTGTAGCCAATATATGGGAACAACGTAAGTGCCCATCAATGGACGAATGAATAAAGAAAATCTGTTTATTTATATACAATGGAATATTATTTAGCCACAAAAAAGAAGGATATCTTGCTATTTGTGATGGCATGGATGAACCAGGAGAACACTATGTTAAGTGCAATAAGTCAGGCACAGAAAGAAAAATAGCACATGTTCTCAGTTATCCGTGGAGTCTCAAAGAGTCAAACACTAGATGTAGAAAAAGTTGTTGTATCCCAGGGCTGGGGATGGAGAAAATAGAAAGCTGTTGGTCAAAAGGTACAAAATTTCAGTTGTGCAAGATGAATAGGTTCTGAAGATCTAAAATACAGCAATGTGATTATAGTTAACGATATGTTATTCTATACTTGAAATTTGTTAAGAGGATATATCTTAAGGGTACTCACCACAAAAAAAAAAAAAAAAAAAAGAAAATGCTAAGTACATGAGGTGATGAATATGTTAGTTAATTTTATTTTGGTGATTATTTCACAATGTATACATATATAAAAACAACATATTGTACACCTTAAACACATGTAATTTTTATTTGGCAGTTATGCCTCAACAAAGTTGAAAAAATTTCGGTTGCTTGTTTTCTGAATTGCTGAGCACTTTTTGGATATACAACTGTGTCTTACGCAAAGAAAACCAGATTACCTATTTCTATCCAATCTATAAGTATTTTATCAGTATTTTATCACTTTTTATTGCTTTATTGCAGTGGCTAAGACATTAAGAACAATGTAGAACAGAAGTGATAAGAATGTAATTCTGGTTATTCTCAGCATATTATTTTTTCTATGGATACTTAGTAACCATTTCCTGGTTCTTTGTGTGACAATTAATTTTGGAATATATCCTGGACATTGGGACTGTTAGATTGTATGAAACCTGAATTCTGTTACATTACTACCCCAAATTTGATATTCTTATTTGAATAGGTATTTAACTTGGTAGGACTCATATGGAAAATTGTTTGGGGTGGTAGCTCAAATCTTAGTTCAGTTATTTCACATTTAGCTTCATTGCTTTGAACATGCCTTGAGAATGAATTTTTTAGCCGCTGTCCAGAGATTAAGGCAGAGGTTATTCACACAATTTTTAAATCCTTCTTTCTGGCCCTCTACTATTTAGAATTACCTCTTCAGTTTCCCATGGCAGTGGTTGCTCCAACTTCAAGTTCCATGTTCTTAAGGCCAAAAACATGTAGACTCTCTATTGGAGTTTAAGCTACCCTATGTGCTTGCTCTTAAGTTAAGAAGCAGCAAACAATAAGGATTTTATCATATGCTGTTTTCCTCTTCTAAGTGCAGACTCCCTTCAAGAATTTGACTACTTTTGTTGACTTTTAAGATTCTTCAGTTAGATTTTTTAAATTTTTAATGGACTTTACAGTTCTTATCTGCAAAATGATTATCAAATGGAGATTACTGAGCTCTACCAGTAGCAGAGCTTCCTCGATACACTTTTAAGCAAAGAAAAAAAAATGTTATGTAAAAAAGAGTATGGTAAGAACTAAATAATTTAAATGATTTTAATGTATCTAACATTCCTTGAGCATTTGAGATGTGCCTGCCTTTTTCATAATTGTACTACGTGCGTTGCCTTATCCATTCCTCGTTACCACCATATGAAGAAACTTTCCTGACTTTGTAGATAGGGGAAAATGTCTCAGATAAGTTACGTAAGTTGCCTAAATTCATTTATCTAGTAAATTGTGGAGCTGGAACTCCAAGTATAGTTATTTGACTCCAAATCAACGTACTTATGAAACACTGTGCTTCTACATTCTGCTTAGTTTTAACATGTATGACTGAAAACATACTGAAAATTGATAAATCTATTCTGTGTGAATTACAGGATAGTGGGTCATCTTCTCTTCATTTTTATATATTATATCTTTTCTAACATTTCTTGATCATTTGAGATGTGCCTGCCATTTTTGTAATTGCATTATATGCGTTCTTATTCATTCCTCATTACCACCATATGAAGAAACTTTCCTGATTTTGTAGATAGGGGAAGATGTCTATATGTGGCCTGTATAATTAAAAAGAAAACAATTTCTTTTTCTAAAGTAAAGAAGTTGCTCAAGAATGTCAAAGCTATTTAGTTACATTCTGAAGATTTCTTTTACATTTTCCCTAAAGTGAGATACTAATACATGGTTTGTTTATATAAAGTGTTTTCACATTAGTTATTTTAACAGAAAAAAGCAATCTTACGTAAAGAATACAGTTTGTAATTTTAATCTTGATATGTAACAAATTGTAATAGATTGCATAAAATCACAGACAAATTCTTTGAGAGGAGAATAATTCCTTATGAAGCTCAGTCATCCATTAAGTGGTGAAGAAAAATTACAGAGTGGGAGGAAGATATTTCTAAAACTTGTTTTGACTGGCACTGTAATAAAGTAGCAGCTTTGTCTCAGCTCTGTTACTCCTGGAACTGTGTCTGAAAAATTCAGTCTCTTGGTTGTATTATCTTATATGCATATCCACAAAACTTAAAGAAGATGGTACTTCTGGTTATGGATAAAGCAGCCTGTGATGTCAACGTTATACCAACCCATTGCAATCTTTAATATACAGTGTTGTGTTAATAGACAATATTTATGCTTCAAGTTATTCCCTCGGATTATCTCTATATTTTTGTCTATCTGTTTGTTTGCTTTTCCTTGTAAAATTTATTTTAGGTTCTGAAAGTACATGTGTAAGTTTGTTACATTTGTAAATTGTGTATTGCTGATGCTTGGTGTATGAATAATCCTGTCATCAAGATAGTGAGCATAGTATTCCATAGGTAGCCTTCCAACCCACATTCCATTCCCACTCTTCCCACTCAAGCATTCCCCAGTGTCTGTTTTTTTCTATCTTTGTGTCCATATATATTCAATGGTTAGCTCCCACTTACAAGTGAGGGGATGTAGTATTTGTTTTTCTGTTCCTGTGTTCGTTCTCTATGCTTTTTGAAGTGTCACTCTAACACTTAATTTACTAAAAATGAAGTCTAAGTTCATTACATCATATAGTATTGAAATATTTTCTCATTGCCTACCACATCTCCTTTATCATGTTTATTGGCTTACTCCATTTGTATATTTATAGTTATTCATAAATTCATCTTCAAGTGTATTTGATTCTTTTCTTTTTTTGGTCTCCTATGTGATGTTTACTTGGTTTCATCCTGGGACTTAAAAATACCTGATGTAAATGACGAGTTGATGGGTGCTGACGAGTTGATGGGTGCAGCACACCAACATGGCACAAGTATACATATGTAACAAACCTGCACGTTATGCACATGTACCCTAGAACTTAAAGTATAATAATAATAATAAATAAATAAATAAATAAATAAAAGAAAAAAAAGAAAAAAAAATCAGTGGCTACTTGCTGGAGAGCAGAATAGGGCTGGATAAACTATCAAGACATGTATTAAAGTACTACCTCAGCTGGGCGCGGTGGCTCACGCCTGTAATCCCAGCTCTCAGGGAGGCAGAGGCAGGAGGATAGCTTGAGCCCAGGAGTTCGAGACCTGCCTGGGTAATATAGCAAGACCCCGTTCTCCACAAAAAGGAAAAAAATAAAATAAAATAAAGTACTACCTCAAAACCAAACATGAGAGTGTCTTTTTTATTCATTTACAGATGATACAGTTATACACACACACATTCACACATGCATACCCCTATCTCACCTGCTATATAATTAATGGCAGAAAAATAACATATTTTTTTTTCCTGGGAAGCAAAGCACTATCTGCAAAGTTGTACAACATTATTTAATTTTGGCACTTTCACATCGTGAAATGGATGTGGAAGAGTGTTATGGTGGACACAGGGAGTACAGATCTATCATTAATATACTGTGTATCTATAGTGGAAGCTCCAAAAAACAGAAAATTTAGTCTATCTAAATAATTGTCCCAGGCTAATAACTTTTGATATAAATACCAAGGCCAATTTTTATTTTCAGTCCATATATGGAGTTGAGTCTTGTTGAGACTCAATACAAGCCAATTATATTATTTGTGTATTATTGATGTAGACTACTCTAAAACCAGGCAGCTGGCTCATCGAAGTATGCATTCTGGTCACAAAGGGACCAGAAAGATTTGAGAGTTCAGTCCAACTCATCTTGAATAGTGGATAAAAAAATTAATGCTAAATAAATTGCTTCATTTCTGTTTATAAAAACATATGAAAATGATTAGTTGTTGGAAAGTATGGCCTAGAGTTATTAAAAACACCACTTTATGATAAAAAAAAAGTAAGTGCTAAAATTCTAGCAATGTCAATAATTAGGAAAATGCCATGAATTCTAGCTTTCTTATTTGTGGGGATTCAGTATAATAGGAAAGGTGTCCATTTCCATAATATACACACCAAATTATTTCATCTTATGCAGTTTTTAAAAAAAATATTTAAAACCTATTCTGCTGTTAATTAAGTAGCTTTATTTAATACGTGACTTCTACTAACATACTAACATATGCTTGCTTATTTGTTTGTCTTCTCTGTTGGTGCTTTGCTTTCACTCAGTGCATATTTTTCTTGCTTTAAGTTGAGCTGATCATAATTTAGCAGGCCCAGCTGTAGAAATTCAGCCTTTCAACATAGTCAGATGTTCTCATCAAATTAGCTAATTGGCAGTGGCTTTACAAATTCCTTAATTACAGCTGCAAACATGTTATTATAGGAAACAAACCAAGTAGAAAGAGCCTTAAAAATTTTCATTTCACATGGTTGTAAATGTCCTTAAGTGGAGAAAATCTGATAATTTTGTTACTATGCTAACACACTATTGTTCTAATGATAGGGAATTAGGTATATGAGTGATGTAAACAAAAAATGAAAATGTTTGATGGGTAAAATAACATTCACTTTAAAGACTACATTGTTTTACATTTTTCCTTCAGTGATTTGGTTACCCATTAAAATCAAAGTTAATATGCATTATATCAGTTGTCTGGCTAAGTAGAAACTATAAATATTTGTGCAAAATATACTTATTTGTTCATATTACTATCAATAGGCAATTTAAACTTCTTGTCAAATGGGATTTGTCTTACATCTTTTATAAAGGGTTTCCTGATATTTATTATTGAATTTATTCAATGATGAAGTAGTTTGAAAACTTTTTATAGTTGAAGCATGTTAAATCTGTCTCCTGCTTGCTGAGACTATCCTTTATCTAACCCAATTCAGTAGAAAATGTAAAAAGTAAACAGATTTTTTAATTAATAGTTTGCTCTGTGAATCTGAAATCATGGTATATTATGTTCACTGCTTTAAAATTACTACCCTCAAAGGGTACTATTTATAAGTATAATTTCGTAGTAAAGGAAAAACAGGATTGATGTTGAAAGAAAATAAACTTTCAGAACCTGCCATAAAATTAATCTAATATTTCACCATACAAAGCACACAAATGTAATATCTCAGTTACAAATAGAAAAAAAGAAAATGTTGATTACATGCATAAGAACAAAAATAAGAATAAAAATCTTTATTGCTGCAGTCTGAACTAATGAATATTAAATTGATATTTATGGTATTTTGCAAAGACTATTTTTAAACTATTTTTAAATTTCCATTTTGATTTTATAGCATCAAAAATATTGAAGGTAGCATTAATTCTGGAATGTTTTAAATGCTTTTATAATTCTTTGTGGTAACATATTAAAGGTATCTCTATGTGCAGATTTTCCTTGTTTCTAGACTATGTATTTAAAAGATAACCATTTTCCACATGAAACAAAATGGAGTAGGGGTTGTGTATGTGTGTTTAAAGAAAAAAAATATATAAAAATTGCTCTTCAGAAACCTCAAATTCAGAAAGTATGTAAAAGAAGTAGTGTGTGTGTGTGTATATATATATACATACATACATATCTTATTAAACAAAAACATAGCAAAAATTTCTGAAATACCTTATCACTATTGATATTACTTGATTATTGAAGAAATTAAATTGTTATGTATTGTTACAAAGTGTGTTAAATGTCTACTTTATTATTGTTAATAAGAAATAAAAGATAACCCTCAAATGCTAATCAATAAAATAAAGGGATTTCAATCCTTACTTTGCTAATAGCCTAACATGCCAATAGCTTTAAATTGTATGATGTTTTTCAGAAAAAAACCTTTGTCTCAGATAATTATTTTAAAAAATATATACAAGAAAGCAGTTTATGAAAAAGAGTGCAAGAACTAGAAACAAAAGTAATTAATGAGGAGAGAAACAATTCCAAAAACACATGATATTTTTATTATGATATTTTACTTCACTCAGGAAAACAATTCATAGCTGAACCTAGGATGAAAAGTTTTGTATTTGAATTACTAGAATTCCTGTTTGAAAGTGATTTCATTTTTGTCTAAAGTATATTTTCATTTGCCCTCTATTATAGTGTTACCTACTTTCTAGCTTCTTTCTTCAAAGGTTTATGGTAAAGTACCTTCAAAAGCCTACCCAGCTCAATGAATTTCTGATTTTCACTAAAATTGGAAAATGTAGTCTCAGAGCTAAGGACCATTTTAGCAGCTAATCTTCCATTTGGACTCGTATAGCTTAGAATGTTGTCTATAATTGTCGTATTTGTTATTCAATAGAGTCACCAACTCCACAGCTTAGTGAGATTTTTCTTCAAGTTTGTGGAACACCTGCATCAGACTCACATAGAGGTAACTGAAAATTAGAGATCTGGGAGCTGTCAGTAGCTGTTGAATGGAATTTTTTATGGTTCTTTTCAGTAACATGCAATTTTAAGAAACTTCCTGGATAAGTCTAATATGTAGTAATAATTGAACACCAATGGAAGTGCTTAATTCCTATGCCTCTGGAAACAAACAGACCAGAGTTATATATTTTACTATCTGTGTAAATATATAACTGTAGCCTTTTCTGAATGCCCATCATTTATAATATTTTGTAAGAGAGAAAAAAAATTGTATTCAATGTTTTTCAAGAGTGGTCCATTGACCCTTCAAATTTAATAGTGTTCAGCACTGTGTTAGGTTGGAGTAATTTTTTTCAAACAGCTTAAAATCTAGTGGAAGAGTCAAGACTAACAGAAATTAATCTATAGAAATAATAGAGGATGATACATGTGTCATATTATGTGGTATCAAACACATATTGTCAGTGTTTCAGGAAATAAAGAAATTAATATACAGAAATATGATATAGATAAAATTCAGAAAGGGAGAGAAAGGGTATTTTTGGCAAAATACCCTTGCTCCACTGGTTTTCAGTTTTAACTGTACATTGTATTTATCTAGGATGTTTGTTGAAATTGCACATTTATGAAAAAAATACATATGGAGATTTCTATTCGTCAGATAATATTTCCCAGAGACATGATATTTCTCAGAGCTCTGATTCTGAATGATTTTAAGCAGCAACAACAAAAAAAAAAATTGTAGGACATCAGGATAAACCCAACCAGAAGCAAGTAAGTAAATGGAAGGATGAAGAATTTGATAAATAGGAGGGTTACATCAGACAAAAGGTACTAAAAATCCAGGAAGAATATCTAGAATTCATAGTGTAAGCACATATATATA
This sequence comes from Theropithecus gelada, assembly GCF_003255815.1. Lineage (NCBI taxonomy): Eukaryota > Metazoa > Chordata > Mammalia > Primates > Cercopithecidae > Theropithecus > Theropithecus gelada. The sequence continues at coordinate 66,971,739 of NC_037689.1, read as the reverse complement.
TATTTAATAGAAAAGTGTAAAAAATAGCATTTATTTATATTAATATTTCAGTACTAACTGAATGATATCAACTCTGGCCATATATTACAGAAAACAAAGTATTACGACTTGGGTTATAAATAATAATATGATAGAATTTAAGGAGACTTTTACTTCTGATCATGACAGAGTAGCTGATACCAGACTTGTCATAGCAGTTAAAATAACCGTAAAATTGGATAAAAATTGTGAGACAACTTTTCTCAAACACTAAACCACCGGTAGCATGAGATTGCAGCCCTCAAAAGAAAGCTAATTCATGATGTGAGTGCCATATTGGCAATAGCTTTCTTACTAGGGACAATTTTCAGATTGTAGTACATAGAACTGGAACCCAAGCAGAACACAATCATTCTGCTAACGTCACAAAGCAGACGTCGGAGGTGTGGCTAAAGTAGCAGGAAACTGTGAGTCAAAGCACCACAGAGAAGGGATCTGCGTTGAGTGGCAGAAGTCTACTGGAAGTTTCAGACCTGTCTTTGGCGAAGGGGTAAACTTTGAAGGATCAGGATGATACCACGTGAGGATAGCAACATAGAACTTACTACTCAGATGAGAGTAAATAGCTAATAGACATTAAGCAGTGTCAAGAAACATTGGTATTCTAGTCCAATCACAGAGAAGAGACCTAATTAATAAGTACCCAGGGAATCCAGCTAAGATAAAGAAAAGGTATTGCTTAAGAAGTAAGGTTGGTGGGCTGGGCGCGGTGGCTCACGCCTGTAATCCCAGCACTTTGGGAGGCCGAGGCGGGCAGATCACAAGGTCAGGAGATGGAGACTGTCCTGGCTAACAAGGTGAAACTCGTCTCTACTAAAAAAAAAAAAAAAAAAATTAGCCGGGCGTTGTGGCGGTCACCTGTAGTCCCAGCTACTTGGGAGGCTGAGGCTGGGCAACGGTGTGAACCCGGGAGGCGGAGCTCGCAGTGAGCCGAGATCGCGCCACTGCACTCCAGCCTGGGCGACAGAGCGAGACTCCGAAAAAAAAAAAAAAAAAAAAAAAGTAAGGATGGTTGGGAGGAACCAATATGGCCAAATAGAAGGAGCTGCCATTGGTGGCTGTCACCAAGAACAAAAAGAGTGAGTGAATCCTGCACCTTTAGCTGAGGTATCTAGGTTCTGTCACTGGGACTGACTAGACAGTTGATGTGACCCACAGAGACCGAGGAAAAGCAGGGTGGAGTGGCAGCCCACCCAAAAGCTGCATGGGGCAAGAGGAGCTCCCACTCCCAGCCAAGGGAGGCAGAGATTGTGCTACCCAGTCTGGGAAACCACATTTTTTCCATGGGTCTGTACAACCTGTGAATCAGGAGATCCCTTTGTGAGTCCATGCCACCAGGGCCTTGGGTCCCAAGCACAGAGCTGTGCAGACTCTCGGCAGCCACTCAGGTTATGCCAAGTGGCAGTAAGCTGGAGGCTAAGATGACCGAATTGCCAGGGGTAAGGGTGCCCATCATCACTGCAGCTCCAGTTGGCCATTTTCCCCTACTGGGGCCTGGGAGACGAAGTGATTTGGTCCGGGAGGAATTCCCCCACAGTGCAGCACAGTGGCTGTGGCAGATCATGGTCAGACTGCTTCTTTAGGTGGTCCTGGGATCCATTTCTCCTCACTGGGCAGGGCCTCCAAAAAAGAGCCCAAATAGCAACGACAACCCAAAGCAAAAAGAACAAAGCTGGAGGCATCACACTACTCAAATTCAAACTATACTACAAGGCTGCAGTAACCTAAACAGCATGGTACTGATACAAAAACAGACATGTAGACCAACAGAACAGAATAAAGAACTAAGGAATAATACTGCATATCTACAACCATCTGATCTTGGACAAACATGACAAAAACAAACAATGGGTAAAGGATTCCCTATTTAATAAGTAGTGCTGGGAGAACTGACTAGCCATATGAAGAACATTGAAACTGGACCCCTTCCTTACACCTTATACAAAAATTAACTCAAATGGGTTAAAGAGTTCAATGTAAAATTCAAAACTATAAAATCCCTAGAAGAAAATCTACGCAATATCATTCAGGACATAATCATGGGCAAAGATTTCATGATCAAAATGCCAAAAGCAATTACAACAAAATCAAAAATTGACAAATGGGATCTAAGTAAACTAAGGAGATTCTGCACCGCAAAGGGAGCTATCATCAGAGCAAACAGAAAACCTATGGAATGGGAGAAAATTTTTGCAATCTATCCATCTGACCAAGGTCAATTTTCAGAATCTACAAGGAACTTAAACAAATTTAGAAGAAAAAAAAAGCAACACTAAAATTGGACAAAAAACATAAAAAGATACTTCTCAAAAGAAGACATTTATGCGGCAAAAAAAAAAAAACACGAAAAAAAGCTCAACATCACTGATCATTAGAGAAATGTGAATCAAAACTACAATAAGAGACTGTCTCATGCCAGTTAGAATGACAATTATTAAAAATTTAAGACACCACAGATGCTGGTGAGGTTGCAGTGAAATAGGAACCCTTCTACCCTGTTGGTGGAAATGTAAATTAGTTCAACCACTGTGGAGACAGTGTGGCAATTCTTCAAAGACTTAAAACCAGAAATGCTGTTTGACGCAGCAATCCCATTACCGGGTATATACCCAAAGGAATATAAATCAGTCTATTATAAAGATATATGAATGCGTATGTTCACTGCAGCACTATTCACAATAGCAAAGACGTAGAATCAACCAAAATGCCCATCAATGATACACTGAATAAAGAAAATGTGGTACATATACATCACAGAATGTATGTATACACATATACATATACTTCACAGAAGAAAATGTGGTACATATACATACAGCCATAAAGAGGAAGGAGATTATGTCTTTTGCAAGGACGTGAATGGAGCTGGAAGCCAATATAGTCAGCAAACTAATGCAGGACCTGAAAAACAGACATCGTGTGTTCTCACTTATAAGTGGGAGCTAAACAGTGTGAACATATAGACACAGGGAGGGGAACAACACATACCAGGACCTGTTGGTAGAGGGGAGGGAGAGCATCAGGAAAAACAGCTAATCCATTGTAGGCTTAACACTTAGGTGATGAGTTGATCTGTGCAGCAAACCAGCATGGCATAAGTTTACCTGTGTAACAAACCTTCACATCTTCCACATGTACCCTGGAACTTAAAATAAAATATAGAAGTAAAAATTATACCCTACACTGAACAACGGTTGTTTTAGACTTGCCTTACCAAAGCATGAAATAAAGTTATGACAAGACACCTAGGGAGACAATTTTTTGAGATTGAATCTTGTCAAATTAGAAGGACATTGGAAGCACCTTTATATGTTTAAAGGTACTACCATAGTGAACAATCAAACCTAAACAAACACAAGATTAAAAAACTCCTTATGTGAACAGACTGTTTAACAAAATCATCCCTCTTCAGAGGAAAACAACCAAGATCAGAATATTTACAAAATACCATATCGCATCGCAAAATAGAAAAAAAAAAAAAAAAAAAAAAACAGTTACTAAACATGATCTGTGGGTAAGTAACAAAATGAAGGCAGAAATAAAGATGTTCTTTGAAACCAATGAGAACAAAGACACAATGTACCAGAATCTCTCGGACACATTTAAAGCAGTGTGTAGAGGGAAATTTATAGCACTAAGTCCCCACAAGAGAAAGCAGGAAAGATCTAAAATCGACACCCTAACATCACAATTAAAAGAACTAGAGAAGCAAGAGCACACAAATTCAAAAGCTAGCAGAAGGTAAGAAATAACTAAGATCAGAGCAGAACTGAAGGAGGTAGATACACACACACACACACACACACACACACACGCACAAAACCTTCAAAAAATCAGTGAATCCAGGAGCTGGTTATTTGAAAAGATCAACAATATTGATAGACTGCTAGCAAGACTAATAAAGAAGGAAAGAGAGAAGAATCAAACAGACAGAATAAAAAACGATAAAGAGGATATCACCACTGATCCTACAGAAATACAAACTACCACCAGAGAATACTATAAACACCTTTATGCAAATAAACTGGAAAATCTAGAAGAAATGGACAAATTCCTGGAAACATACACCCTCCCAAGACTAAAAGAGGAAGAAGTTGAATCACTGAATAGACCAATAACAGGTTCTGACATTGAGGTAATAGCGAATAGCCTACCAACCAAAAACAGTCCAGGACCAGATGGATACACAGCCAAATTCAACCAGAGGTACAAAGAGGAGATGGTAGCATTCCTTCTGAAACTATTCCAATTAACAGAAAAAGAGAGAATCCTCCCCAACTCATTTTATGAGGCCAGCATCATCCTAATACCAAAGTCTGGCAGAGACACAATAAAAAAAAGAGAATTCTAGACCAATATCCCTGATGAACATTGATGGAAAAATTCTCAATAAAATACTAGCAAACCGAATCTAGCAGCACATCTAAAAGCTTATCCACCATGATCGAGTTGGCTTCATCCCTAGGATGCAAGGCTGGTTCAACACAAGCAAATTAGTAAACATAATCCATCACATAAACAACCCAAAGACAAAAGCCACATGATTATCACAATAGATACAGAAAAGGCCTTCTACAGAATTCAACAGCCCTTCATGTTAAAAACTCTCAATAAGCTAGGTATTGGTGGAACGTATCTCAAAATAATAAGAGCTATTTATGACAAACCCACAGCCAGTATCATACTGAATGGGAAAACCTGGAAGCATTCCCTTTGAAAAACGGCACAAAACAGGGATGCCCTCTCTCACCACTCCTACTCAACATAGTGTTGGAAGTTCTGGCCAGTACAATGAGGCAAGAGAAAGAAATAAATGGTATTCAATTAGGAAAAGAGGAAGTCAAATGGTCCCTTTTTACAGATGACATGATTGTATATTTAGAAAACCCCATTGTCTCAGCCCCAAATCTCCTTAAGCTGATAAGCAACTTCAGCAAAGTCTCAGGATACAAAATCAATGTGCAAAAATCACAAGCATTCTTATACACCAATAAGAGATAAACAGAGAGCCAAATCATGAGTGAGCTCCCATTCACAATTGCTACAAAGAGAATAAAATACCTAGTAATGTAATAAAATACCTAAGGATTTGAAGAACCTTTTCAAGGAGAACTACAAACCACTGCTCAGTGAAATAAAAGAGGACACAAACAAATGGAAAAACATTCCATGCTCATGCATAGGAAGAATCAATATCGTGAAAATGGCCACACTGCCCAAGATAATTTATAGATTCGATGCCATCCCCATTAAGCTACCAATGACTTTCTTCACAGATTTGGAAAAAACTACTTTAAAGTTCATATGGAACCAAAAAAGAGCCCGAGTTGCCAAGAAAATTCCAAGCAAAAAGAACAAAGCTGGAGGCATCATGCTACCTGACTTCCAACTATACTACAAGGCTACAGTAACCAAAATAGCATGGTACTGGTACCAAAACAGAGATATTGACCAATGGAACAGAACAGAGGCCTCAAAAATAACACCACACACCTACAACCATCTGATCTTTGACAAACCTGACAAAAACAAGAAATAGAGAAAAGATTCCCTATTTAATACATGGTGCTGGGAAAACTGGCTAGCCATAGGTAGAAAGTTGAAACTGGATCCCTTCCTTACACTTTATACAAAAATTAATTCAATATGGATTAAAAGACTTAAATGTTAGACATAAAGTCATAAAAACCCTAGAAGAAAACCTAGGTAATACCATTCAGGACATAGACATGGGCAAACATGACTAAAACACCAAAAGCAATGGCAACAAAAGCCAAAATAGATAAATGGGATCTAATTAAACTAAAGAGCTTCTGCACAGCAAAAGAAACTACCATGACAGTGAACAGGCAAACTACAGAATGGGAGAAAATTTTTGCAATCTACCCATCTGAAAAAGAGCTAATATCCAGAATCTACAAAGAACTTAAACAAATTTATAAGAAAAACAACCCCATCAAAAAGTGGGCAAAGGATATGAACTGACACTTTTCAAAAGAAGACATTTATGCATCCAACAGACACATGAAAAAAATCTCATCATCTCTGGTCATCAGAGAAATGCAAATCAAATCCACAATGAGATACCATCTCACATCAGTTAGAATGGCGATAATTAAAAATTCAGAAAACAATAGGTGCTGGAGAGATGTGGAGAAATAGGAACACTTTTACACTGTTGGTGGGAGTGTAAACTAGTTCAACCATTGTGGAAGACAGTGTGGCAATTCCTCAAGGATCTAGAACTAGAAATACCATTTGACCCAGCAATCCCATTACCGGGTATATACCCAAAGGATTATAAGTCGTGCTACTATAAAGACACGTGCAAACATATGTTTATTGAGGCACTATTCACAATAGCAAAGACTGGAACCAACCCAAATGTCCATCAATGATAGACTGGATTAAGAAAATGTGGCATATATACAACATGCAATACTATGCAGCCATAAAAAAGGATGAGTTCATGTCCTTTGAAGCGACATGGATGAAGCTGGAAATTATCATTCTGAGCAAACTATCACAAGGACAAAAAACCAAACACCACATGTTCCCACTCATAGATGGGAATTGAACAATGAGAACCCTTGGTCACAGGGTGGGGAACATCACACACTGGGGCCTGTCGTGGGTTGGGGGAATGGGGGATTGATAGCATTAGGAGAAATACCTAATGTAAATGATGACTTAATGGGTGCAGCAAACCAACACGGCACATGTATACATATGTAACAAACCTGCACGTTGTGCACATGTACTCTAGAACTTAAAAGTATAATGAAAACAAAACATGATTTCACGTGCATGGATAGGAACACTCATTATACTTTAAGATGTGTGTTTTTTCCAACTAAATATAGAGATTCCATGCATCCCACTCATAATTCTAAGACATTATTTTGTGGATATTGATAAATCAATTGTAAATGGAATGTAAATATAGAAAGGCAAAATACTCAATAATAACCAGCATATCTTTGAAGAACGAATATGGAAGACTGAGGCTACTTGACATCAAGACTTACAATAAAGCAACAGTAATCAGATAGTGTGATATTGACAAAAGCGTAGACAGATCTTATTGGAAACAAACAGTGAGGCTAGAAAGATATGTATACAAATATAATCAATTTAGCTTTGACAAGGGAACAAAGGCAATACCATGGAGAAAATAGAGTCTTTTCAACAAATAATGTTAGAACAACTGGACATTCATGCACACAAATAATGAAAGTAGAGGCAGACATTATACCTCTCACAAAAATTAACTAAAAGTAGTCTACTGACCTAAATGTAAACACAAATCTCCCAGATGTAAACATAAATGCAAAACATAAATCTCTCGGAAGACAAAATAGGAAAAAAATTTAAGTGACCTTGACTTTAATGATTACATACATGATATCAAGGGCACAATACATAAAAATATTGATACACTATACTTCATTGAAATTAAAGATTTCTGCTCTTTGAAAGACATTCAAGAGAATGAGAAGAGAAGACAAAGGTCAGGATAAACTTTTGAGAGATATATATATAATTATGTATATTATTTATATATTATATATATAAATGGACTGTTATTCAAAATCTACAGTCATTAAAACTCAAAAATAATAAAACAATTAAAAATGGACAAAAATCTGAACAAACATTTCTCCAAAGAAAATATACAGAAGGCAGATAAGTATATATGTCATTATATAATTGAATTAATATTACAATTAGATAGCAGTACATATCTACTAAAATGACTAAAACCAAAACACACCAAATACTGGTGATTATGCATGCCACAGAAACTCTTATCTGCTGCTAGTGGGAATACAAAATGATATAATTTAATTGTAATTGCTAAAATGTGATAGTATGTAAAATGTTTAAAAGGTGGATGTATACAAACAAATGGTACACCATACAATGGAGTATTATTTAGTACTAAGAATAGATGAGGTACCAAGCCTTGAAAATTCATGAAGGAAACCTTGAAAGCACATTGCTAAGTGACAAACCAAACTGAAGAGGCAAGATACTCTATGATTTCAACTATATGGCATCAAGAAAAGGTAAAATTATGGAGACAGTAAAAAGTTTAGTGGTTTCGTACTTCTTTTTCCTAAAGGGAAAGAGGGGCAGGGATAAATGGTGGAGAGCAGGGAATTCTTAGGGCAGTGAAACTATTTTGTATGTTACTTTAATAATGGATACGTGTCATTACACATTCTTCAAAATCCATAGAATGTACAACAGAAAGAATGAACCCTAATGTAAACTGTGGACTTTAGTCATAATAATGTATTAATATCTGTTCATAAATTGTAACAAATATACCACACTAACACAGGATGTAAATAATGTAGAAAAATGTGTGTGGGTGTGGGGAGACAGTTACGTGAGAACTATTTGTATTTTCTGATCAATTTTTCTGTAAATCTCCACTTTTCTTAAAACTGAAGTTTATTAACATTAAATGTCACTAGACATAAGGAGAAACATGAAAATGTGAGTTAGAGCCAAGAATAAAAGCAGTAAACAGAAAATGATTGCATAATATTCTATGCTGGATTTCGCTTACAGAAGTTCCATTTTGGATCTAGTTGACAAAGGCTTTTAAAGTAATTATAAATATGTTTAGAAACTTCAAAGAATTTTTCATCACAATGAATGACTAATAGACCATTTTAGGAAATAAATAGAACTATATAAAAGGATCAAGTGGAAATTCTAGATTTGCAAAAATGTAGTAACTTAAGTAAAAAATTTCACCTGAAAAATTCAGAGACATTTGGAAATAGAATGGGACAGGGACCATAAAAATAAAATTATTACAATTATGCAATTTTAAAACCTGAGAGAGAAAAAAATAAAAATGAATAAAAGAGTTGGGGAGAAAAATATTTAAAGTACTGGCTGATATTTTCCAATATTTAGTGAAAGACAAATACACAACTTCAGGCAGCTCTGCATATCCAGTTGATTCAAATACAAGGATAATCAGTTAGTCAAAACATGGTCGAAGAGCTAAAAACCATAGATAAAGATAAAATCTTGAAAGCAGCCAGAGGAAGACAAGACTCAGATACATTTTCACGAACAAAAATAGTTAAAGAAAACCGTCGTAATTCATACCATTAAGACTACAGAGAAGCAAAAACAACGGCCTATTGACATACGTAGCAACTTGGATGGATCTCAATGGTGGAGGTTGTGGACATAAAAGAGTAGCTTGATGGGGTTGTTTGTTTTTTTCTTGTAAATTTGTTTGAGTTCTTTGTAGGTTCTGGATATTAGCCCTTTGTCAGATGAGTAGATTGCAAAAATTTTCTCCCATTCTGTAGGTTGCCTGTTCACTCCGATGGTAGTTTCTTTTGCTGTGCAGAAGCTCTTTAGTTTAATCAGATCCCATTTGTCAATTTTGGCTTTTGTTGCTGTTGCTTTTGGTGTTTTAGACATGAAGTCCTTTCCCATGCCTATGTCCTGAATGGTAATTCCTAGGTTTTCTTCTAGGGTTTTTATGGTATTAGGTCTAACATTTAAGTCTCTAATCCATCAAAAAGTGGGCAAAGGATATGAACAGACAGTTCTCAAAAGAAGACATTCATACAGCCAACAGACACATGAAAAAATGCTCATCATCACTGGCCATCAGAGAAATGCCAATCAAAACCACAATGAGATACCATCTCACACCAGTTAGAATGGCGATCATTAAAAAGTCAGGAAACAACAGGTGCTGGAGAGGATGTGGAGAAATAGGAACACTTTTACACTGTTGGTGGGATTGTAAACTAGTTCAACCATTACGGAAAACGGTATGGTGATTCCTCAAGGATCTAGAACTAGAAGTACCATATGACCCAGCCATCCCATTACTGGGTATATACCCAAAGGATTATAAATCATGCTGCTATAAAGACACATGCACACGTATGTTTATTGTGGCACTATTCACAATAGCAAAGACTTGGAATCAACCCAAATGTCCATCAGTGACAGACTGGATTAAGAAAATGTGGCACATATACACCATGGAATACTATGCAGCCATAAAAAAGGATGAGTTTGTGTCCTTTGTAGGGACATGGATGCAGTTGGAAACTATCATTCTTAGCAAACTATCACAAGAACAGAAAACCAAACACCACATGTTCTCACTCATAGGTGGGAACTGAACAATGAGATCACTCTGACTCGGGAAGAGGAACATCACACACTGGGGCCTATTATGGGGAGGGGGGAGGGGGGAGGGATTACATTGGGAGTTATACCTGATGTAAATGACGAGTTGATGGGTGCTGACGAGTTGATGGGTGCAGCACAGCAACATGGCACAAGTATACATATGTAACAAACCTGCACGTTATGCACATGTACCCTAGAACTTAAAGTATAATAATAATAATAAATAAATAAATAAAATAAAAGTGTTTTATTACAGTATTAAATCTTTATCTTTCATAATTATCTCCAGTATCTAGATAATATTAAAATTTATTGTATGTCAAATAGTATGTATGAAAAGGAGAATAAAAGCACATGTACCCTAGAACTTAAAGTATAATAATAAAAAAAAAATTAAAAAGAAGAAAAAAGAAAAAAAAAGAGTAGCTTGAGAGCTCTAGGCAACTCAGCACAGAGTGAGAGTCTAGGTTTGAAGGAAAGTTAAAAGAAAGAGCAATAGTCTGTGATAAACCAAAAAATTCTGTAAGAGCCACAGTGCTATTGTGCTTGGGATACCCCTTAAAGCTGATATGACCACAGTGACCAAAGATTTAGATTACAACACCCAAGTCTTTTTGAATGCCTGGAAAGGCTTCCCAAGAAGGATGGCTATAAACAAGCCCAGACTAAGAAAAGTACAATGAATACCTAACTCTCCTACACTAAGACACCAACAAACATGCACAAGCATCAAGGTGATCTGGGGAAACGTGGCCTCACCAAATGAACTACATAATGCAGCAAATATCTATTTTGGAAAACAAGAGGTATTTTAAATTTAAGATATAGAATGCAAATTGGCATTTTCAGAAAACTCAAAGAAATTCAAGATAACACAGAAGAAATTCAGAATCCTATCACATAAATATAACAAAAAAATTTAAACAATTTAAAAGAATTAGATAGATTCTTGGGCAAGATGGCCAAATAGGAACAACTCCAGTCTGTAACTCCCAGTGAGACCAACACAAAAGGCGAGTGATTTCTGCATTTTCAACTGAGGTACTGGGCTCATCCCATTGGGACTGGTCAGACAGTGGGTGCAACCCACGGAAGGCAAGCAGAAGCAGAGTGGGGTGTCACCTCACCCGGGAAGCTCAAGGGGTCAGGAAATTCCCTCCTCTAGCCAAGGGAAGTCATGAGTGAGTGATGGTGCTATCTGGCCCAGATACTAGGCTTTTCCTACTGTCTTTGGAACCCACAGAACAGGAGATTCCCTCAGAAGCCTACACCGTCATGCACTAGGTTTCAACCACAAAACTAGGTGAGCATTTGGGCAGGCACCGAGCTAGCTGCAGGAGTTTTTTTTCATACCACAGTGGCACCTGGAATGACAACGAGATAGAACAATTCACTCCCCTGGAAAGGGGGCTGAAGCCAGGGAGCTGAGTGGTCTTGCTCAGTGGATCCCACCCCCATGGAACCCAACAAACTAAGATCCACTGGCTTGAAATGTTCACTGCCAGCACAACAGTGTGAAGTTAACCTGGGATGCTCAAGCTGGGTGGGGGAAAGGGTGTCTACCATCATGGAAGCTTCAGTAGGTGGTATTCCCCTCACAGTGTAAACAAAGGCACCTGAAAGTTCAATCTGGGCAGAGCCCACCACAGTGCCACAAAGCTGCTATAGCCAGACTGTCTCTCTAGATTCCTCCCCTCTGGGCAGGGCATCTCTGAAAGAAAGGCAGCAGCCCCAATCAGGAGCTTACAGATAAAACTCCCATCTCCCTGGGACAGAGCACCTGGGGGAAGGGGTGACTGTGGGCACAGTTTCAGCAGACTTAAATCTTCCTGCCTGCTGGCTCTGGAGAGAGCAGCAGATCTCCCAGCACAGCGCTCAAGCTCTGCTAAAGAACAGACTGCCTCCTCAAGTGGGTTACTGACCCCTGTGCCTCCTGACTAGAAGACACTTCCCAGCAGAGGTTGACAGACACCTCATACAGGAGAGCTCTGGCTGGCATCTGGCAAGAGCCCCTCTGGGATGAAGCTTCCAGAGGAAAGAGCAAGCGGCAATTTTTGGTTGCTGGTGATACCCAGGCAAACAGGGTCTGGAGTGGACCTCCAGCAAACTCCAGCAGACCTGTAGCAGAGGGTCTTGACTCTTAGAGGGAAAACTAACAAACATAAAGCAATAGCATCAACATCAACAAAAAGGATGACCACAAAAATCTCATCCAAAGGTCACCAACATCAAAAGCCAATGGTAGATAAATCCACGAAGATGAGGAAAAACCAGTGCAAAATGACTGAAAATTCCAAAACCAGAATGCCTCTTCTCCTAAAAAGGTTCAGAGCACCTCCTGAGCAAGGGAACAAAACTGGATGGAGAATGAGTTTGACAAGTTGACAGAAGTAGGCTTCATAAGGTGGGTAATAACAAACTCTTCCGAGCCAAAGGGGCATGTTCTAACCCAATGTAAGCAAGCTAAGAACCTTGATAAAAGGACACAGGAAATGCTAACTAGAACAGCCAGTTTAGAGAAGAATATAAATGACCTAATGGAGCTGAAAAACACAGCATGAGAACTTCGTGAAGCATACACAAGTATCAATAGCCAAATCAATCAAGCAGAAGAAAGCGTGTCAAAGATTGAAGATCAACTTAGTGAAATAAAGCATGAAGACAAGATTAGAGAAAAAAGAATGAAAAGGAAGAAAACCTCCTAGAAATATGGGACTATGTGAAAAAACCAAACCTATGTTTGATTGGTGTGCCTGAAAGTGACAGAGAGAATGGAACCTAGTTGGAAAACACACTTAAGGATGTTATCCAGGAGAACTTCCCCAACCTAGCAAGACAGGCTAACATTCAAATTCAGGAAATACAGAGAACACCACAAAGATACTCCTCGAGAAGAGCAACCCCAAGACACATACTCATCAAATTCACCACGATTGAAATGAAGGAAAAAATGTTAAGGGCACCTGGAGAAAAAAGTTGGCTTACCCACAAAGGGAAGCCCATCAGATTAACAGTGGATCTCTCTGCAGAAACCTTACAAGCCAGAAGAGAGTGTGACCAATATTCAATATTCTTAAAGAAAAGAATTTTCAACACAAAATTTTATATCCAACCAAACTAAGCTACATAAGTGAAGGAGAAATAAAATCCTTTACAGACAAGCAAATGCTGAGAAATTTTGTCACCACCAGGCTTGTCTTACAAAAGCTTCTGAAGGAAGCACAAAATATGGGAAGGAAAAACCAGTACCAGCCACTGCAAAAACATACCAAAATGTAAAGACCATTGACACTATGAAGAAATTGCATCAACTAATGGGCAAGATAACAAGCTAGCATCATAATGATAGGATCATATTCACACATAACAATATTAACCTTAAATGTAAATGAGCTAAATGACCCAATTGAAAGATGCAGACTGGCAAATTGGATAAAGAGTAAAGACCCATTGGTGTGCTGTCTTCAGGAGACAAATCTCACGTGCAAAGACACACATGGGCTCAAAATAAAGGGATAGAGGAAGATTTACCAAGCAAATGGGAAGAAAAAAAAAAACAGCAGGGGTTACAATCCTAGTCTTTGATAAAACAGATGTTAAACTAACAAAGATCAAAAAAAGACAAAGAAGGGCATTACAGAATAGTAAAGGGATCAATGCAAAAAGAAGAGCTAACTATCCTAAATATATATGTACCCAATACAGGAGCACCCAGATTCATAAAGCAAATTCTTAGAGACCTACAAAGAGACTTAGACTCCCACACAATAATAGTGGGAGACTTTAACACCCCACTGCCAATATTAGACAGATCAACAAGAGAGATAATTAGTGCAATCAAGTTAGAACTCAGGATTAAGAAACTCACTCAAAAACACATGACTACATGTAAACTGAACAACTTGCTTCAAAATGACTACTGGGTAAATAACAAAAGTAAGGCAGAAATAAATAAGTTCTTTGAAGCCATGATAACAAAGAGAAAATGTACCAGAATCTCTGAAACACAGCTAAAGCGGTGTTAAGAGTGAAATTTACAACACTAAATGCCTCCATGAGAAAGTGGGAGAGATCTAAAATGGACACCCTAGCATCACAATTAAAAGAACAACAGAAGCAAGAGCAAACAAATTCCAAAAAATTCAAAAGCTAGCAGAAGAAAAGAAATAACTAAGATCAGAGTAGAACTGAAGAAAATAGAGACATGAAAAAACCTTCAAAAACTCAGTGAATCTAGGACCTGGTTTTTTTAAAAAAAGATCAGCAAAATAGATAGACCACTAGTAATAAAGAAGAAAAGAGAGAAGAATCAAATAGACACAATAAAATATGATAAACAGGGTATCACCACTGATCCCACAGAAATAAAAACTACCAGCAGAGACTACTATAAACACCTTTATGCAAATAAACTAGAAAATCTAGAAGAAATGAGTACATTCCTGCACACGTTCACTCTCACAAGGTTAAATCTGGAAGAAGTCGAATTCTTGAATAGACCAACAACAAGATCTGAAATTGAGACAGTACTTAATAGGCTACCAACGAAAAAAACCCGGGACCAGAGAGATTCACAGCCGAATTCTACCAGAGGTACAAAGAGGAGCTGGTACCATTCCTTCTAAAACACTTCCAAACAATAGAAAAAGAGGGACTCCTCCCTAACTCATTTTATGAGACCAGCATCATCCTGATACCAAAACCTGGCAGAGACACAACAAAAAAGAAAATTTCAGGCCAATATTTCTGATGAACATCAGTGCAAAAATCCTCAACAAAATACTGGCAAATCAAATCCAGCAGCACATTAAAAAACATCCACCACGATCAAGTCAGCTTCATCCCTGAGATGCAAGGCTGGTTCAACATACACAAATTAATATGCATAATCCATCATATAAACAGAAACAAAGACAAAAACCACATGATTATCTCAATACATGCAGAAAAGGCCTTCGATAAAATTCAACACCCCTTTATGCTAAAACAATTCAATAAACGAGGTATTGATGAAACATATCTCAAAATGACAAGAGCCATTTATGACAAACCCGCAGCCAATATTATACTGAATGGGCAAAAGCTGGAAGCATTCCCTTTCAAAACCAGCACAAGACAAGGATGTCCTCTGTCACCACTTCTATTCAACATAGTATTGGAAGTTCTGCCAGGGCAATCAGGCAAGAGAAAGAAATAAAGCGTATTCAAATAGGAAGAGAGGAAGTCAAACTGTCTCTGTTTGTACATGACATAATTGTGTATGTAGAAATCCCCATTTTCTCAGCCCAAAAACTCCTTAAACTGATAAGCAACCTCATCAAAGGCTCATGATACAAAATCAATGTGCAAAAATCACAAGCATTCCTATACACCAATAATAAAGAAACAGAGAGCCAAATCATGAGTGAACTCTCATTCACAATTGCTACAGAGAATAAAATACCTAGGAATACAACTTATAAGGGATGTGAAAGACCTCTTCAAGGAGAACTACCAACTACTGCTTAAGGAAATAAGAGGACACAAACAAACGGAAACACATTCCGTGCTCATGGATAGGAAGAATCAATATTGTGAAAATGGCCATACTGCCCAAAGTAATTTATAGATTCAATGCTACTCCCATGAAGCTTCCCTTTACTTATTTCACAGAATTTAAAAAATAAAAAAAAAACTGTAAATTTCATATAGAACCAAAAAAGAGCCCACATAGCCAAGACAATCCTAAGCAAAAAGAACAAAGCTGGAGGCATCATGCTACCTGACTTCAAACTATAATACAAGGCTATAGTAACTAAAACATCATGGTACTGGTACCAAAACAGATATATAGACCAAAGGAACAGAACAGAGGCCTCAGAAATAACACCACACATCTACAACCATTTGATCTTTGACAAACCTGACAAAAACAAGCAATGGGGAAAGGATTCCCTATTTAATAAATGGTGTTGGGAAAACTGGCTAGCCATATAAAGAAAACTGAAACTGGACCCCTTCCTTACACCTTATACAAAAATTAACTCAAGATGGATTAAAGACTTTAATGTAAAACTTAAAACCATAAAAACCCTAGCAGAAAACCTAGGCAATGCCGTTCAGGACACAGGCACAGGCAAAGACTTCATGACTAAAACACCAAAAGCAACAACAAAAAAACCCAAAATTGACAAATGGCATCTAATGAACCTAAAGAGCTTCTGTACAGCAAATGAAACTACCATCAGAGTGAACAGGCAACCTACAGAATGGGAGAAAAATTTTACAATCTATCCACCTGACAAAATGCTAGTATCCAGAATCTACAAGAAACTTAAACAAATTTGTAAGAAAAAAAATATCAAAAAGTGGGCAAAATGTATGAACAGAAACTTTTCAAAAGAACACATTTATGCAGCCAGCAAACATATGAAGAAAAGTTCATCATCATTGGTCATCAAATAAATGCAAATCAAAACCACAATGAGATACCACCTCACGCCAGTTAGAATGGCAAACATTAAAAAGTCAGGAAACAACAGGTGCTGGAGAGGATGTGGAGAAATAGGAATACTTTTACACCGTTGGCAAGAGTGTAAATTAGTTCAACTATTGTGGAAGGCAGTGTGGTGATCCCTCAATAATCTAGAACTAGAAATAACATTTGACCCAGCAATCCCATTACTGGATACATACCCAAAGGATTATAAATCTTTCCACTATAAGGACACATGCACTCGTATATTTGTTGCAGCACTATTCACAATAACAAAGACTTGGAATCAAACAAAGGGAGGGATAGCATTAAAGGAGAAATATTTAATGTAGATGATGGGTTCATGGGTGCAGCAAACCACCATGGCACATGTATACCTATGTAACAAACCTACACATTCTGCACATGTATCCCAGAACTTAAAGTATGATTTTTAAAAAGAAAAAAAAAATCAGTAAAAAAAAAAGAACCAAACAGAAATTATCTTGCTCAAAAACGCAGTTGGCATATTGAATAATGCATCAGAATCTCTTACCAGCAGAAGAGGTGAAGCAGAAAAAGAATTAATCAGCTTGAAGACAGGCTATTTGAAAATACACAGAAGAGACAAAAGAAAAAATAATTACAAAAAGGATAAAGCATGTTTACAATATCTAAAAAAATAACATCAAAAAGAAAAGTCTAAGAGTTATTGCCCTTAAAGATTACTTAGAGAAAGAGATAGGGGTAGACAATTTATTCAAAATTATAATAACAGTGAATTTTCTATTTCTAGTGAAATATATCTATATTCAAGTTCAAGAAGTTATAGAACACTAAGAAGATTTAACCCAAATGAGACTACCTTAAAGCATGTAATAATCAACTCTGAAATATCATGAATAAGAAAGGGACCTAAAAGTAGCAAGAGAAAAAAAAAATAACATCAATGAGGCTCCAATACATCTGACAGCACTCTTCTCAGTAAATTCTTACATTCCATGAGAAAAATGACATTCTTGAAGTGCTGAAGAAAATAAAGAAATTAACCTAGCATATTATATCCAGTTACATTCCTTCAAGCATAAGGAGAAATATAGACTTTCCCAGATAAACAAAAGCAGAGGAATTTTATCAACACCAGATCTGTCCTACAAGAAATGCTAATAAAAGTTTTTCAATTAAAAATAAAAAATCAATAGCGAGCAATAATAAATTATTTGAAGGTATAAAACTCACAGGTAAGAATAAACACTTTAGAAAAGAAAACACTGATGGTAAGGCTTGGTGGCTCACGCCTGTAATCCCAGCACTTTGAGAAGCCCAAGTGTGTAGATGACCTGTGGTCAGGAGTTTAAGCCTAGCCTGGCCAACATGGCAAAACCTCATCTCTACTAAAAATACAAAAGTTAGCTGGGCGTGGCGGTGGGCACCGATAATCTCAGCTACTCAGGAGTCTGAGGCAGGAGAACGGATTGAACCTGGGAGGTGGAAGTTGCAGTGAGCTGAGACTGCACCATTGCACTCCAGCCTGACTGACAAGTGTGAAACTCCGTCTCAAAAACTATCAAACAAACAAAACAGAACAAAACAAAAACACCAATTACTATAACACTGCAATTGTGGTGTGTAAACTACTCATATCTTGAGTAGAAAGACTAAAATATAAACCACTAAAAGTGATAACTACAACAAATTTTCAGGACATAGACAGTACACTAAGATATAAAGAGAAACAACAAAAAGATAAGAAACAGGGGCATGAAGTTAAATTGTACATTATTTACTTGTTTTCTCCTTGCTTTTTATACAATATGATTTAAGTTGTCATCAGCTTAAAATAATAGGTTATAATATAACATTTGCAAGCCTCATGGAAACCTCAAATCAAAAAACATACAACAAGCATACAAAAAGTAAAATACAAGAAATTAAAACACTGTATTAGTTTTAATTGACTCAGAGTGCCACATGGCTGGGGAGGCCTCAGGAAACTTACAATTATGTTAGAAGGCACCTCTTCACAGGGCAGCAAGAGAGAGAATAAGTACAAGCAGGAGAAATGCCAGATGCTTATAAAACCATCAGATCTCATGAGATTCACTCATTATCATGAGAACAGTATGGGGGAACCTCCTCCATGATTCAATTACCTCCATCTCTTCATGCCCTTGACACATGGTGACTATGGGGATTGCAATTCAACGTGAGATTTCTGTGGGGACACAGAGCCAAACCATGTTCCATATCATCATAGAAAATCACCTTCACTAAAAGAAAGGCAGGAAGGAAGGAAAAGAGGAAGGAAAGATCACAAAACAACCAGAAAACAACACATAAAATGGCAGGAGCATGCTATTATTACATATCAGTCACAACAAAGAATGTAAATGGACTAAACACTCTAATCAAATAGTATAGAGTGGCTTAATGGATAATAAAATAAGACTCACAATCTGCTGTCTATAAGAAACATACTTCACCTATAGGGACACACATAGACTAAAAATAAAAAAAAAAAAAATAGAAAAGATATTCCAGGCAAATGAAAAAAAAAAAAAAAAAAATTAGAAGTAGCTATACTTACATCGGGCAAAATATATTTTAAGGCAAAAACAATAAAAATGATAAAGGAGGTAATTATATAATGATAAAGAGATCAAATCAGCAAGAGGATAATACTTTTAAATATATATTCACATAACACTGGAGCACCCAGACACATACATAACGTGAACATTATTAGAGGAAAAGAGATAGGCTCCAGTACAATAATAGCTGGAGACTTCAGCACCCTACTTTTCATGTTGTACAGATCATTCAGGCAGGAAAAAAAAATTAGACTTAATTTGCACTGTAGACTAAATGGACCTAATAAATATTTACAGACCATTTCGTCCAACAGCTGCAAAATACATATTCTTCTTTAAGGCACATGGATCATTCTCAAGAATAGACCATGTATTGTCCATAAAACAAGTCTTAAAAAATCAGAAATAATGAAACCATATTAAGCATCTTCTCTGAAGAAAATTGAAAACTATAGATCAATCAGAAGAAGAATTTTGGAAATTTTGTGAACACATGGAAATTATAAAATATGCTGCTGACTAACCAGTGCATCAATAAAGAAATTAGGAAGAAAATTTAAAAATGTCTTCAAGCAAATGATAACAGAAACACAACATACCAAAAGCTGTGGGATACACTAAAGAGGACATTAAAAGGAAAGCTTATCACTATAAGTGCCTACATGAAAAATTTAAAAACTGCAAATAAGCAGTCTAATCATGTATCTTAAAGAATTAGAAAAGAAGAGCAATCCAAACCCAATATTATTAGAAGAAAATAAGCATAAATAAATGAAATTGAAATAAATAAAACAATACAAAGACTAACAAAATAAAAAGTAAGTTTTTTGATAAGATAAACAAAATCAACAAACCTTTAGCCAAAGTTTTTTCAAAAAAAAGAAGACACAAATAAATTCAGAGATAAAAAATTAGACATTAAATCTGATACTACAGACATTCAAATGATTACTGAGGGCTACTATGAGCAACTATATGCCAGTAAATTGTAAAAACTAAAAAAAAAAAAAAAAAAAGATAAATTTCTAGATACACACAGCCTACCAAATCTGAACCATGGATAAATTCAAAAGCTTAACACACCAAAAATACGTAATGAGATTTAAGCCATAGGAAAAAAAAATCTCTCCCAGCAAAGAAAATCCTGGAACCCAATGTTTTCACTGCTGAATTATATCAAAACATTTAAAGAAGAGGTTATATCACTCTCACCCAAGCTAATCAAATAATAACAAATGAGGGAATACTTCTAAACTCATTCTATGAGGCAAATATTACCCTGACACCAAAATCAGACAAAGACACGTAAAAAACCTACCTGTCAATATCCCCGTTGAACACTGATGCAAAATGGTTACCAAAATCCTAGCCAATTAAATTGAACAACATGCTGAAAAGATCATTTTTCATGATCTTCATGATTATTCATAATAAGTGATATTTGTCCCTGGGAGACAAGCATGGTTCAGCATATGCAAAACAGTCTATATGATAATTCGTATCAACAGAATGAAGGAAAAAAACTATATGGTCACTTCAATTGATGCTGAAAAACCACTAGATAACATTCAACATACTTTCAGGATAAAAATCCAAAAAAATCTGGGTATAGAAGGTCCATAACTTCACACAATAAAACTCATGTATGACAGAACCGCAGCTGGTATGATACTGAAAGTCTTTCCTCCAAGAACTGGAATATGACAAGGATGCCCACTTTCACCACTATTATTCAACATAGTATTAGAAGGCATAGCTACAGTAATCAGACAAGAGAAAGAAAGAACATACAAACTGTAAAGGAAGAAGCAAGTTATCCTTGTTTGCAAACAATATGATCTTGTATTTGGAAAATCCTAAAGACTTCAGCAAAATATATATATATATATCTCTCATATATATATCTCATATATATATCATATGTATATGATATATATATATATGAAGTGATGAACACATTCCATAATTTTGCTGGATACAAAATTAACATGCACAACATCAGGAACATTTCTATATGCCAATAGCAAACAATCAGAAAAAGAAATCAAGAAAGTAATTCCATTTAAAATAGCTACAAATAAAATAAAATACCCGGGAATTAACTTACCAAAGAAGTGAAAGATCTCTATGATGAATATCATAAAGCACTTTCACAAAAAAATTGAAGAGAACACCAAAAAAAAAAAAATGGAAAGGTATTCTACAATCATGGATTGGAAGAATCAATATTGTTAAAATGTCTATACTACCCAAAACATTCTACAGATTCAATGCAATTTTTACCAAATTACCATGGTATTCTTCACATAAACTATTGTAAAATTAATATGGAATCACAAAAGACCAGAGTAGCTGAAACTATCCTGAGCAAAAAGAACAAAACTGGAGGAATCACATTACCTGACTCAAATTATAACGCTGAGCTATAGTAGGTAAAACAGCTTGGTGGTGGTATAAAAACAGACACACGAATCAATGGAACAGAACAGAATCCAGTAACAAAAACAAAGCTATACATCTACACTCGACTCATTTTCAACAAAAATGCCAAGAATGTACATTGG
Source organism: Theropithecus gelada (assembly GCF_003255815.1). Classification (NCBI taxonomy): domain Eukaryota; kingdom Metazoa; phylum Chordata; class Mammalia; order Primates; family Cercopithecidae; genus Theropithecus; species Theropithecus gelada. The sequence goes on along the minus strand of NC_037689.1, from coordinate 66,949,906 downwards.
GGAAAGGATAGTCTCTTCAAAACACTGTGCTGGGAAAACTGAATATTCATAGGTGAAAAACTGAATATTCATAGGCAGAAAAATGACACTAAATTCCTGTATCTCACCATACACAAATATTAAATCAAAATGAATTACAAACTTAAATCTAACACCCCAAACTATGAAACTACTGAAAAGAATTCGGGAAACTCTTTAAGATAATTGAACAATAATTTCTTGAAAAGAAAACACCCACAAGCACAGGCAACCAAAGCAAAAATGTACAAATGGAAGCACGTTTCAAAAGCACAGCAAAGAGCAAAGTGAACAAAGTGTAGAGACAACCCACAGAATGGGAGAAAATATCTGCAAACTATCTTCCTGGCAACGAATTAAAAACCAAAATATATAAGGAGCTAACAGAACTCTAGGAATAATTATAATGATCTGTTTTAAAGGTGGTAAAAATATCTGAATAGACATTTCAACAGAAGACACGCAAATGGCAAACAGACACATAAAGCTGCTCAGCATTATTGATCATAAGAAAAATGCAAATCAAAACTACAATGAGATATCATCTCACTCTAGTTGAAATGCCTTGTACGCAAAAGACAGGCAATAACAAATGCTGACAAGGATGTGGAGAAAATGGAATGCTTGTAAACTCTGGGGAAAGTAAATTAATATAACCGATATGGAGAACAATTTGGAGATTCCTCAACAAACTAAAAATAGAGCTATCATGTGATCCAGCAATCTCACTGCTTGCTATATACACAAAATAAATGAATTCAGTATATCAAAGAAATATCTGCACTCCCGCATTTTTTACAGCACTGTTTACAGTAGCCAAGACTTGCAATCAACTTAAGTGTCCATCAACAGATGAATGGATAAAGAAAATGTGGAACACATACACAAAGGAGTGCTATTCAGCTGTTAAAAAAAAATAGATACTGTCATTTGCAAAAACATGAATGGAACTGGAAGTCATTATGTTATGTGATATAAGCTAGTCACAGAAAGACAAACTTAGCATATCCTCACTTATTTGTTGTAGCAGCTAAAATTAAAACAATTGAACTCATGTAGATAGCAAAATGATGGATACTACAGGCTGGTAATGACTATAGTCAACAATAATTTATTGTGCATTTTAAAGCAACTAAAGGAGTATCATTGAATTGTTTGTAAAACACAGAAAAGATAAATGTTTGAGGTGATTGATACCATATTTACTCCCATGTGATTGTTATGTATTGTATGCCTGCATCAAAATATCTCATATACCCTATAAATATATACATCTACTATGTACTCACAAAACTTAAACATTAAAAATTTTAAAATAATAAACAAATAAACTGAAAACTAGTTATAATAAAGTCAGAAAATGCCTTCCTGAACGTTGTGCTTCTAAGAGTAAAAGTAGATACAAGTTGTTTCATTTATCTACTTCAATTCCATGATAGAAGATTTATGTAGTTATGAATCTAAAAGTAAGATTGATAACCTGTTGTAAGAAACTGCATTACAAGAAAACAAGACAAGCAAAAGCAAAAAGCTACTATTTAGATATATTAATCTGTATGTAATTGTTGACTAGAAAAAATTTTAAATTGAAAAATTAACATAAAAAGGTACAATTACATTCTGAGATATAATATGGTGGTTAAGAATTTAGGCTTTGTAGTTACGCTATAAAGATTTCAATTTTGACTTCACAAGTCATTAGCTGCATAATCTTAGGTAAGTTATTTAACTACTATAAATCTCATTTTGCTCAGCTAAATTGAGGAAAATAGCTTACCTCATAAGGTTGGTAGCATTAAATGAGTCAATTTACGTAAATCACTTGGAATAATGCGTGGTTCATAGCAAGCATTAACGAATCATCGTGTCTTATTGTTTTTGTAGTGATCTAAAACTATTCATTAATCTCTGTATACAAAACAAAACACAAATAGTAAGTGTACGTTTCAATATTTTTTAATAAAGTAAACATCCATAGATAACCAGAACCTGAGTCAATAAAGTAAACATTTGCAGCACTCAAGTCCACCTTAATGCTTCCAAAACTAACAATTTTCTTGACTGCTAATGATATGGGAGTGCTTGAAAGGGAAGAGTATGGTCCCTTTAAATGATACAGAAGCAGGAAGGGAAATGCTGGGTAGAGAAAGGCGGGACCCTGGATAGGACTCCACTCCCACAGACCTAGGTGAGGACAAGCATTTCCTGCCCAAATGTTGCATTTCCCAAGACCACTGTGGCCTGCCATGCCTCCATCGTGGGCCTGTGAAAACCCTAGACCCTAGCGGGCAGACACACAGGCAACCGGACATTGAGAGGAGCACATTGGCGAAAGAGCACATCGGCAGAAGAAGACACAAGAGACTGGTCATTCTGTGGACTTGGAGAGGAGCACACTGGCAGAAGACCACACGAAGACCACACTGACAGGCACCGGCACGACTGGCAGGAGGATGTGAAGTTTGGCTGGAGCAGTTGGAGAAGAGCGGCCAGACTCCAGGGGAAAACCATCTCTCTTCTGGCTCCCTGATTGGGCAGAGAGCTACAGAAATCCCTCTGTCCTTGTGATAAGGAAGGGGGTCAAATTGAGCTAGTTACCACAAACCGCCTATAGACAGCAAACTAACAGAACACCCTGTAACACACACCCACACTGCCTTGAAGTGGAAGCCCCACAATCTGCCCCTCTGTATGCTCCCCTAGAGGTTTGAGCAGCAGTGGCACTGTTAGAAGGGAGCCACACCCCCATCGCACACTCTGCAAGGCGAACAAGGGAACATTTCCGGTTTCACTAACAGTGTAGTTTAGTTTTTTCTCTATTGAAAATTTCTGCAAATAAATTATACAATATACTTGATCTGCTCAAAACTATTCTTCCAAGTCTACCGTGTTCATACTTGGGCTGATGCTCAATTATATTTATTGTTCAATAGTATCCTATTACATGGGTATACTATAATTTATGTATCTACTTTAATGTGGGTGTATATTTGTCTTGAGTCCAGTTATTTTGTTCTTGCTATTATGATTAAAGTTGTGATGAAAATAACTGCACGAATTTTTGAGGGAAGATATATATACATTGCTGTGGGGTATATTTCCAGGAGATGAATTATTGGCCCATGGGGTATGCATGGATTCAGCCTTTGAAGATATTGTGAAACAATTTTTGGAAATCGTTATACCCTAAACAACAGTTAATGAGAGTAGCATCACATCCTTGCAAACACTTTTGATTTTATTCATTTTGGTGAATGTGCAGTGTATGTTATCGTTTCAATTTGTATTTCCTTATGAACAATAATGTTAAGTATCTTTACATATATTCATTAGCCACGTAAGCATCCTCTTTTGAGAACTAACTATTCCAGAGTTTTACTCATTTATCACTGAGTTGTCTATCTTTTACTAGTGGACTTGTAGAAGTTCTTTATATATTATGAATGAGTCCTTTTACAGATATATTTCTTGAAAATATCATTTCTCACACTAGAACTTATTTTTATATTTTCCTAATGTCTAATGGTAAACATATATCTTTAATTTTAATGGAGTCTAGTTTCAATGTGTAGATGTATATATTTTTCTTTGCATTTAGTGTTTTTTGTGTTTCATTTTAAAAATATTTTCACATTCTAAATTCATAAGGGTATAAATGTTTTCTCCTGGGTATTTTTCCTTTTACTCCTCACAATGCGAACTATAGTCACTTAGTGCATAATGTCATATAGTAATGAGGATCCATTATTTGCATATTAATATCCAAGTGACTCAATAATATTAATTGGAGATTATATTTTTTCTTTATTGAACTTCAGAGTCATGCATATCATAAATCAAATATTTTTAAAGTATCTATAGTTTCTATTCTGTTTTATTGGTCTAATTGCACATCCATATTCTTAATTATTGGAACTTTATATTATATCCTGATAAATGATATGTATATTATATATACATATACTAATCACCTGAATGTGAGATATAAGAAGATATAAACAGATAGATAGCAAAGAAGTTGAAAAAAATGATCAATACAATGTATGTGCATGTATAACAATACCATAAAATTGCTTAGCATTGTTCTCAGAACGTGCTTTACTTTAATAGTCTTTCTTTTTAACAGTTTTATTATTGCTTACAAAAGGCCCTTGTTGTAATTATGTCTTGCTTTGTAATTTAAAGATTAAAATTAAAGCAATTCAGCATTAAAATTATTTATTTGCACTTAAATTTTAATATTCTGTCTCAGGCAGAAACATATTTTTTATTTAGAATATCTTGAAGCATTAATCACTCCAAGGCCTATATCTGCAAGATAAATTAAGAGTAGATGAATTATGCTATTTCATTTTAATACAAACGATACAAGATATATCTTATGTACTACATATATATTTATTCCATAATTGAGGGTACATGTTTTTCAAATTCTATTTTGATAAGGGATAATTATGCCAGAGTTAACTCCCAGCAATTTTTTTTTTCTGGATGGTACATAAGATAATGGTAAATCTGAAAATGATTGGAAGTTTAGATTCCATGAAATATGATAGTTAATATTTAGTTTTGCTTCTAAACTTTTTATTTTCTTTCCTTTTCATACCACCCTCATTTTTCTCATTTTTATCTTATCTTTTCACATATTTCTCATGTTTTCCATCTATTTTTTACAAAATGCATCAGAAAATTAATGGCAGCAATATTGATAGGAGAAGTATTTGAAACAAACCAAATATCTATCAACAGGGGTATGGATAAATATGCCACTCAATGTTCATATTAAGTAAAATTCTACAACTATTTATTTTGTTGGAGTGATGAATATGTATTGATAGAGAAACATTAGCATATTTATAGGCAAAAGGAAGTGAGCAATAATATTTCTTTTATAACCTAAGTTTGGGGAAAATAGGCACATTTATGTTTAGAAAAACAACAAAAAAAAAGGTGGTACACCAAATAGTTAAATTTGCTTACTTCAGAGTTGCAAAATTGGAGAGAAAAAATATGAATCCATTAATTTTCACTTTTTAATATGTAATGTGTATTAATTTCATTGACATTTTATCAAGAAGAATGGCTTCTGTTTAAATTATGTAATTCATATTGTCAAAAATAAAGTCAGATTGTAGTCCTCAACAATATTTCCAAAGTGTACTTCCATGGCCATTGGAAGCCAATGGAATTAAAGCTAATAAAATTGAAGTCACTAATACATTAAAAAATCTGTCTACAATTATTTTCTTATACATATGTTCTTTGCAACAGATGCACAATTATTGCATTGAAATTTAATCTGCAAATTTGCTCTAAAATAATAAAAAGGTAACAGAGAAACTGTTATGAAATAGAGCATAAACCTCAAGTAAAGACATATGGATGCTATGAAAACTTTCTCCCTCCTTTTCAAAATGTCCGGTTAATATTGAGTACTACATGATATCACCCATAAAATTATTTCACCTTAACCTATCCTGTTAAAATACCTTTTAAATTTTATAATTTACAGTTGTTCTATAAATTCTTTTCTAGAGCTCAAAATAGGAAGAAATATGAAATTGAAATTACTGAGGTCAAACAAATTCTGAGTATCAGCAAGAAATATTTTGTGTTTTGCATTTGTAACTGTGTGCTCAAAAACAAACAAGCAGAGGAACAAAAAGGTGCATGTTATTTGCTAGGAAAAATGTTGGAATATTTATTCAGTTATCCAGCTAATGGTTCTTCATCATTCTTAAATTGTCACTAGTTCTCTGAAACAGAGTTTTTTCTTCTCTGAATAAGGGCCAATTTTGAAGTCCAGATTCCTGAAGAAAATTAAAACCTTGTCAAAAATTAGATACATTTCTTTTTTCCACTCCATCTCTATAATCCACATTGATACACCACAATTTCGTAAATTCTTCACCTGTAGATAATTAAATGCTCTTAGTATTAAAGAAATTTTTTTTTCACGGCAATTAACAAGTAAATACTTATTTTTATTCCAGGTGTTCTGTAACCTGATGGTTTTCTGAAAACTAGGCAGCCCTACACCTATGTCCTCTACAAAAATTTATCTGAACCAGCGCGGTGGCTCACACCTGTAATCCTAGCCTTTTGGGAGCCCGAGGTGGGCGGATCACCTGAGGTCAGGAGTTGGAGACCAGCCTGACTAACATGGTGGAACCCATCTCTACTGAAATAGAAAAATTAGTTGGGTGTGGTGGTGCACGCCTGTAATCCCAGCTACTCAGGAAGCTGAGGCCGGAGTATCCCTTGAATCCAGGACGGGGAGGTTGCGGTGAGCCCATATCACGCCACTGCACTCCAGCCTGGGCAACAGAGAGAGACTGCGTCTCAAAAAATAAAAATAAAAAATATATAAGAAAAAAATTGGAGCTTTATGGACCGTGCTTCTTTAAAATAAGTAGCCTCAGACATGAACCACTGTTTCTATGAAGCACTGTTTCTATGTGAGTCCAGTATCAAAAGCTGTGCATCACTCGAAGTATCTTAGTGTTAGGGGTTGTATATCCATTAGTTTTGCCTTCTCTTTGTGTAATTCACAATTTTAGGGATAATTCCAAACTTTCTGAATCAGTTTCCAGTTAAATGATCCACTACTGGATCAGAAGTTTCACTTTCTGTTTGTTTTTTCTTTTTTTTTTTTTTAGAAGTTAATGACTTTATGTGATGAAAGCTGTGCTTTCTTCTTCAAAAGGGATGTTGTATATTAAAAGATATCAAACATAGCTCTACAAAGTATTATCTCAAAACCTTTGGATCTACAATGCTGAATATTAAAGGACAGCTCACTTTACCTGCCACTCACTTTCTTACTGTCTGGAATGTTGACAGTAGGCCAAACAGACACAAGCATCATTTCTTGCTAGTTTTCTGCATCCCTTCCTATCTGCCTGCACACCGGTTACTAACTTGCCAATTCAGCTTCTTGGCACTTGTGACAGTATCTGTAGCAACCAGCATATTCATATTATTTGATTTTTTACAATGACCATGCATTTTATTTTACTTTACAAGGATGTTATGGTTCCAAAACTGCAGAGGCATTTTACAACATGTATTTATTGTTGTTTCCAACCACAGAAACTTCCAAATCATTCTATATTTTTAACTTAAAATTTGTATGTGGTGTAAGATAAGGGTCCAATTTCATAATCTTGCATGAAGATATCCAATTTTTCCAAGACCATTTATGCAAGAGACTATTCTTTCTTCATTGTCTATTTGCTCACCCTTGTCAAAGATCAGCTGACTGTGAATGTGTAGATTTTTTTTCTGAGATCTCTATTCTGTTCCATGTGTCTGTGTCTGCTGTTGTGCCAGTACTAAACAGTTTTGACAAATGTATATTTTTAATATGTTTTGAAATTAGCACGTGTGATGCCTCTTGCTGTATTCTTGTTCAAGATTACTTTGGCTATTTGGGGCCTTTCTGATTCCATGTGAATTTTAAGATTATTTTTTATGTATCTAAAAAGAATACCACTGGGACTTTGATAGGGAATAAAGCAAATTTGTGATACCTTCGAGTTGTACGGACATTTTGACAATATTAGTTCTTCAAATCAATAAACATGGAGCATCTTTGCATTTATCTGTGGCTTCTTTAATTTTTTACATAATTGTTTTATAATTTTCGTGTACAAACCTTTCACTTCTTTAAGTTCATTCCTAAGTATATTTTTTGCTATTTTAAATGGTATTGTTTTGTTAATTTTTTTCAGATAGTTCATTACTATTGTATAGAAACCACTGATTTTTGTATTTTGATGACATCTTTGCATGAATTAAATACTTACACCTAAGAGGTGAAACCATAAAACTGCTAGAGGAAAACATAGGAAGAAAGATTCTTGACATTGGTCTTGACAATAATTGAACATCACATCAAACACATAGGCAACAAAAGCGAAAAAAAAAAAAATATATATATATATATAGACCTGTGATACCACATCAAAATAAAAAACTTCAACACAGCAAAGGAAACTATCAACAAAGTGAAGAGATAACCTATAAAATGGAATAAAATATGTGCAAACCATATATTTGATAAGGGAATAATATCCAAAATATATAAGGAAATCATAAACTCAGTAGCAAAAAAATAAAAACCCTATTAAAAATGGGTAAATGACCTGAACAGACATTTCTTGAAAGAAGACATACAAATGGCCAGGAAGTATATAAAAAGGTGTTCAACATCACTAATTCTCAGAAAACTGCAAATCAAAACCACAATGAGATATTACCTCATGGCTGTTAGAATGGCTACTATCAAGAAACAAAATATAAAAAGCGATGGCCAAGGTGTGGAGAAAAGGGAATTTTTCTACGCTGTTGTTGGCAAAGTTGGTGCAGCTGTTGTGGAAAACGGTATGGAGGTTCCTTAAAAAGTAAAAAATACAACTACCTACCATATGATGTAGCAATCTCACTTATGTGTATATATGCAAAATGATTGAAACTAGGATCTGGAAGAGACATTAACACTCTCACATTCATTGCAGCTTTATTCACAATAGCTGAGATATGTAAATCTTATAACTGTCCATCAATGGATGAATTGATTTTTTAAAACGTGCTATATATACAACATTGGTCAATGATGTAATGACATGTATTAGCTGAATCCAAAGTTGATGTGAATTCTAAAATTACACCAAGACCTTGGGGGAAAAAAAAGAAAAGAAATGTAAAAAAAAAAAAAAAAAAAATGTGCTATATCTACGACATAAACCTGTGGCCCGGCACAATGGCTCAAGCATGAAATCCCAACACTTGGGTGGCCAAGGCGGGTGGATCACCCGAGGTCAGGAGTTCTAGACCAGCCTGACCAATATGGTGAAACCCCGTCTCTACTGGAACTACAAAAATTAGCCAGGCTTGGTGCTGTGCACCTGTAGTCCCAGCTACTCGAGAGGCTGAGGCAGGAGAATGCCGTGAACCCCCGAGGCGGAGGTTCCAGTGAGCAGAGATCGTGCCCCTACACTCCAGCCTGGGTGACAGAGCAAGACTCTGTCTCAAACACTTGGACTCGGGAAGGGCAACATCACACACCGGGGCCTATGATGGGGAGGGGGGAGGGGGGAGGGATTGCATTGGGAGTTCTACCTGATGTAAATGACGAGTTGATGGGTGCTGACGAGTTGATGGGTGCAGCACACCAACACGGCACAAGTATACATATGTAACAAACCTGCACGTTGTGCACATGTACCTTGGAACTTAAAGTATAATAATAAAAAAAAATAAAAAAAAAAAGACACACACACACAAAAAATAAATAAATAAATAAATAAATAAATAAATAAATAAATAAAATAAAATATAGAGAAATAAACCTGTAAGAAATTATGCCAAGTAGGCCGGGCGCGGTGGCTCAAGCCTGTAATCCCAGCACTTTGGGAGGCCGAGACGGGTGGATCACGAGGCCAGGAGATCGAGACTATCCTGGCTAACATGGTGAAACCCCGTCTCTACTAAAAAATAACAAAAAACTAGCCGGGCAATGTGGCGGACGCCTGTAGTCCCAGCTACTCGGGAGGCTGAGGCAGGAGAATGGCGTGAACCCGGGAGGCGGAGCTTGCAGTGAGCTGAGATCCAGCCACTGCACTCCAGCCTGGGCGACAGAGCAAGACTCCGTCTTAAAAAAAAAAAAAAAAGAAATTATGCCAAGTAAAATAAACTGAACACAGAAATAAAAATAATGCATCATCTCTCTTATGAGTGAAATATGAAATAATCAAACTCATAAAAACAGATAGTAGAATGATGGTATCAGAGGCTCAGCGAAGACGGAAATAGGAAGACTTTGGTCAAAGAATACACATTTTCAGTTATGCAAGATGAATAATTTCTGGAAAGTTAATGTATAGCATAAGCATACTCACCATAGTTAACAACATTGCTGGTATATTTAATTTTTTTTTTTTTTTTTTTGAGAGGGAGTCTCGCTGTGTCGCCCAGGCGGAAGTACTGTGGCGCGATCTCGGCTCACTGCAAGCTCCGCCTCCCAGGTTCACGCCATTCTCCTGCCTCAGCCTCGCGAGTAGCTGGGACTACAGGCGCCCGTCACCACACCCGGCTAATTTTTGTATTTTATTTAGTAGAGACGGGGTTTCACCGTGTTAGCCAGGATGGTCTTGATTTCCTGACCTCGAGATCCTCCCTCCTCGCCCTCCCAAAGTGCAGAGACTGCAGGCGTGAACCACCACGCCTGGTCGGCATATTTAAAAATGTTTAAGAGGGTAAACCTTAAGAGTTCTTCACACACACACACACACACACACGAAAAAAATAGAAAAGGAAATAGTAACTATGTGAGGTGATTGATACGTTAATTTGATTGCAGTGATTATTTCACAGTATATTCATGTATCAAAAATATCAAGTTGTTAATGTTAAATATATACAATTTTTATTAGCCAATTATATCTTAAAGCTGAAAACAATTTAAAAGTTTTAAGTAAGCAAAAATGTTATGATACCTTTCAAAATCCTCACATCCATATTCTATCACATAGGGAATTAGACATCAACATACAGATTTCTGGGAATACAAATATTCAGTCGATATCATTTCACCGCTTACCTCAAAATTCATGTCTGTCTTGTACGCAAAAGAAATGCATTCTCTCCCGACTGCTCCAAGAGTCCTACCTCCTTCCACCATCAACTTTAACATCTGTAGTTCAAAGTTTCATCTAAATACTATCTAGAACAGATATGGGTGAAACTCAAGGTACAATCCTGAAGCAAAATTTCTCTCCAGATGTGAATCTATGAAACCAGAAAAGTTATGTTGTTTCAAATGCAGTGATGGGATAGGCACAGAATAGACATTCCCATTTTGTAAAAAAGATTAGGGAAGAAGCAAGGGATAACAGCTTCTACACAAATCTAAAACCTATAGCAGCAAACAATATGAGTTCCTAAAACTCAGTGATAATCCTCTTTGGCTCTATGCTCTGCCTTCCAGACTCACTGGGGTGGTGATTCTGCCTACAGGACTCACTGAAGTTGGATTATGCCCCCACAAATATGAGTAGCCCTGCTCTCATGCCTGTGCTATATATTTGAAGCCAAGGTGGAGGTAATTCTGCCGCCCAGGTTCAACACTCTGGATCTGTGGCTGGAGTGGCGGGATTAATCCAGAGATCATCTTTGACATACTTCTTCTCTTGTCCTGAAGAATAGCACACATTATACAGCCAAATAGCTCTACAATCTGGTACTATAGTATCTAAAAAGTCTGATGGTCTTCTTTCATTCTATCATGTCTTCCTTCAGTTCAAATTAGCAGTGTTTCTGCTGGGGCGGCTGAATAAGACTGTGCTTCACACCCATTCTGATCCCTTTATCAAACGGTTGTTGGGCAGTTTGCAACATGAATAGGCTGCAATATGGATAGGTTGCATATGTATAGGCTGAGAAATCTCTAAGTATGTTTCTGCTCATTTTTGCTTAACAACTCCATCTTCAATATGTTTCCTTCTTCTTACATTTTATTATAATGAGTCAGGAGTAAACAAGCTACTCCTTCAATACTTAGCTTAGAAATCTCAGCTAAATATCTATATTTATTTCTTGCAAGTTCTATATTCCAGAAAACACTAGAACATGAATACAATTCAGCCAAGTTCTTTGCCACTTTATAACAAGGATTACCTTTTCTCCCTTGTCTAGTAACCCTTCTTCATTCCCATCCAAGACTTCATTACATTGACCTTCACCATTCATATTTCTACCAACATTCTATACATGATTGTTTTTGCATTCTCTATGAAAATGGGAGCTTCTTCTCCAAGTCTCTATATCCTGTCTAACACTCACCAGAATTGCTCTGAATAGTTCATTCAGGGAGATATTGACTTTATTTAGCATGTATATCAGTACTCTTTCAGCCTTTGTTAATTATCCAGTTCCAAAGTAACTTCCATATTTTCCCCATCCAGAGCATTTATTTTAGAACACAGTTAAGTATAGAAAAATAAAGATGATGCAACTCATTATTTTTGAGTTTATAAATGTATGGGATAGAATGCCTCACTCATTCAAGATAACTAATTGTGAAGTTAAAAATCTTATTTATTATTTAAACACTAATGAACAGACATACAGAACCAAAGACATCTCCTTAGCTAAGAGCCTATACTAAGAGTATTTTTCTTAGTTCTCGTTTCAGGTGCAATAATATAAAATTTTTAAAACTAGTCATTTTGTCGCTGAACATCATGACTCCAAAAATAGCAAAAAGTAAAAATACCCAGGAATCAGCATACTAATAAATTTCATAGGTATAAAAATATTATTCTTTTCAAAGCTAATAACTAATGCTATTCAAATAAGAATGGTTTTTAAAACAGAAGTTTGCCTTTCTGAAGCCATTTAATGGATATAACATTACAAAAAATTACATCCAAGTCAATAGAACTGTTTTTCAGATTTTAAACTTTATTTATTAATATCAGTACACAATCCTGATTTCCCATTTTTAATTTTTTTCAACTTTTACTTTAGGTTTGGGTTAATTATGTAGGTTTAATAGGTAAATTGTGTTTCACAGATATTTGGTGTACAAATTATTTTGTCACCCAAGTAATAAGAACAGTACTTGATATGCAGTTTTTCCATCCTCACCCTCCTCCCAGCTTTTACTTTCAGGTAGGTTCCAGTCTAGGTTGTTCCCTTCTTTGTGTCCAAATGTACTCAAAGTTTAGCTCCTACTTATAAGTGAAAACATTTGGAATTGGGTTTTCTGTTCAGGTGTTAGTTTTCTGAGGTTACTGTCCTGCTACCTTCTTTGTCCAAAATGGTATTTCCCAGGTTACAGCTCCATCCATGTGGATGCAAAGGACATGATCTTGTTCTATTGATGGCTGCATAGAATTCCATGGTATGTATGTATGTATGCATGTGTATATGTGTGTGTGTGCATGCATATGTGTATTCACATACATATACATACATATATGTGTGTATATAAGTATATATTTGTGTATATATGTGCGTATATAATACTTATATGTGTATGTGTGTGCATATGTGTATGTAAGCATATATATATATAACATTTTCTTCATCTAGTCTACCATTGATGGGTACTTAGGTTGGGTTGATTCCATGTCTTTGCTATTGTGACTTGTGCTATGCTGCACATGTGTACTCATGGGTTTTTATGATGGAATGATTTTTATTCTTTGGGTATATAACCAATTATGGGATTTCTAGGTCAAAAGATAATTCTGTTTTATTTGAGAAATCATCAAACTGCTTTCCACAATGACTAAACTAATTTACATCCCCATGTCCATTGCATAAATGTTCCCTGTTGTCCCCAAACATACAAGCGTCTGTTACTTTTTGACTTTTAATAATAGCTATTCTGACTGGTGTGAGATGGTATCTCATTGTGGGTTTAATTTGCATTTTTCTAATGATTGGTGATATTGAGCATTTTTTCCTATGCTTGTTGGCTGCATGTATGTCTTCTTCTGAAAACTATTTGTTCATGTTCTTTGCCCAGTTTTTCATGGGATTGTTTGTTTGCTTTTTGTAAAGTTGTTTAAGCTCCTTACAGATGCTGAATATTAGATCTTTATCAGATGCTTAGTTTGAAAATATTTTCTCCCATTCTGTAGGTTGTCTGTTTACTCTATTGATAGTTTCTTTTGCTGTGCAAAAGCTCTTTTGTTTAATTAGGTCCTTTTTGTCGTTTCTTTTGTTTTTACTTTAACTGATTTTTGGCAGCTTCATCATGAAATCTTTGCTACCTTCTACGTCCAAAATGGTATTTCCCAGGTTATCTTCCAGAGTTTTCACAGCAAAGTTTTAATGCATCTTGAGTTAATTTTTGTGTATGATGAAAAGAAGGAATCCAGTTTAAATCTTCTGCATATGGCTAGCCAGTTATTCCAGCACCATTTAATAAATAAATAATCCTTTCTCCATTGCTTCTTTTTGTTAATTTTGTTGAAGATCAGATGGTTGTAGGTAAGAGGCTTTGTTTCTGAGCTCTCTATTGTGTTTCATTGGTCTATATGTCTGTGTCTGGTTTTAAACCATTACGATGCTTGTTTTGGTTACTATAGCCTTGTAGTATAGAAGTGTAGATTGAACCCAGTTAATATAATGCCTCCAGCTTTGTGATGTGTGTGTGTGTGTGCGTGTGTGTGTGTGTGTAGGATTGCCTTGGCTACTTGGGCTTTTTTTGGTTCCATATGAATTTTCAAATAATATTTTTCTAATTCTGCGAAAAATGTCATTGGTAGTTTGATAATAATAGCATTGAATCTGCAAATTGTTTTGGATAGTATGACCATTTTAATAATATTGATTGTTCCTATATTCACAAACATAAAATGTTTTTCCATTTGTTTGTGTCATCTCTGATTTCTGTAAGCAATGTTTTGTAATTCTCATTGTAGATATCTTTCACCTTCTTGGTTAGCTGTATTCCTAGGTATTTTGTTCTGTTTATTGCTACTGTAGGTGCGATTGCATTCTTGACATGGCTCTCAGGTTGAACAATGCTGGTGCACATCAATGTTACTGATTATTGTACATTCATTTTGTATCCTAAAAGTGTGCTGAAGTTGTTTATTAAATCAAGCAGCTTTGGGTCAGAGACTGTGTGGTTTTCTAGGTATAGAATCACATCATCTGCAAACAAGAGCAGTTTGATTTTCACTGTTCCTATTTGGATGCTTTTTATTCCTTATCTTGCTTGATTGCTCTGGTTAAGACTTCCAGTATTATTTTGAATAAGAGTAGTGAGAGAGGGCATCCTTGTCGTTTTCCAGTTTTCAAGAGGAATGGTTTGAACTTTTGCCCATTCAGTATCATATTGGCTATGGGACTGTCATAGATGGCTCTTGTAATTTTGAAGTATGTTCCTTCAATGTTTCATTTACTGAAGGATTGTAATATGAAGCGATGTTGAATTTTATCATAAGCCATTTCTGTATCCACTGAAATAATCGTGTGGTTTTCGTGTGTAGTTCCATTTATGTGGTGAATCACATGTATTGATTTGTATGTGAACCCATCTTGCATCCCAGGGATAAAGCCTACTTGATAGTGGTGAATTCCTTTTTGTTTTGCTTGTTTCTATGTGCTGTTAGATTTGGTTTGCTAGTATTTTGTTGAGTATTTTTGTATCTATGTTCATCAAAGTTATTGGATGAAGTTTTCTTTTATGTTGTGTCTTTGCCAGGTTTCGGTACCAGGATGATGCTGGGCTCATAGAATGTGATAGAGGGGAGTCCTACCTTCTCAGTTTTTTGAAACAGTTTCAGTAAGAATGGTACCAGTTCTTCTTTACGCATCTGGTATAATTTGGCTATGAATTCATCTGATCCTGGCCTTTTTCTGGTTAGCAAGCTTCTTATTACTCATTCAATTTTGGAACTAATTATTGGTCTGTTGAGGGATCCAATTTCTTCCTGATTTAATCTATGGAGGTTGTATGTCTCCAGGAATTTATCCATTTCTTCTAAGTTTTCTATCATGTGTGCATAGAGGTGTACATAATAGTCTCTGAGGGTTTTTATATTTCTCTGGGGCCAGTGGTAACATCTGTTTTGTAGTTTCTGATAGTGTTTATTCGGATCTCATCTCATTTTTTTCTTTATTAGTCTAGCTATTGGTCTATCTATTTTACTAATTCTTAAAAGAACTAGCTCCTGTATTCATTGTTATTTTGAATGTGTTTGCATCTGAATTTCCTTCAGTTTAGCTCTGATTTTGGTTATTTCTTGCCTTCTGCTTGCTTTGAGGTTGGTTTGCCCTTGTTTCTACAGTTCCTCTAGTTGTGATGTTAGCTTGTTAATTTGAGATCTTTCTAACTTTTTTGTGTGGGTGTTTAGTGCTGTGAACTTCTCTCCTAACACAACAAACATTTATTTCCCATAGATCTGCAGGCTATGAATTTCAAGAGAAAGGTACTGGCAGACCCCGTGTCTGGATATTGCCCACCTCTTGGCTTACAGACACATTCTTTCTTGATGTATCATCACATGGCTGAGAGACAAAGACAGAGAGAGAAAGAGAGAGGTGGTAGGGAGACAGAGAGAGAGAGAGAGAGAGAGTGAGATTGTATATTTGTCTCTTCTTAAAAGGACACTAATTAAATTCATGAGGCTTCCATCATCATAATCAAATCAGCTCCCAAAGTCCCCACCTTCAAATATCAGACTTCAACATATAAATTTGGAGTGTACACATTCAGCCCATAACAACCTCCAAATATAATATTAAAAAATAATTGCTTTCTATATGTATTAAAATGATCATATGTTTATTCTTTATTCCCACAAAATATAAATTGTGCTTATTTATTTATGAAAGCTAAAACAAATTTACATTTTGTCTTATTAAATGTTTTTTGTTTGTTTGCTTGCTTTAAATAGAATCTGTCCTCTAATTTTTATTTATTCTACTGTTCTTATTAGGCTTTGTTTTTGAAGATGTAAGTTAGAAAGGGCTTTGTTGCCCACTATCTAAAGAAGATATACCGTTCATATTACTTCTTTCTTAAATATTTGAAGAAATTTACCAAGAATGCCTACTCATCGTGAAGTGCTTTGTTTCACTTTGTTTACCCTGATAAAACTTTTGATTATAGATTAAATATATTTATTTGAAATAAGAATATCCTATTTGTTCTGTGTCACTTTTCATAAGTGACATTTTAAGGAGTTTGTGCATTTTATCCAAATGTTTAAATCTTTTTGTAACAAAGATGTTTATAATATCCTCCTATCCCCTTGTCCATAGGATCTATAGTGGTCTCCCAGTTTTCATTTCTCTAATGTAATGAGCAATTTGGGTAATTTTCACCTTCTCCCTCTCTATATTTTTTTTCATCTTTCACATTAGTGGTTAATAAATTTGATTAATCTTGATAAAGATCCTATTTTTGCATTTGTCAATTTTATATATTTTACATTTCTTCATTCATTCTTCAGAATTGTTTTAATTATTCCATCTTTTACCCTTTAACTTATTTTTATTTTCTGTTACTCTACATTTAGTGACATATTTCCTTGACATATTACAGTGTAATTTACAGATTTTACCACTTCGCAAGTAAATACATTACAATATTGAACACCATTTATACACTGTAAATCTTTTATATTGTTGTTATGAAGTATTTTAATTCTCCATATATTTTAAGCCCAACAGCACACTAATATTATTATTATTGCTTTGCAAATATTTATTTAAGTTAACCAGATATTTACCATTTGATTATTCTGTATATCTTTATAAATTCCCATGCTTCAATGTGAGATCATATTTTTTACCTGAATAAATCGTTTTTAACATTTTCTTTTAGTGTGAGTCTACATGTGAGAAATGCTGTTGTGTTTATTTGTCAGAATATATTTATTATACCTTCATTTTGATAATATTTTGTGCATAGAACACTAAATTAGCAGTTTTTTTCTGAATTTAAATGTCATTCTATTGTTTTCTGCTCATTCTTGTTGAAAAATTAGCTGCCAATATTATGTTATTTATTAGATAGTAATATGTCTTATATATTCCCTTTTGTTGCTTTAAGAATTTTTCATATCTTTGATTTTTATCAGTAAGGTACGTGGATTTGGCTTAATTTATATTTATTCTGTTGGTGTTCGAGTAGCTTCTCAAATCTATGGATTGATATTTTATTGAGTTCAAAAACAGGTTAGCAATAATTTCTTCAAATGTTGCTTCCAAATCATTCTTTCTCTATTCTTTTGGGACTATAATTATATGTATTTTTGACTTTTTTGTTTTTCGTACCTCCTATGATATTTTCTATTTGCTTATGTTATCTTACACTAATGTTGTATTTCATTGTTTCTAATACTGCTTCACTCATCTACAGAAAACATGATTTCAGTGACTTTATTTTACAGTTCTAAATTTCAGTGGCGCTTATTTTTACACATCTCATTTTTCTCATGAAATTGTCTACATTGTATATTTGAAATATTTATGTTTATTGTAAAGTCTATAACTGATCATTTCAGCATCTGGATTATCAATGTGTTTCTTAATCTTTTTTTTCCTTTTGGATATTGTTTATTTCTTCCAGATTTTTAGTATGATACCTGGTAAGTATTTATTGACCATAATGCATGAAAATATTTAAATACTCTAGATAATTTTATTTTATTCCGGAGAGGATTTATATTCATTCTGACTAATATTAAGAATATTTCATATCCCTTTGATCTAGCAAAAATTGAAAAAATTTAAGGTGAAATTCTCATGCAATAAGAGCTTTCTGGACATTATTATATCCTTCAGGATACTCAATGGAGGCTTGGTTTAGAGTGCCTCCTTCTAGGAAGGTTTTGAACACTGAAATGTGCCTGTTCAGTCTCATAAAACAGCTCAAACTCCATGCTGTGACTATGTACTTTCCCTCTTAGCCCTTGTTTTTGTACATCTTATGAGTTAACAAATGCTCAGATTATAAATGTTGTGGATAAATTTGGCTCATGACAAATCTTGGCTTAGTTACTCTCCAATGTCTTCAAACACTTGTTTTAGTATTGCTTCCCATTTTTTGCTTGTTCTCAGTAAACTTATTGCTCAGAAAGAAGCTACATCATAACAGCTGCAGAGAGAAGTCAATCTTTAAAAAATTACATATTATATAATAGCTACTATAATATACTATATATTGCCTTCTTGATATCAAGAATGAAATAATGATCCTTAATAAACTAAAACATTGAGCTTAACTGCATTTACTTTCTATTTTTATACCTCCCATTTACTTGCAATTTAGGGCTTATATATTTTTTAATTTTTAATTTTTTGGTACATGGTAAGTATATATATACTATGGTATACATGAAATATTTTAATACAGTCACACAATGCTTAATAATATCAAGGTAAGTAGGGTATTCATTGCATGAAACACATCATTTCTGTGTGTTACAAACATCAAAATTATACTATTTTATTTATTTTAATATGTATTATTTATTATTGTTAACTATAGTCACCCTATTGTGCTGTGAAAAAATAGATCTTATTCATTCTAACATCATTTTTGTATCCATTAACCATACCCAACTGCGCCATTCCTCACCCACTACTCTTAGCAGACTCTGGAAACATAATTCTGCTTTCAGTCACCATGAGTTCAACTGTTTTAATTTAAGGTTTCCAAAAATAATAAGAACACATGAAGTTAGTTTTACCGTGTCTGGCATATTTCACTTACTATAACGTCCTCCAGTTCCTTCTATGTTGCTAAAAATGATGGAATCTTATTTTTTATGGCTGAATAGTGCTCCATTGTGTGTATGTACCATGTTGTCTTTATCCATTCATTCATGCATGAACACTTAGATTGCTTCTAATTCTTGCCTATTTTGAATAGTGCTGCAATAAACATGGGAGTGAAGATACAGCTTTGATATACTGATTTCCTTTTTTGGGTTGATGTGGGGAGTGTATACCTAACAGTTGAATTGCTGAATCACATGATCATTCTATTTTTATTTTTTTTGAGGAACCTCCATACTGTTCTTCATGACAGCTGCACTAACTTACATACCCTCCAACAGTATATTAGAGAGCCTTTTTCTCCAGATCCTTGTCAACATTTATTATTGCCTGTCTTTGGATAAAAACCATTTTAACTGGGGTGAGATTATATCTTCTTGTAGTTGTGATTTGCATTTCTCTGATGATCAATTACGTTGTGCACCTTTTCATATACCTGTCTTCTATTGATAAATGTCTATTCAAATCATTTGCCAAGTTTTAAATCAGATTATTATATTTTTCCTAGAGTTTTCTGAGCTCCTTATATATTCTGGTTATTAGTTCTTTGCCAGATAGATGGTTTGCAAATATTTTCTCCCATTCTCTGGACTTTCTCTTCACTTGACTGATTGTATCCTTTGCTGTACAGAAGCTTTTAAACCTGATGTGATCTCATTTGTCCAGATTTGCTTTGGTTGCCTGTGTTTGTGGGAGTATTGATTAAGAAATATTTGCTCAGATCAACGTTCTGAAGATTTTCCACAATGTTTTATTTTAGTCATTTCATAGTTTGAGGTCTAGTTTGAAGTCTTCATTTAAGTGTTTAATCCATTTTGATTTGATTTTTGTATATAGTGATAGATAGGGGTCTAGTTTCATTCTTCTGCTTATGGATAGCCAGTTTTCCCAGAAGCCTTTATTGAAGAGATGGTACGTTCCCCAATGTATATTCTTGACACTTCTGTTGAAGCTCATTAGGTTGATGCAAAAGCGTCAGGAGCATATTGTTTAACTTCCATGTGTTTGTACAATTTCCAAAGTTTTTCTCGTTATTAATTTCTAGTTTTATTCCATTGTGGTCAGAGAAGATACTTGGTATGATTGCAATTATTTCGATTTTTTAAACTCTTGTTTGGTGGCCTAGTAGATGGACTGTTCTTGAGAATAATCAGTGTGCTGGGGATAAATATTCATATTCTGCAGCCATTGGATGAAATGTTCTGTAAATATATATTAGGTCCATTTGGCCTAAAGTGCAGATTAAATCTGATGGGTTTTTTTCTGTCTGAATGATCTGTACAATGCTGAACGTGGGGTGTTGATGTCTACAACTTTTATTTTATTGAGATATGTCTCTCTTTTATATCTGATACTATTTGCTTTGTATATCTGGATACTCCAGAGTATCCAAAGTATGTGAGTATATATTTACAATTACTATATCCAAGGAGCACAGTTACTGGAAATTATAGTAAGAGCATATATAATTGTGTTACAAACTGCCAAACTATCTTTCAGAGTGGTTGTACCATTTTTGTATTTTCACCAGTGATGAATGAGAAATCCTGTTGCTTCATACTCTCACCAGCATTTGATGAATTTAGCTTTTAGAATTTCACCATTCAAATAGACCTTTAGCGGTATCTAGTTGTTTACATTTGCAATTTGCAAATGGCATAAAAAGTGGAGAACGTTTTCATGTGTTTTGCCAACTGTATGTCTTCTAGGGTGAGGTGTATGTTCAGCTCTTTAGTCCATTTTTAATCAAATTTTTATAACTTATTGTTAAAGTTTAGGAGTTCTTTATATATTTTGAATATCAGATATATGTCAGTCAACTGAGCTGCCATAACAAAAATATCATAGGCTTTATGGCCAATATACATGTGCCAGTATTGTCAGATTCTATTGAGGTCTCTCTTCTTATCTTGCAGACAGCTGCCCTCTCACTGCGTCATCACATGGCAGAGACATAAGAGAGCAAGCTCTCTAGTGTCTCTTCTTATAGACACTAATACCATCATATGGGCCTGTTGTGCTTTCCATTGTTATGGTTTATTTCTAATAAACCAAAGGGCATTTCAGGATTCCCAGTTGGGGATGACATCAACCAGTCTTTTACCAGGGATGTAGACAAGTGTGGTTCTTCCCGGGGTCCTTTGGTGGATGGAGCTGGCTACAAGACTAAGCCAAGTGACCCTGGAGTTGAATTCATAGGGGACAGGGTTGCTTTCAGTCTGGAGCTAGAACCATATTGAGTAAACTACAACCAGAGAGTAGGCCTCCCTTTTCAAAGCACCTTTCCTCAGTCTTTGGCTTCACTGGGATTTTGCAATCTCCAACCTAGAGCCCAAAGCTTCCACAAGGGCACATTTTTTCTGTGGATGGTTGTCAGATCACTGTTTGTGTGGGTGAATGTCATAGGGGTACCTCTTATTTTATCTTTCTGACATCACTACATATATCTCTTTTTGAGTGTTTTAAAGTAAGTATTAAGGGTTTTTTCAAAACACTTCTTTCATTCTTAATGTTCTAAATACATATACTTTCTATTTTTTTCTTGAACAGGTTTACTAGAGGATTATCAGTCTTTCTTTTCAAAGAAGGGCTTTTAGATTGATTCCATATATTGCCTATTATGAATAGTGCTATAATAACCCTGAGAGTGCAGATGTCTTTTTGACGTACTGATTTCTAAAAAAGCTGATTGTATAGAAGGAGAGATTAGAATGGTGGTTAACAGAGGCTGGAGATATTAGGGGGCAGGGTGAAACAAGGAAAGGTTGGTAAGTGGATAAAAAGTTTCAAGAAGAATATGTTTCGGTGTTCTATTACACACTAGAGTGACTATAGCAAATAATAATGCATTATATATTTCAAGATAGATGGTAGATTTAGAATGTTGTCAGCATAAAGAAATGCTAAATATTTAAAGTGACAGATATGGTAACAGCCACAATTTGATCATTTTAGTACGTACACATGAATTTAAACATTGTGGCCTAAATATATGTACAAAGATTATTTGTCAAGTATACGTTTAAAATTAAATATATAAGAATACCATTTTCTCTCTAATGTTTATTTCTGGTTACTTTAATTTTTTCTTTTATTTTTCCATAATTATTTTACTTATAATTTTCCTACTCAAATAATTTTGCAATCCACATCCAGTTTAATTGCTAGAATAGATTTTGCACTTGCTTTGCTTTTAAGATATAAAAGTATTTGAAATGACAAAAATACCGGACTCTATATATTTTCTGGGAATAAAAGGAAAAATAAACTCGTAAGTTGCTATACTGCCATTATCTACATTAATACTCTAAATATAATTTCAAAGTGTTTGGGAATATTTTTAATTAGACTCCAATAGAATTTTAATATGATTGACTTTCAAAATATTACAAGAATAAAAAGGCAAATAATCTATTGTTTATGTAGCAAAAGAACAAAAGAAAGTATCAAGGAAATAAAATAAGTTAAAAACATCAAACAAGATGATAGGAATGGGATCAAACCTATTAATTACAATAAATCGTATAAATGCATTGGATTCCCAAAATAAGTGTCAAAAATATCTCATATTTGATTACTAAAGTTAAAAAATAATAGGCCTATAATAAAAAGAAGACCTACAATGAAAACTTCTAAAACAAAATAAAATGTAAATTTGGCAGTTTTTAAACCTATAAGACAAAAAAATCTCACAAACAACATAAAACTTTGAAGTTATATGAAAGCACATAACCTGTTTCCCCAGATAACACTACTCCAAGTAAAGCAATATCTTATTAATGACTCAATGGCTAACGGCTTCTGCTTCTACATGCTATGCAGAAGACATTCAGCTCACTGAAAAATCTCAAATTCCTTAACATTTTGTGTTTTCTGGAGTGCTTAGAATGAATTTCACATATGCTCACAAGAAATTCCCCTACTTTCGATGTTTCCAGTTATTCTACCTTCTACTGGGGATCTACTGGACACTGTTGTGTTTGTAAAAACAGTTATTCATCACGGAGTTTATACTGGTATAGCAATTATAATAATCTAGATATGTTACAATAACAACTGACTTTCAGTTCTTTAAACCATACAGGCATACTTCAATTTCATACTATGCACCCACAGTGGCTCACTTGGAGCTCCTGGATGACAGAAACTTCGTTGCAAGAGCCACTTTCATATTCATCCTAGCAGGAAGAAGAAATTGTAGAAATTATGCATTGGCTCATAAAGTTTTTACGAAGAAATAATATAAGCCATTTTTATCCACAATTTCTTGGCCAAAACAAGTATAATTATTTTATCTAACTTAAAAAGTGGAGAGAATGTTGAATTATTTGAGGAAGAATTATATCGGAATATGTGTACATAGTTCTTATGACTACCATGACTAGATATTACTCTGTCCTGCAATAGTTGAAGCACTAGAATCATTGAAGCACTGAGGTGTATAGTGTTTTGTTGAAATAAATATTATACGTCAAATTTCTCTTTTTTCTTATGTTTACCTTCACTTAGAGATATTCCAAAGAGTAATTCTTTATCTCAAAGCCTTATGGAACCCTTGTTTTCCATTACACTCAGAAACATATTCAATGGAGACTAGGCTGAATAGGCAGTAGATATTCAGTACATACATACTGACTGAGTGAATGCTTAAAATAAATTTGAGAGATAATTCTCATGCAGCACTGATATGGCTCACTTTCAGATGACTAGGGCTGTCTTATGGTGTCAAGCTCATTTTACTTATATCACCCTGATGAGTTTCTAGAAATATCTTAATAACTCAGGCAAATGATCATCTGAGTTCCAATTATCAATTAATTAGATATATCTAAATCAATGTGAATGCCCTTAGGATTAAGCTGGGACCGCATGCATATCAGATAATATAAAATTTAATCTTAATCAATAAAACAAAGTAGTATAATTTTATATTGACAAAAAGTACTATCTATGCTTAACTACTTTGTGTCATAAAAGCATCAAAATAGATGAAAGAAAACCTATTGGAAGTACAAGCAGAAGACCTTGAAAAAATTCTAAAACTATATATGAGATCCCTGGCAAAGTCATGTAATAATATTTTCTTCCCACAGGTAAAAATGAGGCTAATATAAATGATCATGATTATTAATTGTCTTAATTTGGATTCCCACAAAAGCAGACACCTAGGACAAGCCTGCATGAAGATAGATTATTTGGAAGTGGTATCTCAGGAAGCAAAAATTAGGAAAGTGAGAGAGGGGACAGAAAAAATTCAGTAGAGAGTGTGCTAATGAGAAGTTAACACTTTAGAAACTGTGACTCAATCCCACTGGAGACCCTCTGAAAAACCACACAAAATGTGTCTCAAAATAATCCTATGAAGGAAAGAGAATGCTGAGCTATTTATCTACCATACTGCATTAGGTAAAGATTACTCTAGGGGGCTGAATTTCCAGCAGCACTGAACTATCTTGCCAGTGGTCTTACCAAGCTACCGAAATGCCAGAGAAAGTCTCCAGTTAAAGAAACCAAAAGAAAAAGGCACTTGAGTTGAAAAGCTGTCAGCTCACTAGATACTGTTTCCTTCACTTATAGATTAATTCAGAAATGAGGCAAAAGCATATGGGATAGCACATAAATGATAAGTATTATATTAACCTCAGTCTGGCAGAAATTACACTGCTGCTTCCTGAGAAATAAGGTGTGTATTTTCTTTTCTTTTATTTATTTATTTATTTATTTATTTATTTATTTTATTATTATACTTTAAGTTCTAGGGTACATGTGCATAACGTGCAGGTTTGTTACATATGTATACTTGTGCCATGTTGGCGTGCTGCACCCATCAACTCGTCAGCACCTATCAATTTGTCATTTACATCAGGTATAACTCCCAATGCAATCCCTCCCCCCTCCCCCCTCCCCATGATAGGCCCCGGTGTGTGATGTTCCCCTTCCTGTGTCCAAGTGATCTCATTGTTCAGTTCCCACCTATGAGTGAGAACATGCAGTGTTTGGTTTTCTGTTCTTGCGATAATTTGCTGAGAATGATGGTTTCCAGCTGCATCCATGTCCCTACAAAGGACACAAACTAATTCTTTTTTATGGCTGCATAGTATTCCATGGTGTATATGTGCCACATTTTCTTAATCCAGTCTGTCACTAATGGACATTTGGGTTGATTCCAAGTCTTTGCTATTGTTTAAGTTCTGGGATACATGCTTAGAATGTGCAGGTTTGTTACATAGGTATACATGTGATATGGTGGTTTGCTGCACCCATCAACTCATCATCTAGGTTTTAAGCCACACATGCATTAGGTATGCGTCCTAATGCTCTCCCTCTCCTTGCCCCCAACCCCCAGATAGGCCCCAGTGTGTGCTGTTCCCCTCCATGTGTCCATGTGTTCTCATTGTTCAACTCCCACTTATGAGTGAGAACGTGTAGTGTTTGATTTTCTGTTCCTGTGTTAGTTTTCTGAGAATGATGGTTTCCAGCTTCATATTTTCATTGAAAGAAAATTAACAACATTGGAATATCCCTTGCTTAAATTACTTGAATAAACATAAACTGTATTTACTTACTGTTTTTGATATGTACCTATCCACAGTTAGATTAGGTAAGAAAAAAACTAAACAAAAAAAAAAAAATAGAACACTCTATTTTTTACAATAGTACTTTGATATGTATAATGTAGCTCAGATGTAAGTATACCTCTTGGTACATCAGTCTTGTATTTACAAAATGCCTGTTTCAAGACTCAGAATCATTTGTACTATTTTAAGTTACCACTATCAGACTGAAAGCTTGAAGCATTAAGAAAAATTTGCATACTGATTGGTCACATCATTTTAACATGCAAAAGACATGTGAAACACCTTTACTAATTTGTTTTTACATTCTGAATTTACTGTTTTATTGAGACAAAATAATCAGATAGATAAGCACATTGCATATCAAATGTAATATACTAATTGTAAACAATTTAAGCCAGTGATTCTCAAACTATTCCATTAATTTCCACATATTTAACACACCTGGTCCCCAGTGACTAAATATCAGTGGTGCCTCCTACTCATTACGGTCACACAGCATTTTATTAACAAAATAAGAATTTCAACAAAGTGCCATTATAAAAAGAAACCATAAATAATTTCTGGAGCTGAAAACTAAAATAACTAAATAAATAATTGAAAAATTTAGTAGAGGATTTCAACAGCAGATTTGGGCAATCGGAAAAAGAATCAGCTAAACTGAAGACAGGATAATAAATATATTTACATTTGAGAAGCAGAAAGCAAAAAAGAATAAAAAAGTGAACATAGCTTAAGGGATTTATGGAACACCATCATGTTAACCAATATACACATTATAGAAATCTCAGAAGGAGAAGAGTTAAAGAACCACCAATATTGTTAAATACTGACCAAAACTTCCCAAATGTGATGGAAAACATTGATCTACAAATCCAAGGAGTGCTAGAAACTCCAAGTAAGGTAAACCTAGAGATCTACACTGAGCCACATTTTAAATAAACAGTTAAAATACAAAGACAAAATCTTGAAACCAAAAAGAAAGTAGTGACTCGTGGTAGATAAGTGGTTCTTAATAAAGTGATCAGCATATTTTGAAGAATAAACCTAGAAGGCCAGAATTCAGTGGTTGATAGATTTAAAGTGCTGAAAGGAAAACAAAAGAAACTGTCAACTAAGAATTCTGTATCTTGCAAAGCTAGATTCAATGCTACTCCTTTGAATAGAGTAAGCACAGCACAGTCCAGTAAATACTGTTATTTACCACACTATGATAGTTAATTTTACATGTCAACTTGACTGGGCAACAAAGTGCCAAGATATTTGCTCAAACATTGTTCTGGGTATATCTGTGAAGGTGTTTCTTAATGAGATTAACATTTGAATTAGCAGTCTAAGTAAAGCAGATTGACCTCCCTAATGTGGCTGGGCCTCTTCCAAGCAACTGATGGCCTGAATAGAATATAAAAGCTGAGTAAAGGAAAACTCCTCCTGCTTGACTGCCTTTAAGCTGGAACATTGTTTTCTGTGCCTTTGGATGCAAACTGAAACACTGGCTCTTCCTGGGTCTTGAGCTTGCCGGGCTTCCTGTTAAAGTTACATCACTGGCTCTCTGGAGTCTACAGCCTGCCAACTGCGGTACAGATCTTGGGACGTGACAGTCCCCATAATTATGTAAGCCAAATTTTTGTAATAAATATTACTTCCTCATCTGTCTTCTCTCTCTCTCTCTCTCTTTCTCTCTCTCTCACTCACACACACACATACACACAACACAAACACATACACATTCTCTCTCTTTCTCTCTCCTCCCTTTCTTGCTCTATCAATTATCCTATGGCTTCTCTTTCTCCAGAGAACTCTAATACACACATCATAATCATAGAATCCACATAATAGAATAAGCAGATCATATATCATATGTGAATATTAAAACTCTTTGAGCTAAATCTGGAAGTTCTAAGAGCAAGAAAGAAGGAAAACAAAATGCTTATTTTGAAACTAAAAACTTTAAATAATGGTAATATCACTGGTAATTAAAATAAATTTTGCTTGTACATTTTGGAACTACTTTAAGGCTATCAGGGACAGAAATATCTGCAACATTCTACTGTATTTTTTACAAAGAGAAATTTGAACATAGATGCATCTGATCCAAGAGAACATTTCAAATATCAAACAAATATCTTGTGAGTCTTAATAATCACTCCAAAAAAGTTCATCATCTAATTAAAAAGTTGCCAAAAACGAATACTCATGTTTTAATTTTAATGTGAAAAATTATAACGTATTGAAACATCCAATTTTGAAGTTCTTTACTTCCTATAGGAC
The DNA here is from genome assembly GCF_003255815.1 of Theropithecus gelada. Classification (NCBI taxonomy): domain Eukaryota; kingdom Metazoa; phylum Chordata; class Mammalia; order Primates; family Cercopithecidae; genus Theropithecus; species Theropithecus gelada. The sequence goes on along the minus strand of NC_037689.1, from coordinate 66,921,731 downwards.
TGCCATATGCAGTAGGTGAAATACTTCATAATGAGGCCCTAGGGATTTTTTGATAACAACACCCAAGAAGGTACTACAGTGAGATGTTTCATAATAAAGTCTGCATAGAGGTTGAAGAAGAATTAGCTAATTCACTGCCTCTACTATGTATTTGTGCTTATGTAAAAATTATTTGGAGGGACTTCAAGAGGGCTGACTGGAGGCATCTGATATTCAGCACCTCTACAAAAATGAACCAAAATAGGAATTTGATAATCATACTACAAATAGATCATCTAAAAGAGAAAATCAGAATTCAACTTAGAAGTGACAAAAAAAACACTTAAGGCAAGAAATGAAATGAAAATGAGGTAACCTACCTGACCAGGATTATACAAGATCCCAGAGAAGCTGGGTGAGTGAGATACCCTCAGTGATTCACATCCTCAACATAAACTACAGCAATTCTATCCGTGAGGCAGCCCCCTAACTGTCACAGACCCTGAGACTAACATTGGGAGCCACCTGGACACTAGTTGATGGCACTACTCTAGAGAGTGACTCACAGGGTCCCACATACCGCTGAGTCCTAAGCAGCTACTGCAAAGCCACACAGAACTCCGTCCTTCCTTGGGGCACAATAGTTTCTCAATCTCCACATTCCTGTAGTCCCGTTGACATCCCCCACCTGCAGTCACCACTGCTACTGGCTGCTACCACCAGGGCCAAAGTGCAAGCCATTAGCACTTTGAATGTCCCCAGCAGCAGGGCCACCATGCATTTCTATCACCCTGAAGACAGACAATCCCACCTGCAACCACCACCTGGGGCTAAAGTGGTGTGCTTCCCAGCTACCTGTCTATGGTTGGTGCAAATAAATGCAACACTACCCTCCTCAACATCTGGGTCACAGCACTGGCACTGTCATCCCCACAAGAGCATTCCACCATGGATGTAGGAGTAACCCCACTCCTGCCTACTATAGACAGCACCTGCATGCACAACTGGAAGGCCTGCAAACAGACCTTTCTGGTGCAGCATTGCCTACCCCACTGCTCAAGGCCTGGGAATTGCCCTGACTTATATTCCACCATTGACACCTACATTCCTACCAGGGGCCTAAGGATGGGCATACTTATCTACCACTACCACTACAGCTGCCACTAAATCACATGTGGCAACTGCAATACAGGGAACTGGAGTGCCTAGCCAATTGCAGTTACAGCCAATACCAGCATGGACCACATGGGACCCAGAAGGTTGTCCCACCTTCTGTCATTGCTTACATCACACCTACTGTCATTGCTTACATCACACCTGCTGTCCATGGCTCTGAGGAGTCACCCATCTGCCTGGGTGACTTTTGCCACTGCTAAAACCTGCAAAATTCAACTGGGGATTCAAGAGTCAGCTTGTGTGAACCTGCTAACGCCAGTGCAAGAGTATAATGCTCGAACCCAAAGACAGGTGTGCTTGACCTGATGTTGCCACTGTTAAGTCCCAAAGACTGGCCACGTGGCATTGCCATTCCCAGAAAAAAAATTACTACAATCTCCAATAACAACTGCACCCTAAGCCACTGAGAAAAATCAGAGACACCAATGACACTGATTACTACCAAATAAATAATATATCAACTACATTACTGCACACACCTAGAATAAAAGCCAAAGTGCCTTACCCAACCAACACTATAGATACGTCTTCAAAATAAAGTCCCCTTCTATGAAAACAAATTCAAAAAATTGGAAAAAGCAATGGTTACATGAGATGTGAAAATGTCAATGTAAAATAACAAGAAACACAACAAAGTAAGTAAGTATGATACTACCAAAATAATACAATGATTTTCCAGCAACAGATTGCTATTAAAATTATGAAATCTGAGAAAAATAATTTAAAATAATAGTAAACAATCTGAGTGAGATAGAAAAGGATATAGAAAAACAATATAAATAAATCGGAAAAATATCAAGATATGAGTAAGAAATTTGCCAAAGTTATACAGACAATAAAAAGAACCAAATAGAAATCCCAGAACTTAAGAATACATTTAATGAACTACAGAAATTAATTAGAAAATTTAAACAATATACTAGTTCAACTCCAATAAAGAATTTCAAAACTTGAACACAGGTGTGGTTTTTTTTTGAAATAACTCAATAAGATAACAAATTAAGAAAGAATATAAAAGAATGAAGAAAGCCTTTGTGACATACAGGACATTATAAAGTGATGAAATAGTCAAATTTTTAATAACCCAGAAAGCAAAGATAAAACCAAAGATATATATCAAACATATTCAATAAAAGAATAGCTGAAAACTTTCCAAGTCTAGCATGAGATTGAGCTATCCAAATACTCCCAAATAGATACAATGCAAAGGGTCTTCTCCATGGCACATTATAATTAATTATCCAGAGTCAAAGCCAAGGAGATAATTCTGAAAATAGTAAGAGAAAATCACCTAGTCATTTATGAGAGAAACACCATCAGATTAGCAATAGATTTCTCACCAGAAACATTACAGACCAGGAATGAATAGGATGATATATTCAAAGTGCTATAAAAAAATCTGCCAGCCAATGATACTATACCCAGCAAAATTGTCCTTCCTAAATGGAGGAGAAAAAGCCTTTCCCAGATGAGAAAAAGCTGAGGGAAATTCTCACCACTATACCATCACAATAGGAAATACTTAAGGGAGTCCTATAACTGGAAGTGAAAAGATATCTATCATCATAGAAATACCTGAAAATATAAAGCCAACTGATAGAGCGAACACACAATAAGGAAGAGAAAGGAAACAAATATAACCAATACAGAAAACAACCCAACCACAATGATAATAAATTAGAGAAAAATAGGGATATACAAAACAACCAGAAATCAATTAATTACAAAGGTGCCAAGAGCATACCTGGTAAAAGGACACCATCTTCAATAAATCGTGCTAGGAAAATTAGGTATCCATATGCTAAAAATAAAATTAGATCCCTATCGTTCACCATATATATTAAAAAATCAACTCAACATGGATTAAAAACTTAAGTGTACTACTTAAAATTGTAAAACTAATAGAGAAAAACTAGGGTAAACACTCCAGGACATTGGTCTAGGCAAAGATTTTATGACTAAGGTATCAAAAGTACAGGCAAGAGAAACAAAATAAGACAAATTAAAATATATTAAACTTAATTTCTGCACGGTAGAAGAAACAACAAACTGAATAGATAACCTGTTGAATGGGAGAATATACTTGCAAACCATTCAACAACCAACTAACATCTGTAATATACAAGGAACTCAAACAAATCAACAGAAAAAAAGCAAATAATACCATTTTAAATGTGAGCAAAAGTCCTGAATGGACATTTCTCCAAAGACATACAAATGGCCAACAGACATATGAAAAAAGCTCAACATCACTAAATATTAGGGAAATGCAAATCAAAACCATAATGAGATATAATCTTTCTGAGAGTGGCTATCATTAAAAAGATTACAAATAATAGATATTAGTAAGGATGTCGAGAAAAGGGAACTTTTTTTTTTTTGAGGAGGAGTCTTGTTCTGTTGCCCAGGCTGGAGTGCAATGGTGTGATCTCAGCTTACCACTGCAACCTCCACCTCCTGGGTTCAAGCAATTCTCCTGCTTCAGCCTCCTGAGTAGCTGGGATTACAGGTATGTGCCACCACGCCTGGCTAATTTTTTTTTATTGATTTTTATTATTTATTTATTTATTTATTTTTGTATTTTAAGTAGAGACTGGGTTTCATTATAATGGTCAGGCAGGTCTTGAACTCCTGACCTCTTGATCCACCCGCCTCAGCCTCCCAAAGTGTTGGGATTACAAGTGTGAGGCACTGCGCCAGGCTGAGAAAAGGGAACATTCATACACTGTTGGTGGGAATGTAAATTAGTATAGCCACTAATATATTGTGGCTATAAAAATGGAAAACAGTATGGAGATTTCTCAGAAAAACTCAAATTAGAACTACCATATGATTCAACAATCCGCTACTGAGTATTTATCAAAAGGGGAAAAAAAGTCAGTATATCAAAAATATACCTGCATTCCCATGTGTATTGTGGCACTACTTACAATAGTAAAGATATTCAATCAATAAAAGTTTCCATCAACAGATAAAGACAATATGGTAACATATATGATGATACAGTATTTGGTTATTAAAATAATGAAATCGTGTCATTCATAGCAACATGGATCGAACTGGAGGTCATTATGTCAAGTGAAATAAGCCAGATACTGAAAGTAAAATATCACATTTTCTCACTCACATATCAGAGTTAAAAACTTGATCTCATGGTAGTAGAGAGAAGAACGACAGATACCAGAGGCTGGGAATGGTATGTAGGTGAGAAAGGGATGAATAGAGGTTGGTTAATGAATATTAACATATATTCAGATAAGAGAAAGAAGTTCCAACAGCAGAATGGAACAGCTACAGTTAACCACAATATACTTTATATTTCAAAACATCTAGAAGAGAGTACTCAAAATGTTCCCAACACAAAGAAATAATAAATACTCAAGATGATGGATACCCTAAATGCCCTAACTTTATAATTACACAATTTATGCATGTAACAAAATGTCACATATACCCCATAAATATGTACAAATATTATGTATCAAAAATAAAAATAGACATAACTTATGTACATATTTAAAAAGAAACATTTAGATAACTGGACTCTGATAATACTAAATGTAAGTTATTATATTTCAAACTTGAAATGACCTGTTTTTAATAGTATTAATTAAAATGGAAAAATAGGAATGAGTAGAACTATGTTTAAAAAAATGGATATAATCCCCTTAATTATGTTTGGAAGCTGGAAGTTTGTTTTAGTCTCAGTTCCAAATATTTATTTAGTTTTGTGAAAAAATACTTTGAAAAAGTAATCCATTGAGCAAGAAGTATTTTCTGAGCACGCTTTTTCCTGCTTCTAATTTTTCATACTTATTATAGTGAGATGAAAGGATTACAATATTCTAGAGGAGTAAAATAAAATGAAATGAAATATTGATAATAACCCGATTAGCATGAGACATATTTTTTACATTTTTAAAAGTTTTTAAGACTGCAGTACATAACAGCAGGGTGCCCTGTAAACAATCACTAGGTAAGGCACATGACAAAGTAAAAGTATAATCATTTTTTAATTTAATAATATATAATATTAAAAATTAACTTTTCAAAAACTACGTGTGTTTTATTCTGTCACATCTTTTGAACCATGCTTTATTGTATGGTTGTTATACTAACTTATTATTTTATAATATTTATGTTCTCTTGAGAGGTTATCTAGCCTGATTCACCAGTTTGTGAGACTGATCAGGATTCTGCAGACAGACCCGGAAAGCGAGCAGTTTTAAATATTACTTGAACTTTTCTTTAAAGCATTTGAATATTTAAGAAAGACTTCTGGATTTCAGGCTGACATAGTAAGAGATTAGATGTGAAAATTATTGACAAAACCATTGCCAGACTAACTAAAAACAAACAGAGAAGATCCAAATAAATAAAATCAGAGATGAGAATGAAGACATTACAACTGATGTTGGAGAAATTCATAGGAACATTAGTGGCTACTGTGAGCAATTATTTACATCAATAAATTGGAAAATCTAATAGAAATGACAGATTTCTAGATGTATACAACCTACAAAGATTGAATCATGATGAAATCCAAAATCGGAAGAGAAAAATAACAAGTAACAAGATGGAAGCCATAATAAAAAGTTCCCCAGCAAAGAAAAAACTGGAGTACAATGGATTCATTACTGAATTCTATCATACCAAACATTTAAAGGACTGACACCAATTATACCCCAACTACTCCTTCCAAAACATAGAAAAGGAAGGAATACTTCCAAACACATTCTACGAGGCCAGTATTACCCTGATCCCAAAAACAGACAAAGTCACACACACACACACACACACACACACACACACACACACAAACTACAGGCTAATATCACAGAATAATATTCATGCAATTATCCTCAACCAAATAAGAGCAAACCAAATATATCCATATGTTAAAAAAAATTATTCATCCTTAGCAAGTGGAATTTATCCCTGGGATGCAACACACAGAAATCAATCAATGTGATGCATCATATCAATGGAATGAAGGACAAAAGCCACATGACAATTTCAATTGATGCTGAAAAAATTTGATAGAATTAAATATTTCTTCATGACAAAAACCCTAAAAGAAACTGGGGATAACTCAACATGATAAAAGTCATATATGACAGATATACAAGTAGTATCATACTGAATGTAGAAAAATGGAAAGGATTTCCTCTAAGATCTGAAATACAATAAGGATGCCCACTTTGACCACTGTTTTCTAACATAACACTGGAAGTCCTAGCTTGAGTAATAAGAAAAGAAAAAGAATTAAAAGTCATCTGTATTAGTCTGTTCTCACGCTGTTAATGAAGACATACCCGAGACTGAGAAATTTATAAAGAAAACGAGGTTTAATGGACTCACAGTTTCACATGGCTCTGGAAGCCTCATAGTCATGGTGGAAAACAAAGGAGAGGCAAGGCACATCTTACGTGGTGGCAGGCAGAAGAGTTTGTGCAGGCAAACTCCCATTTATAAAACCATCAGATCTCCTGAGACTTATTCACTACCACAACAACGGTATGGGGTAAAATGCTCCCATGATTCAATTATCTCCATCTGGCCTGACCCTTGATATGTCATGATTACTACATTCAAGATAAGATTTGAATGAGGATACAGCCAAAGCCTATCATTTGCCCCTGGTCCCTCCCAAATCTCATGTCTTCACATTTCCAAACAATCACGCCTTCCCAACAGTCCCCCAAAGTCTTAACTCATTTCAGGATTAACTTAAAAGTCCACAGTACAAAGTCCCATCTGAGACAAGGCAAGTCCCTTCACCTATGAGTCCGTAAAATCAAAAGCAAGTTAGTTACTTCCTAGGTACACTGAAGGTACAGGCATTGGGTAAATACACCCATTTCAAATGGGAGAAATTGGCCAAAACAAAGGGAATACAGGCTTCCTTCAAGTCCAAAATCTAATAGAGTAGTCATTAAGCCTAATAGTTCCAAAATAATCTCCTTTGACTCCATGTCTCACATCCAGGGCACCCTGATCCAAAAGGTGGGTTCCCATGGTCTTGGGCAGCTCCACCCCTATGGCACTACAGGGTACAGCCCCCCTCCTGGCTGCTTTCACAGGCTGGCATTGAGTGTGCCTTTTCCAGGCACATGGTGCAAGTTGTTGATGGGTCTACCATTCTGGGGGCTGGAGGACTGTGGCCTTCTTCTCACAGCTCCACTAGGCAGTGCCCCAATTATTGATTTCTGTGCCCCCACAGGCCCAACACCACATGTAAGCTGCCAAAGTTTGGGGTTTTCACTCTCTGAAGCAATGGCCTCAGCTGCGCCTTGGACCCTTTTAACCGTGGCTAAAGCTGAAGCAGCAGGGATGCAGGGCACCGTGACCTAAGACCTAAGGCTGCACAGAGCAGAGCTGGGAGGAGCCTGGGTCCTTTCTACAAACCCATTTTTCCATCTTAGGCCTCAGGCCTGTGATGGAAGGGGCTACCCTGAAGGTCTCTGACATGACCTGGAGATGTTTTCCCCATTGTCTTGGTGATTAACGTTGTCTTGGTGATTATGCCAATTTTTGCAGCTTGAATTTCTCCCCAGAAAATGTTTTTTTTTTTTTCTTTTCTACTGCATCGTCAGGCTGCAAATTTTCCAAAATTTTTTTTTTTTTTTTTTTTTTTTTTTTTGGAGGCGGAGTCTCGCTCTGTCGCCCAGGCTGGAGTGCAGTGGCCGGATCTCAGCTCACTGCAAGCTCCGCCTCCCGGGTTCCCGCCATTCTCCTGCCTCAGCCTCCCGAGTAGCTGGGACTACAGGCGCCCGCCACCTCGCCCGGCTAAGTTTTTGTATTTTTAGTGGAGACGGGGTTTCACCGTGTTAGCCAGGATGGTCTCAATCTCCTGACCTCGGGATCCGCCCGCCTCGGCCTCCCAAAGTGCTGGGATTACAGGCGTGAGCCACCGCGCCCGGCCAAATTTTCCAAAATTTTATACTCTGCTTCCACTTGAACATTTTGCTTTTTAGAAATTTCTTCTAACAGATACCCTAAATTATCTCTCTCAAGGTCAAAGTTCTGCAGATCTCTAGGCCAGAGATGAAATGTCACCATCTCTTTGCTAAAGTATAGCAAGAGTGAAATTTACTGCGGTTTCCAACAAATTCCTCATCTCCACATGAGACTACCTCAGCCTGGACTTCACTGTCCACATCTTTATCAACATTTTGGTGAAAGCCATTCAACAAGTTTCTAGGAAGTTCAAAATTCTCCCACATCTGTCTTCTTCTGAGCTCTCCAAACTGGTCCAACCTTTGCCTGTTCCCCAGTTCCAAAGGCACTTCCACATTTTCAGGTATCCTTATGGTAGTGCCCCACTCCCAGTACTAATGTACTGTATTAGCTCATTCTCACACTTCTATGAAGAAATATCTGAGACTGGGTAATTAATAAAGGAAAGAGGTTTAATTGACACAGTTCTGAATCACTGGGGAGGCCTCAGGAAAGTTTCAAATATGGTAGAAGAAACCTTTTCACAGGATGGCAGTAGAGAGAATGAGTGCCAGCAGAGGAAATGCCAGACTTTTATAAAACCATCAGACCTCATGAGAACTTACTAACTCTTGTGAGAACAGCATGGGTGAAATCGCCCCGTTATTCAATTACTTCCACCTGGTCCCATCCTTGCCACATGGGGATTATTACAATTTAAGGTGAGATTAGGCCAGGGACACCGAATTAAACCATATCACCAACATTCTAGGATATTTTGTTTTCAAATTTCTCAACCCAGAGAAACATGACTTTAGAAAACTCTGCTCCTTGCTGTGTGATTAAGGTGTTAAAATCAGATCATCCATTTACTTTCCAAGGGAGGGTGAACTAAGATATTCCTGGAAATTATGAGTTTTTATTTGAAGAAACATTTAGTATATAACCTAAGGAATGCCTATATTTGAATTTCAAACCAACATACTTTGTTTTCTCATACAGTTGCAATATATTGAAACAAGGAGTCACAGAAAAGGGGAAGCAACTTGAAAAAAATAACTCTACTTACCATTCTCTGTGACATAGGGTAATAAATTCTTTTATATTATTATGTTCTTGTGAAGTTAACTTTATTAACATGAATTGCTCTGGAGTCCTAGTGCTCAGAATATGTCACTATTTTTTTTTTACAAATAAATTGTAGTAAAATAGATGGTCATGTTAAGATGGCACATGACATTAGTAATGGTTATTGTAGGAGAAATAAGAGTAATTGACTATTGTATTCTTTGAAGACTGAAGCATGCAAGCTAATTTCAATATCTAAATTGCTGTGCCTGCTGCCTATTCTTGTATCAAATTTATTCTTCCCCACTGTTTATTCCTATTTCTCAAAAATCAATCATCCACTGATTTAGGCAGCTCATTAAAAATATGGTTCCAGTTTCTGTGCATGTTTCTTTCAATCCTATACAAATAAATTTCTTATTAAAATGTGCAGAAGTTTTACCAAAATGTCTGCAGCTGACATATACATCAGTGACTTTGACAAGTTACAAAGTTTCACAATGCCATGGAACAAAACGAAAATTTGTTTCAAACTTAAGACACCTTTTGTCACATTCTGTATTGTTTCTAAAATTTCATCTAAAACTCTAAAGCCATTTTCATGAAAATCCACACCTCAGTACCTAATAGCCTAAGCTGTGTAATATTTGAGCTAAAGCTGTGCCATCTGTCATGTGCCAAGTGATAAAGGTTTACCTATGGCTTAGAAGTAGATTAATTACAAGAAGAACCATCATTCACTAAAGGAAGCATGATTTACCATGCCCAACTGATATGGTTTGGCTGTGTGCCAACCTAAATCTTATCTTGAATTGTAGCTCCCATAATTCCCATGTGTTATGGGAGGAATCGGTGTGAGACAATTGAATCATGGGGGTGGGTCTTTCCCATGCTATTCTCGTGATAGTGAATAAGTCTCATGAGATCTGATGGTTTAGAAACTGGAGTTTTCCTGCACAAGTTCTCTTGCCTGCCACCATGTGAGATATGAATTTCACCTTCTGCCATGACTGTGAGGTCTTTCTAGCCACTTGGAACTGTAAGTTTATTAAACCTCTTTCTTTTGCAAATTGGTCAGTCTCAGGTATGTCTTTATCAGCAGTTTGAAAACAGAATAATACAGTAAATTGGTAGCAGTAGAGTGGGGCACTGCTGAAAAGATACTCGAAAATGTGGAAGCAACTTTGAAACTGGGTAACAGGCAGAGGTTGGAACAGTTTCTCAGAAGAAGACAGTAAAATGTGGAAAAGTCTTGAACTCCCTACAGACTTGTTGAATGACTTTGATCAAAACATTCTTAATGATATGGACAATGAAATCCAGGCTGAGATGGTCTCAGATGGAGATGAGAAACTGGTTGGGAACTGAAACAAAAGTGGCTTATGTTATGTTTTAACAAAGAGAGTGGTAGCATTTTGCCCCTACCCTAAAGATTTGTGGAATTTTGAACTTCAGTGAGATGATTTAAGGGATCTGACAGAAGAAATTTCTAAGCAGCAAACCACTGAAGAGGTGACTTGGGTGCTGTTAAAGGCATGCAGTTTTAAAAGGGAAACAGAGCATAAAAGTTTGAAAAATTTGCAGTCTGACAATGTGACAGAAAAATATCCCATTTTCTGAGGAGAAATTCAAGCCTGCTGCAGAAATTTGCATAAGTAAGGAGGAGCTGAATGTTAGTCACCAAGACAATGGGGACAATACCTCCAGGGCATGTCAGAGACATTTTCAGCAGTCACGCCCATTATAGGTCCCACCCAGAGGCCTAGGAGGAAAAAGTAGTTTTGTGGGCCAGGCCCAGGGTCCCTCTGCTGTGTGCAATCTATGGGCTTGGTGTCCTGCATCCCAGCCACTTCAGCTATGAATAAAAGAGATCAAGGTACAGTTCAGGCTGTGGCTTCAAAAGATGCAAGCTCCAAGCTTTTGCAGCTTCCATGTGGTGTTGAGCCTATGGGTGCACAGATGCCAGGAATTGAGGTTTGGAAACCTCTGCCTAGATTTCAGAGGATGTATGGAAACACCTGGATGTCCAGGTAGAAGTTTACTGCAGGGGAGGAGCTCCTATGGAGAACCTCTACTAAAGCAGTGCTGCTGGGAAATGTGGGGTCAGAGTCTCCACTGGGGAACTGCTTAGTTCAGCTGTGAGAAGTACACCATCCTCCAGACCCCAGAATGGGTAGATCCATCAACAGCTTGCACCGTGCCTCTGGAAAAGCCACTCAATGTCAGCCCATAAAAGCAGCCTAGAGGGAGGCTGTACCCTGCAAAGCCACAAGAATGGAGCTGCCCAATACTATGGGAACCCTCCTCTTGAATCAGCATGCCCCAGATGTGAGATGTGGAGTCAAAGGAGATTATTTTGGAGCTTTAAGATTTGACTGCCCTGCTGGATTTTGGACTTGCATGGGGCCTGTAGCCTTTTTGTTTTGGCCAATTTCTACCATTTGGAATGTTTGTATTTACCCAATGCCTACACCCCGTTTATATCTAGGAAATAATTAACTTTCTTTTGATTTTATAGGCTCATAGGTGGAAGAAACTTGCCTTGTCTCCAATGAGATTTTAGACTGTGGACTTTTGAGTTAATGCTTAAATGAGTTAAGACTTTGGGGGATTTTTGGTAAGGTATGATTGTTTTTAAAACATGAGGACATGAGATTCGGTAGGGACCAGGGGTGGAATGATATGGTTTGGCTCTGTCCCAACCCAAATCTCATTTTGAATTGTAGCTCCCATAATTCCTACATGTTGTTGGAGGGACATGGTGGGAGATAATTTTATCATGAGAGTGGGTCTTTCTCATATTATTCTCATGGTAGTGAATAAATCTCACAAGATCTGAGGGTTTTATAAATGAGAGTTTCCCTGCACAAGTTCTCTTCTCTTGTCTGCCACCATGTGAGACATGCCTTTCACTTTCTGCCATGATTGTGAGGCCTTCTCAACCACATGGAACTGGGAGTCCATTAAACCTCTTTCTTTTACAAAAGAAAAAGGTTTATTGCCCAGTCTCAAGTATGTCTTTATCAGCAGCATGAAAATGGACTAATAAAACTTTTCTCAGTATGTCTTCCCCATTAACCTACCAACATTATCTCAGTTTTTTTCTGTTTGTTTGTTGGTTTGTTTTTGAGATGGAATCTCAATCTGTTGCCCAGGCTGGAGTGCAGTGGCATGATCTTGGCTCACTGCAACCTCTGCCAACCAGATTCAAGCAATTCTCCTGCCTCAGCCTCTTGAGTAGCTGGGACTACAGGTGTGTGCCACCAAGCCAGGCTAATTTTTTGTATTTTTAGTAGAGACGGAGTTTCACCATGTTAGCAAGGATGGTCTCGACCTCATGACCCATGATCCACCCTCAGCCTCCCAAAGTGCGAGGATTACAGGTGTGAACCACCATGCCTGGCTTAGTTTTTTGTTGTTGTCGCTTGTTTGTTTGTTTATTTGTTTGTTTGTTTTTTATGCCAGAGGCCTGTAATATGAATGCTGCATTCTTAGGAGAAAACTATTTCAGGAATGGGAAATATGTAAGAGAGTTAGACCACATACCAAATGATCTCTAAATTTTTATTTCAGTTTTAAAGTACAAAAATTATGTTAGGCTACAAAAATTATGTTAGGCATCAAAAATGTCAAGGGCTTGTAATAACTTGTTTAAACTAAGTAGCTACTAGTTATTAACTTTGTTTGCCTCCAACTCATATCCCTTGAGAAATGAGTTAGTTCTCAAAATTTTTAAGACAATTTCAGATTAGTTACACTGAATATATAGGATTCATGATATATTTGTGTATGTGTATTGGGATGCTAAAAAGAAAGAAAGGAAGAGGCAAATTTATGAGGTAGAGAAAGAAAGAATATGACTAATAGTGTCAATTTAACCTGATGTACATGTTCCTTAGAGTCTTTCTTGATATAATTCACACCTGCATGCCAATTCAAAGTGATTTATAATAGGCGAAGTATTTGTATCTTGAGCCTAGAATATCAGAAGCCTTATGTTATTTTCAAATATTATATAGTGGTTCTATATTGTAAAACAATGTAATTACTTAGTGTAGAAAATGTTAATTTCAAGGACTATCTTATAGCATCAAAATCCACATTAATACATATTTATTTTCCTGAAAAATATCTATCAATAAATATTGTCATAACCCAATATTACTAACACATATTTATTTTAGTATATTGATTTTAGTATATAACACATATTATTTTAATATATTGATTTTCAATTAATTTATATTAAAAACAATGCTAATGTGTCTTCTAAAGATATTAAGAATGTTTACCCTAGAGAATGGATATGCTAAGAACATTGAATTATGGTACTGGATCAGCTGTCTTTCTTTATGAAACTCACATATTTAATGTTATCAATTAGCAAGAACTAAGTTTGAAAGTTCTGTGACAAAAGTTAATCATTTGTTCCTTTAATTTATTCTCCAATTCTCATCACTTAAGTGTAAAATTTAAATCTCTTGGATATATTTGTAATTATTTGAATCATAATTTTGAATATTCATTCACATTATAATCTGATTTGGAGTCAAGGTCCATGATTCTCAGCTATATCTGTGGTTCTGAGGACACTAAAGGGAAATTTTGATTGCAAACTTTTTAGTAGTTTCAAGAATCTTCATGAATACAACAATCTAGAAACTGGCAAAATGTGATAAAAATCATATATGAAATTAATTAGTAAATTACCTGATCACATCCACAAGACTGTGAGCTTTATGAATGCAATTACTCTATTTCTTACTTCTAAAACAGTGGCTGGAACATAGTAAACACTAAAAAACTATATTTTAAAAAATTGAACATAATGATGTTCTGTAAACATTTTTCTTTTCTTTTGGCAATTTTCTTAAACAAGGCCAATTAACTAGGAGAGTCTCTATCAGAGTAAGACTTATTTTGAAATCTTGAAAATGTATGCCAAGAAACATAAATATATAAAACAGCCATATAAGGAAATTATACTGATCTTTAATAGGAGAGTTCTTATCTCAGAGAATTAAGAATTGCAAATTAGTGAGTGTCTTAATAAAAGGAAGAAAGATATTTTAGACATATTATAGTCAAAATCTCTTATTTTACAAATGAGAAAACAATTATACTCTTCTTTCTTGCAGAGAAATTTTTATGCTGTCTTGATTTTACCCATCAGATAATATTTGACATAAATAAGTTTAAGAGAACTATTTGTAAATAACACCAGTACAATAACAGAGTTAAAATCTATATATATTTGGTTGTTATCTCTTTTCTCATATAAATTTATTAAGTTTTATAACTGTATTTATTTGAAAATTGTTACTTGTTAATGTTATTTGTATCAGTATTGGCTTTGTGGTATACATTTTGTTTAAAAAGCACCTTTGCGTCAGAAAGATGTCAAACTAGAAAGCTCCAGGCCCTTATTTCCCCACAGAAACATCAAGTAGGCGGAGTAGGTTGAGTAAAATTGATTTGTGAGAATTCCAGAAAGCATTCACATTCAAGGGTATACATCAACCAAGCAAATACCCAATCAAGAAAAAGACACACTCAAAACGGAAAAGAAAGAAAGAAAGAAAGAAAGAAAGAAAGAAAGAAAGAAAGAAAGAAAGAAAGAAAGAAAGAAAGAAAGAAAGAAAGAAAGAAAGAAAGGAAGGAAGGAAGGAAGGAAGGAAGGAAGGAAGGAAGGAAGGAAGGAAGGAAGGAAGGTGGTGTAGATTGTTTGGGAGGAAGCTACTCAATGTTCAGCTCCTATATCAGGACAGAAGAAAATTAGTATAACTTATCTCATCTGAGACCCTGCCAGGGGATGGGTTTCTGTCTCACTTGACTCAGACCTCAGCAGAAGCTATAGCATAATTTTTATATCAGATTGGAGGCTGATGAAAGCAGCAGAGGGACTACAGATCCACGGGTACATGAAAGCAACAGATTATGAGCAGGAGAATACAACATAATATTTTAAGACCTTGAGAAAAAATAAGAGTGAGACTCCTAAGAAAATAAGGATGAGTAAAAGCAGCTGTGTATATGGTGAAATAAGAACATGCTCAAACCTAGGAAAAATGCATATGTAGAAAAGGCCTGAGAATGCCTTATGCCTTTAAATCACTCAGGTTAACGAAGGTATTCCCTTGCATACAGTCAGTCTTCAATGGCAGGGAGAGGTGGCTTTTTTCCCCTAATGCCAACTTTTCAACCAAAAATAATGGGGACACATAGAGAAACAAGGAATTGTGGTCCTTTCAGAGGAACAAAATAAATCTTCAGAAACTGAAAACAAACATAGGCTATGGATTTATTAGATAAGTATTTTTAAATATTCTTAAATATTCTCAAATAAACTAAAATTTAAAAAATGGAAAGATAACTAAAATAAATATTGAAAACAATATATAAACAAAATAAGAATATTCACAAAGAGGTAGAAAGAGCAATAAAAAATAGATATTCTGGATCTGAAAAATTTAAAAACAATGAGTTAAAAAATTTACTAGGGAATTCAAGAGCAGTCTCGTACAGAAGAAAGAGTCATTGAATTTAAAGCACAGTAATTAGAAATTATCAAGTTTGAGGAGTGGAGCAAAAAAGGAAAGAAATAAAGAATGGTCAGCAGAACCTAAGGTCTTGTTGGGACACCATCAAGTGGACCATTGTGTACATTTTCAAAGTCCTAGAAAGAGACGAGAAAAAAGCAGATAATTTTCTCAAAATGGCAAAATGCTTCCCAAATTTGAAGACAGACATGGATATACAAATATGAGACGTTCAGCAAACACCAAGTTGATGCAAGAGACCCACATGAAAACACAAAATCAAACTGTTGAAAGTCGAAGACAAAGAGGGAATCATAAAAGCAGCAAGAGGAAAGCAACACATCACATATAAAGTGTCAATAACATTATCAATGAATTTTTCAGCAGAAAGATTTGAGGCCAAAAGGCACTGGGGTGATATATTTAAAGTGCTGAAAGGAAAAATATAAAGCAGTCAACTAAAATTTCAACATTTAGCTAAATGTGTTTCAAAAATGAGGAAAAAAATAAACCTTACTAGATCAGGAAAACCTGAAGAAGTTTATTATCAAGTGATCTGTACTACAATAATACTAAAAATAATCTTTTCAGTTGAAATGAAAGGACTCTAGAAAGTAACTTGGTGCCAAACAAAATTATAAAGGTCTTTGATAAAGGCAAATATATGAAAAATATATAAATTAATTTTATTGTAAATTTGGCTAATAACTCTTATTTCTTTACAAGATTCAAAAGACAAAATTATAAAAACAAATACAAATCTACTTAAATGAGCACAAAATAAAGATGACATTTGTGACACCAATAACCAAAGTTGATGTAATGGGGTGAGAAATAAAGAAGTAGATCTTTCATATGCAATTGAAGTCATCCGTTTAAAATGTACTCCTATAACATTAAGATATCATGTGTAATCCCATTAAAAACTAAAAAGGATATATCTGTAGAATATATGCAAAAGACAAAGAAAGATATCAAAATGTCCCGCTAAAAAATACAAGACAAAAGAAGGCAGCAAGTGTATAGATTAGGAAAATAATGTTATAAGACATATTAAAAAAATACAAGCTGGCAATAATAAATTCTCTCCATCAGTAACAACTTTAAATGTAAAGGACTTAAACTTCCCAATAAAATGAAAAGTATTAGAAGAAAGGATTAAAAAATAGGATCCAACTATGTTGTGTACAAGAGATTCACTTTAGACATAAGGACATATATAGTTTGAATGTAATATTTGGAATAAGATATCTCATAGCACTGAGACAGCAGTGCAATAACTATACAAATATTACACATAATAGATTTAAGTAAAAAAAAGTTTACAAGAAAGAAAAATGCATTATATAATTATAAAAGTAATAATTCATGAAGAAAATATAACAATTATAAATATGCATGCACCAAACGTCAGAGCTCCTAAATATATGAATTAAAATACTGACAGATTGAAAGGAGAAATAGACAGCACTACTAAAATAGTAGTAGGTTCCAGTACTCTCTGCTGTGACAGTTAATATTTCATGTCGATGTGGACAGTGTTTTTGGATGAGATTAACATTTAAATCAGTGAACCCTGAATAGTAGATTGCTCTCCAAAATGTGAGTGGGCCTCATTCAATCAATGGCAGGCCTGAATAGAACCAAAAGATGGGCTTCCTGAGCAAAAGAAAATTTATTCAGCAGACTGCCTTTGAACTTCATCTACATCATCGGTTTTCCTGGGTCTCTGAAAACAAAAAAGCCATCCAAATTACAAAGAAAGAAGTTAAATTTTCAGTTTGGAGATGACAAGATCTTACATATAGATAATCTTAAGACTTTATAAAAGTGTTAATTAATAGAATTAACTTAGCAAAGTTATAGAATATGAAATCAACATAAAAAAATAGTTTGGTTTTCACACACTAGCAATCAACAACTGGAAAAGAAAATTAAAACAATTTTATTGCAATGATATCAAAAACATTTAAAGACAAAATTTTCGGAAAAGGTATAAGACATATAATAAAAAGTAAAAAGAATACTATAATGAATTAAAGAGGACTCCAATGAATGAAAATATATTCCATTTTCATGGACCAGAAGACGTAATATTGTAAAGTTGTCAGTTCATCCAAAATGATGTATAAATTTAATGCAATCTCTCTCAAAATCTCAATTTTTTTTCCAGATAAAGAAAAAATCCATCTGAAAATTTATAGGGAATCTCAAAGGGTCTTCATTAGCCAAAATAATCTTGACAAAAAAGAACTTTGAAAGTCTCATACTTATTGCTTTAAAAACATACTAATAAGCCAGAATTATCAAAACATTGTGGTACTGGCATAAAGATAGACATACAGAACAATTTAATAGAAAAGGAGCCCATAAAATACCCTCACATCTATAGCCAAATGATTTTCCATAGGAGTTCCAAGATCATTCAATAGGGAAAGGATGGTCTTTTCAATGAATGGTATTGGATAAATAAATATTCACATGCAAAATGATCAAGTAGACTTCTAATCTTATTGCATATACAAATACAATTACCTCAAAATGGATGAAAGACCTAAACATAAGAGCTAAAACTAAAATTCTTAGGAAAAAAAATAAGAGAAAAGCCTCATGGATTTGGCAGTGATTTGTTTTCCAAAAAAAAAAAAAAAAAAAAAAAGGGCAAAGCGCTGTATAAATTGGACTTCATGGAATTTTAAAACTTCTGTGCATCAAAAAACATAAGAGTAAAAGGTAATTCATAATAAGACAGAATTTGTTACTAGATATCCCTCTCACAGGAAACTTGTTTATACTGTCAGTCACTCTTGTGGTTCTTCTCTGACGTACATCCAGTTTATTACTACCAAGATACCAAGATAGCCACTCTAGGAAAGACCTAACAAATAAATTAGGTTTGGGTGTATTGGCCAGGTGAGACTCAGAAGAGGCAACACAATAAAACACATGAAAAACAGAAGCAGTGTATTACTTTCATATTCCAGAGAAAAGGGGGCAGCATGCCTTGCAGAGCCAAAGAGATAAGGGGAGCCCTCTGGGACACATGCGCTCCACCAGTAGGGGGAGAGGGAGAAGAGAGAGAGAAGGGAGAGGGGAGAGGGAGAGGGGAGAGGGGAGAGGGGAGAGGGGAAAGGGAAGAGAGAAGAGAGGAGAAATAGAGGAGAGAGAGAGAGACAGAGGGAGAGGGGAGAGAGAGAGAGGAAGAGAGAGAGAGAGAAAGAGAAAGAGAGAGAGAGAGAAAGAGAGAGACCTGTGTGTCAAAACCTTTCTTGGGGTCCAGGATTTTACCCAAGCCAATTTCCCAGGGAGATTTCTAATTGGTGGGTTTACAGAAAGTAGGCACAAGTTCCATGGAGTCATTGGAGTCATACTGTGACTGAAAGGTGGTCATAGTGGCTTACTTGCACAGCTCATTTGGGTGTAGGGGTCACTGGAGAAAGTCAAGTAGGTGATATATACATATATATACCATAAATAAATAAATATATATATGGGATATACAGATTCCAATGTATTTTATAATTTTACATTTAGCTTAAGATAAGGATAATGAGGTTAATAATATAATTTTTTAAATAGTAAATTTTAGAGGATGTGTAATAATTTACAAAATAAAATTTATGAAATAAAACTCAAAGAAAAAATTTAGTACAAGTTGTTAAGAACTTCTTACCAAATTTCATACTCAGGCCACTTTGTTTATATAATCTACATTATTTTTTTTGTTATCTTTAGAGTTAACCTGTAACATAGAAATAAAATATTTAGGTTTCAGTTTTCACTACAGGCCTTTAACTTTAAAATAAATCTCAAGTTGCTTTATATTCCATACAATTTAACAGTCAAAGTACATTTTAACGTGTTTTCATTCTGGCATAAAACACCTAGAGGCACAACAGATTTTTGAATGTTAACTTCGTATCCTGCAATTTGGCTAAAATTATTTATTAACTATAATAATTTGTTTTGTTATATTTTGTGATTTTTTAATATATAAAATAATGTTATATATGAACAGAGACAATTTGACTTCTTTTTTGATGAGGATGCCTTTTATTTCTTTTTATTGCCTAAATGCTTTGGCCATGACTTCCAGTACTATGCAAAATAGAAGTGTGAAAAGTATACATCTTTCTCTTTTTCCTGATCTTAGAGAAAAAGCCTTCAGTATTTTAACATTGAGTGTGATGCTATTTGTGGGCTTTTTATGTGTGGCAGTTATTATGTTAGGTTATTTCTCTCTATTCCTAGAATGTTAAGTGTTTTCATCATGAAATATTGTTGAATTTTGTTAAATACTTTTTCTACATCTATTGAGATAACCATGTGATTTTTATTCTTCCTGTTGTTCATGTGATTTATCATACTGATTGATTGCTTATGTTGAACCATTCCTGAATAGGTTACATGGCATAATTCTTTTAATATGCTATTAAAATAAGTTTGCTAATATTTGTTGAAAATTTTTGAATATCTACTCATCAGTAATACCACATTATTGTTTTCTTGTACTGTCTTTTTCTAGTTTTGGATCCAAGGTAATGCTGGTCTCCTAAAATGAGTTTCAAAGTGTGTTTTAGTCCATCTTCGCTGTGATAACAAAATATTACAGATCAAACAATTTATAAATAATGTAAATGTATTACCCACATTCTTGTAGGGTAAAAGGTCCAATATCAAGGCTCTGACAAATTTGCTGTCTGGTAAGAGATGCTCTCTCTTCTTCCAAAATGAAATCTTATTGCTATGTCTTGTGGTTGGTTTGAATGCTGTGTCCTCACATGGCAGAAGGCAGAAGGCAGAAGGTCAAAAGAGAATGTATTCTATGTTCTCACGTGACAAAAGAGTTAAAGAGCTAAAAAAAAAAAAAAAAGAAAAAGACTAAGTAAGTTTTCTCCACCCTTCTTATAAGTCACTAATTCATGTCTAATGGAACCCTTTTGACTTAATCATTTCTCTAAAGTTTCCACTACTGAATACCACTACAATGAGGATTAAGTTCCAGCACATGAATTTAGCAGCACACATTCTGATCACAGAAAAGTGTTCTTTCCTCTTCAATTTTTGAAAAACTTTGAGAATGATTTCCGTTAATTCTTGAAATATTTGGTAGAATTCACTAGTGAAAGGTGGGGTATTTGCTTTGTTGGAAGGATTTTGATTGCAGATTCATTCTTCTAACCAGTAATAGGTCTGGCCAGATTTTTTATTTCTTAATGATTCAGTATTGGTAAGTTGTATACAACAAGGAATTTGTCCATTTTTTATCCAATTTGTTTAAGTGTAAATGTACATAAGAGATTTTACTATTTCCTTTAATTTCTGAGGCATCCGTTGCAAGGTTTCTTCTTTTATTTCTTATAAATATGTATATTTTCCCTTTTTATTTTCAGTTAATGTAGCTAAAAGTTTGTCAATTTGATTGATCCTTTTAAAACACCAACTGTTATTTTTGCTAATTTTAGATTCAGTGGGTACATGTGCAGGTTTGTTACATGGGTATATTGAGTGATGCTGAGATTTGAAATACAAATGATCCCGTCACCTAGGTACTGAGCATAGTATGCAACTTCAATCCTTGCTCTACTCTCTCTCTCCACTCTGTAGTATGACACATGCCAAGTGCCTATTGTTATCATTTTTATGACCATGAGTACTTAATGTTTAGCTCTCACTTCTAAGTAAGAACACGTGTTACTTGATTTTTTGTTCCTGCATTAATTCACATAGGATAATGGCTTCCAGCTCCATCCATGTTGCTGCAAGAGACATTGTTTCCATTCTTTTTAATAGCTGCATGGTATTCCATGGTGCATATATACCATATTTTGTTTATCTAGTCTACTGTTAATGGACATCTAGGTTAATTTCATGTATTTGCTGTTGTGGATAGCAATAAACATATGTGTGCATGTGTCTCTGTAGTAGGACGATTTATTTTCTTTTGGATATATACCCAGTAATGGGATTGCTAGGTTGAATAGCAGTTCTGATTCAAGTTATTTGAGAAATCTCCAGATATTTTCCACAGTAACTGAACTAATTTACATTCCCATTAACGGTATGTAATTGTTCCCTTTTCTCAGCAGCCTTACCAGCATCCACTGTTTTTTGACTTTTTGATACTAGCCATTCTGCCTGGTGTGTCATAATATCTCATTGTGGTACTGCTTTGCATTTCTCTGATGATTATTGATGTGGAGCAGTTTTTCATGTTTATCAGTCACTTGTATAAATTATTTTGGGTAGTGTCTGTTCACGTCTTTTGTCAACTTTTTAATTGGGTTATTTGTTTTTTGCTTGTTGAATTGTATAAGTTTCTTATAGATTCTGGATATTAGACCTTTGTCTAATATATAGTTGGTGAATATTTTCTCCCTTTCTGTAGGTTGTCTGTTTATGCTGTTGCTAGTTTATTTTGCTGTGCAGAAGTTCTTTAGTTGAATTAGGTCTCACTTGTTGAGTTTTGTTTCTGATGCAATTGCTTTTTACGATTTAGTCATAAATTCTCTTTCAAAGCCAATGTCAATAATGTTTCCTAAGTTTTCGTCTAGTATTCTTATATCCTGATGTCTTACAGGTAAATTTTTAATCAATTTTAGTTCATTTTTGTGTACAGTGAAGGGTAGTAGTCAGGTTTCATTCTTCTACATATGGCTAACCAACTATCTCAGCACCATTTATTGTATAAATAGAGACTCCTTTATCCATTGGAGTTCAGAGATTCCTTTACCTATTGCTTTTTCGATAAACTTTGTCAAAGATCAGATGGTTTAGTTGTGTGATTTTATTTTGGGGATCTCTATTCTGTTCTATTGGTCTACATATCTTTTTTTTTTTTTTTTTTTTATATCAGTACCATGCTGTTTTAGTTACTATATCATGATAGTATAGTTTGAAGTCAGGTAATGTGATGTTTCCAGCTTTGTTATTTTGCTTACAATTATTTTGATCAGTCAGGGTCTTTTGGGTTCCATATAAATTTTAGAATAGTTTTTTTTCTACTTATACAAAAATTACATTGTTATTTTGATAGAAATAGCATTGAATCTCTAGATTGTTTTCGGCAGTATGGCCATTTTAACAATATTGATTCCTCTAATCGATGAACATGAAATATGTTTTCACTTGTTTGTGTTGTTTACAATTTCTTTTAGTAGTGTTTCACAGTTCTCCTTGTAGAGATCTTTCACCTCTTTTGTTAGATGTATTCCTAGGTATGTAATTTTTTTGTGGCTATTATAAATAGAAATGTATTCCTGATCTGGATCTCAGCTTGAATGTTATTGATGTATAGACATGCTACCAATTTTGTACATTGATTTTGTATCCTGGAACTTTACTGAAGCCATTTATCAGTTCCAGGGACCCTTTGGTGGAGTCCTCAGTGTTTTCTAGACATGTAATAATATCATCTATGAAAAGAGAGAATTTCACCACTTCTTTTTCCATTTGGATGTCTTTAATGTATTTCTCTCACCTAATTGTTCTAGCTAGGACTTTCTGAATTTATTTTTAGTGTATGAAAATTGAGCCACTAACATATCTACATTGAGCACTTCCTTAGTGCAAATTAAAATGTCAAAACTACCCTAAAATCAGTTTTTACAATATGTAGAAAAATGTCTGAATGAAGCCCTATTTGGAAAAATATACCTATATTGCTTCCTTCTGAAATATTTTAAGATTTTTTTCAATGTCAGAACAAGCCATAACTTGGTAGTTTCAGATGCTTCCATTAGCACTTACACAAAGATAGTTTAACATAATAACAAACTTAATAAAATATCAATATTAACATTTAATGCATAACAAAGAACATTAAACCATGTAAAATATCACATACATAAATTATTATAAATGCCATGACAGTAAGAAGTATGCCCTTGATGCTTCATAATAGTTCCCTTTTCCCCAATAATAGTAATGTTTTCAACATTTTCATTATATTTTTCCCATAAGAATAAAAGTGTATACTTACACCAGATAAATCTTGACCATCAATACTGCGTTGTCTAACCCCAATATTTTTTGCCTTTCCCATTTGTATTTATCTATAAGAAGTTGGAAGTTATATTGATACATATGATTGCCTGACCATTGTGGCCAATTGGTTAGGGGATCTCATAGGCCAGTTACTTGTGTAAACTCTATCAAGCATTCTTGTTTTAATCAAAATTCAATTATTTTGAGAGTAACAACTGCCTTCCATCCTAAAAAAATTGACACCATATTGCAAAATTGCCATGCTTAAATTGAGTACCTCCCTGTGTAAGCAGAGGGCAAGCTCCAACCAATGAAAGGGGGAGATCATTCTAGGTTGGTAGGTAGTCAAATAATTATTTAGGAAGAACTTACGTAAGAGCTTACATATGAGGCAGTTTTGGGTGGCAGCACAAGGTGGATCTCTGCGCTTGTAATGTTTATCTGTCTAGTCTTTCATACCTTGAAAAGAAAAGGGAAAGGGAAAAAAGTTACTAATGGTGTATTAAGCTTTCTTAATCGGTGCATTTTCTAATTAGTGAGGTTGTTTTGTCCCTACGATCAGATCAACATTACTAAAAGAATGAGAATGTTCTAGGCAATAGCACTTATCTTGGCACCTTTCTGTTTCCTCCAGTCACTGCAAATCTCAACTCACTTCATGGTCTTGTACCTAGAATACATTTACACAATATGTTGAAGGGGGTCAGGGAATGTCATCCTGTAATATGCTACCTTGGTATGCTGATTGCCTCAAATTGAGGGCACTTTGGGAACCGTTAATGCAGGGAAAGTCTCTGAACTTCCCTTATCTACTTAAATACGGAGCCCCCAAAAAAGGCCCACAAATGGGATGAAGTCCCTCCCTGGGAATCTCATCAACCAGAGAAGAACAAACTTTTATCACAGGAGAGAAGACTGTTGACATCACACCCAGACAGACTTTGTCATAGGCTATTACCTATTCTTTTGAAGACCCATTCATCTTTCTCCAAAATTATTTACTTTTCCCAAAATGAACAGCATTGCTCCTCCCTCTCCCCTAAGAAGAGGGTATGTAAGCCTCTAGATCTCACTTGGGTTTGGATATTGACTTTCCTTTCACGTGATGCTCCCATGTACTTAATAAATTGTTTACTTTTTCTCCTGTTAATCTGCCTTCTGTCGGTTTATTTTGTAGACTCTGTTATTGAACCCTCAGGGAGTAGATGGAAAGTCTTCCTTTCCTTACAACACCAATAAGACTCAATTGTATTAATTCCAAAATGTTTGCTGCCATCTAAAATAGTCATTTATCAAATTTAAACAGGAAAAGAGAACTTTATTCTGATTCCCCCCAAAAATCTTAAGAATTATTTTAATAGTCTTTTGATATTCTATGATAAACAGATGAATTGCTGTTCCAGCCATAAAAGGAAAGCAATATTAATTTTCATCTATGGAGAAAGACAAAAAGAAAGCAGCTGGTAGGATTTTTCTTTTTTGCTTCAGTTCTAACTTCCTCTTGTAGGGTAGAAAAAAAATTCTTCCCCTGTCCTCTTAGATTCAAAAACTGGAGTCCATGAATAAATCTGATATTGTTACTGGAAAGGATCCTGGTCCAGACCCAAAGAGAGGATTCTTGGATCTCGCACAAAAAGAATTCAAGGCTAATCCATAAAATGCAATCAAGTTTTTTAAGAAAGTGAGGAAAAAAACTACGGCTACTCCATAGGCAGAGCAGCCCTGAGGACTGATGATTCACTGTTTTTCTGATTGTTTATTGATTATATGCTAAACAAATGGTAGATTATTCATAAATTTTCTAGGAAAGGGGTGGGCAATTCCCAGAACTGTGGATTCCACCCATTTTTCCACCAAATAGTGTAACTTCCTGATGTTATCATGGCATTTGTAAACTGTCATGGCGCTAGTGGGACTGTCTTTTAGCATGCTAATGCATTATAATTAGTGTGTAGTGAGCAGTGAGGATGACCAGAGGTCACTTTTGTCGCCATCTCAGTTTTGATGGGATTTGGCTGGTTCTTTACTGAATGCTGTTTTATCAGGAAGGTCTTTATGACCTGTATCTTTTGCCATCCTCCCATCTCATCCTGTGACTAAGAATTCCTTAACATCCTGGGAATGCAACCCAGTAGGTCTCAGCCTTATTTTACTCAGCCCCTATCAAAATGGAGTCACTCTTGTTTGAACACCTATGACAATATAAGGCAAATTAACAGGATAAAAAAACATATTTAATTATGTTAATACACATGCAGTTCACAAAGAAATGTAACTCAATAAAGTGGTTAGAATTTGAAGTTTATATAACATTTTAAGAAAGGGTGATAAATTCTGGAGAAGTAACTAGACAAATGAAGAGAGTTTGGATATCTGGGGATGGCAGATTGTGGGAATAGAAATAGAAAAAATTAATAAAATATAAGAGGGTTTTTTAGTAAGTTATTATTCACACTCAAGATGTTGCCTTTTTTTTGCAAGAGTAATCCACAGTGATAAAGAGTCTTCCTCATTTTCCTGCAGGAGAAGGAAAGACATTTACAAATGATAATTTTCTTTACCAATAGAAATTTATTCCTTATTTTTACACAGGTTGGGGAGGTCAGATACATTTTTCTGTGTGCTATGTCTCAATTGCTTTCAGTTTAAAATAATCCTTATGCAAAAGTGGCATAATTTGTGGTGGCATATTCAGATGCTCTTTATTGTCAATGTCTATTGTAATTTACCAAAATACCAAATGAAACATTAAAACAAGTAAGTCACTGATTTTCAACTTCTTTAGTAGGGGGCTTACTTGAAATAAAGTAGAATAATATTCAGCTTTGGTATAGTTTTAGAAACTGAGTAAAAATATCTTTATCATAATACATCTGTCATTTTTTTTCTTTCGAGGCTATGTTAGTACTTGCTACATTTAAGTTTAAAAATGATTGGTTCCTATATCTGTGATTTAAAGTTTGTGGTTTGCCTACTCACCAATCACTTGAAAAGATGCACTGGGTATTAATTTGTATGTAACTGAATGATTTAGAACAATGAT
The DNA here is from genome assembly GCF_003255815.1 of Theropithecus gelada. Taxonomy (NCBI): domain Eukaryota; kingdom Metazoa; phylum Chordata; class Mammalia; order Primates; family Cercopithecidae; genus Theropithecus; species Theropithecus gelada. Next base: position 66,895,001 of record NC_037689.1, on the reverse strand, counting down.
TCCCAAATGTCCTTTTTCCCAGATAGGGAAATTAAATGTAAGATCAGCTAAAGGACTTCTCTGAGCCATAGTTAGTTACATAATTCAAGTGTACTAACTGCCATAATAGCTCTTGATAATTAACTCAGAAATTTTCTGAGTAGTAGGAGGCTAATGGTTATCTTCCTTAGCCTACATGGAGTCCTCAGTCTACCTCAGTGAGACAAACTAAACTGCTAAGTAAGCAAGGTGCTAGTCTTCTCCAACCCATGAAGAGGAAATAAACATAAGGAGCAAGAGACACATAAATGAAAAAAATCTAATGAGAATTTTTGCACTAACATGCATATGTAGAACCAATGTCCTCTTACATTATCCTTTACCAGTGAAAATATGTTTTGCTTAGTTACACTTCAATGACTTATCTTGTAATCATGTGAGAAAAGACGGGACTTACTAAATGATGAACAGCTAGTATGTTGAGGCCTCTTAAAAGGTTATAAGCCAATACTTGAATCCCTGGAAGTTGGGTTGGTGGCCAGAGCTGATTGCAGGGAAAAGGGATGTTTGTTTCTTCTGAAAATTAGCTGACTCAGAAAGTATGGAAAAGTACTATAAGTAGGTGGTGGTGTTGCAAGATTTCAATAGTGTCATTTTTATAGGTCAGTATTGAAGGACAGTACTATCAACCTTAAATAATGAGATTCAGAATATATGATTAAGTGTAGAGTCTGTACAGGTGCAAAGCTTGAGAATAGCCACCCAGAGAACACTGACTCCAAACAAATGTGGTCGGTTTTCCAAACTGGAGAAGTTAAGTATTCACTTATATAGGTAGAGTCTGTGAGTTTTAGCAGGATGATAACACATTCCATACAAGACCAGTGAATATGCTACAGTGATTTGATTGGTTCCAGACTGCTACATTCCCAGAAAAATCATTTTGTTACTTTATGAGGAAGCCTAGTGATCTGAGGGTGTCTTAAATATTTAGAGGAAAATAAGGCAATAGTTGCAGCTGCATGCTGCATGATTCAAACTGGGTAACCACATTCCTGTAAAGGCTCAGAATAGTCTAAATTTCCAACAACTTTTATTTAATTTCACACCAGTAATTTGTGACATAGGAATAACATGTAATAATTTTCTGTTAGAAATTAGTATTGCATACCCCCTTAAAATGGGAAACTTTGAGAGACTTCACAATTCACATAACTATATATTTCATCTAATTTAAGCAATATTTACTAACTTGCTATGGTAGGGATATCACCTATTTAATAAATTTAGTTTTGTGGCTTATACAATTCTATAATTACATCATATATTTGTTATTTAATTGAATATTTACTATGCATTAGGCATTTATACTATGTAAAATTATTCTCTGTGAGTCTAGGTTTGAAAGAAGAAAGTTTTAAATAGAAAATATAGTGTTACCTGTATCAAGCAAACTAAAATTTGATAAACCAAATTTTATGAAGAACAAATGTACATTTTAGTTTCCAAAAATCAACTGGTAAGCTGTGAAAAGTCAAGAAATTCATGTCAAATTTCAAAAAACTAAGATGTTTTTAAAATATGAAAGTGATATATCCACTCTAAACAATGTTTCTCTTGAAGCTACATGTATACTCAGTAACAAACATTATATACTATATATCTATTCCTTTACATAGCCTGAAAAACATTTAGAAGAATGGTTCATAGACTAAGATCATATTTTCAGGCAATATTTTGATTTAATTTAAATTGTTATTTTTATTATTAAAATTTTAAACAGCTTTCTTCAGGCATAATAGAAAACTGCACATATTTGAAGTATAAATTTTAATAAATTTTGCCCTATATATGCATCCTGAAACTATCACTCCAATCAAGGAAATGAATGTATCTATTACACAAAAGTTTTTTCTTGTCCCTTTGAATTCCATTGTGTGGACCCTCCCCACATCTCCTCTGTGCTCACAAAACTACTCATCTGTTGTCTCTCACTATAGGTTAGTTCACATTTTCTAGAATTTTATATAAATGAAATTGGGTGAGGTGTCACTTTTTCAATGTGACTTCTTCATTGAACATGATTATTTTTAAGTATATCCATGGTCTTGTTTGTATTAACAATCATTATTTTTGTTCCTGAGAAGTATCTCATTATATAGATATACCACTGTAGGTTTATCTATTCACTTGTTAAAGGAAATTTGGGACTTTTCTTGTTTTGGCTACTGAAAATACAGCTGGTTTGAACAATCAGGTACCAATATTTGTATGAATATATGCTTTTATTTCTCTTGGGTAAATCCCTATAAGTGGAATGTCTGAATTATATGGTAGGTGTGATGGTTAATACTGTTGGCTTGATTGGATTGAACAATACAAAGTATTGATCTTGGGTGTGTCTGTGAGGGTGTTGCCAAAAGAAATTAACATTTGAGCCAGTGGGTTGGAGAAGGCAGACCCACCCTTAATCTGGGTGGGCACAATCTATTTATCTGCCCATTCTGCTGTAATATAAAGAAAATTGTGAAAAAAAGAGACTGGCCTAGGCTCCCAGCCTACATCTTTCTCCCGTGCTAGATGCTTCTTGCCCTCAAACATTGGATTCCAAGTTCTTCAGTTTTGGAACTCAAACTTGCTCTCCTTGCTCCTCGGCCTGCAGATGGCCTATTGTGGTAACTTTTGATCATGCGAGTTAATATTTAATAAATTCCCCTGTATGTGTGTGTGTATGTATGTGTGTATATATATATGTATATATATATATACTTCATTAGTTCTGTCTCTCTAGAGAACCCTAGACTAATACAGACTTTGGTACCAGGAGTGGTTCTAGAGAAACAGAATATTAAAGATGGAGACCTTTCATTGGTTTTGGGTTTCTGGACTTGGTTGGTTAATATGATTAAACCAAAAAAATGCTAAGGACTCTACATCTAATAGTATCAAGGACACTGATAGCCCTCTGCATGAATTGTTCAGAGAGTTATGCAAAATAAATGCATGCGACACTCCTGATGCACCACTCATGAGAGGCAAGGAGTTTAGTCACTCTATACATAATACTTTTGACCATATGTGGAGAATAAATGAACATGTTGAAGCTGGTTGATTGCTCCTAAGTTCAGTGGACAAAGTGATGAAAGAAAATTATGAACTCAGGGATTCTACCTCCCGACTTCAGAAGAAGATACTGAACCTCCAATCTACTAAGATTGCCTTGAGTGAGAGTCTTATCTCCTGCAGAGAAAGATCTGAAATTGTGAAAAACCAGACACAAGCTCTTATCATGTGAGTGGCTGACCTGCAATAAAAGATGCAAGCATAACTTCACCAAGTGTCTACTGTTAAACTGAGGGCACTAATTGGAAAAGAATTGGACCCTGCAACTTGAAGCTGGGTACACTGAGTTTGTAAACTCTGATGAACCTTTTTGTGCCAGAAGAAACAGCTTCCCCATCCCCATTAGTGGTGACATCCCCTCCGTGACCCATGCTGCCATCAGCCTTTCCACCATTGTCTGAGGAGATAAACCCTGTGCTTCCTGAGGAAACAGTGATGGCCTCCCCTGAGGTAATTGCCAGGCAAGATAATGTTGATTCTCTTCAAGAGCCACCCCTAAGACCTCTGCTTGTTTCTAGACATATAACTAGACTGAAGTCCCGGCGGGACCCTAGAGGTAAGGTTGAAGTGTGACCTATGAAGAGGTGTGCTACACTAAAAAAAGCAAATATGGTTTAAGTTTTCTAATTTATATAAGTAGAAATCTGGAGAACACGCATGGGAATGGATATTAAGTGTGTGGGATAATGGTGGAAGGAATATAGAGTTGGATCAGGCTGAATTTACTGATTTTGGCCCACTAAGTAGGGACTCTGCTTTTAATGTTGCAGCTCGGGGTGTTAAAAAAGGTTCTAATAGTTTATTTGCTTGGTTACCTGAAATATGCATTAAAAGATGGCCCACTGTGAGCAAGTTGGAAATGCCTAATATCCCGTGGTTTCATGTAGAGGAAGGGATCCAAAGGCTTAGGGAGATTGGGATGGTGGAGTGCATTAGTCACTTTAGACCTACTCATCCCAACTGGGCAGGTCCAGAAGATATGCCCTTGAACAATGTTGTGTGAAATAGATTTGTGAGGGCAGCACCTGCATTTTTGAAGAGTCTTGTAATTGCTTTTCTCTGTATGTCAGCTCTAAAAGTGGAAACCACAGTCACTCAACTACAAAATGTAAACACAGTGGAAATACTTGGATCCTGAGGTGGCAGGGGTCAAGTGGTGGCACTCAACTGTCAAAGGCAAGGTGGGCATAGCTACTGTCATGGACAGCAGAGGCAAAGCAGCAATCAGAATAGTCTGTCTTTTGTAGAGCTCTGGCATTGGCTAATTAATCATGGTGTTCCTAGAAGTAAAATGATAGAAAACCTTGGAGAATTGACAGAATGTCTTGGAGAATGACAGTAGATTATCATAAGCTTAACCAAGTGGTGATTCAAGTTGCAGCTGCAGTACCAGTTGTAGTTTCATTGCTTGAACAAATTAATACATTTCCTGGTACCTGGTATTCAGCCATTGACTTGACAAATGCCTTTTTCTTCATTCCTGTCCATAAGACCCACCAGAAGCAATTTGCCTTCAGCTGGCAAGGCCAAAAATATAACTTTACTGTTCTAACTCAGAGGTTTATCAACTCTGGCTTTGTGTCATTATCTTATTTGCAGAGAAGTGATCATTTTTTGCTTCCACAAAATATCACACTGGTTCATTACGTTGATGAAATTATGCTGATTGGATCCAGTCAGCAAGAAGTAGCAAACTCACTGGACTTATTGATGAGACATTTGCATGCCAGAGGATGGGAAATAAATATGACTAAAATTCAGGGACCTTCTATTTCAGTAAAATTTCTAGGAGTACAGGGATGTGGGTCCTGTCAAGATATTCCTTCCAAGGTGAAGGAAAAGTTTCTGCATTTGACCTCTCCTACAACCAATAAAGAGGCACAATGCCTAGTGGGCCTACTTGGATTTTGCAGGCAACACATTCTTCATTTGGATGTGTTACTCCAGCCCATTTATTTGGTGACCCGAAAGGCTGCCAGTTTTGAGTGGGGTCCAGAACAGAAGGTCCTGCAACAGGTCCAGTCTGCTGTGCAAGGTGCTTTGCCACTTGGGACATATGAGCCAGCAGATACAATGATGCTTGAGGTGTCAATGGCGGATAGAGATGCTGTTTGGAGCCTTTGGAAGGCTGCCATAGGTGAATCACAGAGGAGGCTTCTAGGCTTTAGGAGTAAGGTCCTGCCATCTTCTGCAGATAACTCCTTTCCTTTTGAGAGACAGCTCTTTGACTCTTACTGGGCTTTGGCGGAAACTGAATGTTTGACTATAAGTCATCAAGTCACCATGAGACCTCAACTGCCTATCATGAACCGGGTGCTTTATGGCCTATCTAGCCATACGGTGGGTCGTGCACAGAAGCATTTCATCATCAAATGGAAGTGGTATATATGTGATCAGGCTTGAGTAGGTCCTGAACTCAAGTAAGTTACATGAGGAAGTGACTCAAATGTCTATGGTCTCCGCTCCTACTACCCTGCCTCCTCTCTCCCAGCCTACACCAATGGCCTTACGGAGAGTTCGCTGTGATCTATTGACATAGGAAGAGAAGACTGGGGCCTGTTCACAGATGGTTCTGCACAATATGCAGGCACGACCTGAAAGTGGACAGCTGCAGCACTAGAGCTGCGTTCTAGGACATCCCTGAAAGACAGCAGTGAAGGTAAATCTTCCCAGTGGGCAGAACTGTGAGTAGTGTACTTTATATTGAAGGAAAAACTGTAAGATGAGAGATTATATACTGATTCATAGACTGTAGCCAATGGTTTGGCTGGGTGGTCAGGAACTTGGAAGAAACATGACTGGAAAATTGATGACAAATAAATTTGAAGAAGAGGTATATGGATGGACATCTCTGAGTGGCCAGAAACTGTGAAGATATTTGTATCCCATGTGAGTGCTCACCAATGGGTGACCTCAGCAGAGGAGGATTTTAATAATCAATTGAATAAGATGACCCATTCTGTGGACACCACTAAACCTCTTTCTCCAGCCACCCCTGTCATCACCCAATGGGCCCATGAACAAAACTGTCACGGTGGCAGGGATGGAGGTTATACATGGGTTCTGCAACATGGACTTCCACTCACCAAGGCTGACCTGGCTAAGGCCACTGCTGAGTGCCCAATTTGTCAGCAGCAGAAAACAACACTGATCGCTTTATATGGAACCATTCCTCGCAGTGATCAGCCAGCTACCTGGTGAAAAGTTGATTATATTGGACATCTTCCATCATGGAAAGGGCAGAGGTTTGTCCTCACTGGAATAGACACTTACTCTGGATATGGGTTTACCTATTCTGCATGCAATGCTTCTTCCAAGACTACCATCTATGGACTCATGGAATTCCTTATCCACAGTCATGGTATTCAGCACAGCATTGCCTCTGACCAAGGCACTCACTTTATGGCTAAAGAAGTGCAGCAGTGGGCTCATGATCATGGAATTCACTGGTTTTACCTTGTTCCCCATCATCCTGAAGCAGCTGGATTGATAGAACAATGAAAGTGCTTACTGAAGTCACAATTACAGCACCAACTAGGTGACGATAGTTTGCAGGGCTGGGGCAAAGCTCTCCAGAAGGTCGTGTATGCTCTGAATCAGCTTCCAACATATGGTACCATTTCTTCTATAGCCAGCATTCATGGGTCCAGGAATCAAGGGGTGGAAATGGCACCACTCTCTATCACTCCTTGTGATCCACTAGCAAAATTTTTCCTCCCTGTTCCTGCAACATTATGTTATGCTGGCCTAGAGGTCTTAGTTCCAGAGGGAGGAACGCTGCCACCAGGAGACACAACAATGATTCTATTAAACTGGAAGTTAAGATTGCCACTGGACACTTTGGGCTCCTCCTACCTTTAAATCAACAGAATAAGATGAGAGTTACAGTGTTGCCTGGGGTGATTGACTTGGACTCTCAAGATGAAATCAGTTTACTGCTTCAAAAAAAATGTAAAGAAGAGTACGCATGGAATTCAGGAAATCTATTAGGGTATGTCTTAATATTACCATGCCCAGTGATTAAGGTCAATGGGAAGCTACAACAGCCCCATCCAGGCTGGACTACAAATGATCCAGACCCTCAAGGAATGAATGTTTGTGTCATTCTACCAGGTAAAAAAGAAAAACAAAATGACCTGCTGAGGTGCTTGCTGAAGGCAAAAGGAATACACAATGGGTAGTTGAAGAAGGTAGTCATCAATACCAGCTACAACCACATGACCAGCTGCAGAAACGAGGACTGTAATTGTCATGAGTGTTTCCTACTTATTTTTGTAAAACCATGTTTGTGCATATATACACCTGTACTAAGAAAATATCTTCATTTGATTTCCTTTCTCCTTCATCATGTGACATATGATTTATTGACATCACATCAGCATTTAAGTATTGTTAACTTATGTAATAGTATTTGGGTTGGGGGTTGGTGCATTTCTGGTTGTACGAAGGATACTTGTATCATGTTAGGCATAATGTTGACCTTATTATTGCCATCATTTGAAGATTATGTATGACCTCAGGAAATGTATATGGGTTCAAGTTGACAAGGGGTGGACTTGGGATGGTTAGTACTGCATGTTAACTTGATTGGATTGAAGGATACAAAGTACTGATCCTGAGTGTGTCTGTGAGAGTGTTGCCAAAGGAGACTAACATTTGAGTCAGTGGGTTGGGAAAGGCAGACCCACCCTTAATCTGGGTTGGCACAAACTAATCAGCTGCCAGCATGGCTAGAATATAAGCAGGTGGAAAAATGTGAAAAGAGAACTGGCCTAGCTTCCCAGTCCAAATCTTTCTCCCATGCTGGATGCTTCCTGCCCTCAAACATCGGACTCCCAGTTCTTCAGTTTTGGAACTCAGACTGGCATTCCATGGTCCTCAGTCTGCAGATGGCCTATTGTGGGATCTTGTGATCATGCGAATTAATACTTAATAAACTATATATATATATAAAATATATATTAAATATATATTAAATATATATTAAATATATATTAAATATACATAATATATATTAAATATATTGTATTAAATATATTATATTAAATATATATTATATATTAAATATATATATATTCCATTAGTTCTGTCCCTCTAGAGAACCCTGACTGATACTATAGGTGTGTGTTTAATTTTTTAAGAAACTTTCAAACTCTGAAAACAGTTATTTCTTAATATAAAAAAATGCCCCATCCGTAAAATGAAAAAGCAAGTGTTATTTTACAAAATCATGTTACCATATGTTGGTAAGATTATTCGCTGGAGAAACAAACAAAAAATAGAGCTTGCCTATCAAACTTTGACTGAAATATACAGTAATGTGTATAATTTAAAGTACTAGTTTTAGTTAAGCTCTCAAAATTGTTGCACATCAACTCATATAGTTCTCTGTTCACCATAAAAAAAGATCTGATTTGGTAACTTAACGCTTGTGCCTTGTAGTCACTCCATGACGAGCTAAGTCTTGTCTAAGGAATTACTCTGTTTATTTGATTGTTTAATATTAATTTAGAAAGTTTATTGAAGAGGATTTTTTTCACTTAATTTTTTTTCTTTTGTTTTTAATTTAAAATTTTTGTGGCTAGGTGTATATATTGTAGCAGGCGTATATATTTATGGGGCATATGGTATATATTGATATAGGCATACAATGTGTAATAATTTCTTTTTTTATTACACTTTTAAGTTCTAGAGCACATGTGCTCAATGTGCAGGTTTATTACATATGTATACATGTGCCATGTTGGTGTGCTGCACCCATTTGTTTTTATATTGCATTTTGCTAAACAATATTACTAGTAAAAAATATTGAACCAAAATAACAATTAAGCAAACAAGGATTTCAGAGTTTAACATTCACTGTATGTAGCAACATACATATGTATGTACTGCTTGAGGAAAATATCACAGGGGCTGTATCACATATCCAAAGGGTGGCACCTGAAAGCAAAATTGTTATTACATGCTAAAGAGAATACTAAATAGCACTGTGTAAATGTTCATCCCATTAAAACATTCTAATCATTTATAATACCTTTCACCGTGTCAATTATATTTGATCTTATCTAAGTAGACCATGGTAAAAGCTGATATCCAGAAAACAACTCCCCCCCCCCCCCCCCATACAGAGATACCATATAGTGACTTTCAGGTAATAAATTTCAGTTTCTTGAGGGCTGTCGTAATTTTCGTGGTTTCTACCCTTCTGTTGTGTAATGGTTTGACACATTTTTTTTTTTTTGGCAGCTTAGACATATATCCTCTGTATATATTTTTGTATGAAATTATACATGATTAATCTGTCAATGCACAGAAAAATGTGACATAAGTTTTTGTCAGTTGATAAAACATAATTATTTACTAAGAAAATTTTAATTGGAGGCCATGACCGAAGAAGAATATATAGTTCATTTAATTTCCTGTATTCAATGACTTTTGAATTTATCTCAATTGCAGAATTAATTTAAAATATATTTTGTACAGACTGTAGGAACCATTCACTGTTGTACTATGTTATAATATTCTTCTCTAAACATAATTATTGGCTTCTACATTTATGCTCATTAGTAGTGAGAATTTTCTTGATAAAACATTAGACTCAAAACTAAAAACTCTCATAAAACTTACCCGAAAAATATTTGAAGTAGACTAACATATAACAGAAATGCTAAAAAATGTGCATCCTGTCTTTCTCTTTACTTTACTATATCTTGTGAAAAATATAATGTAGTAGTATAAGAATAAACTTAACTTTTCCCTTGGGATGAGTACACAACCGTATTATTAAGCACAGAAATAATTTTAAAAGGGCACATACATTTTATAATCCACAGCAAAAGTATGCTATATCGTATTATAAATGTGTTATAATGCAACTGGTTTAATTTAGTAAACATTATTTGCTTCTCATTTCTGAAATAAGGTTTCTAAATATATATAAATAATATTTAGATATTCCTGGCAGCACTTACTATTTATGTGTTTAAGTTAAGCATATGTTATATCTCATGAACTCATATTAGGATTCAACACATTACAATTTCAAAAGTGTTCTGCTGAGCTAGGCCAAGCATATGTGTGGGCCAGTAGGTACCCTTGAGTAATGATTCAAGTGGTTAGGATTTCCTTTACCAATATTGTATAAGGAAGTAAGCACTAAAGATAAAAATAAGGTTGGGTGTGGTGGCTCATGCCTGTAATCCCAGCACTTTGAGAGGCTGAGTTGGGCAGATCACCTAAGTTCAGGAGTTTGAGACCAACCTGGCCAACATGGCGAAACCCTGTCCTTACTAAAAATACAAAAATTAGCAGGGTGTGTTGGCATGCACCTATGGGACTAGCTACTTGGGAGGCTGAGTCAGGCGAATTTTTTGAACCCAGGAAGCAGAGCTTGCAGGAAGACGAGATTGCACCACTGCACTCCAGCCTGGGTGACAGAGCAAGACTCTGTCTCAAAAAAATAAATAAATAAATAAAACAAAATAAGGCCAGGTGCAGTGGCTCTCGCCTGTAATCCCAACATTTTGAGAGGCCGAGGCGGGTGGATCACCTGACGTCAGGAGTTCGCAAACAGCCTGGCCAACATGGTGAAATCCTGTCTCTACCAAAAATACAGAAAATTAGCCAGGAGTGGTGGCAGGTGCCTGTAATCCCAGCTACTCGGGAGGCTGAAGCAGGAGAATCGCTTGAACCCGGGAGGCGGAGGTTGCAGTGAGCCGAGATCGTGTCATTGAACTCCTACATGGACAACAAGAAGGAAACTCCATCTAAATAAATAAATAAATAAATAAATAAATAAATAGAATATCCATGTCCAGGCAGATCTCTAACTCAAAGAGTCATTCAAGGAAAGAGCATCAGCATGAGGGAAACTGCGTAAGAGGACTCTTTGAATTAGAGTTTTAAGAACAAATCAGCTGTGTTGACTTTCATTATATTAATCAAATAAAGGAATCTAAAAAACTAGTGTAAAACATTTCCGAAAAACTTCATATAGTAAGATACAGCAGAGGGACATGACAGGATCCACAAGTGCTATAGAAGACCTTGAGGTAGTAACAGTAAAACAAATTCTTATTCTAAGATGAGCTTCCTAATTCATCTTTTCCTCAAAATATTTTAGAAATCCTGCTCTAGGTAGTGGTTGGCATAGAAATAATGACAGTTTTCTAGCATTTTTTAAATCTAGAGAAGAATACAATTTAGACTTAAGATGGCAGCCTCACCACATGAGCAATATTTAATACATCTCCTGTATTTATAGAGCTATCAATTTAAGGACTAGACTCAGGCAGATAGTAATGTTTTCAGTGTGATTTCATTACTACAACTGTCATTTTGTTCACCAAGTTGAATTATTCAAAAATAAATATGTGTTAGCCAGGGTTCTCTAGAGGGACAGAACTAATAGGATCGATGGGGAACTAATATATAAAGGGGAGTTTATTAAAGAGTGTTGACTCACACGATCACAAGGTGAAGTCCCACAATATGCCATCTGCAAGCTGAGGAGCAAGGATGCCAGTCTAAGTCCCAAAACCTCAAAAGTAGAAAAGCCAACAATGCAGCGTTCAATCTGCAGTTGAAGGGCCAAGAGTCTCAAAGCTGAAGAACTTGAAGTCTGATGTTCAAGGGCAGGAAGCACCCAGCACGGGAGAAAGATGGAGGCTGGAAGCTTAAGTCAGTCTAGTTCTTCCATATTCCTCTGCCTGCTTTTATCCTAGCTGCACTAGCAGCTGATTAGATGGTTTCCACCCAGATTGAGGGTGTGTCTGCCTCTCCCACTCCACTTACTCAAATCTTACTCTCCTTTGACAATGCCCTCAAGACTCACCCAGGAACAATACTTTGCATCTTTCAGTCCAATCAGTTTGATACATAATATTAACCACCACAAAATACATTTTATTAAGACAATGTAATAGTAAAGAGGAAAACTAGACATCATGTAGGAGAATGAACTGAGTAACCTCCAAGTTTGGTTTGAAATCTATAATTATATCATAAGTTGGTGAAGGCTTGTCCATTACTAATTTGTCTTATTTATTCCAATAAAGGACACTGAATATATTAGATTAAGAGCCACCAATAGTTCATTTCAATTTTTCACAATGTGTTATTATTTAAAGATTGAATGTAATTAGTTTGTGTAGAAATTACCTGATTGACAACTTATTTGGGAGGAAAGCACTAAAGATGTCATTATCATATTTATTATTATGAATGATTTAGAACACTTTTATTTCTACCCTCATCTTTCTGTTTTCTGAGTTATGTTCATTTAATCAGGGAGGGTAAATCAATTCTGGAACAATTACTGGTTTTAGCATGTAACTCTTCAAGATTTTATTTTTGGCATTCATTTATTTTTGTCATGTTGACAGCATAATTTATATTTAATCTTATATGGTTGATTGATTTAAAGATTTATCACTTGTCATTTTATACTACTCTTCCTTTCTTGACTTGTTAATGTTCAATTATTTTTTATTCAGTTAGAATATGCCTTTGAGTAATTATTTGTGTAAAGGTCATGTGAGTGATACATTCACAAAGCCTGCGACCATCTGAATATGGCTTTTAACTTGTCATTACACAAGAAAGGTTTATTGCTGCTGAGAAATCTAAAACCACATGGCCAGTTCTTTTGCAGGTAAAGTATTAGTTTTCTTTACTGCTTTTATGCTTGTAGATTTTTCAGTTTTATCTTTTTTATTTTTATTTTTCATTTTACTTTAAATTCTGGGATACTTGTTCAGAACTTGCAGGTTTATTACATAAGTAAACGTCTATCTTTAAAACTAAATTTGATGCAGGAACATACATACAGTTGTGGGACCTGTTTTGTCAATCTTTCTTCCCTTTTTAAAATATTTTGGCCACCTGTTTTTATTCAGATAGATTTAGGGAAAATCAGGGAAGCCATTTAAGATACAAGTAGATTCTAGGAGAATAAGAAAAGACGATTTGCTTAAAATGTGCAATAAGCCTTTCTGTGATGAGCAAGTATGGTGATATGTGTTTTATTTGCCATATAGTAAACCATACCCAAGTTTCCTTGAAAATCTTAGGGCAAATAAAGCTCAAGGGGATGTGGTAAGATTTTCTATTTCAAATTTAATTTTTTTAATGACAAACAGCTGAATGTTATGATATTTTAAGTCTCCTTAAAGTATACTAGAATTAAATAGCTGCATCAAAATATCACACCAAAATGGTATATCCTCCCACTAGTTTACAATCATGGCAATCTAGAAATATAAAGATCTTAGAAAATACTCTGATACTTGGACAGCAATTGAGAATTTTAGTACAAAATTAAGCTGAAAACTGGTTTTCTTTTTTAACTTATATTCAAATTGTTATTTGCTGTATCATTTTTAGGAAAAACACAAATTCTTATTGCTTTAAAGATAGCATTTCTATGAATTCAGAAAATTAAAACGTAAGATATTGTTTCAAGGAAATATATATATATATATTTTTTAGATGGAGTCTTGCTCTGTCTCCACGCTGGAGTGCAGTGTTGTGCAATCTTGGCTCATGGCAACCTCCGCCTCCTGGGTACAAATGATTCTCCTGCCTCAGCCTCCCGAGTAGCTGGGATTACAGGCATGTACCACCACGTCCAGCTAATTTTTGTATTTGTAGTAGAGATGAGGTTTCGCCATGTTTTCCAGGATAGTCTCAATCTCTTGACTTCGTGATCTGTCCGCCTCAGCCTCCCAAAGTGCTGGGATTACAGGCGTGAGCCACCATGCCCTGCCAGGAATATGAATTTTTTAATATACACAACTTCCATAGACTGATATTAACATTCAAATAAAAATATTCAGATACAGAAGATTCACTTTAATGGATATTAAAAAGAATTCAATGTATTTGTGGCACCTGTGGAAGCAGAAAAATTTTTAAAGATTTTACTATTAGAGGAAGGAAGCATAGATTATAGAGTCTGGCGTTAATGTTTATACTGATTCTTGAGCTCCTCAGTAGATTATACAATTGGAGAATCACATCTTAATCAGTAAAGAAAGGATTACAGAAATATGTCATACTGAGCTCAGATATACTGCAAGGGTGGCTCACTATTCATTTACAGTTAAGATTCTGAAGGCTGCAGCAAAGTTATAAATCAATTAATAAAGAACATTTTTCCCATCAACTTATGTGAATCGAGAACCTCAATATATTAAAAAATGCAAGTGCATTTTAAAAATTAAGAGGTGTTGACTATACAAACTTTAATGCATTTTACTTGGCTATGGTTAATAGTTTTGTTATATTTATTTATCACAGGAAATATACATATAGAACCAAGCAAGCTGAACTTTTAAAAGGATTAAAGAATAACAGTTTATAAGGGGTGCACGTTAATATTTAGCTAATGGCCATGGTGAAAACAAAGCCACAAAAGATTTATTTCTAAGCAAAATCCTGCCTTCTGAGATCAGTAAGCATATCTTCAGTATTTACGAGAAAACTACTAATGCTACCTTGCGCAGCTTATCTCATTTTGATAAGGACAGGACTGAGCCCCCTGTTTAATGTTTGATTTTTGTGCAGAGCAAAATGAAATTCTCTTGTAATGTATATGGCTTTATTTCTATTGATTTAATCTGCATTTATCTGCATTTTAGCATTGTTATTTTTTGAAGTCTTTTTGATGCAAGTATTTCTGTTTAATTTTTAAATAATTATAAGTTCATGGTAATTTGCCAAGATAGTACAGAGAAACCCCATGTACCGTTCATCAAGTTTCCCCACATTGTTACATCTTGCATAGTTATAGTGTAATATCCCAACCAGGATGTGAACATTGGTACAATTTATGTTTATAGTCCTACGTTAATTTAACACATGCATGCATGTGTGTAACTTCCACGACAATCAAAATATTGAATTATTCTATCAACCCAAAGACATGTCATGATACCACTTTGTAACAATTGAACCCAAGTCATTCATACTACCTCCAAAATCTACACAACCTGTAATTTGTCCACTATCTCTATAATTTTGTCATATTGAGAACGTTATATACATAGGATCACACACAATGTGACATATTGACATTGGCTTATTTTGTGGTGATCTGATTCCGAATTTTGTATTCTGTTCCATTGATGTTGTATGTTTTATCCTCCAGTGATGACACACAGTTTCTATCATCGTACCTATATAACAGGTCTTAAAATTCATTAGATGAATTCCTACGAATCTATTCTTTTTATTTGAACTCATTTTAAATATTCTAATTTCTTTGCATTTCCAATATATTTTAGAATAATTTTGTCTACATCTACAAAAATCCTGCTGCAGTTTCTACCAGAATTGCATTAAACCTACTTAGATATTTGGAAGGATAGACATCTAACTCTTCTGAGTCTTTGAATTCATGAATGTGGTGTGTATCTCCATTTAATATATATCTTCTTTAATTTATTATCATTTAAAAAACAGTGATTATCTTTTCTTTTAGTCTTTTCTCACCTTCTTCCTTCTCAGTATTGTGAATAACTGAATATAGAAAATACAGTTATTGGAAGAGGAGGTGGAGCAAAATGGCAAAATAGAAGACTCCACCCATCAGCCCCTCTGCAAGCACACCAATTTGACAACTATCCACATATAAAAGACACCTTCATAAGAACCAAAAATCAGGTGAACACTCACTGTATTTGGTTCTAATTTCATATTACTGAAAGAGGCACTGAAGAGGTAGGAAAAAAAACACATTTTGAATCCTCAGCACCAACCGTCCCCCACCACCCAGCAGGAGCATCATGCTGCAGAGAGCATTTCTGTGTACTGAGGAGGATGAGCTCATCAATTGTGAGGCATTGAACTTAGTGCTATTCATTTATAGCAGAAAGGAAAACTGGACTAAACTCAGCTTATGCTCACCCACAAAAAGAGCATTTAAACTACCTCTTGCCAGAGGAGAATTGCCAATCCCAGTGGTCAGAACTTGAATTACTGCGAGCCTCACCATCAGGAGCTAGAGTGCTCTGGGCACTAAATGAACTTAAAAGACACTCTAGGACTAAAGGAGTACAATTCCTCGGAGAGTCCTAGTGCTGAACTAGGCCCAGAGACAGTGGAAGGCAGTGGCATGTGACCTACTGAGACACCAGTCAAGGTGGCTGTATTAGTCAGGGTTATATAGAGAAAGGTGTAGGCTGGGAGGCTAGGCAAGTCTCTCCATTTCAAGTTCTTCTGCCTGCTTTATATTCCCGGCAGCTAATTAGATTGTGCTCACCCAGATTAAGGGTGGATCTACCTTCCCCAGCCCACTGACTCAAATGTTAATCTCTTCTGGAAACACCTTCACAGACACACCCAGGATCAATAATTTCAATCCAATCAAGTTGACACTCAGTATTAACCATCACAAGTCTGCCCCTTGTCAACTTGAACCCACACACATCTCCTGAGAGCATACATAATCTTCAAATAAAGACAATAATAAGGTCATAATTACACCTAACATAGTACAACTATCCTTCCTACAACTGGAAATGCACCAATATCCCACCCAAATATTATAACATAGGGTTAACAATACTTAAATGCTGATATTAAGTCAACAAATCTTATGTCACATGATAAAAGGGAAGGAAATAAAATAAAGATATTTTCTTAGTACAAGTATATAGATGCACAGACATATTTTCAGAAAAAGAAAGAAGAAATACTTATGACAATTACAGTCCTCATTTCTGAAGCTGGTCATGTGGTCATAGCTGGTATGGAAGACTACCTTTTCTACTATGCATTCTGTATTCCCATTGCCTTCAGCAAGCACCTCAGTATGTCATGTTCTTTTTTGTTTGGTTGGTTGGTTTTTTGTTTGTTTGTTTGTTTGTTTCCTGGTGGAGTGACCCAAATCTTCATTCCTGAGGTGTCTAGGCCATTTGAAGTTCTGCCCAGATTGGGCTGTTGTAGTTTTCCATTGACCCTAATCACAAGGCATGGTAACACTAAGAGATGACCTCATGGATCTCCTGTATTCCCTGCATACTCTTCCTTGCCTCTGTTGTGAAGTAGTAGATTGATTTCATCTTGATAGTCCAAGTCGATCACCCCCACGAGCACTGTAAGTCCCTTCTTAGCCTGTCGACTTAAAGGTAGGAGGAGCCCAAAGTGTCCAGGTGGCAATCTCAATTCACAGTTTAATGGAATTGTGGTTGTGTTTCCTGGTGGCAGCGCTTCTCCCTCTGGAACTAAGACCTCCAAACCAGCAGAACATAATGTCATGGGAACAGGAAGGAAATATTTTGCTAGTGAAACACAAGGGGTGATGCCACTTCCTCTTCCACCCCTTGATTCCTGGACCCATGAATCCTGGCTATGGGAGAAATAGTACTATACATTGAACGCTGATTCAGAGCATACAGGGCCTTCTGGAGTTTCATAGTTTGAGGTGTTAGTTTTATGTTTGTAATCCATTTTGATTTGATTCTTATATGGAAAGAGATAGAAGTCTAGTGTCATTCTTTGCATATGGATATCCAGTTTTTCCAGCACGATTTATTGAAGAGACTAGCCTTTTCCCAAAGCATGTTCTTGGCACTTTTGTCAAAATGAGCTCACTGTAGATGTATAGTGTTTATCTCTGAGTTGTGATTATGTTGTTCCAGTGATCTATGTGTCTGTTTCTATGCCAGTACCATGCTGTTCTCGTTATTTTAGCGCTTTAGTATAAAGTCAGATAAAGTAATTTATCTAGTTTTGTTCTTTCTACTCAGGAGAGCTTTTGTTATTCTGGTTCCATACACATTTTAGAATTATTTTTTTCTATTTCAGTAAAGAATGCCATTCAGATTTTGATAGGGATTGCATTGAATCTGTGGATTGCATTGGGTAGTATGAACATTTTAACAATATGGATTCTTCCAATCCATGAGCATGAAATATCTTTACATATTTTTGTGTCCTCTTCAATTTCTTGCATCAATGCTGTATTAGTTTGTTTTCACACTGCCAATAAAGACGTACTACAGACTGGGCAATTTACAAAAGAAGGAGCTTCAATGGACTTACATTTCCACGTGGCTAGGGAGGCCTCACAATCATGGTGGAAGTTGGAAAGCATGTCTTACATGATGGCAGAGAAGAGAAAAGAGCTTGTGCAGGGAAACTCTCGTTTTTAAAACCATCGGGTCTCACTAGACTTATACACTATCAAGAGAACAGCACAGGAAAGACCTACCCTATGATTCAATTACCTCCCATCCAGTCCCTCCCACAACACCTGGGGATTCAAGATGAGATTTGAGTGGGGACACAGCCAAACCCTATCAAATGCTTATAGATTTCATTGTAGAGTTATTTTCACCTATTTGGTCAAGTTAATTCATAGATATTTTATTCATAGCTGTTGTAAATGGGATTGCATTTTTTATTTCTTTTTTAGATGGTTCACTGTTGGCATGTAGAAATATTACTTATTTTTGCTTGTTGATTTTGGATCCTGCAACTTAACTCAATTTGTTCATCAGATCTAATAGCTTTTTGGTGGATTTTATCGTTTTTTTTTTTTTTTTTCCAAATATAAGCTCATATCATCAGAAAACAAGGATAGTTTGACTTCTCCCTTTGGATTTCGGATGCTCTTTATTTCTTTCTCTTGTCTGATTGCTCTAGCTAGGACTTCGAATACTATGTTGCAAAATAGTGGTGACGGTGGGCTTCCTTGTCATTTCCTAACCTTATGTGAAAGAATTTGTTTCTCCCCATTCAGTATGATACTAGCTGTGGGTCTGTTGTATATGGCTTTTATTATATTGAGGTATCTTTTTTCTATACCCAGTTATTTCAGGGTTTTAATCACAATGGGATATTGAATTGTATTAGTTTTCCAGCATAAATTGAAATGATCTTATAATTATTGCTCTTTATTATGTTGATATGATGTATTACATTAACTGATTTGTATACACTGGACTGTTCTCCCATGCCCGGGATAAATCCTACTTGGTAATTATGGATGATCTTTTTAATATATTGTTGAAATTTGTTTGCTAGTATTTTTGAGGATATTTGCATTAATATTCATCAGTTATATTGGCCTATAGTTTTATTTCTTTGATATGTCTCTGTCTGGTTTTGGTATTAAGGTAATACAGTTTGGAAGTACTCTCTCCACCTTTATTTTTCAGAATAGATTGAGCAGGATTGTCATTAGTTTTTTAATTGTTTGGTAGCATTCAGTAGTGAAGCCATTAGGTCCTCACTTTTTCATTGCTGAGAGAAATTTTACTACCATTTCAATTACATTACTTGTTATTAGTCTGTTCAAGTTTTAGATTTCTTTCTGGTTCAATAATGGTAGGTTACGTATGTCTAAGAATTTATCAATTTCATCTAGATTTTCCAATTTCTTGTAATATAGGTCATGTAGTTGTTCATAGTATCCACTAATGATTATTTGAATTTCTGTAGCATCAGTAATGTCTTTTTTTCATCACTGACTTTAATTGGGTTTTCTCCTTTTTTTCTTAGCCTGGCTCAGGGTTCGTCAGTTTTGGTGAAGTTTTCAAAAAAACAACTTTTTTTGCTTTGTTGATTTTTTGCGTTGTTTTCTTTATTTCAAATTCATTTATTTCTGCTCTGATTTTTATTTTTGATCTTCTAATTTTAGGTTGGTTTGTCTTGCTTTTCTAGTTCTTTAACATGCATTGTTAGGTTATTTTATTTTTTTCTTCTTTTTTTGATGTAGGTACATATTGCCATAAACTGCTCTCATAGTACTGCTTTTGTTGTATTCCATAGGTTTGGGTATGTTGTGTTTCCATTATCATTTGTTTCAAGAAAATTTTCAATTTTCTTCTTATTTTATTTGTTGACTCACCTGTCATTCAGGAACATATTGTTTAATTTCTATGTATTTGTATAATTTTTAAAATTCCTTTTGTTATTGATTGTAGTTGTTATTCCATTGTGGTCAGAGAAGATGCTTGATATTATTTCAGTTTTTTGAATGTTTTAAGATTGGTTCTGTTACCTAATGTATTGTCATTCTTGTGAATGATCAATGTGCTGAAGGAAAAAAATATGTATTCTGCAGCCATTGGATAAAATGTTCTGAAAAGTTCTATTAGGTCTATTTGTTCTACAGTTACTATTAAGTTGAATATTTATTTGCTTATATTCTGTTTGGAGAATCTGCTAAAGAGTGAAAGTGGGATTTTGAAGTTTTTAGCTATTGTTGTATTGGGATCTATTTCTCTCTGCAGCTCTAATGGTATTGGCTTTATACATCTGGGTGTCTAAATGTTGGGCATATATATACTTAAAATTGCAATATCCCTTGCTGATTTGACCCCTTTATCATTATATAATGACTTATTTGTCTCTTACAGTCTTTGTCTTGAAGCTGTTTTGTCTGATATAAGTATAGTGACACCCGCTTTTTTTGTTTTCCGTATGCATGAAATATTTTTCTGTCCCTTTATTGTCAGTCTAGGTGTGTCTTTATAGGTGAAATGTGTTTCTTGTAAGAGAAAAATCAATTGATATTGTTTTTATATTTATTAAGCCAGTCTATGACTTTTAATTGGAGAGCTTAGTCCATTTATGTTCAATGTTATTATTGATAAGTTAGAATCTACTCCTGCCATTTTCTTATTTGTTTTCTGGTTGTTTTTTGGTCTTCTCTTTCTTCTTCACTTCCTTTCTTCTTATTTTGCCAATGAGGATTTTCCCTAGTGGTATGATCTAATTTTCTGCTTTTTATTTGTGTATCTGTCATATGTCTTTTGGTTTTAGATTACCATGAGGCTTCAAAATACTCTCTTATATGCAACTATTTTTATCTGATAACAACTTAACACTGTTTGTGTGAGCAAACAAATGAACAAGCAAAAAAACCTAATAAAAGCTCTACATCTTTCCTTTATCCACCTTCTTTTTAATTTTTGTCTTTTCCATTTGTATCTTGCTGTACTGTTGATGTCTTTAAAAGTTGTTTTAATTATTTTTTTTGATTGGTTTATCACTTTTCTTTCTACTTAAGATAATACTAGTTTTCACATCACAGTTACAGTGTTGTAATAGTCTGTGTTTTTCTGTGTACTTACTATTACATGTGAATTTTGTACTTTCAGATGATTTCTTCTTGATCAGTAATGTCCTCCTTTTCCTTCTGACTTAAATACTTCCTTTAGGATTTCTTGTACAATAGGTCTAGTTTTGATGAAATCCATCAACATTTGATTGTTTGAAGAGTCTGTTCCTTCTTTACATTTTAAAGATATTTTATGAGATGTATTATTCTAGTGTAAAAGCTTTTTTGTTGTTGTTTTTTCATTCAGTACTTTAAATATCTCATGTCTCTCTCTCCTGGTCTGTAAGGTTTCCACTGAAAATTTTACTACCCAGTTGTATTGGAGTTCCATTGTATGTTATTTTTTTCTTTTGCTGCTTTTAGAATCCTTTCTTTAAACTTGACCTCTGGGAGTTTGATTATTAAATGCCCTGAGATAGTCTTTGGGCTAAATCTGCTTGGTATTCTATAACCTTCTTGTACTTGGATATTAATATTTTTCTCTAGATTTCGCGAGTTCTCTGCTATAACTCCATTAAATACACTTTATACCCCATCTCTTTTGCTGCTTTCTTTTTAAGGACAACTCTTAGATTTTTCCTTTTGAGTATATTTTCTAGATCCTGTTTGGCCCAAACAAATAGAGTCACTTTCTCTTTTCTGAGCTGTCTTGAGCTGGGGTGACAAATGCACACCTATGGCCTTCACCACTGGGTCTGCACCGGGTCAGACCTAAAGCCAGCAGAGCACTGGGTCTGACCCAAGGCCCACTGTAACCATTACTCAGCTGCAGTTTATGTTCACTGAAAGTCCTGGGTCTCTACAATTAACACATGACAAAGCCAATCAGGCTTGTGATTTTCCATTCAGGGTTGTGAGTTCTATCATGCTCTGAAAGGGTCTAGAGCGGCTGTTTGGGAGCAAGGGACTAAAGAAGGCTACCTGGTGTTCTATTGTACTGAAGCTGAGCTGGCAGTCAAACCAGAAGATGCAGTTTTCCCGGCTCTTCTCTAAGCTTTCCACAGGCAGAGGAGCCTCGCTGCATGTCCACCACCACCACAGGCCCACAGGCAGTACTGCCAGGCTACCGCCAATGTTCACTTAAGGTCAAACGGTTTTTTTAGTCAGCTGATGGTGATTGCTGCCTGGTCTGGGACTCATCTTTCAGGCAGTGGGCTCCACTCTGGCACAGGGGAAGCCCAGAAATGTCACCCAAAAGCCAATGCCTGGAATAGATCACCCCAACTGCCCACATAGTGCCCTCCCCCACCCCATGGCCAACCTGGTACCTAAGATGCAAAAGGAAGTCCCCTTTATGTTTCCCTATGCAGTTCTCAGTGGGATGGAATCTCTAACTACAGCTGCCACAGCTGGGGAAGGTACTGAGTCTCTCCTGAAGCCAGTAAGTCTGAGAGGCTCACCCAAGGCCCATGGTGTACTATCTGAGTATTACTGCTGGTTATTCAGGGCTCAGTGGCTCATTAGTCGACAAGTGATGTTTTCTTGCCTGGACTGGATCTTTTCCTTCAAGGAAGTGGGTTCTCTTCCGGTCCAGGACGTGCCTAGAAATGTCATCCTGGAGCTAGGGCCTGGAAAAGGGACATCACACATTTGATTGCTGCCCTATCCTACTGTGGCTCAACTGGTATCCAAGATGCATGACAATATAGTTTTTACTCTTTCCTCTTCCCTCCTCAAGTAGAATAAAGGGGACACTATTGGAGCCAAAAACTGTGCTATCTTTGGTTGGGGAAGGGATGGTACAATCACTTTCTTAGTTGCTTTGGTTGGTGTCTCACTAGGTCACCTTTCCCAAAGTTTCCTGGCTCTGAGTCTAGTCCTACACTGTGACTTCTCTAGTAGTTGTAGTCCTTGTGGCCTAGACTACCTTTCATGTTTCTTTAGAGACACACAGCACTCTAGCCTGTGGTGACAAGGCTTGCCAAAAGTAAAGTTCCGATAAATGGGATGAGTGATTCCCCTCTAGTTAAGACTGGTTGGAATACTTTCTCCATGGTGAGCATCAGCTGAATTCATCCCAGCTTTGCATTCTACTGTGATGAGGCAGCACTTAGTTCAGCACAATGTCTCACAATTAGCTTTAGTGTCCTACCAAGCCCACAGACTTTCTCTTCAAGCCACATGGCCAACACTGGGAGATGTGGAAAGAGTAGCATTAGCAATTCGACCCTGTCTTTTCCCTGGGTCACTGAAGACCCTATTCAGTGCTTCTTTCAGTCATATGAAGTTAAAACCAGGTACTGTGAGAGACCACTTAAATTTTATTCTTACGAAGGTTCTATTTTTGTTGTTGTCAAATTTGGTGTTCTTGTGTAAGGATGATCAGTGGAGCCTTCTATTTGGTCATCATAATCTGCCTCTCTCTGAATCTATAAATTTTTGTGTCTATAAAGACATTATGTGTATTTTAGTACTGAATGTTTAAAAACCAGACATCTAAAGAGTTATTTAGATGTGAAACTAAAAAAAAAAAAAAAAAAAAAAACTTATAAGATGTTATTGTTTAACGTAAAAAACCAAGTTAAAGTTGAGCAAATGTCTAATTTATGTGAGTTAAAATTATTGTGCCAATATTTTACCAGTACACATTCACTTTATATCTCTGTGTCACATTTTGGTAATTCTTGCAATATTTTAAACTTTTTATTATTATTATATTTTATGATGGCCTGTAATCAGTGATCTTTGATGTTACTATTGTAATTGTTTGGGGGGCCATAAACCACCCCCAAACAAGATGCTGCATTTAATTGATAAACATTGTGTGTGTTATGAACACTCCACTGACTGGCTGTACCCTATCTCTGTACCTGTCCTCAGGCATCCCTATTTTCTGAGTCACAGCAATATTGAAATGAGGCCACTTAATAACCCTACAGTGGCCTGAATATATTCAGCTGAAAGAAATATTTGCACATCTCTCACTTTAAGTCAAAAGCTAGAAATATTTAGGACCAGTAAAGAAGACATGGCTAGAAGTCAAGATTGGCCAAAAGCTGGGCCTCTTTTGCAGTTAGCCAAGAAGTGAAGACAAAGCAAAAGGTCCTGATGGAAATCTAAAGTGCTTTCCACTGACTAAACAAATGATAAGAAAGTGAAATAGCCTTATCGTTGATACGGAGAAAGCTTTAGTGGTCTGGATGGAAGATTAAACCAACCACAACATTCCCTTAAACCCAAGCCTAATCCAGAGCATGGCTTTAAATCTCTTTACTTCTATGAAGACTGAGAGAGGTAAGGGAGCTGCAGAAGAAAAGTTTAAACTGGCAGAGGTTGGATTAAGATGTTTAAAAAAGAAGCCATCTCCAAAACATAAAAGTGCAAGATGAAGCAGGAAGGATTTTGTGTAAAAGCTGCATGTTCTCCAGAAGATCTAGCTAAGATAAATGATAAATACAGTTGAAGTAAACAACAGATTTTCAAAGTAGACAAAACAGCCTTATATTGATTAAAAAATGCTACCTAGTACTTTTATAGTTAGGTTAGAAGCTAATATCCAGCTTTAAAGCTTCAAAGCACAGGCTGACTTTCTCGTTATGAACTAATGCAGCTGGGGACTTTCAGGTAACATCAATGCTCATTTACCATTTTAAAAAACTTAGGACCTTTGAGAATTATGCTAAATTGACTCTGCCTGTGCTCTATAAATGGAACAATGAAGCCCTGATGACAGCACATCTGTTTACAGCATGGTTCACTGAATATTTTGAGGCCACCGTTGACACCCTCTTCTCAGAAAACAAAGACTCCTTTCAAAATGTTGCTTCTCATTGTCAATGCACCTGGTCACCCAAGAGCTCTGATGGAGATGTACAGAGTGTAATGTTGCTTTGATTCCTACTAAAACAATATTCATTTTGGAGACAATAGATCAAAGAGTTATTTTCACTTTCAAGTCCTTTTTAAACTTTTATTTCAGCTTGAGGGGTACAGGTACAGGTGTGTTACATAGGTAAATTGTATCACAAGAGTTTGTTGTACACATTATTTTGCCACCCAGGTAATAAGTATAGTATAAGACAGGTAGTTTTTTAATCCTCACCCTACTCCTTCCCTCCACCATCAAGTAGGTATCAGTGTCCTTTGTTCCTTTCTTTGTGTCCATATGTATTCAGTGTTTAGCTCCCAATTATAAGTGAGAACATGTGGTATTTGATTTTCTGTTTACATGCTAGTTCACTTAAGATAATGAACTCCAGCTTCATCGACATATCTGCAAAAGACACAATCTCATTCTTTTTATCACTGTATAGTATTCCATGGTGTACATTTAGTACATTTCCTTTATTCATGTGTGTATTATGAACACTCCACTGACTGACTGTACCCTGTCTCTGTACCTGTCCTCAGGCATCCTATTTTCTGAGTCACAGCAATATTCAGTCCATCTTTCATGGGCATTTAGACTGATTCCATATTTTTGTTATTTTAAATGTTGCTACAATAAACGTACATGTACATGTGTTTTTATGGCAGAACAACATATTCCTTTGAGTATATAACTAATAAGACAATTGCTGGGTTGAATGGCAATTCTCCTTTGAGCTCTTTGAGAAATTGCCAAACAGCTTTCCACAATAGCTGAACTAATTTACATTCCCATCAGCAGTGCATAAACATTTCCTTTTCTTCACCACCTCACCAGCGTCTATTATTTTTGACTTCTTAATAATAGCCATTCTGATTGATGTAAAATGATATCCCATTGTGGTTTTAATTGGCATTTCTTTAAAGATTAGTGATGTTGAGCATTTTTGATATGCTGATTTGCCATATGTATGTCTTTTGTTTTTGAGTAGTGTCTGTTCATATGTTTTGCCCACTTTCTAATGGGGCTGCTTGTTTTTTGCTTGTTGAATTGTTTAAGTTCCTTCTGTATTCTGGATATTAGACCTTTGTCAGATGCATAGTTTACAAGTATATTCTCCCATTCTTTAGATTGTCTGTTTAATCTCTTGATAGTTTCTTTTGCTGTGTGGAAGCTCTCTAGTTTAATTAAGTTTCATTTTTCAATTTTTGTTGTTTTTACAATTGCTTTTGGAATCATCTTCACAAAATATCAGGTCCTATGTCTGGAATGGTATTGCCTAGGTTATTTTTCAATTTCTTCATAGTTTTAGGTTTTACACTTAGATCTTCAATCCAACTTGGGTTAATTTTTGTACATAGTGTAAGGAAGGGGTCCAGTTTCACTCTTATGCACAGGCTAGCCAGTTATTCCAGCACCATTTATAAAGTAGAAATTCCTCTTCCTATTGCTTTTTTTTTTTTTTTTTTTTTGTCAACCTTGTTGACTATCAGATGGTTGTAGGTATGTGGCATTATTTCTGGACTCTGTATTCTGTTTCCTTGGTCTATGTGTCTTTTTTAACCAAATACTGTGCATGCTGTTTTGTTTACTATAACATCATAGTATAGTTTGATATTAGGTTACATGACACCTCCAGCTCTTTTCCTTTTGTTTATAATTGCTTTGGCAATTCAAGTTCTCTTTGGGCTCCATGTGAATTTTAAAAATCTTTTTTTTCTAATTCTGCAAAGAATGTCATGGGTAGTTTGACAGAACTAGCATTGAATTTGCAAATTACTTTGGGCAGTATGGGTATTATGGGTATTTTAACAAAGTTGACTCTTGTTATCAATAAACGTGCAAAGGTTTTTTCATTTGTTTGTGTCACCTCTGATTTATTTGAGTAGAGTTATGTAATTCTCATTTTAGAGATCTTTTGCCTCCCTGGTTAGCTATATACCTAGAAATGTTTTCTTCTTGTGGCTATTGTGAATGGAATTGTGTTCTTGATTTGGCATTCAGCTTAGATATGGTTGGTGTATAGAATTGCTAGGATTTGCGTACATTGATTTTGCATCCTGAAACTTTGCTGAAGTTGTTTATCATATCAAAGAGCTTAGTCTCTTAATAGATTTTTAAGAACTTGCTTTATGAATCTTCATTCTCCTGTGTTGGCTGCATACATATTTAGGGCAGTTTGTCTTTTTGTTGAATTGAATGTTTTGTTGTTATGTAATGTCCATTTTTTGAATTTTGTTGCTTTAAAGTATCTTTTATCTGAAATTAGCATAGCAAATATGTGTGGAATATATTCTGTGATCGTGTTTTTAGTTGGCTATTATGTAAACTTGTTAGTGTAGTTGCTTTCTTGTGTCAAGAATTTAGATTTTTCCAAATATAAGATCAAATAATCAGCAAACAAGGATTATTTGACTTCTTTGTTTCCAATTTGCATATGCTTTTTGTCTTTCTCTTGCCTAATTGCTCTGGCTAGGGCTTCCAGTACTAGGTGGAATAACAGTGATGACAGTGGGCATCCTGGTCATGTTCCAGATCTCAGAGATGTTAAAAGAAAAACTTCAACCAAGTTAAATTTAAAAGAGTTTAAATGAACAATGAAAAATTTAAAAGAGTTTAAATGAACAATGAACAATTGACAAATTGGGCATCCCCTAGAATCACAGGAGATTCAGAGAGACTCCAGGAGTGCTTCATGGTCGGAACAAATTTATAGACAAGAAAATAAGGTGAGATGCAGAAATGGAAAGTGAGGTACAGAAACAGCTGTATTGGTTACAGCTCGGCTTTTGCCTTATTGGAGCACAGTTTGAACACTCAGCTGTGTATGACTGGTTGAAGTATCTCTGCTGGGACCGGCCAAGACTCAGTGATTGTTACAGGTGCATACTCCTAAGTTATGTCTTTAATCTTGTCTACCTATTATGTTAGGTTGCAGTTCAGACACAGTGACTCAAATATAGAAATGCAACATCCTTCTCAGGCCATATTTAGTTTACTTTAACAGAGAAAGGGCTTTCAGTTTTTCCTCATTCAGCTATGGGTCTGTCATGTATGGCTTTTATTATGTTTGGGTATGCTCTTTCTATCCCCAGCTTTTGGAGGGTTTTTATCACGAAGAGATGTTGAATTTTATCAAATACTTTTTCACTATCAATTTAAATAATCATATGGTTTTAAATCTTCATTCCGTAGATATGATGTATCACACTGATTGATTTGCATATGTTGAACCATTCTTGCTTCCCAGAAATAAATCTCACTTGGTTATAATGAAGGATCTTTCTAATGTGTTGTTGAATTCTGTTCACTTTTAGTTGGTTGAGAATTCTTGCGTCAATATTCATCATATCTGATGAACCTGTAGTTTATTTTATTATTTGTCTTTGATTGTTTTGGTATCAACATAATACTGGCCTTGTAGAATGAAGCTGAAAGTATTGCTTTATATTCTAGGTTCAGAATAGGTTGAGTAGCATTGGTATTAGTTCGTCTTTAAATGTTTCATATAATTCAGCAGTGAAGCCATCAGGTCCCAGGTTTTATTTACTGCAAGCCTTTTTATTATAGCTTTGATCTTATTACTTGTTATTGGTCATTTCAGGTTTCAAATTTCTTCCTGGTTCAATCTTAGTAAGTTGTATGTGTCTAAGAATATGTCCATGTCTTCTAGATTTTCCAATTTACTGGCATGTAGTTCCTCATAGTTGCCACTAATGATCCTTTGAATTTCTGCAGTATCAATAGTAATGTCTTTTTTAAATTTCTGATTTTATTTGTTTGTATTTTCTCTTCTTATTGTTAGTCTGGCTAAAAGCTTTTCAATTTTAACTTTTCAGGAAAACAACATTGGCTTCATTGGTCTTGCAGTATTGTTTTCTTCATTTCAAATTCATTTATTTCTGTTCCAATCTTTTTTTTTTTCATCTACTACTTTTGTGCTTGATTTGCCCTTGCTTTTCTAATACTTTCAGATGCATTATTAGATTGTTTATTTATTAAAATTTTTATCTTTTTTGACGTAGGCTCTTTTAGCTATAAACTTCTCTCTGAGTGCTACTTTGGCTGTATCTCATAAATTGTGGTATAGTGTGTTTCCATTATCATTTGTTTCATAAAAATTTCAATTTTAAAAAAATTTCTTTATTGACCCACTGGTTATTAAAGACCATTTTGTTTAATTTCCATATACTTGTATAAGTGCCAAAATTCCTATTATTATTAATTTTGAATTTTATTATATTGCGGTCAGAGATGCTTGACATTATTTCAATTTTTTGAATGTTTTAAGACTTTTTTGTGGCCTAATGTATGGTCTATACTTCAAAATGATCTATGTGCTGAGAAAAAAAAAATGCATATTCTACACCCATTGGATAAAATGTTCTATAAATATAAATTAGCTCTATTTGTTCTATAGTGCCAATTAAGTCTGATGTTTGTTAGTTGACTTTCTTTCTGGAAAATCTCTACAATACTAAAAGTAGGATGTTGAAATACCCAGCTATACTGTGACCTATCTCTTTCTTTAGCTGTAATATTTCCTTTATCTATTTCGGTGCTCCAGTGTTGGGTGCATATCTATTTTAAATGTTCATATTCTCTTGATGAATTGACCCTTTATCATTGTATAATGACCTTCTTTGTCTCTTCTCATAGTTGTTTTCCCTTCTCATAGTCTTCAAAGCTATTTTATCTGATATAACTATAGCAATTCCTGCTCTTTTGTTGTTTTCATTGGCATGGAATATATTTCTTCATCCTTTTATTTTTATTCTATTTGTGACTTTATGGGTAGAGTGTGTTTTTTGTAGGTGACAGATGAATGGGTTTAGTTTGTTTCAGCCATTCAGCCAGCGTATGTCTTTTGGTTAGGCTGTTTATTCCATTTATACCCAATGTTTTTATTAATAAGTAAGGATTTATTTCTACCATTTCATTTATTGTTTTCTGATTCTTTTTCTTCTCTTTTTCCTTTCTTTCATTTCCCTCTTTCTCCAGAAAAGATGATTTTCTCTGATGAAATAATTTAATTTCTTGCTTTGTGTGTGTGTGTGTGTGTGTGTGTGTGTGTTTCATTGTATCTTCTTTGGTTTGAAGTTACCATGAGGCTTCCAAATACTATCTTATAACCCATTATTTTAACCTGACACTATTTGCATAAACAAATAAACAAAGAAGAAAAAGAAAACCAATAAAACCTCACCTTAACTACTATAAGCTAGTATAAGGCCAAGAGGTCATTCTTGTTGGGAATTTGTAATGTTAATGATGGTTACACCTATTCTTGTGGTGCCAGAAGCCCTTGAGCATGTTCCTCTACATGTTGTGTGTTATTCATGCAAATAAAGAAGTTTGCAAAGTGAAGAAATTGCAAAAGTTCTTTTATAACTTCCTTCACAGAGCAGTTTACATTTGTTTAGGTCTATATAAAAATATATGGAGGGGCGATGGTACAGGCCCACTGGGGAATGTTGGTGTTGTACCGAGTTTAAGAATGAGCAATGTCACCATTAATCAGATCCCCAGTATTGGGGCTGCCTTATATTGAGGTAGAATTAGTTTGAAAAAAAAAAAATGAAGGAATTACTTATCTTTTCACTTGATAAATTTTAAATTCTTCAGTCACTCATAAGAATACTCAGACTTTGGTCCTTTTATTGGTTCTTTGCAACCTTTCCAAAGTTTTATTTGGGATCGTTGGATCCAACTTAAGATGCCAGGAACTTTGATAGCTGTTGGGTTCTGTGAAGGGAGAGCAGATGTGTATGTCATCTATAAACTATAGAAGTTGTCCCCCTTTAAGAGATATCATCATTAGGTTGAAATTGTCCCCCTTCAAGACATATTGTTGTTAGACTTTTTTTTTTTTTTTTTTTGGTAGGGCTTGTCTGAATAAGTGTGGGCTGTCTCTAGAGTCCTGTCATAGAACCATCAGCTTTTTCAGGAGAAATGTGGCTATTGGGGGAAAAATAATTTTGGAGGTTGATTAAATATTAAGCAAGTACCAATTTTGGAAAGTATTCCTAATCAAAACTGTCATGAGGCTTTTGAACATTGCCAGGAGCAGGTGGGAGAACAGAAACTGGATCTATAAGCAATGTAATAGGGTTTGAATATTTTGAGGGAGAGGGTGACAGTTGCCCCCATTTTCTGGCAGGATTTGGAAAATAAGTTGCCCAAAGAAAAAGTTCAGCACAAAGTACATGGCCCTTGTATTTAAAAGGAAATTTATAGTTCTATCCGCCACTTCCAGATTTGCCCCTGGCTCTATTCCTTTAATTATGATGTCTGATTTGGAAGCTGACTAGAACAGAGGGCCCCTTTAGCTCAAGGCCATTACTGGATGGGGGTCCAACCAGGAAGACATTTGGCTTCCTATGTGGGGCTATGTGAGGTTTTTCCCCATTTTGACAATTCTTTCTCCAATGGCCCAGTCTTCTACAATAACAACAATTACCTGGAAGAGTGTCCTTAGGGCACTCTGGAGGCAGCTGGTAGGATTGTAAGGCAGCCAATAGTTGAGCCTGCCTCTTGTGCTTGCATTTCTTTCTCTCCTCAGCCCTGACCTCTTCATCCTGATCAGGGTTATAGAAGACTGAGGCAACTAATTTGAGGATTTCTGGCATAGGGGCACTGGGTCCCAAGGCTGACTTTTGTAACTTTTCCTAATATTTGGGGTGGCTTTGGTAAATAAATGATCCTTTAGGACTACTTGTTCCTTAGGGGATTCTGGGTTTAAGTCGATGTTCTTAATAAGGGTTTCCTGTAGCTTTATGATAAAGGCTATAACATTTTCATTTGTTCCTTCTTCTGGAAGCTTCGTCCTAGAGGGGCACCTGCCAGAGGCCATCCAGAGTTCTTCTGTATGAGGTGCCTGTCAGTCCCTACTGGGAGGTGTCTCCCAAACAGGAGACACGGGTGCCAGGGACCCACTTGAGGAGGCAGTCTGACTCTTAGCAGAGCTCGAATGCTATGCTGGGAGATCTGCTGCTCTTTTCAGAGCTGTCAGGCAGGGACGTATAAGTCTGATGAAGCCACCCCCCTTCCCCCAGGTGTTCTGTCCCAGGGAGATGGGAGTTTTATCTACAAGCCCCTGACTGGGGCTGCTGCCTTTTTTTTCAGAGATGCCCTGCCCAGAGAGGAGGAATCTAGAGAAGCAGTCTGGTCACAGCAGCCTTGCTGAGCTGCAGCGGACTCTGCCCAGTTTGAACTTCCCAGAGGCTTTGTTTACACTGTGAGGGTAAAGCTGCCTACTCAAGCCTCAGCGATGGCAGACACCACTCCCCCCACCAAGCTCGAACATCCCAGGTCAACCTCAGACGGCTGTGCTGGCAGTGAGAATTTCAAGCCAGTGGATGTTAACTTGCTGGACTCTGTCGGGATGGGACCTGCCAAGACAGATCACTTGGCTCCCTGGCTTCAGCACCCTTTCCAGGGAAATGAATGGTTCTGTCTCGCTGGCATTCCAGGTGCCATTGGGGTATGAAAATAAACCGCAGCTACCTCCCTGTGGCCAGTTTTGTGCTTGAAACCCAGGGCCCTGGTGGCGTAAGCACAGTAGGGAATCTTCTGGTCTGCGGGTTGTAAAGAACATGAGAAAAGCACAGTATCTGGGCCAGAGTGCACCGTTCCTCACAGGACAGTCCCTCACAGCTTCCCTTGGCTGGGGGAGGGAATTCCCAGACCCTTCGCACTTCCTGGGTGAGGTAATGCCCCACTCTGCTTCAGCTCACCCTTCGTGGGCTGCACCCACTGTTCAACCAGTCCCAATGAGATGAACTGGGTACCTTCACTAGAAATGAAGAAATAACTCGTCTTCTCCATCGATCTCTCTGGGAGCTGCAGACCAGAGCTGTTCGTATTTGTCCAGCAATCTTTGCTGCTCTGCACCCTCCTCTGGTGATACCCAGGCATACAGGGTCTGTAGTGGACCTCCAGCAAACTCCAGCAGACTTGCAGCAGAGGGACCTGACTGTTAAAAGAAAAACCAACAAACAGAAAGAAAAAGCATCAACAGCAAAAAGGACATCCACTCAGAGACCCCATCCAAAGTTCACCAACATCAAAGACCAAAGGTAGATAAATCCACAAAAATGAGGAGAAACCAGTGAAAAAAGGCTTAAAATTCCCAAAACTAGAACACCTCTTCTCCTCCAAAGGCTTACAACTCCTCGCAGTTTAGGGCACAAAACTGGACAGAGAATGCATTTGACGAATTGACAGAGGTGGGCTTCAGAAGGTGGGTAATAACAAACTCCCCCATACTAAAGAAGCATGTTCTAACCCAATGCAAGGTGGTTAAGAACCTCGAAAAAAGGTTAGATTAATCGCTAACCAGAATAACCAGTTTAGAGAAGAACATAAATGACCTGAAGGAGCTGAAAAACACAGCACAAGAACTTCATGAAGCATACACAAATATCAATAGCCAAATCTATCAAGCAGATAAAAGGATATCAGAGATTGTAGATCAACTTAATGAAATAAAGTGAGAAGAAAGGATTAGAGAAAAAAGAATGAAAAGGAAAGAACAAGGCCTCCAAGAAATATGGGACTGTGTGAAAACACCAAATCTGCATTTGTTTGGTGTACCTGACAGTGACGGAGAGAATGGAACCAAGTTGGAAAACACTCTTCAGGATATTATCCAGGAGAACTTCCCCAACCTAGCAAGATAGGCCAACATTCAAATTCAGGAAACACAGAGAACACCACTAAGATACTCCTCGAGAAGAGCAACCCCAAGACACATAGTCATCAGATTCGCCATAGTTGAAATGAAGGAAAACATGTTAAGGGCAGCCAGAGAAAAAGATCAGGGTACCCACAAAGGGAAGCCCATCAGACTAACAGTGGATCTGTCTGCAGAAACCCTACAAGCCAGAAGAGAGTGGGGGCCAATATTCAGCATTCTTAAATAAAAGAATTTTCAACCCAGAATTTATATTCAGCCAAACTAAGTTTCATAAAAAGAAATAAAATCCTTTAAAGACAAACAATTGCTGAGAGATTTTGTCACCACCATTCCTGCCTTACAAGAGCTCCTGAAGGAAACACTAAACATGGAAAGGAACAACTAATACCAGCAACTGCAAAAACTTACCAAATTGTAAAGACCATTGACACTATGAAGAAACTGCATAAACTAATGGGAAAAATAACCTGCTATCATAATAGTGACAGGATCAAATTGACACATAATAATAGTAACCTTAAATGTAAATGGGTTAAATGCTCCAATTAAAAGGCACAGACTGACAAATTAGACAAGGAGTCAAGATCCATTGGTGTGCTCTATTCAGGAGATCCATCTCATATGCAATGAAACACATAGGCTCAAAATAAAGGGATGGAGGAAGATTTTCCAAGCAAATGGAAAGCAAAAAAACAGCAAGGGTTGCAATCCTAGTCTCTGATATAGCAGACTTTAAACCAACAAAGATCAAAAGAGACAAAGAAGGGCATTACATAATGGTAAAGGGATCAATCCAACAAGAAGAGCTAACTATCTTAAATATATATGCACCCAATAAAGGAGCACTCACATTCATAAAACAAGTTCTTAGAGACTGACAAAGAGATTTAGACTCCCACACAATAGTAGTGGGAGACTTTAATATCCCTCTGTCAATATTAGACAGATCAACAAGACAGAAAATTAACAAGGATATTCAGGACTTGAACTCAGCTCTGGACCAAGCAAATCTAAGAGACATCTACAGAACTCTCCGCCCCAAATAAACAGAATATACATTCTTCTCAGCACCACATCACACTTATTCTAAAACAGACCACATAGTTGGAAGCAAAACACTCCTCAGCAAATAAAAAAATAATAATAAAAAAAAAAACAGAAATCATAATAAACAGTCTCTTAGAGCACAGTGCAACCAAATTAGAACTCAGGATTAAGAAACTCACTCAAAACCACACAACTACATGGAAACTGAACAATCTGCTCCTGAATGACTACTGGGTAAATAACAAAATGAAGGCAGAAACAAAGATGTTCTTTGAAACCAATGAGAACAAAGACACAACATACCAGAATCTCTGAGACACATTTAAAGCAGTGTTTAGAGGGAAATTTATGGCACTAAATTCCCACAGGAGAAAGTAAGATACAAAATTGACACCCTAATAGTACAATTAAAAGAACTAGAGAAACAAGAGCAAACGAATTCAAAAGCTAGCAGAAGACAAGAAATAACTAAGATCAGAGAAGAACTGAAGGAGATAGAGACACGAAAAACACTTCAAAAAATCAATGAATATGGGAGCTGTGTTTTTGAAAAAATCAACAAAAAAAGATAGCCTCTAGCCAGATTAATAAAGAAGAAGAGAGAGAAGAATCAAATGGACACAAAAAATGATAAAGGGGATATCACCACCAATCCCACAGAAATACAAAATACCATCAGATAATACTATAAACACCTCTACACAAATAAACTAGAAAGTCTAGAAGAAAGAGAAAAATTCCTGGACACATACACTCTTCCAAGTCTAAACCAGGAAGAAGTCGAATCCCTGAATAGACCAATAGCAAGTTCTGAAATAGAGGCAGTAACTAATAGCCTACCAACCAAAAAAAGTCCAGGACCAGACAGATTCACAGCCGAATTCCACAAGAACTACAAAGAGGAGCTAGTACCATTCCTTCTGAAAGTATTCCAAACAATAGAAAAAGAGGAAATCCTCCCTGACTCATTTTATAAGGCCAGCATCATCCGGATACCAAAACCTGGCAGAGACACAACAAAAAAGAAAATCCAGGCCAATATTTCTGAAGAATATCAATGCAAAAATCCTCAATAACATATTGGCAAACTGAATCCAGCAGCACATCAAAAAATTTATCCACCATGATCAAGTTGGCTTCATACCTGGGATGCAAGCCAGGTTCAAAATATGCAAATCAATAAACGTAATCCGTCACATAAACAAAACAAAGACAAAAAACACATGATTATCTCAATAGATACAGAAAAGGCCTTGGACAAAATTCACACTCCTTCATGCTAAAATCTCTCAATAAACTAGATATTGATGGAACATATCTCAAAATAATAAGAGCTATTTATGACAAACCCACAGCCAATATCATACTATGTGGGAAAAAGCTAGAAGCATTCCCTTTGAAAACTGGCACAAGACAAGGATGCCCTCTCTCTCTCACCACTCCTCTTCAACATAGTATCGGAAGTTCTGGCCAGGGCAATCAGGCAAGAGAAAGAAATAAAGGGTATTCAAATAGGAAAAGAGGAAGTCAAAATGTCTCTGTTTGCAGATGACATGATTTTATATTTAGAAAACCCCATTGTCTCAGCCCAAAATCTTCTTAAGCTGATAAGCAACTTCAGCAAAGTCTCAGGATACAAAATCAATGTGCAAAAATCACAAGCATTCCTATACACCAAGAACAGACAAACAGAGAAATCATAAGTGAACTCCCATTCACAATTGCTGCAAAGAGAATACAGCTTACAAGGGATGTGAAGGACCTCTTCAAGGAGAACTACAAACCACTGCTCAAGGAAATAAGAGAGGACACAAATAAATGGGAAAATATTCCATGCTCATAGATAGGAATAATCAATATCGTGAAAATGGCCATACTGCCCAAAGTAATTTATAGATTCAATGCTAAACCCATCAAGCTACAATTGACTTTCTTCACAGAATTAGAAAAAACTACTTTAAATTTCATATGGAACCAAAAAAGAGCCCGCATTGTCAAGACAATCCTAAGCAAAAAGAACAAAGCTGGAGACATCATGCTTCCTGACTTCAAACTACACTACAAGGCGCAGTAACCAAAACAGCCTGGTACTGGTACCAAAACAGAAATATAGACCAATGGAACAGAACAGAGGCCTCAGAAATAACACCACACATCTACAACCATCTGATCTCTGACAAATCTGATAAAAACAAACAATGGGGGAAAGGGCTCCCTATTTAATAAATGGTTTTGGGAAAACAGGCTAGCCATATGCAGAAAACTGAAAACGGGCCCCTTTCTTACACCTTATACGTAAATTATCTCAAGATGGATTAAAGATTTAAACGTCAGACCTAAAACCATAAAAATTCTAGAAGAAAACCTAGACAATACCATTCAGGTCATAGGCATGGGCAAAAACTTCATGACTAAAACACCAAAAGCAATTGCAACAAAAGCCAAAATTAACAAATGGGATCTAATTAAACTAATGAGCTTCTGCACAGCAAAAGAAACTATCATCAAAGTGAACAACAATAGGAGGAAAATTTTGCAATCTATCCATCTGACAAAGGGCTAATATCCAGAATCTACAAAGAACGTAAACGAATTTACAAGAAAAAACAAACAACCCCATCAAAAAGTGGGCGAAGGAAATGAAGAGACACTTATCAAAAGAAGACATTTATGCAGCCAACAAACATATGAAAAAAAACTCATCATCACTGATCATTAGAGAAATGCAAATCAAACCACAATGAGATACCATCTCAAGCCAGTTAGAACGATGATCATCAAAAAGTCAGGAAACAACAGATGCTAGAGAGGACATGGAGAAATAGGAATGCTTTATACAGTTGATGGCAGTGTAAATTGGTTCAACCATTATGGAAGACAGTGTGGCAATTCCTCAAGGATCTAGAACCAGAAATATCATTTGACCCAGCAATCCCATTACTGGGTATACACCCAAAGGATTATAAATCATTCTACTACAAAAACGCATGCACATGTATGTTTATTGTGGCACTATTCATGACAACAAAGACTTAGAAGCAACCCAAATGCCCATCAATGATAGATTGGATAAAGAAAATGTGGCACATATACACCGTGGAATACTATGCAGCTATATAAAGGATGAGTTCATGTCCTTTGTAGGGATATGGATGAAGTTGGAAACCATCATTCTCAGCAACCTAACATAGGAACAGAAAACCAAACACTGCATGTTCTCACTCATAAGTGGGAGTGGAACAATGAGAACACATGGACACAGGGAGGGGAACATCACTCACTGTGGCCTGTTGGAGTGTGAGGGGCTAGGGGAAGGATAGCATTAGGAGAAATACCTAATATAGATGATGGGTTGATGGGTGCAGCAAACCACCATGGCAGGTGTATATCTATGTAACAAAGCTGCACGTTCTGCACATGTACCCCAGAACTTAAAGTGTAATAATAAAAAAAAGATATAGGTGGCAGAAATAGTAATAAATAGCATCAGAGCAATGCAAAAAATTTCATTTGGCCTCTTATGTGCTGTGCGTATTTTATTATGGTTTGTAGCGTTGAACTTACTCTATTTTACTGCCTCTATTAGGAGCATATGGCTGCTGGCCCATATTCCCACTTGGGTATAGTAGTCCCAACTGGGGTTTCGCTGGGAAACAACTGTAGTCCCTTCAGTGTGGGTAGGATTTGCCAGGTGTATGTCATCCTCACAATAAATT
This sequence comes from Theropithecus gelada, assembly GCF_003255815.1. Taxonomy (NCBI): domain Eukaryota; kingdom Metazoa; phylum Chordata; class Mammalia; order Primates; family Cercopithecidae; genus Theropithecus; species Theropithecus gelada. Next base: position 66,856,560 of record NC_037689.1, on the reverse strand, counting down.
GCTGCTTTCACAGTATCTGTTTTCTCTCATTTGAGGGCTTCTCCCCTCCAAAATTTATGTTCATCCAAGATAATCTAAATGTTAAAAGAAAATTGGAAGCCCTCCTTTAGCTTTTTTGGGTCTTCCAAGAACTTTCCAAGGTTTTCCTAACTTGCCAAAGGTCCTGCATGGAAAATGGGACCTGGACCTGGACCTGGATGGGTCTGATTGGGTCTCTTACCTCCTGTAATGGGCAGGGAGAAATAAGGAGCCCAGAGTAGGGTAAGGTCAATTCCAAAGGTCTGGGAGTGGCATAAATAGGGGGAGGAGCCCGGGGTGACATTTTTAAATTTGGCCTGTACAAGAAGAGGCAGTTTTTCCCTTCGGCTTCTGGAAGAGAAATATCAGAAGGTATTCAGCAGGTAAGTGTCCAAGGCCTCCTAATGGAGAGTCCTGGAGCAGGTGGCTAAGCATAGCTATGATGATGAAGTCTGCATTAAAAGCTTTACAAGGATTAAGGTCTTCCCTCCAGGCTATGAAGGTTTATAAATAGGCCCTGACTATTTACCCTGATGGTGGCAGAAAAGGTCCAGCTGGAATCAGAGGTTAAATGAGGTGGCTGAACACAAAAGCTTCACTGATCATCTCCACCCCCCCCCCAAGAAATATACCAAATCAAAATCCACACAGAACAAAAAAGCAAAAACAAAACAAAACAAAAAACAACCTTCATAAGTACCCAAAATCAGGTAAGCACTTACAGTGCCTGGTATTAAATTCATATCGCTAATAAAGAAATTGAAGAGATAATTTTAAAAGTCCTGAACTTCCAACACCCTTCCCACACCCCTAAAGGCCGTGGCCTGGTGCAGAGAGCATCTCTGAATGCTGGGGGAGAGAAAAGACAGCTATTGTGAGACAGTGAACTCAGTGCTACCCTGAAAGAGCAGACGGAAACACATGACCAAACTCAGTTGATGCTCGCCCATGAAGGGAGCATTCAAACCAGCCCTAGCCAAAAGGGAATCACAAATCCCAGTAGTCTAAACTTGAGTGCTTCCAAATCTCACTAGCAAGGACTACAGCACACTGTGTCTCCAAGCAAACCTGAACTAGGCCACGAGACAGTGGATTGAGAGGGAATGCAACATACTGAAGCAACAGCTGGGGCCACCAAGGGAGTGATGGCAGTACCACTCTCCGAATCCCAGGCTGCACAGCTCATGGCTCCAGAAGAGACCCTTTCTTTCGGCTTAAGGAGAGGAAAGGAAAGAGGAGACTTTGTCTTGCATCTTGGATGCTACCTCATCCACAGCAGGATAAGGCACTAGTCAGAGTGATGAGACCCCCGTTCCAGGCACTAGCCTGAAACCCAATGTGGGTTCTTGGGGCAGCATGCAAAACAAGTATTTAAAAAGCAGGGCAATTTATCTGAGATTGGTGGGAATGGGAGAGAAAGAAAAGACATTTGTGAAATGTTTTTGTGCATTCACAAAAATCAGTGCTCAGAACAAAAAGGACAATGCTTATTGGCATTCTTGACATAGAGGAGAAATCACCAGAGGGCCAAGGAGTTTGGGACGGTTGACCACAAAAGCTAGAGAAAGAATTGTCCCTCTTGTCAAAGTAGGGATAACCGTGGAAGGGAGATGGGAGACAATATTAATGGGCTACAGACAGATGCCCTATGGAGGTGAACAAATCGCCTCAAGAGCCACTGGAAAACCTGGTCTTATAGTGTAGCAGGAATTAAAAATGCATAATAGGTAATAGGGAGTTGGTGGAGTCATGGTCCTCCCAGTGTTACCAGAGAAAAAGTCTTGTGATACATAAAGCAAAAGTAGAGAAGCAGCTAATTTGTCCCCAAGGCCATCTCACAGTCTGCAGAAAAAATAAGCAGAACAGCGTTCAGACTTATTGTGGAGACGCCAGTTTTAGTTAAGAAAATGAAGATCTCCAGTCCTTGTTGTGGAGGCTGGTTAGTGAGTGAGAAAATTAGAGAAAGAAGACTCCATGTAAGCAGAGTTAGGTGCCTTCAATTGAGGAAGTTGAGGCACAGAGGGATCTTACCAAGAGGCAGCAATCTGAGTCATGGGAGTCATGGCAATTAAATATGTTACTGGTGGCAACTCTGGGTGGGGTACACAATCTTCATTTCTTGTCTTCTTAGGAGAAATAATTTGGTCAAGAGAAAAAAGTTGATTTAAGGCAGAAACAAGGGATTATTGAAGCAAAGAAAACTACACTTGGAAGAAACCAAGCAAGCAACTTAAAGGATTGAGTGACTTGCTTGATTGTTAGCTCAGAGCTCTTTTAGATTTATAGTACTATTTCCTGTCATCTCTCCCCCTGAGAAAGCTGTTGGATAATCAAAACATGCACAGTGCCTTGCCAGTATCTGGGAGGGGTCTCATGCACCATATGGAGGTTGAAATTATGCACATGCTTTCTTGGGGGGTCTTTCTGAAGACCCCCCAAGAGCACTGGGATGTATTACATTGAACTAGTGCTCCCAGAGGAATGTAATACATGGGTCAAATTCTACCATTTTGCCCCTTACTGCTCATGCCTGGACATGCTCCCGGAGGAAGGCAAAACTTTGCCATTTTGTCCCTTACTTCTCTTACTGTGCATGCCTGGACATGTCCCCAGAGCAAGATCAAAGTTCACCGTTTTAAGTTTTTATTGGTAAGTTGTTGCCCACAAGCTCAAGATGTCTCGTGTTTTGTTCGGAAATGTTCCCCTACATGCCATCAGTTGCGTGACGATCACCTGATTGTCGACTGGCAGTCGCCTGACATTCTTTGGGGCCCTATTCTGCCCTGCTCATGTCTGCTTATACCGTTCCTAACAGTTCTATCAAATATCACCACATGCTACAGAGAAATATTTCATGAAAGGAAGAGTCAATTGATGCAGCAAACTGCATTGCTGTCTTATTTTAAAAAATCGCCACAAACACGCCAACCTTCAATAACCACAACTGTGATCCGTCAGCACTGATAGGAAGTCACAGTCCTCCAACAGCAAGTCCCTCCACCAGCAAAAGTATTATAATTACATGAAAGCTCATATGATCATGAGCGTGTTTCAGCAATAAATATTTTTCATTTTTTTGATACATTACATTTGTACATATTTAAGAAGTGCCTGTGAAATTACGTTACATGCATAGAATGCATAATGATTAAATCAGAGTATGTAGGGTACTCATCACCTCAATATTTATCATTTCTGTGTATTGAATACATTTAACGTCCTCTTTTCTAGCTATTTTGAAATATATCATACTCTGATTGTTTTTAACTATAATCACCATATTCTGCTATTTAGATGTGTTCATTCCATCTGCATGATTGTACCTGTTAACTGATCTCTCTTCATTTTCCCCTCAACCACCCATGCACTCTTCTCAGTCTCTGGTATCTATCATTCTATGCTTCTATCTCCATGAGTTCGGCTCTTTTAGCTCCTACATGAGGAAGAACATGTGATATTTGTCTTTCTGTGCGTGGTTTATTTTACTTAACATAATGACTTCAGTTTTATCCATGTTGCTGCAAATGGCATGTTTTAATTTTTATGGCTAAATAGTATTCTATTGTGTATATAAAGCATATCTTTTTTATCCATTAATCCATTGATGAACACTTAGATTGATTCTATACCTTCGCTATTATAAATTGTACTGCAATGCATAGAAGGGTGAGTATCCCTTAAATATCTTGATATGCTTTCCTTTGGATAAATACTCAGTAGTGGGATTGTATGGTACTTCTACTTTAGTGTTTAAGGAAATATCCATACTCTTTTCCATAGAGGATGTACTAATTTACATTCCAATCAACAGTGTATAAGAGGTCCCTTTTCTCTGCATCCTCACCAACATCTGTTGTTTTTTCTTTTTAATAATAGCCATTCTAATCAAGGTAAGATGATATCTCATTATGGTTTTAATTTGCGTTTCCCTGATGATTAATGATGAGCAATTTTTCATATATCTGTTGGCTATTTTTGTCTATTTTTTTAAACTACAGTATATACATTGCTTCTTAGACATAATGCTGTTGTATATTTCATAGACTACAGTAATGTGTAATCATAACCTTTATGTGCATGGGAAAACTTTAAAAATAATGTGACTTGCTTTAGTATGATATTCACTTTATCATGGTGATCTGGAACTTACCCCACGATATCTCTGAGATATGCCTGTAAACAATTGCATTTTAACCATTATAATAGTTTATTTCCTAATCATTTGCTTATTATGCAGTGATAAAAAGGTTGGTAAATGCAATCAAAATAGTTTTTTAAGTCTTTTAATTGATTTTCCACATCTGTAGACACATTGTTTTATGCCAGTAATTTAATTCCATGCTCAAATTTGCATATAAGTAAATATTGCCCACTTCAGTTCATTAACGTTTTTGCTCTGATATGATGAATAACTTCAAAAGCCACATGCCCAAATTTCAAGAACATTTGGTTCAGGAAAAATTATAATAAATTTATTTTTCAATATACTTTTAAAATTCTTCCTTGCAAATACCAGGATCTACTACTAATTTTAAAACATCATAATAACCCTGCATTGTTTTACTCACATTGTTTTGCTCAACTAAAATGTTATTGTCTCAGCAGAGATCTACCATGATCCTAAACATTTTTTAAAGCCCAGGACATGTTTTAGTCTGTCTGTGATTTCCAACCCGGTAATCCAATCTGTATGAAATAATTTAACATTAACATATAATTGACACTGAATTGTTCATTATTTTTTCTAGCATATTAGTCTTTCTAATTTACCTGGATGATAAATTTTTTGAAGTGTGGCCCCAACATCCCACAATTCTATTACTGAAAAGGGCTTAGGTGATTGATATTTGTAGGCCAAAGGTGTTTTCTAAAAGATATCCTCACCAAAGTGGTGTTCATTTATTATTTTTAACCTGAGAACGTTTGGCCAGGCTTAAGGCTCACACAAGCACCAATGGTTCATTTATGAGTAATGATTTTACTAACTTAAAAACAACTTCAATATGTTTCAAACAGTATAAACATGTCAGGGCATATTTTCGGTTTGCATGAAATAATTCTGAAAACTCATCAGAAGTTGATCAAAAGTCTCCAGTTAGTCTGGGCAAAGGTAGCTCAGTTCAGTGCTTTGAGAGGCCAAAGTGGGAAAATCACTGGAGGCCAGGAGATCAAGGCAAGTCTGTTTCTGAACATAAAGTATGGAACCATACCAAGACCCTGTTTCTGAACATAAAGTAGCTGGTTACAGTGTGTCTGCCTTTAATCTCAGCTACTTGAGAGGCTGAGGTAGAAGGATCACTTGAGTCCAGGAGTTTGAGGGTGCAGTGAGCTAAGATTGCACCACAGCAATTCAGCCTGGGCTATAGAGCAAGACCCCATCTCTAAAAATGAAACAGAAAAAAAGGCTCCAATTACTTAAATGTAATCATATCTTGGTTTTTCATTTGTTTGTTTTGTTTTGTTGAGATGGAGTTTCATTCTTGTTGCCCTGGTTGGAGTGCAATGGTGTGATCTTGGCTCACTGCAACCTCTGCCTGCCAGATTCAAGTGATTCTCCTGCCTCAGCCTCCCAAGTAGCTGGGATAACAGGCATTCGCCACCATGCCCAGCTAATTTTTATTTTCAGTAGAAACAGGGTTTCACCATGTTGGTCAGGCTGGTCTCAAACTCCTGATCTCAAGTGATCCACCCACCTCAGCCTCCCAAAGTGCTGGGATTACAGGCATGGGCCATCTTGGTCTATTTCTATTGATTGGTTTTTACCCTGAAATGAGTTAATGATTTCTTTGTTTTAGCATGGCTAGTAGATTTTGATTAGATGCTCGATGTTGTGAATGTTACATTGTTCTGTATCTCAAAAATTTTTTTTTGTCTACCACTAAAGAGTGTTAAGCTTTGTTTTGGTTGATATTTAATTACAATGTAGTTTAATCCACTAAAAGCTTGCTTTTAAGACTTTTAGAATAGGCACAAAATAGCCTTTTCTCTAGTGATAGTTTAGCTTCCATACTTTGGAATGACCATTCTAGGGTTTCTAGTGAATATCCTGAGTAATCACTGAGTACGCTCCGCTCTGATTGGGGGGATCTTGAAAAAACTCACGAACTCCTGTGAACTCTAGCAACCATTAAACTGTAGCTTCCAAATTACTTTCTGCCCAATATTGTGGGAATTTATCTTACTCATTCTCATCTTCCTATTAAGTAAAGGCTCAAGAGTAACCCTATATAGATATGTGTATATTTTTTTCTCCATAGCTTCTTCTCTGGATTGCTGCTTTATAACTTTCTGTAAACTTACATACCCTGGACTCCAATCTCTCTCTCCTGGACTCAGCAGGACAGCCATGCTGTACTTGTGATATGTCCCTGGAATCTCTGGTTCAGAATGTAACTCCAGGAAGAAATTCAGGGCAAAAATAGGGTTTACCTTATTTGTTTGCATCTTTCCTAAGACCACAATCTTGGGCTGCCTATTGTATAATGTCCAAAAACAGTTGATTCATATATGTTGTCCAGTATTCCAGTTGTTTAAGGTAGGAGGGCAAACTCAGCCACTCTTTCTTCATTGGGGTTAAAGAAGAAAGTCTTACACTTAGTTTAAAAGTAAAACAAACAAAGGAACAAGTAAAATCCAATCATTTAAATATTAAGCAAATACATCGACTTGACTCAACTCAAAGCTGTCCAATAACTTAAAGTCACACATAAAATAAATTCCAGAATTGTTATTATATTTGGGTTTGCTTTTCATGTTCATCCCATACTCCTTGGGTGACCACAGAAAAAGTATTGAATCTGCTTAAGCATTGATTTCATCTGTAAAATAGAGGTGATAATAAGTGTAGCTGCCTCTTAGAGATGTTGGGAAAATTAAAATTGTTGATATATGTAAAGGACTTCTCAGTACTTGGCTCTCAATAAGTGGTCCAAAGATCTTTCTTTGTGAATATCCATGGCATAATGGTTTAGGGGCAGGGAGGGAGTAAAGACTGTGCACAGAAAAATTTGTAAAATTTATCGCATAGTGTTATGCATGCATCAGGCACTCATTGCTGCATAACTAACAACTTTAAAATCTCAGTGAAATATAACAATAATAATTTATTTCTCACATATCCACAATTGACTGGAAGTCAGCTGATCTAGGATTGGCTTGGCAGGGTAGTTCTTCTGCAAGTTGTGTACCTACTTGGGCTTGGGACCTTAACTATGTATTCGATGCTTTTCCATTCCATTTATTTCACCCTGAGGGCCAGGCTGATGAAATAACTATTACCCAGATTTCTGACAGACTTTTATGGTAAGTACCAAGTTGCAAAACTAAAAACAGAAGCATGTGAGGTTTCTTAAAGTCTAGAGGAAACTCAAGTTTATCACACTGTCATGAATCTACTCACATTCCACTATCATCTATAGCATTTCACAGTCCACAGACCAAAGTAAAGGGACTAAGAAGCACATGCTACCTTTTTTGTTGTTGTCTTTTGGAGAGACTGCAAAGTTGCATGGCAAATTGTGTAGACACAAGGAGCAGTAAAATATAAGGCCCAATAACACCATAACACCATCTACCACAACATACATAATAAGGTATAAATAAGTAGAGTGGAGGGAGTAATATAAAAAGCATTGGGATAAAATATATTCAAAATTTAGGTTTATGTAATTTCTCTTAAAATGTGTTATGCACAGCAAAGGAAATGTCAACAGAGCGAAGAAACAACCCACAGAATGGGAGAAAATATTTTCAATCTACATATCTCACAGGGGACTAATAATCAGAATATATAAGGAACTCAAAAAACTCTTTAAGAAAAGATCTAATAATCTGACTTAAAATTTGGCAAAATACTTGAATAGACATTTCTCAAAAGAATACCTACAAATGGCAAACAGCCATATGAAAAGGTGCTCGACATCATTGATCATCAGATAAATGCTGATTAAAACTACAGTGATATATCGTTTTGCACCAGTTAAAATGTTTTGTATCCAGTGTTGAATGCTGCTGAGAATGTGTGGAAAAGGGAAATCTTGTACACCATTGGTCAAAAGGTAAATTATTACACACTATGGAGAACAGTTTCGAGGTTCCCTCAATATCTAAAAATAGAGCTACCATATGATCAAGAAATCCTACTGCTTAGTATATACCCAAAAGAAAGGAAATTAATATATCAAAGGTATATCTGCACTTTTATGTGTGTTGCAGCATGATTCCCATAGCCAAGATTTGAAGCAACTGAAGCGTCCAGCAACAGATGAATGGATAAAGAAAATGTGGTAAATACACACAATGGAATACTATTCAGCCATAAAAATGAGTAACATCTTGTCATTTGCAATAACATGGGTGAAACTAGAGGTCATTACGTTAAGTGAAATAAACCAGCACCAAAAGACAAAATTTGCATGTTCACACTCACTTGTGGGAGCTAGCAATTAAAACAATTGAACTCCCAGGATAGAGAGTCGGAGGATAGTTACCAGAAGCTGGTAAGGGTAGCGCAGGGAGGAGAGGAAAGTGGAAATGGCTAATGGGTATGAAAAGTAATTTGAAAGAATGAATAATACCTATTATTTGATAGCATAACATGGTAACTACAGTAAAAATCATTTGATTGTACATTTTAAAATAAATAGTGTAATTGGACTGTTTGTAACACAAGGGATAAATGCTTGAGGGGATGGCTATCCTACTTACTATGATGAAATTATGCATTGCACGTATCAAAGTATCAAAGTTTCTCATGTACCCCATAAATATATACAACTAGTATGTTACCACAAATATTAAAATTTAAGAAACTATCTAGAAAATTCTGTAAATAAGTAAACATTTTTCTCCCTAAACTGAAACATTGATCAATTTGCTTTCAGTCTGTGAAACTATTTTAGATTTTTCAACTATAGAATTTTTCTTTTTACTAAATGGCTAGTTTTAATAATGGGAGAAAATTTGGATAGAAACAGAACCATCTCTCCTTCTTATTATATGAAATAAAACTGCAAAATAATGATATGCAAAATAATTTTTTCCAGGCTATTATAAAAGGATTACAGTATTGTTAAAAAGGGATTATAATAAGCATCTATCTTTAAGCAGAATCACTCAGAGTGAGCTTGTATGAAGAATAATGGATACTGCCCTTCTGTGAATAAACAAACACCAGAATCGTTAACTTTGAAACTGAACCAAAATTGACTACGTACAGAAAAATTAAGTTTGTGGGCCTCTGGGATTGAAATCTTTAGAACTGTCCCAAATAAAACTTTCATTGCTAGTTGTTAAGTAGATGAATCAAACAAATCTACCAGCAAGCATATAGGTTGCAGTTTCTCACAATGATAGAAAAATCTATCATCCTCTACCTACAGCTATAAGTGTGCGATCAAATCAACAAGTCTTTCCTTCAGAGTAAGTCAACTGTAAATTATCTTTCACCAGTCAGTCAAACACAAAGCAACCTCCCCGTTAATGGCAACACAGTTTACTCTCCTTCATATTCAGAGGGAGCATGGCAGAGGCAGTGATGCTTTATATGCCACATTCTTCAAGCAATGCTATTCCACTATTGCTAAAAAGCTTAATCGGATGTTAAAAATTAGCATACAATATATTTCTCTGATACGATGTTTAACGTTGAAAGCATTCAATGATTGAATTAGGAAATACAAAGAAAGCAAGAGCATGTCAGCAAAGAAAGTAAGAACAACAGCAAATTAATGGGAAGACATTTTATGTGATGAAGAAATCTCAATAATTTCAATTCTAATATATTTCATATGCCACACGCACATGTGTGTACACACACACACACAGAGAGAGACAGAATTTGCATAATTTCTGAATAATTTGAAATAATCCCCTCACCATTTTCTAGGAATTCTAATTTTGCAATATCTTCAGTACACATCAAAAATTCAGGTGGCATTGAGCAGCTAACAGAAAATAGGCCTGCCCTTTTTGTTTTATGTTAAATCCCAAACGGTAATTTTCTACAGTGGGAGGACTGAGATAAAACCAGTGTACTTTTTTCTATCACTAAGTGCAAATACTTATGGAAGCCAAAGGACTGCATTCTTTCCAGAAGACTCTGAACGTTGATACAGAGGTTGACAAAAGAAGTACAGAGTTTAGGAAAGGCAGTTCCAAGAACTAACGTTAGCTCATTAGAAGGCTGTTGATACGAGGGTTAGTTTACATAAGAAACTGAAATATTTGTCCAAGCCATATCTTCAATAGATGGCTGTTCATTATGATATGGTCCTCAGGATGCACATGCAGTTATGGGACTTGATGGTACACATAAATAGTAGCCGAGTATGGAAGAAAATACCTTCAGCACTTGTTTCAGACATGAAGCATTTTCTAAAACAACTGATGCCTATTTAGACACTCGTTGCCCAACTGGGATCTTTCAGCACCATCTTATGTTTATTATTAAAAAGAGGATTCAACAAGATGGTCAGAAATATAACCTATGATATAAAAACTATACAAGTAGAATGTGAGTTTTAACAGAAATAAATTAGTTTTTACATTCATGTGAACTTAACTTTTTCTGAAGTATTTTTAACAGCTATAATAGATAGGAAAACATTTGGTAGCAACAAAAAAGTAAAATATGTTTGTGAAAGTTGATAAGAAACAACAGTTTTTGATTTGTTCCTCTAAGCCGAGGGTGTATTTGGTACAACAAAGATGCAAGCTTTTGGCAGGATATTCAGGAGGCATAAAAGCCTGAAACCCTGAGGCTGTACATTAGCAGGCATTCAGAAGGTCAGTGAACAAATTCAGTCAGCTGGATATATATTCAAACAGCTGGGATTTGGGGAACATTCATCAGATGGATTTTTATTTTACTTTTTTATCAGCATGTTTGGACTCGGTCTTAATTTTCTTAATAACTTATACTTTTTGTTAGGTTATTTTTTCTTCCATAAAAGATTTTTCATATTTTCATTATAAAAGTCTTAAAACATAAGATGTTATGTTGAAAACAAATAGCCAGCATCATTAAGGCACTGCACAATACACTAAAACCGGGACTGCAATTTCGTAGGCAAATTAATTAAATCCCCATTCAATTGTTTACACTTTATGCTGGAGACTTTTCTCAGGATTTTAAAATATATTTGGGCCTATACTTGGGACAAATTCTTTCCTATCTGCATAGAAAGCACAGTATTTTTAGGTCCTAATACGTGACCACTGCAGATGGTTGAGCTATGGTCATGAAAATTAAGCTGACTCTAGTTGGCTTAGTTTTGTTATAGAAAAAAGAAAAAAAATAATTCTTAGTTTTTAATTCTCAGCACTATGGTTCAATAGTTAATTCCCAAAATAGTCCTAATTTTTGTTCTCAAGGGAATTATTGGAATAAATATTACATTCTGAGATAAAATTCTTGCACCTGTAAATTGACTAATAATAAAGCATATTGGTTTCCGGCTGACAAACAGTGCAGTTGTTTTTTAGTCCTAGCTCTGAGTGTAAACCATGATGTATGGGCAAGGACAGCACAGCAAGAAGAGAAACTCAAGACTGCAGAGCTTTGGTAAATCACGCACGTAAACCGAAAGAGATAGCTAATTTAAAGCATAGTAATTCTTAAATAAAGCATGTGGTGGCTTTTCTTACGTAAATTATCTTTAAGCTACACAAATCTTTTATTTTTCCCCATAAGATTTTTTTTTGCAACTAAGCACTCCTTAAAAGTGACCAATAAAAATGAAGACTCATCTCACTATGAAGCATTACTGCCGTTTGAATACCATCTGCTACTTTGCATTTCTTTGATACAACATGCATTTTGATATATTTTGATGTGACAATCAAAGAACAATGTCATCTACAAAACTTATGAGTAAAAACTGTTTATCTTAAAAATACTTTTGTTTAATATAACATTAAAACTTTAAAAATACTTTTAAAATTACCCATTGTTCCCTTACTGGAATATTTAAAATGGCAGAGCATATGTTCCATGACTCAAGATGGGTGGCTGACAAGGGCATAAATGTGTTGCTATAAGAATATACTACAGGTATGATATTTTACAGCTGCTCCATCTCTATTCAGATTATTTAAAGGTTACTGGGTCAGTCACTTCTTATTTATTCAAATCTACATTGAGTATCTCCAGAAAGCAAAGCTGACAAAATGATTAATTAGACTGTAGCTCATTGGCAGACTATAGTTTAATATAATTAATAGAGCTCAAGTTCATCTTTAAATATGATTATGGTCTTTGTATTAAAAATGTCAAATTATATTTTTCAGTTGTTACAAAATCCAAGATGACTTATCCCAAGCTTACAGCAATAACGATGAAAAACTCAACAGGATACCTTATTTAATATACAACATCCACAACACTCAAAATATTTTTCAGAAAATTTATTCAGTGGATCAAGTTGTATACATTTCGATCTTAAGTATAAAATACTTCTAAATATTTTATAGTAAAACCACAAAATTATCTATACGCTACACTTACCTTTGCAAGATTGGAAAAAAATGTAATGCAAAGGTCCAACATTTAAAATTACACATATCTGACCTTGATTACTGTCCTCCATTAGTCTTGAAAATAAGTTGTAAATAAAGCAATATTTTATGCATCAAATTATATTCATATATAACTTCTGAATTAATTCCAGATATGAATTCCTCTAAACAAGTTGAACCAAACATATAATAAAATGATGCCTTATATCAGAATAAAAAGGACTGATTTTACATCTAATAAACATCTCAAATTGAACACGGCACCATGCCCAGCTAATTTTTGTATTTTTTTGTATAGATGGGGTTTTGCCATGTTGACCAGGCTGGTCTCAAATGCCTGGGCTCAAGTGATTCATCCACTTCATCCCCCCAAAGTGCTGGGATTACAAGTGTGAGCCACTATACCTGGCCAATCTCAAGTATATTTCTTCATAGCAATGCAAGAATGGCCTAATACATGCATACACATTAAAAAATGATTTGTTTTGTTGGAGAAATGACCCTTTTATTATTATTTAATGCCCCTTTTTATCCCTGATTATTTTCCATGTTCTCAAGTCTGCTGTAAGAATAATATAGCTACTTCCACTTTTTAAAATTAGTGTAGAAATGGTATATTGTTCCCCATCCACTTACTTTTAATCTATATATGTCTTTACATTTTAAATGGATTTCTTATAGACAACATAGAGTTGAGTCTTGTCTGTTGATTCACTCTGACAATATCTTTCTTTTAATTGGTGCATTTATATGTTGATGTTCAACATGATTATAATAGAGTTGAGTTGATAGTTATTATATTTACTGTTTCTATTTGTTGCTCTTGTTTGATTCAATATTTGTCTTACATCTTTCCACCTTTCTTGGTATTAACTGAGAATTTTCTACGATTTCATTTTTTCTTATTTTTTAGTACATCAGTTATACTTCTTTTTCACTTTTCTTAGTTGTTTATCTAGAGTTTACAATATATATTACCAACTAATCCAAGGCTGCTTTCAAATAGCACTATACCACTTCCCAAGTAGTACAAGTGCCTAATAATAACAAAATAATCTTACTTTTTCTCTCCCACCCCTTTTATTATTTATGTCATTCATTTCACCTATACAAGCATCTATAGCTCGATCGGGGCGGAGCAAGATGGCCGAATAGGAACAGCTCCAGTCTCCAACTCCCAGCGCCAGCGACACAGAAGACCAGTGATTTCTGCATTTTCAACTGAGGTACTGGGTTCATCTCACTGGGGAGTGCCGGACGATCGGTGCTGGTCAGCTGCTGCAGCCCGACCAGCGAGAGCTGAAGCAGGGCGAGGCATCCCCTCACCTGGGAAGCGCAAGGGGGAAGGGAATCCCTTTTCCTAGCCAGGGGAACTGAGACACACAACACCTGGAAAATCAGGTAACTCCCACCCCAATATTGCGCTTTAAGCAAACAGGCACACCAGGAGATCATATCCCACACCTGGCCGGGAGGGTCCCACGCCCACGGAGCCTCCCTCATTGCTAGCACAGCAGTCTGTGATCTACTGGCAAGGCAGCAGCCAGGCTGGGGGAGGGGCGCCCGCCATTGCTGAGGCTTAAGTAGGTAAACAAAGCTGCTGGGAAGCTCCAACTGGGTGGAGCTCACAGCAGCTCAAGGAAACCTGCCTGTCTCTGTAGACTGCACCTCTGGGGACAGGGCACAGCTACACAACAACAACAACAAAAAAAAAGCAGCAGAAACCTCTGCAGACGCAAACGACTCTGTCTGACAGCTTTGAAGAGAGCAGTGGATCTCCCAACACGGAGGTTGAGATCTGAGAAGGGACAGACTGCCTGCTCAAGTGGGTCCCTGACCCCTGAGTAGCCTAACTGGGAGACATCCCCCACTAGGGGCAGTCTGACACCCCACACCTCACAGGGTGGAGTACACCCCTGAGAGGAAGCTTCCAAAGCAAGAATCAGACAGGTACACTCGCTGTTCAGAAATATTCTATCTTCTGCAGCCTCTGCTGCTGATACCCAGGCAAACAGGGTCTGGAGTGGACCTCAAGCAATCTCCAACAGACCTACAGCTGAGGGTCCTGACTGTTAGAAGGAAAACTATCAAACAGGAAGGACACCTACACCAAAACCCCATCAGTACATCACCATCATCAAAGACCAGAGGCAGATAAAACCACAAAGATGGGGAAAAAGCAGGGCAGAAAAGCTGGAAATTCAAAAAATCAGAGCACATCTCCCCCGGCAAAGGAGCGCAGCTCATCGCCAGCAACGGATCAAAGCTGGACGGAGAATGACTTTGACGAGATGAGAGAAGAAGACTTCAGTCCATCAAATTTCTCAGAGCTAAAGGAGGAACTACGTACCCAGCGCAAAGAAACTAAAAATCTTGAAAAAAAAGTGGAAGAATTGACGGCTAGAGTAATTAATGCAGAGAAGGTCATAAACGAAATGAAAGAGATGAAAACCATGACACGAGAAATACGTGACAAATGCACAAGCTTCAGTAACCGACTCGATCAACTGGAAGAAAGAGTATCAGCGATTGAGGGTCAAATGAATGAAATGAAGCGAGAAGAGAAACCAAAAGAAAAAAGAAGAAAAAGAAATGAACAAAGCCTGCAAGAAGTATGGGATTATGTAAAAAGACCAAATCTACGTCTGATTGGGGTGCCTGAAAGTGAGGGGGAAAATGGAACCAAGTTGGAAAACACTCTTCAGGATATCATCCAGGAGAACTTCCCCAACCTAGTAGGGCAGGCCAACATTCAAATCCAGGAAATACAGAGAACGCCACAAAGATACTCCTCGAGAAGAGCAACTCCAAGACACATAATTGCCAGATTCACCAAAGTTGAAATGAAGGAAAAAATCTTAAGGGCAGCCAGAGAGAAAGGTCGGGTTACCCACAAAGGGAAGCCCATCAGACTCACAGCAGATCTCTCGGCAGAAACTCTCCAAGCCAGAAGAGAGTGGGGGCCAATATTCAACATTCTTAAAGAAAAGAATTTTAAACCCAGAATTTCATATCCAGCCAAACTAAGTTTCATAAGTGAAGGAGAAATAAAATCCTTTACAGATAAGCAAATGCTTAGAGATTTTGTCACCACTAGGCCTGCCTTACAAGAGACCCTGAAGGAAGCACTCAACATGGAAAGGAACAACCGGTACCAGCCATCTCAAAAACATGCCAAAATGTAAAGACCATCGAGGCTAGGAAGAAACTGCATCAACTAATGAGCAAAATAACCAGTTAATATCATAATGGCAGGATCAAGTTCACACATAACAATCTTAACCTTAAATGTAAATGGACTAAATGCTCCAATTAAGAGACACAGACTGGCAAACTGGATAAAGAGTCAAGACCCATCAGTCTGCTGTATTCAGGAGACCCATCTCACATGCAGAGACATACATAGGCTCAAAATAAAGGGATGGAGGAAGATTTACCAAGCAAATGGAGAACAAAAAAAAGCAGGGGTTGCAATCCTAGTCTCTGATAAAACAGACTTTAAACCATCAAAGATCAAAAGAGACAAAGAAGGCCATTACATAATGGTAAAGGGATCAATTCAACAGGAAGAGCTAACTATCCTAAATATATATGCACCCAATACAGGAGCACCCAGATTCATAAAGCAAGTCCTTAGAGACTTACAAAGAGACTTAGACTCCCATACAATAATAATGGGAGACTTCAACACTCCACTGTCAACATTAGACAGATCAACAAGACAGAAAGTTAACAAGGATATCCAGGAATTGAACTCATCTCTGCAGCAAGCAGACCTAATAGACATCTATAGAACTCTCCACCCCAAATCAACAGAATATACATTCTTCTCAGCACCACATCGTACTTACTCCAAAATTGACCATATAATTGCAAGTAAAGCACTCCTCAGCAAATGTACAAGAACAGAAATTATAACAAACTGTCTCTCAGACCACAGTGCAATCAAACTAGAACTCAGGACTAAGAAACTCAATCAAAACCGCTCCACTACATGGAAACTGAACAACCTGCTCCTGAATGACTACTGGGTACATAACGAAATGAAGGCAGAAATAAAGATGTTCTTTGAAACCAATGAGAACAAAGATACAACATACCAGAATCTCTGGGACACATTTAAAGCAGTGTGTAGAGGGAAATTTATAGCACTAAATGCCCACAAGAGAAAGCAGGAAAGATCTAAAATGGACACTCTAACATCACAATTAAAAGAACTAGAGAAGCAAGAGCAAACACATTCGAAAGCTAGCAGAAGGCAAGAAATAACTAAGATCAGAGCAGAACTGAAGGAGATAGAGACACAAAAAACCCTCCAAAAAATCAATGAATCCAGGAGTTGGTTTTTTGAAAAGATCAACAAAATTGAGAGACCACTAGCAAGACTAATAAAGAAGAAAAGAGAGAAGAATCAAATCGACACAATTAAAAATGATAAAGGGGATATCACCACCGACCCCACAGAAATACAAACTACCATCAGAGAATACTATAAACACCTCTATGCAAATAAACTGGAAAACCTAGAAGAAATGGATAATTTCCTGGACACTTACACTCTTCCAAGACTAAACCAGGAAGAAGTTGAATCCCTGAATAGACCAATAGTAGGCTCTGAAATTGAGGCAATAATTAATAGCCTACCAACCAAAAAAAGTCCAGGACCAGATGGATTCACAGCTGAATTCTACCAGAGGTATAAGGAGGAGTTGGTACCATTCCTTCTGAAACTATTCCAATCAATAGAAAAAGAGGGAATCCTCCCTAACTCATTTTATGAGGCCAACATCATCCTGATACCAAAGCCTGGCAGAGACACAACAAAAAAAGAGAATTTTAGACCAATATCCCTGATGAACATCGATGCAAAAATCCTCAATAAAATACTGGCAAACCGGATTCAACAACACATCAAAAAGCTTATCCACCATGATCAAGTGGGCTTCATCCCTGGGATGCAAGGCTGGTTCAACATTCGCAAATCAATAAACATAATCCAGCATATAAACAGAACCAAAGACAAGAACCACATGATTATCTCAATAGATGCAGAAAAGGCTTTTGACAAAATTCAACAGCCCTTCATGCTAAAAACGCTCAATAAATTCGGTATTGATGGAACGTACCTCAAAATAATAAGAGCTATTTATGACAAACCCACAGCCAATATCATACTGAATGGGCAAAAACTGGAAAAATTCCCTTTGAAAACTGGCACAAGACAGGGATGCCCTCTCTCACCACTCCTATTCAACATAGTGTTGGAAGTTCTGGCTAGGGCAATTAGGCAAGAGAAAGAAATCAGGGGTATTCAGTTAGGAAAAGAAGAAGTCAAATTGTCCCTGTTTGCAGATGACATGATTGTATATTTAGAAAACCCCATTGTCTCAGCCCAAAATCTCCTTAAGCTGATAAGCAACTTCAGCAAAGTCTCAGGATACAAAATTAATGTGCAAAAATCACAAGCATTCTTATACACCAATAACAGACAAACACAGAGCCAAATCATGAATGAACTTCCATTCACAATTGCTTCAAAGAGAATCAAATACCTAGGAATCCAACTTACAAGGGATGTAAAGGACCTCTTCAAGGAGAACTACAAACCACTGCTCAGTGAAATCAAAGAGGACACAAACAAATGGAAGAACATACCATGCTCATGGATAGGAAGAATCAATATCGTGAAAATGGCCATACTGCCCAAGGTAATTTATAGATTCAATGCCATCCCCATCAAGCTACCAATGAGTTTCTTCACAGAATTGGAAAAAACTGCTTTAAAGTTCATATGGAACCAAAAAAGAGCCCACATCTCCAAGACAATCCTAAGTCAAAAGAACAAAGCTGGAGGCATCACGCTACCTGACTTCAAACTATACTACAAGGATACAGTAACCAAAACAGCATGGTACTGGTACCAAAACAGAGATATAGACCAATGGAACAGAACAGAGTCCTCAGAAATAATACCACACATCTACAGCCATCTGATCTTTGACAAACCTGAGAGAAACAAGAAATGGGGAAAGGATTCCCTATTTAATAAATGGTGCTGGGAAAATTGGCTAGCCATAAGTAGAAAGCTGAAACTGGATCCTTTCCTTACTCCTTATACGAAAATTAATTCAAGATGGATTCAAGACTTAAATGTTAGACCTAATACCATAAAAATCCTAGAGGAAAACCTAGGTAGTACCATTCAGGACATAGGCATGGGCAAAGACTTCATGTCTAAAACACCAAAAGCAACGGCAGCAAAAGCTAAAATTGACAAATGGGATCTCATTAAACTAAAGAGCTTCTGCACAGCAAAAGAAACTACCATCAGAGTGAACAGGCAACCTACAGAATGGGAGAAAATTTGTGCAATCTACTCATCTGACAAAGGGCTAATATCCAGAACCTACAAAGAACTCAAACAAATTTACAAGAAAAAAACAAACAACCCCATCAAAAAGTGGGCAAAGGATATGAACAGACATTTCTCAAAAGAAGACATTCATACAGCCAACAGACATATGAAAAAATGCTCATCATCACTGGCCATCAGAGAAATGCAAATCAAAACCACAATGAGATACCATCTCACACCAGTTAGAATGGCGATCATTCAAAAGTCAGGAAACAACAGGTGCTGGAGAGGATGTGGAGAAATAGGAACACTTTTACACTGTTGGTGGGATTGTAAACTAGTTCAACCATTATGGAAAACAGTATGGCGATTCCTCAAGGATCTAGAACTAGATGTACCATATGACCCAGCCATCCCATTACTGGGGATATACCCAAAGGATTATAAATTATGCTGCTATAAAGACACATGCACACGTATATTTATTGCAGCACTATTCACAATAGCAAAGACTTGGAATCAACCCAAATGTCCATCAGTGACAGATTGGATTAAGAAAATGTGGCACATATACACCATGGAATACTATGCAGCCATAAAAAAGGATGAGTTTGCGTCCTTTGTAGGGACATGGATGCAGCTGGAAACCATCATTCTTAGCAAACTATCACAAGAACAGAAAACCAAACACCGCATGTTCTCACTCATAGGTGGGAACTGAACAATGAGATCACTTGGACTCGGGAAGGGGAACATCACACACCGGGGCCTATCATGGGGAGGGGGGAGGGGGGAGGGATTGCATTGGGAGTTATACCTGATGTAAATGACGAGTTGATGGGTGCAGCAGACCAACATGGCACAAGTATACATATGTAACAAACCTGCACGTTATGCACATGTACCCTACAACTTAAAGTATAATAATAATAAATAAATTAAAAATAAAAAATAAAAAAAAATAAAACCTGAAAAAAAAAGCATCTATAAATAAACATGTGCGGAAGCATACATAATTAAACATATTTTTGCAGTTATTATTTTGAATAAACTATTATCTGTTAGATCAACTAAGAATGAGAAAAATAAGTTTTTAAAAAATATTTTACCTTTATTTTTTCCTTCTTTTATTCTCTTCTTATTGTAGAGTTCAGTTTCTGACATGTATCATTATTCTTGCAAGGCAGATCTACTAGTAACAAATATCTTCAATTTTTGATTGCTCGAAAGTTCTTTATATATCTTTCATTTCTGAAAAACAATTGCAAAGGGAAAAAATTTCCAGGTTGATGGGTTTTTATTCTCTGCATTTTAAATATTTTACTCCACTCTCTTCTTCCCTGCACGGTTTCTGAGGGTAAGTTGGATGTCTTTCTTATATTTGCTCCTCTGAAGATGAGGTATTTCCCCACAAATGCTTCTTTTAGGAATTTAAATTTATGTTTAACTAACAGTAGTTTGAATGTAATATGCCCTGACGTATACGTTTTTCTTCTTCTTCTTTTTATTTTTGTCTTTTATCTTGCTTGCTGTTCTTTGAGCTTTCTGAATCTGTGAGTTGGTGTTTGAGATTAATTTGGGGGAAATTCTCTGTTGTTGTTGTTTAATATGTGTCTTCTGTTTCTTTCTCTCTTTCTTAATCCTTTGGTTTACCTATTCGACTTATGTTACCTTTTCTGTAGTTGTCCCACCATTCTTAGACGTTATGTTGCTTATTTTTCAGGGTTTTTTTTTCTCTTTGCTTTTCTAATTTTTTAAGATGCATCATTAGATTGGTTATTTGATGCTTTTTCTATTTTTAAAATATTTTATTTTATTATAAGTTTTGGCATACTTGTGCAGGATTTGCAGGTTTGTCAAGTAGGTATACTTGCACCATGGTGGTTTGCTGCTCTTATCAACCCATCGACTAGGTATTAAGCCCGGTTTGCATTAGCTATTTTTCTTGATGCTCTGCCCCAACAGGCCCCAGTGTGTGTTGTTCCCCTCCCTGTGTCCAATGCGTTCTCATTGCTCAGCTCCCACTTGTAAGTGCGAACATGTGGTGTTTTGGTTTTCTGTTCCTGCATTAGATTGCCAAGAATCCTGGCTTGCAGTTTCATCCATGTTGCTGCAAGAGATATGACCTTATTCCTTTTTATGCCTGCATAGTATTCCATGGTGCACATGTACCACTTTTTGTTATCCAGTCTATCACTAATGGGCATTTGGGTTGATTCCATGTTTTTAGTGTTGTGAATAGTTCTGTTAATGGACATTTGTGTGCATGTATCTTTATAATAAAATGATTTATATTCCTTTGGGTATATACCTAGTAATCGGATTGCTGGGTCAAAGGGTATTTCTAGTTCTAGATCCTTGAGGAATTGCCCCACTGTCTTTCACAATGATCAAACTAGTTTACAGTCCCACCAACAGTGTAAAAGTGTTCCTATTTCTCCACATCCTCTCCAGCACCTGTTGTTTCCTAACTTTTTAATGATCGCCATTCTCACTGGTGTGAGATGGTATCATTGTGGTTTTGATTTGCATTTCTCTGATGACCAGTGATTATGAGCATTTTTTCATGTGTCTGTTGGCTGCATAAATGTCTTCTTTTGAGAAGTGTCTGTTTATATCCTTTGCCCACTTTTTGATGGGGTTGTTTGATTTTTTTCTTATAAATTTGTTTAAGTTCTTTGTAGATTCTGGATATTAGCCCTTTGTCAGATGGGTATATTGTAAAAATTTTCTCTCATTCTGTAGGTTGCCTGTTCACTGTCATGGTAGTTTCTTTCGCTGTGCAGAAGCTCTTTAGTTTAATTAGATCCCATTTGTCTATTTTGGCTTTTGTTGCCATTGCTTTTGGTGTTTTAGTCATGCAGTCCTTGCCCATGCCTATGCCCTGAATGGTATTGCCTAGGTTCTCTTCTAGGGTTTTTATGGTTTTCGGTCTAACATTTAAGTCTTTAATCCATCTTGAATTAATTTTTGTAGAAGGATTAAGGAAGTAATCCAGTTTCAGTTTTCTACATATGGCTAGTCAGTTTTCCCAGCACCATTTATTAAATAGGGAATCCTTTCCCCATTTCTTCTTTTTGTCAGGTTTGTCAAAGATCAGATGGTTGTAGATGTGTGGTATTACTTCTGAGGGCTCTGTTCTGTTCCATTGGTCTATATTTCTGTTTTGATACCAGTACCATGCTGTTTTGGTTACTGTAGCCTTGTAGTATAGTTTGAAGTCAGGTAGCATGATGCCTACAGCTTTGTTCTTTTGACTTAGGATTGCCTTGGAGATGTGGGCTCTTTTTTGGTTCCATATGAACTTTAAAGTAGTTTTTTCCAATTCTGTGAAGAAACTCATTGGTAGCTTGATGGGGATGGCATTGAATCTATAAATTACCTTGGGCAATATGGCCATTTTCACGATATAGATTCTTCATATCCACGAGCATGGAATGGTTTCCCATTTCTTTGTGTCCTGCTTTATTTTGTTAAGCAGTGGTTTGTAGTTCTCCTTGAAGAGGTCCTTCACATCTCTTGTAAGTGGGATTCCTAGGTATTTTATTCTCTTTGAAGCAATACAAACTACTATCAGAGAATCTATAAACACCTCTATGCAAATAAACTAGAAAATCTAGAAGAAATGGATAAATTCCTGGACATATACACCCTCCCAAGACTAAACCAGGAAGAAGTCGAATCCCTGAAAAGACCAATAACAGGCTCTGAAATTGAGACAAAAATTAATAGCCTACCAACCAAAAAAAGTCCAGGACCAGACAGATTCACAGCCGAATTCTACCAGAGGTACAAAGAGGAGCTGGTACTATTCTTTCTGAAACTATTCCAATCAATTGAAAACAAGGAAATCCTCCCTTACTCATTTTATGAGTCTTCACTCTTTATCTAAGTTGTCATCCTGTGTCCTTTAATTAGGGCATTTAGCCCATTTACATTTAAAGTTAATATTGTTGTGTGTGAATTTGATCCTATCATCATGATGACAGCTGGTTAATTTTGCAGAGCAGCAAAATTTGTTAATGTAGTTGTTTCATAGTGTTGG
Source organism: Theropithecus gelada (assembly GCF_003255815.1). Lineage (NCBI taxonomy): Eukaryota > Metazoa > Chordata > Mammalia > Primates > Cercopithecidae > Theropithecus > Theropithecus gelada. The sequence continues at coordinate 66,833,626 of NC_037689.1, read as the reverse complement.
TCTGTGTACTTCAGTGTGTTTTTGTAATGACTGGTAATGGTTTTTCCTTTCCATGTTTAGTGCTTCCTTCAGGAGCTCTTGCAAGGTAGGCCTGGTGGTCACAAAATCCCTCAGCATTTGTTTATCTGAAAAGGATTTTATTTATTTTTTATTTATGAAGTTTAGTTTGATCAGATATTAAATTCTGAGTTGGAAATTCTTTCCTTTAAGAATGTTAAATATTGGTCCCCAATACCTTCTGACTTGTAGGATTTCCACTCAGAGATCTGGTGTTAGTCTGATGAGCTTCCTTTTGTAGGTGACCTGATCTTTCCCTCTGGCTGCCCTCAACATTTTTTCCTTCATTTTAACCTTGGAGAATCTGATGAGTATATGACTTAGGGTTGAACTTCTCATGGAGTATCTTATTGGGCTTCTCTGGATTTCCTGAATTTGAATGTTGACCTGTCTTGCTAGGTTGGGGAAATTCTCCTGGATGATATCCTGAAGCGTGTGTTTCCAACTTGGTTCCATTTCCATTCTCCCCATCTCTTTCAGTACTCCAATCAGTCATAGGTTCAGTCTTTTTACATAGTCCCAAAGTTCTCAGAAGTTTAGTTTGTTTCTTTTCATTTGTTTTTGTCTAATGTTATCTGCCTGCCTTATTTCAGCAAGATTCAAGATAGTCTTCAAGCTCTGATATTCCTTCTTCCACTTGGTCGATTCAACTATTGATATATGTGTTTGCATCATGAAGTTCTCCTGCTGTGTTTTTCAGCTCCATCAGATCATTTATGTTCTTCTCTAAACTGGCTAGTCTGGTTAACAGCTTCTGTAATCTATTGTCATGGTTCTTAGCTTCTTTGCATTGGGTTAGAACACAATCTTTTGGCTCAGCAAAGTTCATTATTACCCATTTTTTGAAGCCCAATTCTGTCCATTCACCCATCTCAGCTTCAGCCCAGTTCTCTGCCCTTGCTGGAGAGGTGTTGTGATCACTTGGAGAAGAAGAGTCATTCTGGCTTTTTGATTTTTCAGCGTTTTTGCATTGTTTTTTCCTCATCTTTGTGAACTTATCTGCCTTTTATCTTTCAGGCTGTTGGCCTTTGGATGGGGTTTCTGCGGGGTCTTTTTTGTTGATGTTGTTATTGTTGTTGCTTTCTGTTAGTTTGTTTTCACTGAAACAGTCAAGTCCTTCTCCTGGATATCTGCTATAGTTTGCTGAGGATTCACTCCAGACCCTGTTCACTGGGTATCACCAGTGGAGGTTGCAGAACAACAAAGATGGCTTCCTGATTTTTCCTCTGGAAGTTTCATCCCAGAGGGGCATCGACCTGATGCCAGCCAAAACTCTCCTGTATGAGGTGTCTGGTGACCACTGTTGTGAGGTCTCACCCTGTCAGGAGGCACAGGATCAGGGACCCACTTAAGGAAGTACTCTGGCTGCCCCTTGGTGGAGTGAGTGCACTGCCCTGGGGAAATCCCGCTTGTCCAGATTGCCTGGACTTTTCAGAGCCAGCAGGCAGGAGAGATTAAGTCCACCGAACCTGAGACTGTGGCTGCCCCTCCCCTCAGCTGTTCTGTCCCAGGGTGATGAGAATACTATCTCTAAACCCTGGATGGAGTTGCTGAAATTCTTTCAGAGAAGTCTTGCTTGGTGAGGAGGGAGGAACCTGGGTCCCACCTAAAAAAGTAGTCTGGCCAAGTCCTGCCACAGCTATTGTGCTGTGCTGTGGGAAATTCCACCCAGTCCAAACTGCTCACCTCACACTGGCAGGGGAAAATTGCAGACTAGAGTTGCAGTAATGGCAGTCACCCCTCTCCCCAGTAATTCAGTCTTCTTAGGCAGATTCAGGGCTTCTCTGCTAGCCAGTGGGGATTCCAAGTCAGTGGGTCCTAGCTTTCCAGGTTCCATGGGAGTGGGATCCACTGAGAAAGGCCACTTGGCTCCCTGGTTTCAGCACCCTTCCCAGAAGTGTGGATGGATCTCCTGCCTCACTGGAGTTCCAGGAGCCACTGGAATATGCAAAAAATCCTGCAGCTCAGTGCCTACCCTAGCAGCCACAGACCTGAGTGGCCATGATGGGTCTGCAGAGCTTTGTGCTTGGGACCCAAGGCCCTGGTGGTGTGGGCTCACAAGGAAATCTCCTGATCCACAGGTTGCAAAAATCCATGGGAAAAGTGTAATTCCCTGAGCAGGTAGCACAATCCCTCACTGTCTCCCTTGGCTAGGGGTGGGAGGTCCCATTGCCCTATGCAGCTCCTGGGTGAACCATCCTGAATGTTCTTGCTCTCTGTGAGTTGAACCAACCACCTAGTCAGTCCCAATGAAAGAATCTGGGTACCCCAATTGAAAATGCAGAATCCATTTGCCATTTATGTTTGTCTTAGTGGGAGCTGCAGACTGGAGCTGTTTCTACTCAGCCATCTTGTCCCCTCCCTTCTTTTGATTTTCTTATAGTTTCTGTCTTGAAATATATTTAGTCTGATTTAAGTATAGTGACTTCTGCTTTTTCTTGGTTTCCATGGATATGAAATATCTTTTTCCATCTCTTTACTTTCAGTCAATGTGTTTCTTTATAGGCAAAGTGTGTTTCTTGTAGGCAACAGATCAATGGGTCTTGTTCTTTCATCCATTCATGCAGTCTATGTGTTTTGATTGGAGAGTTTATTTTATGTACATTCAATATTATTATTTATAAGTAAGGACTTATTTCTATCATTTCATTATTTTTTGGGGTTTTTTTTTGTTTTTTTTTGTTTTGTTTTGTTTTGTTTTTTTGTCTTCTTTGATTCTTTCTTTTCTTCCTGTCTTCCTTTAGTGGAGGTGATTTCCTCTGGTGATACAATTTAATTTTTTATTTTAACTTTTTTGTATCTGTTGCATTTTTTTTGGTTTAACGTTGCCATGAGGCTTGTAAATACCACCTTGTTACCAATTATTTTAACCTGGTAAAAATTTACTACTGCATAAACAAGCAAAAAGAAAACTAATAAAAACTATATGCCTTAATTTTGTTCACTGACTTTCTAAGTTTTATTTTTGTTTCTATTTACATCTTGTTTTACCGAGTATGTCTTGGAAAGTAGTTTGTTTTTGATTCTTTCATAATTTAGTCTTTCTACTTAGGGTAAGAGAAGTTTACACACCACAATTTTGGTGTTATTCTATGTTTTTCTGTGTCATTCTATGACCAGTGAATTTTCTACCTTCAGGTGATTATTTATTTCTCATTAATGTCCTTTTATTTCTGGATGAGTATTCCCTTTAGCATTTGTTGTAGGAGAGATTTGAAGTTGATGAAATCACTCAGCTTTTGTTTTTCTGGGAAAGAATTTGTTTTTCTTACATGTATGAGGAACATTTTCTTAGGATATACTATTCTAGGGTAAATGTTTTTATCCTTCAGCACTTTAAATATGTCATGCCACTCTCTCCTGGCCCATAATGCGTTCACCAAAATGTCTGCCAGATGTATTGCAGCTTCATTGTATGTTATTTGTTTCTTTTCTCTTGCTGCTTTTAGCAACTATTCTTTATCCTTAACCTTTGGGTGTTTGATTATTAAATGCCTTGAAGTAGTCTTCTTTGTGTTAAATCTGTGTGTTGCTCTGTAACATTCTCTTACTTGGAAATTGATATCTTTCTCTATATTTGGGAAGCTCTCTGTTATTCCCTTCAATAATCTTTCTACCCCTATATCTTTCTCTACCTCTTCTTTAAGGCCATTAACTTAGATTTATATTTTTGATGCTATTTTCTAGATTCTGCAGGTGTGCTTCATTGCTTTTTATTCTTTTTTACTTTATCTCCTCTTTGTATTTTAAAATAGCCTGTTTTCACGTTCTTTTGTGGCAATGTAGAACCATTATAGGATTGTGCAATGGGAGTTAACATAATACTCCATAAAGGCAGAGACTGTTACCTGTTTTGTTCCCTGCTGTGTGTTCAACATGTAAAAAAGTAGAAAAATACCAGGCACATAATAGATTCCCAAATGAGCATTTGTTATATAAATAATAGAAACAGTTGTTATGCAGCATTGGTCAGAATTAGGGAACAAAATAAACTCAAGAGCAGTTAGAAAGGCATTTTAATCTTCCTTTTATCAGGCTGTAGATTACCACTGCACTTCTACTTAAACTATTGTGGAATTGCTTTTAGGATGTTTTTGGAGGAAACTGTATATTCATATGCTTGAACCAGTGAAACTGGCCAACAAAGATGTTTTCTTTCTATAATTGCTGGTAGTAGTTGCTCTTCATTTAAGTAATTATAATAGGAGAAAGTAATATTAGCCACATGTCTTCACCAAGTAGAATTAATAAGAGACCTTAATGAAAAAAGTTAATGTTATCCCCTAATTATCCTCTAATTATGCCTGAGATTGAATGATTCATTATAACTCCACCCCGCCGTGTGTGTGTGTGTGTGTGTGTGTGTGTTTAAAAACCTATGAGGTTACTTAGGGATAAAGATATTCTATTTGATTGACTTTTCTGCATAGTTAATATTAAGTTGCACAAGTTTGTTGCGACTGTTATTGATGATTATAGCAGCAAACAGTTACTACTTACTTTCCATCAAATTATGTTCTAAGATATTTTCATGATTTTTTTAACTTATAGAAACATAAGGTAGATTATTTGTTTTATCTATAAGGAAACAAAATAGCCAACATGCTCTGATTCCAGAGCCCATGCTCTTTTAACATTTAACTCATACTAACACTTTCCTTCTTTGGTAAACATGGTATACTACAATGGTAACTTTAAACTATGTCCTTCATGCTTTTTAGTGTTAAAATGTCATTTCAGGAAATTATAACAAATTTTAGTCTCATTTTAAAAACATTGTTATTTGCAAAAAAGTTGGCAGTTTTGTGTGTTCTGAAATTATTTTGGACATTTTCTTCTCTGTGAAATCTAAAAGTTTGAGAGTTACCATAAAATGGCAAATCTCCCCTATTAATTAGTAACCTTATAAAATGTAGAACCACTTCCATGAATATAAATGAGCAACATACAGATTTAGAGATATAAGAAAAATCAGGTTAATTTGGAAAAGGTTTTTTCTTAAAAAAAGAAAAATTCCTCTGTTTTAGAGGGTCCTTTGTATATCTTTTAGAGCAGGAATCAGTTCTCTCTGACAGAGCTACACTTTGAAACTATACTTACAGTTCCTGTTAAGACCATTGGTGATAGACAGGTTAGATAATTTTATTATTTTGCATAATTAAATGTTGATATTACTTTGATTAATAAAAGTGCATTAAACAAAGCAATTTATGATTATCTCTTCCAACAAGTTTTCCTTTCTCAGATAATGTAATGATATTCCAGCAATTTCTAAGTATAAATTGCAACTTTTTGATACTCTTTACTGATGAAATATGGTGCTTTTAGAGGTTCGATCATAGGTACAATATTAGGTGCATATTGCGATTCTGAAAGTCTTAGGATGACACATAGGTAAGTTAAAATACAGCTTGCTGTAAACGTTCATTGCCTGCCTTTTTGTTTTGTTTTGCTTTCTTTTACCTTAGTAATGGGTGAAACTACTGGTGGAAACATTTTGAACATTTTGTGGTTTGAGAAATTTTTTTTTTCCGTTTTCATAGGCCATGAAACCTCAGTTTTTCAATTAAATCATTTGTCTTAAGACAGCACATTCCATCCTTCCACTTAACTCAATGAGACCAACATCTCATATTTCAAAGTTTTTGCATTTCATCACACGTCCTCTTTGTATAGGAAGCACTATTACATTGGAAGAAATTTGTAAACACCCAGACTAATTACTGTAATTAATTTTTTGGTCTAAAGCCAAATAACCTAGAGCTCATACAAGCTATATGACTCTATATGATTTTAAGATTAAAATAAAAGGTTGATTCTTTATAGTCATCTGCTCTGTCACATGCCTTTCTTTTATCTCATCTTTATCACATTTCTCTTTTCTAGGGCTTACTTCTGAGTTCCATCTTGGTTTGTTTTCCAGAGGTCAGTCCAAGTTCTATCTAGAATCTCTTAATCCCTGAAGTACCAAGCACTTTCTTTGTGAGTCTCCTGTTTTTAATCTCTGTTAAAAACGAATAATATTCCCTAAAAGCTGAAGCAGTAAATAAGTAAATCCAACTCACTGGTATCTCTTAGAATTTCTCTCTCTCTCTCTTTTTTTAAATTCAAATCACAGGACTTTGGAAAGCATTCTTACAATGTTTTTCCCCTCACTCTGGAAACTCCAGGTTTTTATTATGGCTGCTCCCAGCAGCCATTTCAACTTCAAGATCCAGCTAGTCATCAAGTACAGTGTTATTGGTCTTAGCAACAGGGAAGCAAATAAAACTTTGTAACTTAAGAAAATTGAGATTTCTCTCCACTTTCTATAGATTAGCTCATGTTTTGTGCCTCCCTCTCTCAAAGAAAGGTCAGTCATATGTGTTGTATTTTTTAAGTCTATGGAAGATCCACCTAAACTTCCCAGAACTGTAATAATAACTAAGATATTAGAGCTATTATTTGAGTAAGTTAGGATGAATAGTTACATAAGGTGTTCCTATACAAGTGACTCTTATTCCAGGCAGAAGGGCGAAAGGATACTTATGACAAAGATTGGAAGCTGTGCCAAAATTTCAAGGATTTCTAAATTCAGGTACTGCTGGTAGAAATTGAAGGGGTTGTACAATACAGAGCCCTGCTCATACTAGGAAGTCCCTATAAGGTATGAGGAATGTGAGAACTTATATCACTGGAGAAGCAACTTCAGGGCTCTATATACTGTAAATCGCAGCAAGAATTGAGACAAAGTGTAGTATGGTGTGGTGGGAAGTATCATACTGGTTTACTTTCTAAATCCTCAGTGAAGCAGATCTTATCAAAAGTTTATGAAACCAAGCCATGCAATCTCTGAAGGGTCTAGGAATGAGAGTGGAAGCTTTTGACAGCAGAACAGGCTATTAATTGAAGTGAAAGAATTGTTGGAGGGAAACCATGGCAGTTGCCATTGGTAGTCTTGAAATTATGGGCAATTTGTTATGCTTGTCATTCAGGGTGAAACTTCGTTAATTTCAGTTTCAGGAACATCAATTGTTTAGGTCCATCAAATATCCACTAGAAAGAATATGAAAATAAGGATTATATTATACAAAATGATGCACATTTTTTAAAAACTTTTTAACATGGTCTTGGTGTGGAAAGGCAAACTTATTTTCTGTATCATCTGGTTTAGCTAGTTTGCCCACCAGTGTAAAATACCTGTCAGGACATAGTATATTGTGAGTTATATTTGTTTCTGTTTTAAAGAGATAAACTTAGATATTTGGACAAGGGATTTTATAAAATCAAAGTTATTGTTTAATTTTAGAAATGATATTTTATTGAAAGTCAAAGGCCTTCTGAAAATTGAATGTGTTCTCTCTAGGCTTTGTTTATTTATTTTTAATCAAATGCTTATGCACCTGAATCTTTAAAATACAATGGGAAAAATAATTTTAAAAAGATGAATTGCTTTTTTATCAAAATGTAAAGGGATAATTTGATCTATTAATTGGATTTAGAATACATAACTGGAACTTAAGATGGAATTATTTAAGGTCAGTCACAAATTTGAAAATGTGCAGTATTCAATAGGTATAATTGTTGGGGTCCACCTGTTTCCTAAACAAAGGAATGAACACACAAGACAACACAAGACAAGACAAACATGGCGGCCGCCTCGAATGGCGTGCTCTGCTTTATTTTATACAGTCTTTTGTGGAATGTTACCAAGTCACAAGACACATTGTTGTTTTTCTGACCTTTCCCCGACTTTCTGGATTTTCAAGATGTTTACACATAAACAAGCCCCCAACGCCCTGCTTTGTTTGCAAGAGCAGGACTTATCCGGAACGTCTCATTTGCGAGCACGTAGTCCTCTACATATAATAAATAAATTGATAATATCCAGTGAATATTTCATTATACTGACACTTATTAAATTGTACAAAATATTGACACTAAATACATATTAATAAGTCATTATATTTATGTAAGTATACTTTCAGATAGAAAACATTATGAAACATTATTGCTATGGTCTGAAAGCGTCCCAGCCTCCAAATTCATATGTTGAAAACTAATCCCTGTTTTAATGGCAGTAAGAGGTAGAGACCTTTAAGACATGACTAGGATCCACATGAATGGGATTGGAACCCCTATAAAAGAAGCCAAAAGAAGCTTGTTTGGCCCTTACACTATGTAAGAAATTAGCAAGAAGACACTATCTTTGGAGAAGAGTGTATGCCCCCACCAGACACAGAATCAGCTGACCTTGGACATCCCAGCCTCTAGAACTGTAAGCAATACATTTCTGTTGTTTATAAATTACCCAGTCTAAGATACTTTGTTGTAGGAGCCCTAATGAATTAAGACAGTTATCTAATGCTGAATCCGAAGCAGCTTCTAATAGAAAGGCAAAGAGCTTGGAATAGTGTGAGTCAAGTTCAAATTATTTTCAAGTACTTCATCATATTTCTAGTTATTGTGTATTTGTAGTACAAGAAGTTTCACAAAATGAGAAAGCTATCTTTGCATTTTCCATTTTTTATACAATGAATCATCTCTTGATTTAGGTTCTTATCAACTGATAGCCTTAACTTCATTGCCATGTAAGATGATGGAAGAAATGATTTATTACATTCTGTCATTCTTTCTAGAGAAGAATAATCTCCTTTCTCGGTATTAAAGTGACTTTCAGGCAAATCAATCAACCGTAGATGGTGTCATAAGACTGTCTTCTGATGTTAATAAAGCATTCTGTAATAAGGAGTTTTTATGTGTTGTATTTATAGACAGTGATAGAAATTATAAGAGACTGCTTAGAAAAGGACTAGAGTACCTGCAATTTCTGAGAGCATTACACTTCAAAATACTTAGCTGTAGGGTCTGTTTTTGTAAATAACAAGTACTTCAATATGCCATCATGCATTTTACTCATACTGATTTTAGAAAATGACATAAGATTTACAAGTATTTATCCTTTGTGTTTCAAAAAATCCACCTATACTCTTTACATTTCATTAAAAGTAAACACTTGTATTTGAAAAGTATGAAGATGAAATGATTCTATGTTGTATCTTTGGCATTCTCTTATAGATAATAAAATATATTTATTTATTTGTATGCTTCTTTTTAAAACATGCTTATGTAAGACTGATATCATTTATATGAAGAGAAATAAAAATACAATAAGAAATCATTCCATCTTATTACTTATCTCCTTCAAAACACTTTTTAATAATTTTATGGAATATTTGATGATAGAAATGTAAAAAAGTTGAAGTGGAAAACCTCACAGTATACCACTTTCCAGAGAAATGCCAAACTTTATTTCAAATGTAGATACTTTTCTAGTTAGATATCCAATGAAGTTAGCAATTTCAATTATGTATGAATACTCTAAGGACAATTGTAATTCCTTGCCTCCATATTGCCAGTGAAAAAGAAAAAATAACATTTACTATGGAATTGGAATATTTAGGAGTATGACTGAATAATGACTTATCTTATGGTCATCATATTCAGTTTGGTGATTGAACAGTGCATGTTTTAACAGTGTAGAAATAGAAGCATCAATAATCTTTTAGGAAATGTATAAGGAAATTCTTTTTCTATTATCTGGAACTCTAATAATAGTTATTTGAGTATATGTGTCAAACGCTTAATTCTGCAAGCTGAAATTTGATAGATATATTTGATGTTATTCAATATGTTGCCCAATAAGCTGTTTTTATAGTTCAAAACTGAAGGAAGAGTCATTCTAATCCTTGATTCAAAACCTAAAGAAAGGAGCTCAATTTACAAAATGTTATCAAATAGAAGACATGAGCAATACCTCTTTTAGAATTTATAGGTATATTCTTTTGAACACAATGGCATCCATAAATGGCATAAAATATTGAGATTCAACATTTCTCTTTATTTGTTGATATCTGTGGTTTCATTACTAAAGTCAGATAGAAAAGTTCTGGAAAGTATCTGACTGCATCTTACTTATCAAATACAAACATGTATCTGTAAGAGAAATGTACCTACTATGACCCAGATATAAACTTTACCTACTTTATAAGCTTAAGTAAACATGGTGAATGTGATGCTCTGTTTGGTACTATGAAATTTATAGATCATTCTATGGTGTGTTGTTTATTTATAGTTCACTAAGTTATTTTTCATTTTAGCTTACTTCTCCCTTTGAATACCACAAATAGTATTCTCATCCTCAGAAAATCATCTGACAGCAGTTGTTTTTTTTTAAGTCAGCTAGGTTGTTGGACTACTTATCAGGATATACTCGTGAGTTTTTCATGTCCTTATGGCACCAAATTAGATTGCTAAAGTACAACCTTTACAATCTATCACTTTTGCAGATCTTTTAAGTGCCATTGATATCATCCTGGAAATTTCAATCACCACAGTGAGGATGGGCTTTGGGAATTATTGATGTCTATAATAGGGTAATATGTCAAGGCAACAATGTCATTTTTGTGTGGTTCCCAGTTTGTGTGGGTATTAAAGGAAATGAAATGGGAGATAAAGCAGTCAAAAAGGCTTTGTAAAATCATTCAGGAGTATCGAATATTCAATTATTTTAAAGATAATATAATTTATTACGAAACAAAGAACCAATGCCAAATGAGGACAAAAGCAAAATGAGGTTAAACAGGTTTACACAAATACAAAGAATTACAAATTTATGTCTTTTGTCAATCTGGTTAAAACATCAAGAAATATTCATTTTCTTATATCTAAATATTGTAAGTTCTTTCTGAAATTTTATTCAGTGTGCTGTCTTGCAGTCACATTTTGTTCTAATAAATCAGCACAAACATGTGATCAGAAAATATAGTTTTCTTTTCTCATAGTTGAAAATGTAATTGTGAGCTCTACATTAGAGTTTAATAGAATAAGTGGCAGTTATAAACAATAAAGAAGTCCTAAATATAATTAAGAAGTGTCATTATGCTTACATAACTCTTAAGATATTATTGACTTAGAAATGCTATCATTGGAGCAATGCACACTTACTTACAAACTACAAAAATTATCATATAGCTCTTTTGTTTCACTAAAATCCTAAAATTACTAGAAAGCAGTAAATTAAAAATAGAATACATAATGTGTTTTCTTTTTTTTTTGTTATACTTTAAGTTCTAGGGTACATGTGTACAATGTGCAGGTTTGATACATAGGTATACGTGTGTCATGGTGGTTTGCTGCACTCATCAACTCATCATTTACATTAGGTAATTCTCCTAATGCCATCCCTCCCCCAGCACACCACCACCTAACAGGCCCCAGTGTGTGATGTTCCCTGCTCTGTGTCCAAGTGTTCTCATTGTTCAATTCCCACCTATGAGTGAGAACATGTGGTGTTTGGTTTTCTGTCCTTGCGATAGTTTGCTGAGAATGATGGTTTCCAGCTTCATCCATGTCCCTGCAACGGACATGAACTCATGCTTTTTTATGACTGCATAGTATTCCACGGTGAATATGTGCCACATTTTCTTAATCCAGTCTATCATTGATGGACATTTGGGTTGGTTCCAAGTCTTTGCTCTTGTGAATAGTGCCGCAATAAACATACGTGTGCATGTGTCTTTACAGTAGCATGATTTATAATTCTTTGGGTATATACCCAATAATAGGATTGCTGGGTCAAATGGTAATGATAGTTTTAGATCCTTGAGGAATCACCACACGGTCTCACACAATCGTTGAACTAATACGCACTCCCACCAACAGTGTAAAAGCATTCCTATTTCTCTACATCCTCTCCAGCATCTGTTGTTTCCTGACTTTTTAATGATTGCCATTCTAACTGGTGTGAGATGGCATCTCATTGTGGTTTTGATTTGCATTTCTCTGATGGCGAGTGATGAGTATTTTTTCATGTGTCTGTTGGCTGCATAAATGTCTTCTTTTGAAAAGTATCAGTTCATATCCTTTGCCCACTCTTTGATGGGGTTGTTTGATTTTTTCTTGTAAATTTGTTTGAGTTCTTTGTAGATTTTAGATATTAGCCCTTTGTCAGATGGGTAGATTGCAAAAATTTTCTCCCATTCTGTAGTTTGCCTGTTCACTGTCATGGTAGTTTCTTTTGCTGTGCAGAAGCTCTTTAGTTTTATTAGATCCAATTTGTCTATTTTGGCTTTTGTTGCCATAGCTTTTGGTGTTTTAGTCATGTTTGCCCATGCCTATGCCCTGAATGGTATTGCCTAGGTTTTCTTCTAGGGATTTTATGGTTTTAGGTCTGATGTTTAAGTCTTTAATCTATCTTATGTTAATTTTTGTATAAGGTGTAAGGAAGGGATCCAGTTTCAACTTTCTACATACGGCTAGCCAGTTTTCCCAGTACCTGCCTCAGTCTCCCAAAGTGGTGAGACTACAGGTGTGAACCTCTGTGACCAGCCAATGTCATCTCTTTTAGACTCCAACTATAAGTGAGTTCACACAGTATTTGTTGTTCTCTGGCTTATGTATTTAACTTAGCATAATTCCTTTAAAGTTTATCCACATTATTGCAAATGGAAGAATATTCACCTTTTTAGGGCTGAATAATATTTCATTGTATTTCTATACACCACAATTTCTTAATCTATTCATCTTTCAATAGACAAATAGCTTGTTTCCACATCTTGGATATTGTGAATAATGCTGCAATTAACATGGGGGTGTTGATACCTCTTCAACATGGTGATTTTTATTCCAATTGGATACTTACTCAGAAATGGGATTTATGGTTCAAATGGTAGTTCTGTTTTAAAATTTTTGAGGAACCTCTCTCTATACTGGTTGTACCAATTTGCAATCTCTCCCACACTGCACAAGGGTATTTTTTTCTTTTTTTTTTTTTTTTTTTTTTGAGACGGAGTCTCGCGCTGTGTCACCCAGGCTGGAGTGCAGTGGCCGGATCTCGGCTCACTGCAAGCTCCGCCTCCCAGGTTCAGGCCATTCTCCTGCCTCAGCCTCCGAGTAGCTGGGACTACAGGCGCCCGCCACCACGCCCGGCTAGTTTTTTGTATTTTTAGTAGAGACGGGGTTTCACCATGTTAGCCAGGATGGTCTCGATCTCCTGACCTCGTGATCCGCCCGCCTCGGCCTCCCAAAGTGCTGGGATTACAGGCTTGAGCCACCGCGCCCGGCCCACAAGGGTATTTTTTTCACTGCATCCTGGCCAGTACTATTCTCTGTTTGGCAAGACAATTCTCTCCTGTCTGTTAGATAAAAGTCATCCTAACATGTATAAGGTGATGTCTCACTGTTGTTTTTATTTGAAATTTTCCTATGATTAGTGATGTTTAGCATTTTGTATATGCTCATTGGCCATTTGTGTATCTTCTTTGGAGAAATGTACAATCAGATCCTTTGCTCATTTTTTATTTGGATTTTGTTTTTTGCTATTTAGTTTTACGAGTTTCTTATATATTTTGGATATTAGCCAACTATCAGATATATGGTTGGCAAATATTTTCTTTCACTTCTTATTTTCATTTTGTTTATTATTATTTTGTTCATTATTTCCTTTTATTTGCAGAAGCCTTTTAATTTGATGTAGGCCCACTTATTTACTTTTGCTTATTTTTTTGCTTTTGCTTTTGATGTTATATTTTTAAAAATCATTACACAAACTAATGTCAAGGAGCGTTTTCTCTATGTTTCCTCTAGAAATTGTACAGTTTCACGTCTTATATTTAAGCTGTGAATCTATGTCAAGTTAGTATTTGTGAGTGGTGTAAGATATGGACTAAATCTCAGTCTTTGCATGTGCATATTCAGTTTTCCAAAGACCATTTATTGAAAAGATGGTAATTTCTCTATTATGTATTCTTAGCATTCATGTCAGTATTAGTTGACTGTGTACACACGAGTTTATTTCAAATCTGTTCCATTGATTTGGGTGCCCACTTTAGGCCAGTGTCATACTATTTTGATTGCTATAGCTTTGTAATATAGTTTGAAATCATAAAGCATGATGCCTCTAGGTTTTTCTTTTTTTTTTTTTTTTTTTTTCAAGATTGTTTTGGCTCTTCAAGGTCTTTTGTGGTTCTCTATGAATTTTAAGATTGATTTTTTTCTATTCTTTGAAAAATGCCGTTCTCTGTCATAATTCTGATAGGTATTATGTTGAATCTATAGATCACTTGGATAGCATGGACTTTTTAAGATACTGGTTTTCCTCATCCATGAACACAGAATACTTTTATTTATTTATGTTTTCCTCAAATTATTTCATCAATGTCTTACATTTTTCAGTGTAAAGAGCTTTTACTTCCTTGGTTAAATTTATTCTTATATATTTTATTTTTTGATGCTTTGTAAATGAGATTCATTTCTTTACTTCTTTTCCAGATAGTTTATTGTTAATCTATACAAATCCAACTAATTTTGTATGTTGATTTTGTATCTTACAACTTTACTAAATTTGTAATTAACTCTAACAATTTTTTGGTGGAGTCTTTAGGGATATATGTGTGTGTGTGTTTGTGTGTATGTGTGTGTGTGTATATATATATACATACATACATATTCATGTCATCTGGAAACAGAGAGAATTTTACTTTTTGCTTTCTAATTCAGATGACTTTTATTGTTTTTCTTGTCTAATCACTCTGGTTAGGACTTCCAATATTACGTTGAATAGAAGTCATGAGAGTGGGCACCCTTGTCTTAATCCTGATCTTAAAGAAAAAGTGTTTAGCTTTTCACCATTGAGTATATGTTAACTGTGAACTGATTATACATGGCCTTTATTATGTAATGTTAAAGATTAAAACACTCTATATGAATTTTATTAAAATTCTCTCATTAAATGTCACGTTTCTCATCTGCCATTTTTAAAATTTTGTTTGTAAACTTTTTCCTTTTCATTTACATTCATAATATTTAAATTTTTATGAAGCCAAGTTGATCAACTTTTATTTTATGGCTTCTCTCCTTTATGCTTTGAAAAACCTTTTAAAATCCCTATCACATAAGGCCTATGTTTTCTTCCAAGATATTTTTTTCTTGTAAAAAAAATTAACTAATTCATTATGAATTCGTTTTGTTATGTGATATGATGCAAGGAACAAGTTCACCTCCCAATGCTCACCACCACCATTACATCATTACCCTGATAATCAGCCATTTGCACCAACATTTTAATCAAGCAGAGTAAGTGGGCAAAAGTAAGACAAAAATACTTTAACAAACATAATGAGAAAATAACACACCATTTATCAAAATGTGTTTTTAAAGTATTAAAATTAAAACTGTGTTATTTAGCATATAAATAGCATATAAAAATTAAAACACTCTTTATATGAATTTTATTAAAATTTTCTCTCTTTAAATGTCATGTTTCTCTTCTGTCATTTTTTACATTTTGTTTGTAATGCTATTTGAAATGCTATTGTTGTTGTATATTAATTGTTTATTTATTCTTCAGTCTATTTGATAGCTTCTTATTTCACTATCCACAATGTAGTGATTCAGAGTTGAGCTTCTGGAGTCACACAGGCAATCGTGTACTAGCTGTGTGCTTTTAGAGTTACTTAACCATTTTGTTTCTCAATATCTTTACTCATACAACTGGGATAATAATGATAATTACTTCCTAGGATTAAGGTAGGATTAAGTGAGATAATATATGTTGAGTGGTTTAAATGAATTATTATGTGTAAACTATTGAAATCAAGGCCTGATATAGAGTGAATAATCAATTGATTCCAGCAACCACTTTACCTATCCATTTATATGCTAAATTACACAATTTTAATCAATATTTTAAAAACACATTCTGATAAATGGTGTGTTATTTTCTCATTATGTTTGTTAAAGTATTTTTGTCTCCCTTTGCCCACTTACTCTGCTTGATGAACTTAAATTGTGATCATGTGTCTAACAAGTCTCATCAATACATTATTTTGTTCATTAGAATTGAATGATATTTGTTATTTATTTTGCATAGTTTTATTTTTCAAGAATTAAATGTATTTCAGTAAAGGTTAATTGTTTCTTCATAGAAAGCCCTCACATTTCATTTTACAGTTATGTCGCAGTGTTTTCTCTATTAAATTAGAATATGGGATCTTATATTTTAAATTATGTTTTCTACTTGTTTGAACGAGACAATAAAGAATGAAATCCTAGCTCTGCCGCTTTCTAGCTGTGTAAACTGGAGCCAATTACCCAACCTTCCTATGCTTTGTTCTCTCAGATGTATAATGACAGATACATCAGGATCTATACTATAGAATTATTATAAGGATGATTATGTAAATTTATTCAAATTATTATATTGATTTTTTATCTGATTCTCTTGAATTTTCTCTGTAGTAATTATATTTACTGCCACAAATAAATGTGTTCCTCACTTCTCATGCTTGTGCATCTTATTTATTTTACATTCCTTACATCAATACTATAATGTTCATAATGTTTTCACTAATAATATTAATGATTTAGAGCTATGTCTTCTTTCTTTTAATATGGTCACGTGAATCTTGATCATGTCTGTTTGAGAGAGATGTGTTTTATCATACAGAAAAAAAATGCTTCAATTTCTATTTTACTATGGGTTTTTATCAGAAATTGATAGTTCATTTTCTCAAATACCATTTCAGCATTTAGAAGAAAATTGCATGTGTGCATGCATGTGTGTGCTACTGCATTTGCTCTATTAAGGAAAGCCATTATAATAACAGATTGCTTTTGAACAATCCTCACATTTATGGAGTAAATTGTGTTTGATCATAGTGTAGCGTTATTTTAATGCACTCATGAATTTCATTACTTAACAATTAAGGTTATTGTGTCCACCTCCATAAATCAATTTGGTTTTTAGATTTCATAATTGTACTTTCTTTATCAAGTTTTTGTATTGAGGTAGTATACTTGCCTCATAAATGAAATAGGAATTTTCCTTGTTTACCCTCTAGAAAAAACTAAAATACATGTGAATCATTAGCCCCTGTAGTTTTGAGGGAGCATACCTATAAAATCAACTGAGTCTCAAATATTTCGGAGTAGTATTTTTTTTTTTGACAAATTTTAACAATGTCTTTTGTTGTTATGTCTTTTATTTTTATGCAATTTGGGTGAAGAAAGCTTCTTATAAAATTCATGTACTAAATGTGAAACCTATTCAACTAAATTTATTCTTTGGATCCTTTTGAATACCCCCTGTATCTATAGTTACAGCATCTCTCTAATTCTTAGTATTGGCTGTCACGGATCCCCATCAGGGATAAAACATTAGACTACATTTTCAGTCTTGGTATGTTGGGATTTAGATGACCACCTTAAAATGCTGCTGAAAATATTAAGATCAGAGGTGCCAGAGTCTACTGACAAGATATGCCTTTCTCTTCCTCTACATCAACAAATGCATATATCTACATATGCCTTAGCGTGTTACTTAAATTTTTGTGAGCTGGCAGAAAGATACATAGCTAGAAATTAGGGCCTCGCCTTTTGCCTGAATCTTGATGTTTCAGTAGTGGAGGGGTGTGACCAGAAGGTAAAAGACATGTTTGTATTCTGGGTTGCTGTTCTGTCCTCCTCTTTGTAGTTAGCTTCTTTCTGACAGGACTTGCCTTAGGTGATACAAGTTAATTCCATAAATAACAGCATGGCTACAAAAAGCCACTTTGTTTCTTATTATGTGTCCTCCCCTTAAAAGTCCTTTAAACTTTAATTACACTAATATAATCAAAATAGGCATAGTTCTACATGACAGCAGTCTTCTGAATAAAACCAAAGTACAAATACTGTAATGCATTTTCTGATATATTTATTCTCCTTGAGTTTGGGCCCTGCTACCAATTATGCACATTGTTTTTCCTCAGTGAACTAGATAATGTGAAAACCAGTGCTTTATTTCTTGCTGGAATTAATAATGGTTATTACAACGAGTGTTTCTTTTTTTTTTTTTTTTTTTTTTTGAGACGGAGTCTTGCTCTGCCGCCCAGGCTGGAGTACAGTGGCCGGATCTCAGCTCACTGCAAGCTCCGCCTCCCGGGTTCACGCCATTCTCCTGCCTCAGCCTCCCGAGTAGCTGGGACTACAGGCGCCTGCCACCTCGCCCGGCTAGTTTTTTGTATTTTTAGTAGAGACGGGGTTTCACCGTGTTAGCCAGGATGGTCTCGATCTCCTGACCTCGTGATCCGCCCATCTCGGCCTCCCAAAGTGCTGGGATTACAGGCTTGAGCCACCGCGCCCGGCCTTACAACGAGTGTTTCTATTACTTTTTAGAATCTTCACGCATATACAGATATCACAAAGGTGTAAAAAATTTAATATATTTAATAAAAATGTTGAAAATTTGTTCTATTATAATTTTCTCATATACGTTTTACAATATTAAGTCAGCAGAAAATGAAAATTTTTGCTAAGAGTAGCTTAGAATCGATTTCAGAAAAAAATGTTTTCATCAAAGAAAATGTTTTAGCGCGCTCTAGTGGCCAACTGTGTAATTTAGCATAAAGTAAAAGTCTTCCTGTGTATAATAAACTGACAGATTATGCATAAGAATAATTTATCTTACTGTAAAAATATAGCAATGTTTTCCAATATATGAAGATATACTACAAACATGCATGCTTCGTAGCCTGCCATTATTTTCTATTTACTTTTGTGAGATTTATCTACCATTTCATAGTCTACTGAAGCATACTTTTAATCACGTTTGATATTTTTTATATTTAAAAATAATCTGACAGTTCGAATTGTTTATCTTTATATTTCTGATATTGAAGTCACACATTAGTAGCTAATACTTGTGAAATGAGTGGAATTCTTTTTTAATACTGCTATTCCTTTCCCAAAGTCAGAAGTGACTACGTTGCAGTTTAGCTATGTTAAGTTCCTGGCATTAACCACATTGCAAGATTAAAGGCACAGTTCTCCAGAATTGCAAGTCTGACCAAAGCTTCTGACCCTAGCTGCAAGCAATTATGTAATCACCCAACTTCCTGCATCCTGCATAGGCAAAAGCAATTCACCAAGAACATGCTACCACAGTAAAGAAAGAGTTTAATTAATGTCAGGCTAGCCATGCAGAAGACTGAGATATTACTCAAGTCTTTCTCCCTGAGAACTCAGAGGCTAGGGTTTATATAAATAATTTGGTGGGCCGGGGGCTAGGGAATGGTCACTGCCAATTGCTTGGGAATGAAATGAGATTCTGGAACAGTCCTCATGTGCTGAACCCACCTCTGGATATGGGTTGCATGACTGCTTGAGTCATGAGTCACAGGTCTGGGTGGGGTCAGTTGGTTGCCAGAATGCCAAAAGCTGAAAAACATCTCAGAAGACCAATCTTAGATTCCATAATAGTGATGGGAGCAATTGAGGAAATCACAAAATTTTGTGACCTCTGACGACATGACTCCTGAGTAGTAAGAGATTATAGAAACTATGCCTACATTTAAGCAGAATTCAGACCTTTTCTAGAATTTGAATCTCCCGACCTTTTGTTGGTTTTACAAAGGCAGTTTCAGTCCCCAAAAAATGAGTTTTAGGGACAGACTATTTTCCCTCTTGCTTTAAAGTTAAACTATAATCTAAATTCCTCCCGTGGTTAGCTTGGCATATACCCAGGAATGAGTGAAGACAGCCAGTCTGTGAGGCTAAAAGTAAGATGGACCCAGCCTTATTAGATTTCTCTCACTGTCACAACCTTTGAAAAGATGGTTTTAATTAGGGGACAATGACAAAGTTAGAGAAAGAGTTCACACAAAACTATCCTCACTTCTGACACCGTGTATAAGTTTGGAGGTTTCCCAAAGCCATTCTCAGGTTTGATCATTCAATAGAAAGACTCACAGAACTCACTGAAAATTATTATACTCACAGTTATAGCTTACTAAGGGCAAGAGCACAGAAAATTCACCAAAGTAAGAGACATATCTGGCAGCATCTGGGAGGGCTTCACATGCAAAGCTTCCAAACGTTATCATCGTTTCCTGTCATTAATGTGTAATGATACACACTGAATATGTCAACCACAAAGCACACCTAATCTTTGGTGTCCAGAAGTTTTATTGAGACTCCAGTAAGTAAGCGTGATTGATTGATAACTCCTATGTTTGAAATTAGTCTCCAGCCTCTGTAATTTCTAGAGGTCTTGCTGTTATCACGTGATTGGAGAGACCCATTATGAGTCACCTCATTCGCATAAACTATCAGGTATGGTTCAAGGGGCTCCATGTAAATAACAAAGGCATTCCTATCTCTTGGGCTATTCTAAGTGTTTGGACGTTGCCTCCCAAGTCCCAAAGACAAAGGCAAGCACTCTCTTTGGAAAAAGCCATAAAAGAAATAACAATTGAGAAAAAGCAAGGAGAAGAACTGTTTGCTACCTCTATAGAAGACACTTTCATGAATGAATTTCATTATTGACACTTTCCACTATTTTTTTTTCGTCTAATAAAAATGGGATACATGTGCAGAATGTGCAGGTTTATTATATAGGTGTATGTATGCCACAGTGGTTTGCTGCACCTATTGACCAGTCCTCTAGGCTGCCTCTCCTCACTCCCCACACCCCAACACTCACTGCTGCGTGTTGTTCCCCTCTCTGTGTCCTCATTGTTCAACTCCCACTTATGAGTGACAACATGCAGTTTTGGTTTTCTGTTCCTGTGTTAGATTGCTCAGGATGATGGCTTCCAGCTTCACCTAAGTCCCTGCAAAGGATGTGGTCTTAATCCTTTTAATGGCTGCATAGTATTCCGTGATGTATATGTACAACATTTTTTTTTTGTCCAGTCTATCATTGATGAACATTTGTCTTTGCTATTGTAAATGGTGCTGCAATAAACATACATGTGCATGTGTCTTTATAGTAGAATGATTTATATTCCTTTGGGTATATGCACAGTAATGGGATTGCTGGGTCAAATGGTATTTCTGGTTCTAGATCCTTGAGGAATCACCACATTGTCTTCCACAATGGTTGAACTAATTTACATTCTCATCAACAGCGTAAAAGCGCTCCTATTTCTCCACAGCCTCACCAGTATATGTTGTTTCCTGACTTTTTAATAACCACTATTCTGACTGGGATGAGATGATATCCCATTGTGGTTTTGATATGCATTTATCTGATGATCAGTGATGTTGAGCTATTTTTTTCGTATGTTTCTTAGCCACATAAATGTCTTCTTTTGAGAAGTGTCTGTTCATATTCTTTGCCCACTTTTTGATGGACTTGTTTTTTTTTTTTTTTTTCTTGTAAATTTGTTTAAGTTCCTTTTGAATTCTGGATATTAGACCTTTGTCAGATGAGTAGATTGCAAAAGTTTTCTCCTGTTCTGTAGGTTGAGGTTGCCTGTCCTCTCTGATGATAGTTTTCATTTGCTGTGCAGAAGCTCTTTAGTTTAATTAGATATCATTTGTCAGTTTTGGCTTTTGTTGCAATTTTGCTTTTGGTGTTTTTGTCATGAAGTCTTTGCCCATGCCTATGTACTGAATGGTATTGCCCAGATTTTCTTCCATTGTTTTTACAGTTTTGGATTTTACATTAAAGTCTTTAATCCATCTTGAGTTAATTATTGTATAATGTGTAAGAAAGGGGTCCAGTTTCAGTTTTCTGCATATGGCTAGCCAGTTTCCCCAGCACCATTTACTGAATAGGATATCTTTTTCCTATTGCTTGTTTTTGTCAATTTTATTGAAGATCAGATTGTTGTAGATGTGTGGTGTTATTTCTGAAGTCCCTGTTCTGCTCCATTGGGCTATATGTCTGTTTTGGTACCAGCAACATGCTGTTTTGGTTACTGTAGCTTTGTAGTATTGTTTGAAGTCAGGTAGTGTGATGCCTCCAGCTTTGTTCTTTTTGTTTAGGATTGTTTTGGCTATATGGGGTCTTCTTTGAGTCCATATGAAATTTAAAATAGCTTATTTCTAATTCTGTGAAGAATGTCAGTGATAGTTTAATGGGAATAGCATTGAATCTATAAATTACTTTGGTCAATGTGACCATTTTCATGATATCGATCCTTCCTTTCAATGAGGATGGAATGTTTTTCCATTTGTTTGCATCCTCTTTTATTTCCTTCAGCAGTGGTTTGTAGTTCTCCTCAAAGAGGTCCTTCACGTACCTTTTTAGCTGTGTTCCTATGTATTTTATTCTCTTTGTAGTGATTCTGAATGGGAGTTCATTCATGATTTTGTTCTTTGCATGTATATTGTTAATGTAAAGGAATGCCTGTAATTTTCCACACTGATTTTGTATCCTGAGACTTTGCTGAAGTTGTTTATCAGCTTAAGTAGTTTGGGGGCTGAGATAATGATGGGGTTTTCTAAATATAAAATCATGTCATATGCAAACAGAGAAAATTTGACTTCCTCTCTTCCTATTAGAATACCCTTTGTTTCTTCCTCTTGCCTGATTGCCCTGGCCAGAACTTACAATACTATATTGAATAAGAGTGGTGAGAAAGGGCATTCTTATTTTGTGCTGTTTTTCAAAGAGAATGCTTCCAGCTTTTGCCCATTCAATATGACATTGGCTGTGGGTTTGTCATAAGTAGCTCTTATTATTTTGAGATACGTTCCATCAATACATAGTTTATTGAGAGTTTGTAACATGAAGGGATGTTGAACTTTATCAAAGGCCCTTTCTGCATCTATTGAGATAATCATGTGGTTTTTGTCTTTGGTTCTGTTTGTGTGATGGATTACATTTATTGATTTGTGTATGTTGAACCAGCCTAGTATCCTAGGGATGAAGCTGACTTGACCGTGGTGGATAAGGTTTTTTGATGTGCTGTTGGATTCGGTTTGCTAGTATTTTATTGAGGATTTTCACATGATGTTCATCAGGGATATTGGCCTGAAATCTTTTTTCTTTTTTTGTCATGTCTCTGCCAGGTTTTGGTATCAAGATGATACTGGCCTCATAAAATGAGTTAGGGAGGATTCCCTCTTTTCCTATTGTTTTGAATAGTTTAAGAAGGAATGGTACCAGCTCCTGTTTGTATTTCTGGTAAAATTTGACTGTGAATCTGTCTGGTCCTGGGCTTTTTTTGGTTGGTAGACTATTAATTACTTCCTCTATTTCAGAACTCGTTATTGGTATATTCAGGGATTTGACTTCTTCCCGGTTTAGTCTTGGGAGGGTGTATGTGTACAGGAATTTATCCATTTCTTCTAGATTTTCTAGTTTATTTATGGAGAGGTGTTTATATTATTCTCTAATGGTAGTTTGTATTTCTGTGGGTCAGTAGTGATATCGCCTTTCTCATTTTTTATTGTGTCTATTTAATTCTTCTCTCTTCTTTATTACTCTAGCTAGTGGTCTATCTATTTTGTTATTTTTTTTTTCAAAAAAACAGCTCCTGGATTCACTGAATTTTTTGGAGGGTTTTTCCTGTCTATCTCCTTCAGTGCTTCTCTGATCTTAGTTATTTCTTGTCTTCTGCTAGCTTTTGGATTAGTTTGCTCTTGCCTCTCTAGCTCTTTTAATTGTGATGTTAGGTTGTCAATTTGAGATCTTTCAAGCTTTCTGATGTGAGCATTTAGTGCTGTAAATTTCCCTCTTAATACTGCTTTAGCTGTGTCCCAGAGATTCTGGAACAACCTGCTCCTGAGTGACTCCTGGGTAAATTATGAAATTAAAGCAGAAACCAAGAATTTCTTTGAAACAAACGAGGACAGTTTGCAGTAATTTTCATGCCAATTTTGAAAAAAAATATATTCTGGCCAGGCTAGTTTCATATTACTATAGTTTCCCTATGGAATACTGCCATATTAAGGAGTGGTTTTTGCTAATTATTTCTTTTGTTTTCAGCCTTCTTAAATTTGCATATAAGAAGAATGTTCTCTAGTCATGCAAAGTCATGATCTCCAGCACTTTACCCAGGATTTCCATTTTCTGCAGGAATTTGTTATTTTGACAGAACTGGATCAAGTTCTAACAATAACAGTTATTAACTATGTGATTTGTACAGTATAAGTAACCTCTCTAAGATTAGTTTTCTCCTTTCCAAAGTACAAATAATAAAAACAATCTCATATGGTTGCTCTGACAATTAAGTAAGATTGTATATGAGAAATCTTTATGTAGTCTCAGTATTATATAATCACCTGCACTAAAGTGAGTTGGACTCTGCCCGGTTAATAGGTCATACATCCAGACTGATGACACTTCACACTCCTTGATAATTTGCAACGAAGTTTATTATTCACATCAGGAAATTGTACATAGAGCAAGGTAACTGCAAGCTGATCTGGCTATAATGGCAAGAACAATGAACAGAGAGCTGGTTTGGTGAGAGAGTGGGGCTGGAGAGGAGTTCTCACATTCAGACTAGGGCTGTGAAGTTCAAATTTCCACAGGACCCAAAATCTCAAGAGGCATGCAGGTTTATTTCTCTATAGTGCCAGATATATGGTGTTTGGGCACGGCAGGGTAGGAGCCTAAACGCTGTGCAGTCAAATATCAAACATGGAGTCAGACTTTTCTTAACCATCAGGCAAAACAGGTCTTCACTAAATGTTAGTGCTGTCCTCATTCTCCCCATAAAAGTCATGAAAGTCTTCTTTTTCTTAATGACTATTCTTAGCTAAAATTATTAGAGGAAAACTATGATCAGGATGATGTTCTAACTTTTTAACACACAATACAACGTCATGATGATTTTAATTCTCTGCGTGTTTCACGTTTATTTCTCTCTACTGCCACCTTCCTCTTCACTCTACATTCCAGCCATAGTCAACCATTTGTGGGCTCCTGAATATGCAAGCCTTCCTTGAGCCTTTACATGAGCTGTTTCCTAGCGTGTGACTACTGGCCTACCTTCCTTTGCTTCATCAACTCTTAGTTATCCTTCAAAATTTATTTCGAGAGAAATCTCACTTATTCTTAAAGAGGCCTCCCTTGAACCTGTTCTCATTTCTAATTCTATCCTCTCTGACACACACACACACTAGCACACTATCTTGGGTAAAGGGCTGTAATGTGTATTTTTATACCACTTGCAAATGCCATATATCAGGGATCCCTAAACCCCCGGTAGCAGTTGGTGACTGGGCCACACAGAGGGAGGTGGGAGGTGAGCAGTGAGTTAGACAGCATTACTGCCTAAGCTCCGCCTCTTGTCAGATCAGTAGCTGCATTAGATTCTCATAGGCGCTCTAACAACACTATTGTGAACCACGCATGTGCAGGATCTAGGTTGCACACTCCTTATGAGAATCTAATGCCTGATGATCTGATGTGGAACAGATTCATCCCAAAACCATCTCTGCCTTGGTCCATGGAAAAAGTATCTTCTACAAACTGGTCCCTTATGACAAAATTTGGGGACTACTGCCATATATAATAATTTATCAATTTTTCCCTATTTCCTGTACAGGATCATAACAACTTTAAGGGCTAAAAATGCAACATATTTATCCTCGTATCTCTGGCCCCAGTATACTGGCATGCATAGAGTGAGTACCCACTAAATGTTTCAATAAGGGTAATTGGATAAACTATACCATACAATTGTTTTAATGACATGTAACTCTTCTGAAAATTATTTTTATTTTAAAATGATAAAACATTTTCCTGGCCGGGCGTGGTGGCTCAAGCCTGTAATCCCAGCACTTTGGGAGGCCGAGACGGGCGGATCACGAGGTCAGGAGATCGAGACCATTCTGGCTAATATGGTGAAACCCCGTCTCCACTAAAAAATACAAAAAATTTGCCAGGTGCGGTGGCGGGCGCCTGTAGTCCCACCTACTCGGGAGGCTGAGCCAGGAGAATGGTGGGAACCTGGGAGGCAGAGCTTGCAGTGAGCTGAGATCCGGCCACTGCACTCCAGCCTGGGCGACAGAGCGAGACTCCGTCTCAAAAAAAAAAAAAACAAAAAAAACAAAAAACATTTTCCTCTTCATTAATTACATGTTGATAGAAGTAAATGAAATAGAATTAAGTTACATGAACAATTCATAGTGGATAGAATGTTGGTGATGTGGAGATAGCAATATGTTGTTGCCATTGCTGTTGCTGTTATTATTATTGTTTCATGATTTTTAGTATAGGAGACAACTTTCTGGGACCTCTTCAGTCATGTTATAAGTGTGTACTGGGTTCTACATTTATCTACTTGTGGATGTATAAGAGCTTTGATAATATAAGAAACTGAGGCTATTAGGAAACATATATTAAACACATTTATGAGAAACTGGTCACTTTTTCCTATCTTTTAGCCAAATTTAAAAATATTTAGACTACATAATTAGATAAGGAATAATAATCTGTGCATCATTTTGACATATATAAATTCCCCAAAATAGGAAGATGCTATATATAAAGTAATGCAATCTGTTGTTTAGTTTAAGACTATCTCTTGAGTTTTGTTGTCCAACATCATTTTTAATTGGTGTGTTTTATTATATAAATTAATGTAATCAAAAAGTTTGAGCTAAATATTTGAATTTGTTTATGACTAGTCATTTATATTATGTGGGAAGAATTGAAATTTGAATAACTTATGAGCCTACAACTTATCATTTATATAGGATGATAGCTGAAAATCCATATTTTTTCTCAGT
Source organism: Theropithecus gelada (assembly GCF_003255815.1). Classification (NCBI taxonomy): domain Eukaryota; kingdom Metazoa; phylum Chordata; class Mammalia; order Primates; family Cercopithecidae; genus Theropithecus; species Theropithecus gelada. Next base: position 66,807,079 of record NC_037689.1, on the reverse strand, counting down.
ACATATTCCATGGGACAAAGGAGCAATATTACCTTGTGTGTAAATTGTGTTGATATTTGTTCACTATTAAGAGAAAAGTCCTAAGCATTACTAGAACTACTTTTTGTTACAGTGCATATGATTATTAAGAACTATAAATGGGACAGATGAGCTGTCCTGCAAACTAGATATCTTTGTGTAAGCATAATATGTGGCACCTTAGACAAAAATATACCCCATAAAAACAACTGATGATAACTTGGCCATAAGTATGACCAAGAGAGAGGACTCTTATTATCCTGTATGGATTTCTTTTTTTCTGTATGACAGTGGGTTTTTAAAAATAAACTGTTCTAAATAATTCTTGCAACATTCTGTTTTGTTATGGGGTGATGAGTCCTTACAGTATGGGTATTTTAAAGTAGTTTTGGCCGGGCGCGGTGGCTCAAGCCTGTAATCCCAGCACTTTGGGAGGCCGAGACGGGTGGATCACGAGGTCAGGAGATCGAGACCATCCTGGCTAACACGGTGAAACCCCGTCTCCACTAAAAAATACAAAAAACTAGCCAGGCGAAGTGGCGGGCGCCTGTAGTCCCAGCTACTCGGGAGGCTGAGGCGGGAGAATGGCGTGAACCTGGGAGGCGGAGCTTGCAGTGAGCTGAGATCCGGCCACGGCACTCCAGCCTGGGTGACAGAGCAAGACTCCGTCTCAAAAAAAAAAAAAAAAAAAAAAAAAAAGTAGTTTTATTGTGACAAAATTGAAATACAGTAAACTACACATATTTAAGGTATACAATTTGATAATGTTTGACCCATACAGTCATATGCCACATAAAAACGTTCAGTTAGTGATTGAACACATATACAATGGTGGCCCCTAAGATTTCAATGGACCTAAAATGTCCTTATTGCCTAGTGACATCGTAGACTTTGTAACATCACAATACAATGAAAAAATCATGTTTTTGTGGTGATGTTAGTGAAATCAAGCTTATTGTGTTGCCAGGTGTACAAAAGTTATATCACATACAATTACACACAATACACAATACTTGATAATGATTGCATTAGTATGCTTTCACACAGCTATAAAGAACTACCAGAGAATGGGTAATTTATAAAGAAAATATATTTAATTGACTCACATGTCTGTGTAGAAGGTGAAGGAGAAGTAAGCACCTTCTTCACAAGGCAGAAGAAGAGAGTGGGGTAAGTGCCACATTTTTAAGCCATCAGAACTTGTGAGAACTCACTCACTATCACAAGAACAGCAAAGGGGAATGCGCCCCCATGATCCGATCTCCTCCCTCCAGGTCCCAGCCTCGACACAAGGGGATTACAATTCAACATGGGATTTGGTAGGGGACACAGAAACAAGCAATATCATTCTGCCCCTGACCCCTCCCAAATCTCATGTCCTTCTCACATTTTAAAATACAATTATCCCTTCTCAACAGTAACCCAAAGTCTTAACTCATTCCAGCATTAACTCAAAAGTCCAAGTCCAACATCTTATCTGAGATATGGTAAGTTCCTTCTGCTTATGAGCCTATAAAATAAAAAACAAGTTAGTTACTTCCAAGATACAATGAGAATACCGGCATTTGGTAAATGCTTTCATTTCAAATGGCAGAAATTGGCCAAAACCAAGGGGTTACAGGCCCCCATGTAAGTCTGAAACCCAGTGGGACAGCAGTTAAATCTGAAAGCTCCGAAATAGTCTCCTTTGACTCCAAGTCTTACATCAAGGGCGTGCTGATGCAAAGGGTGGGCTCCCAAGGCCTAGGGCAGCTCTCCTTCTGTGGCTCTGCAGGATACAGCCCCCATGGCTGCTTTCACAGGCTGGTGTTGAGTGCCTGTAGCTTTTCCAGGCTCATGGTGCAAGCTGTTGGTCAATCTACCATTCTGGAGGCTGGAGGACAGTAGCCTTCTTCTCACAGCTCCACTAGGCAGTGTCCCAGTGGAGACTCTGTGTGGGGGTTCCAACCTCACATTTCCCCTCCACACTGACCTACTAGAAGCTTTTCATGAAGGTTCTGCCCCTGCAGCAGACATCTACCTAGACATGCAGGTGTTTTCAGACATCTTCTGATATCCTGGTGAAGGTTTTTAAACTCTTGCCTTCTCTGCACTGTCAGGCCCAACACCACGTGGAAACCACCAAGGCTTGGGGCTTGCATCCTCTGAAAGAATGGCTCAATCTGTACCTTGGCCCTTTTTAGCCATGGCTGGAGTTGGAGAGACTGGGATGCAGAACATCATGTCCTGAGGCTGCACAGAACAGTAAGGCCCTGGGCCTAGTCCACAAAACAAGTTTTTTAAATCCCAGGTTTCTTTTTTTTGAGACGGAGTCTCGCTCTGTCGCCCAGGCTGGAGCGCAGTGGCGTGATCTCAGCTCACTACACGCTCCGCCTCCTGGGTTCAGGCCATTCTCCCACCTCAGCCTCCCGAGCAGCTGGGATTACAGGCTCCCACCACATACCCGGTTAATTTTTATGTATTTTTAGTAGAGATGGGGTTTCACCGTGTTAGCCAGGATGGTCTCGATCTCCTGACCTCATGATCCGCCCGCCTCAGCCTCCCAAAATGCTGGAATTACAGGCGTGAGCCACCGCGCCTGGCCTAAATCCCAAGTTTCTATGCCTGTGATGAGAGGGGCTGTCATAAACGTCTCTGACATGCCCTGGAGACATTTTCCCCTTTGTCTTGGCTATTAACATTCAGCTCCTCCTTACTTATGCAAATTTCTATACCAGGCTTGAATTTCTCTCTGAGAAATGTTGTTTTTTCTTTTCTACCACATGGCTGGGCTGCAAATTTTCCAAACTTGTATGCTCTGCTTCCTTTTTAAACAAAAGTTCTAATTTCAGAGCATCTCTTTATGAACCCATATGACTATATGTTCTTAGGAGCATCCACTTCACATCTTGAATGCTTCGTTGCTTAGCAATTTCTTCTATCAGATGCCTTAAATCATCTCTCTCAAGTCCAAAGTTCCAGAGATCTCTGGGGCTGGGGAAAAATTCCATCGGTCTCTGCTATAGCATAGCAAGAGTGAGTGACCTTTACTCCAGGTCCCAATAAGTTCCTCATCTCTATCTGAGAACACCTCAGCCTGGACTTCTTTGTCAATATCACTATCAGCACTTTAGTCATAACCAGTAAACAAGTCTCTAGGAAGTTTCAAACTTTCCCACATCTTTCTGTCTTCTGAGCCTTTCAAACTTTTCCAACCTTTGCCCATTACCCAGTTCCAAGGTTGCTTCCACATTTGCATGTATCTTTATAGCAGTACCCTACTTCTGGTAACAAATCTCTGTATTAGTTCATTTTCACACTGTTATAAAGAACTAACTGAGGCTGGGTAATTTATAATGAAGAGATTTAATTGACTCCAGTTGTGACTGGGGAAGCCTCAGGAATCTTACATTCATGGCAGAAGGTATAACAGAAGCAAGCACCTTCTTCACAAGGCGGCAGGGAAGGGGTAGGGGCGAAGTCCCTTAATTTTAAAATATCAGATTTTATGAAAACTCACTATCATGAGAACTGCATGGAGTACATCCGCCCCTGTGATCCAATCACTTGTCACTATGGCCTCCCTTGACACATGGGGATTACAATTCGAAATGAGATGAGGGTGGGGACAAAGAGCCAAACCATATCAATGATTAAACAATTATGTTACTGGTTTATGTATTTACTGAGTTATACTTTTTGTTGTTATTTTAGAATGTAATCCTACTACTTATTAAGAAAACAAAAGCTAACTGTAACACATCTTCTGGCAGGTCCTTCAGGAGTTATTCCAGAAGAAGACATTATTATCCTAGGAGATGACAGCTCCATTCACATTATTGCCCCTCAAGACCTTCCAGTGGGACAAGACGTGAAGCTAAAAGACAGTGATATTGATGTTCTTAACCCTATGTAGGCCTAGGCTAATGTGTGTGTTTGTGTTGCAGTTTTTAACAAAAAATAGTTTAAGAAGTAAAAAATAATTTTAAAATGTTTGAAATAGAAGAAAGCTTATAGAATAAAGATATAAAAATATTTTGTACAGCTATACAACATGCTTGTGTTTTAAGCTAAATGTTATAAAATAGTAAACAAGCCTTTAAAAATCATTTATTATTGAAGAAAAAATGTTTCTTTATAAATTTAATGTATCCTATGGGTACAGTGTTTATAAAATCTATGGTAGTATATGATAATTTCCTAGGCTTTCACATTCACTCACCACTCATTAACTCACCCAGAGCAACTTCCAGTCCCACAAGCTTCACGCGTGTTAAGTGCCTATAAAGGTATACCATGTTTTATCTTTATCTTTTATACTGTATTGTTAGGAAACTTTTATATGTTTAAGTATGTTTATATCAAAAATACCAACCACTGTGATACAAAAGCCTACAATATTCAGTGCAGTTACATGCTGTATAGGTTTGTACCCTAGGAGCAATAGGCTATACTGTTTATATGTGTACATGTATATATATAGTCATATAGTAGGCAGTATACCATTAGGTTTTTGAAGTACACTCTATCAAGTCTGCACAATAATAACATTGCTAATGATACATTTCTTAGAACATATCCCCATATTAAGTGATACATGACCATATATGCACCCATAAAACCATCACTACCATCAAGTGAGTGAACATCCCATCACCAGCAAAGGGCCCCTAGTGTCACTTCATAAGCCCTCACTCATGCCCCTCTCTGTACCACCTACCCCAGAAAAGCACTGAACTCCTTTCTGTCTTTGTAGGTTAGCTTGTATTTGGTAAAAATTGTTATATAAATGAAACCATACAATATGTACTCTATTTTGTCTGGCTTCCTTCCTTTGGCATAATTATTCTCAGATTAATCTACGTTGTTGGATGTTTGTATTTAATTTATTTTTATCCCTGAAGAGTATTCCACTGTGTGAATATACAACAATATGTTTATCCATTTCCCTGCCAATGAATATGTAGATCAGTTCTAGATTTTGACTACTGTAAATAAAGTTATCATGAATATTCATGGACAAGTCTTTGTGCAGTCATATGTTATAATTTCTCTTGGGCAAACACCTACGAGTAGGATGACTGGGTCACAGGATAGATGAATGCTTCAATTTGTGAGAAACTTCCAAACTGCCTTCCTAAGTGATTGTACCATTTTATGTTCCCACCATCAGTGTGTGAATGTTCAACTTGCTTTATAAAAGGATCACTTTTAAACTCAAGCTTCCACTGGGAAATTATTTTTACAACCAAAAGGAGAGTGAAACTATTATTTACTTAGGATATGAATCCTGTTGTTGATTGGTTGAGTGTTCTATAAATGTTAATTGAATCCTGTTGTTGATGCTCTCGTTCAAGTCTACTATAAACTTATTTATTTTTAATTTTGGTTCTATCAATTATTGAGAAAGGGTTATTGATATCTTTAACTATAAATGCTGGTTTGTCTATTTTTCTATGCAGTTTGTATTAGTTTTCTATTGTTGCCATAACATTACCACATACTTTAAAGGCTTTAGAAATAACACAAATGTGTTATCTCATTGTTCTGTATATCCGTATTCCAGTTTGGCTTGGCAAGTTTTTCTGCTCTAGGTTTCACAATGTGGAAATAAAGTTGTCAATCAAACAGGGCTCTCATGGGAAGTTTGGGGGAGAAAAAATCACCTCAAGGCCATTTAGTTTGGTGGTTAAATTTAATTCCTTGTGTTTGTATAACTAGGTTCCCAAATTTCTTGCTGGCTGTCTGCCAGGAACTGTTTTTTTTGTACCCAGAGACTACTAACACTCCTTCTTATGTTTTCCAGGCTGTCCCCACCCCGACAATGGTAGGTCAAGTCTCTCTCATAATTTGAACCTCTCCAAATTTCTTTTCTGTCTCATCTCTCAGGTTGGTTTTTCAGCTTTTTACACTGGTTCTAAGAGGTCACATAATTTCATTGAGCTCATCTGGATAATCTAATAATCTCCCCTTTTCAGCAGATTAATAATCTTAGTTTCATTTACAACATTACCTATATTAGTGTTTAGTTGATTAACCAAATGTTTACTAAGCCATCTGAAGCTTTCCCACAGCTCATGGATATCCTCTTTGATTGACTTTTTGGTGTATGTTTAATCTTGAATAGTTCCATTGCTGTGTCTTCAAGTTCACCAATCTTTCTTTGGCAATGTTAAATCTAATGTAATTTTCATCTTACAAATTCTGATTTTTACCTGTAAAAGTTATATTCTGGTCTTTTTCTATTTTCCAGGTGTTCATGTATTCTGCCATTCTTGAGTTGTTATAAAGAAATACCTGAGGCTAGATAATTTATGAATAAAAGATGTTTAATTGTCTCATAGTTCTGCAGGCTGTACAGGGAGCATACTGCTGACATATGCTTCTGGAGAGGGCTTCAGGAAACTTACAATCAGGGCAGAAGGTGAAGGGGAGCCAGGATATCACATGGCAAGATGAGGAACAAGAGAGTAAGGGGCGGGGAAGGTCCCAGACTTTTAAACAACCAGATTTTGTGTGAACTCAGTGATAACTCACTTATCACCAAGGGGATGGTGCTAAACCAATCTTGGAGGATCCATCCCCATAATCCAATCACCTAGCACCAGGTCCCACATCCAACAGTAGGAATTACATTTTAACATGAGATCTGAAGAGGACAAACATCCAAACTATATCAGTCCACTCAACATGTTCAGTCTTTCTTCTACCTTACTGAATGCTAATTATTTTTGTGTTTCTAGAAGTTTACTTGAGGTTTGCTCTATGCTGCAGTTAAGTTACCTGGAAAAGTCTGATACTTTTGTGTGTTGCTTAGGAAACATTAGTTCTAGAACAATGCTAACCTAGGGTGATTTATTCCTTACTACTAAAACAAGACCTTCTTTGGTCGCACAAATCCATGGCTGGGCTCAGCTTTAAAAAGCCTTATTTGAGATTTCTCCTATGGAACAAAGTTCCATCAAAGCCAATTTAAAAGCTTATGTAAAAAATTATTCTTTCTGCACTGTACACAAATAATTAGGCCAAGTATAATAAAGCAAACCAGTCCTATTTATCTTTAGTAAAAATGGGAAACTGGGGAGAGAAAAAATTGTGTTTCAAAAGTGCAGGAGACTTGTTGTTAGATTCTAGTCTTCCCTAATGTTTCATTCAATTTTTATTATTTTCTACAGCTTGGACCGAATTCTAATTTTTCTTGGCTACAAGTCTTCAAAATAATGTTTTCAATTTCTTTTCTTCTTTTTTCCCCCCAGTTCCAGTTTTCCTAATTTGGAGTTACTGAAAACTAAGCTGTGCTTTCTTAAAATCCTGCGAACTGAAGCCAGACAACTTAAACTTCAGTAGAAAATAACAGCAACCTATTTACATATATAAACCACTTTCATACCTGCCTACTAATGTATGGGCTTCAGAGTAATATGCCCTATATTAATTTTTCCAAGATTTTTTGTTTGTTTGTTGTTGTTGTTTCTCCCTTCCTCCTCCCTATTTTATCTTCGCAGAACATGAGACTTCACAACCTGTTAATGAGCTTTTGGGACCTCCCCATCTAGGAATAAACCATCATAACCATGAGAGATCACATGAAACCTGAGACCAGAGACTCATTTTCTTGTAAAATGCTTTCTCCAGAAAATTTTTTGAAAGAAAAAGGGGGAAATGTGAAAAGAAAATAGCTCCGGCCCCCAAAATCATTAAGGAAGACTCAGGCTGGAAACTGCTTAGGGCAAAACTGCCTCTCATTCTATTCAAAGTCACCCCTCTGCTCTCTGAGATAGATGCATACCGGATAGCCTCCTTTGGAAAGGCTAATCAGAAACTCAAAAGAATGCAACTGCTTTTGTACCACCTATCTGTGACCTGGAAGCTCCTTTCTTACTTGGAGTCTTCCTGCCTTTGCTTCAAGTGGTCCTTCCTTTTCAGACTGCACCAATGTACTTTTTACATATATTGATTGATGTCTCATGTCTCCATAAAATGTATAAAACCAAGCAGTGCCCTGACCACCTCGGGCACATGTTGTCAGCACTTCCTGAGGTTGTGTCATGGGCGCATCCTCAATCTTTGCAAAATAAACTTTCTAAATTAACTGAGACCTGTCTCAGATTTTCTGGGTTCACAGTAGGATATGTTCACCAGATATATTATTTTAGGATAAAAGTTTTCTTCCTTCAGCACTTTAAATATGTTATGTCTCTCTCCCCTGGCCTGTAACATTTTTATTAGGAAGTCTGCTGCCAGATGTATTGGAACTCCATTGTATGCTATTTACTTATTTTCTTTTGCTGTTTTTAGCATCCCTTCTTTATCCTTGACCTTTTGGAGTTTGATTATTAAATGCCTTGATGTAGTTTTTGGGTTAAATGTGCTTGGTGTTCCATAATCATCTTGTACTTGAATATTGATATCTTTATGTTTGGAATGTTCTCCTATTTTATTTCTTTGAATACTTTTTCTACCCCTATCTCTTTCTCTACCTCCTGTGTAAGGGGAATAACTCTTAGATTTGCCCTTTTGAGGCTGTTTTCTAAATCTTTTCATTGTGGTTCACTTTTTATTCTTTTTTGTTTTGTCTCCTCTGAGTATGTATTTTCAAATAGCCTGTCTTCAAGCTCATGATGTTTTTTTTTTCTGCTTGATCCATTCTGCCATTAAAGGATTCTGATGCATTCTTCAGTATGTCAATTTGCCAATTCAGTATGATTCTTTTGAATTGTTTCAATGTCTTTGTTAAGTTTGTCTGATGGGATTCTGAATTTTTCTGTGTTATCTTGAATTTATTTGAGTTCCCTCAAAACAGCAATTTTGAATTCTCTATCTGAAGAGTCACATATATCTGTCTCTCTGAAATTTGTGCCTGATGTATTATTTATCTCATTTGGTTAGGTCGTGTTTTCCTGAATGGTCTTGTTGCTTGTGGATGTTCCTCAGTGTCTGGACACTGAAGAGTTAGATACTTATGGTAGTCTTGTCAGTGTGGGCTTGTTTATATACATCCTTTTTGGGAAGGTTTTCCAGGTATTCAAAGGGATTTGAGTGTTGTAATCTAAAATTTTGGTCACTGCACCCATATTTGTGTTAGAGGGCACCCCAAGCCCAGTAATGCTTTAGTTCTTGCAGACTCAGTGTTACCACCTTTATAGTCCTTGATAAGATTTGGACAAATTCTCTGGATCGCCAGGTAGGGACTCTTGTTCTCTTCCCTTACTTTCTCCCAAATGAATTGGGTCTCCCCCTTTCTCTATGTTCTGAGCTGCCTGAAACAAGGGCAGGGTGACACAAGCACCCCTATGTCCACAACCACTGAAAGTGTGCTGGGTCAGACCTGAAGTGAATACAGCACTAGGTGAGAGGAGCCGGGCACATTCCTCAGCCCCGGGCTCAAAACAAACAAGCCCAGTACAAACACATCCCATCCTCCCATCCCACCACATATCGCCGTATATCTCACAAACTTCCTGAGCCCAGTACAAACACATCCCATCCTCCCATCCCACCACATATCTCTCAAACTTCCTGAGCCCAGTACAAACACCACCTGGAAAAGTCTCCGATAAGGAGGCAGCCGTTCAAAGTTTTACTGAAAGCGCGGGAACCAAAAGAATTCCTTTGTTCCCCTGTAACTTTCGGGCTATAAAAAGCAAACACTCGCATTGTTGGGGGCCCTCTTGTATGCTGTGTAATGGAGGGACCAGGTTCGAACTTGTCGTAAAGATCCTTGCCGCTTGGCTTTGACTCTGGACTCTGGTGGTCTTCTTCGGGGAACAGAGGGTCTGGGCATAACATCGGTATTTCCCAAGGCTGACTGTAACCACTACCTAGCTATCGCTTCTGTTTGCTCAAGGCCCTAAGGCTCTACAATCAGAAGGTGGCAAAGTCAGCCAGTCTTATGTTCTTGTCTTCAGGGTGGTAAGTTACCCTGTTTCTCAGGCAGATCTAGATATGTTGTTAGGCACTCAGATTCTATAGTTGGAAACCTTAGGAATCTACCTGATGCTCCTTTCTACTGTGGCTAAACTGGCACCAAATCCACAAGACAAAGTCCTTCCTACTCTTTCCTCCCCTTTACACAGGCAGAGAAGACTCTCCCAATGTCCACCATCACCACTGGTCCATTTGTTTTTTTACTGTCAGGCTACTACTCGTGTTCATTTAATTCCCAAAGTCTCTTCAGTTAGCTTGTAGTGAATGCTGCCAGACCTGGGACTCACTCCTCAGGGAAGTGGGATCTCCTTTGTCCCAGGGTCAGTTCAGAGACGGCATCTGAAAGGTTCTTATATTGGTTTGAATCCCTAGAGTGCGCCAACAGACAACACGAGGTGGTGTGGAGCAACACGCTGTTTTAATGAGCACCTGGGTGCAGGCGGGCTGAGGCCTAAAATGGCATCAGCCCCAACTGAGGATGGGACAGGGGTTTATAGTCCTCTGTAAACAGGAAGTGTCCCAGTCTGACATGACTGCTACATAGTACCCAGACGGCCTCTTTCTCCATCTTCAGGGATAGGTGTCTTCCGGCCAGGGTAGGTGTCTTCCGGCTGGCTCTCTTCTTGCTTCTGCTATCTTGCTGATGCATGCTGCTGGCACAAGTGGCCTTGCACCTTGGGAGTGGGCCTGAGAAGGGAGTGAGTTACTTATCTCTTCAAGCTTTCAGGCCCTAGGGAGAATCTTTCACTATCCAAGAGCCAAGGCCTGGAATCAGGGACACAAGAACCTGCTTGGTGCTCTTCCCCCTGTTTCTTAAGCTATAAGGTAAAGTTCTCTTTATTCTTCTCTCTCCTCTTCTCAAACATAAAGAGTCTCTTCTCATAGCCACCACACCTGTGAATATGCTGGGTCGCACTTGAAGCCAGCGTGTCTCAGAGTCTCACCCAAGGCCCATGGCGTGTACTGCCTGGGTACTGCTGTTGATTATTCAGGACCCAAGGGCTCTTTAGTCAACAAAGAGTGTATTCTGTTGAGAATGGGTTCTTCCCTTCAAGGCAGCAGGTTCCTTTCTGGCTCAGGGTGTGTCTAGAAATGTCCAGAAGATACAACCTGAAATGGGGGTCTCATGACTGACCAGTGCCCTACTCTTTTGTGGCTAAGCTGGTATCCAAGTTGCAAGACAAAGTCCTCTTCACTCTTACCTCTCCTCTCCTCAAATGGAAGATAGGGGTCTCTGTCAAAGTTGCAAGCTGTGCTACCTGTGGTGGGAGGAAGGGTGATGTAAGCACACTTTTAGCCATTCTGCTTGGCGTCTCATTAAGTCATGTGCCCCTAGTTCCACTGGCTCTACAAGCCCAGCATAGAACAAGGATTTACCTAGAAGTTTCAGTCCTTATGGCCTAGACTGCCTTTCAAAGTTTTTTTAAGGATCCCAGAGCACTATAGCCCACAGTTGCAAGGCTTGCTGAAACTCAAAAGTTCTGACCACTGGGATAGGTGACTCCCTCTCACTAGGGCTGGTCTAAATGCTCTCTCCATGGGTGTTGGCTGAGTTCTACCCAATGTTGACAAGACTGATTTATAATGCAAAGGCCCACAATTGCTGTCCTTTTGCTCCCCCAAGCGACAGATTCTCTCTCTGTGCCACACAGCTACTGCTGGCAAATGGGAATGAGGTGGTGTTGGCAATTCAAGACTGTCTTTTCTACCTTATTCAGTCCCCTTTCAGTGATATGAATTTAAAACCAGCTACTGTAATCACTCACCTGGTTTTGGTTCTTATGAATCAGCTTTTTTGGTGTGGACAGTTGTTAAATTTGGTGTTCCTCTGGGGATGACAATTTCTGGGGGCTTCTATTTGGTCATCTTGCTCCAACTCCTATCACTGTTATTGTGTGTCCTTTGGTTGCAAAAGTCATTCCTAATGGAAGCCTGAGTTTGCAATGGTTCCTTTTTGGGAGCAAGCAACTGAAACGCTCATATACTGCTGATGAGAATAAAAAATGGTATAATCAGGAAAGATGTTTGACAGTTTCTTGTACATTTTAGGGCCCAATTACTCTATAGTCCAGCCATTCTATTCTTAGGCATTTATGAAAGATAAATAACAGCATGTGTGTCTACATAGACATGCCAAATACCTGCATGTTAATTATACTTCAAAGAAGTTGTATTAAAATGAACATAAGACAAAATAAATGCATCTTTCAATGAGCAGAAACATAAGTGATAATACACTGTCTGTGAAACACTGTGAACAACATCATTTTCCCAAACCTTGCCACAACCACTAAAAAGGCAAAGCCCATGTGTATAACTCAGCTATGACTGAATTCCTGTGGATATATCTCACACCACTTTTATTCTCAAACCATACTCAATATTTTGCTGTTTCTCAAAATAAAATGATTAAATTTTATAACTCATTAGAAAGTATTTTTTTTACTAAAGATATTATATTAGACATAGTCAAAGTTTAACACACGATATAACTTTATTAAAGTTCTCATTACTTGACATTTTTCCCCCTAATGTTTCTTACAATATGTGAGCTACCTCCTTTGACTTTTTATTTCTCTACATGCCTCTAACCACACTCTGGTTTTTGAGTCATGCAGCAATGGCCCTTAGAATGCATAAATCATTCAAAAAGTAAAAGTTCCTAATTAGTTGATTTCACTGCTATTTTGATGAAAGCTTATTCACAGCATCCACTGTTCCTCCAAAATACTCCTTGGGCATCTAATTAACTTTGCTCTGTATTCACTCCCTCATCCCAAAAATACCCTTCATAGACAGGTATGATTCCAATAACAGGACATGAGATTTTTGTTACATCACTTTTTAAAGCTGTCTCTTTATAATTATTGTTCTGTGGCAATTGTTTGTGCTATTTGTAAGTTATTTATATGTATGCCAACATTAATTATTTTTAATTTTCAGAAAAAATCAATTGCTCTAACAAGTATTAGTAATTCATTACCTAGAATAATTAAACGAACCATCTACAGAGAAACTATGTACTTATTTGAGGAGAACGAGCACCACATACATGTTTCTTTTAATGTAGTAGTGGTATTATCCCCGGACAATAACTGTAATTTAAAGAAGACTTTGCTTATGTTTCAATATTTTTCTCAGGATTTCTTTGCAAATTAAACTTTTTTTGGTGCTATCTATTAACTATCTGCTACAATCAAGGCCTTAGCAGTCTCATAGCTACTTTTCATGAGTTGTTTTTCCCAATATCATGTAGTTTCAGAGTGGAAGGCTATGTAATCTATAAAAAGACATATGATTTCACTACTTGACCCATTTGTGCTAGTGAAAATCATGGGTCTTAGTTTACAATAAATTACTTGCTAATCTAAATGTCAATGGGGAACTATTGTAATTTAGAACTGTAATCTCATTAATTTATTTCGTGGATCAGTGTTCATAGGGTCCTTTCAATGGAGGGCAAGACAATGACCTGTGGTGATTGGGGTGTAGCCTTTGAACACAAGAAAACCTGACAGGATTATATAACAGAAAATTGAATGTCATTTAGAAAACTGCTTGGACAGTTTTAGATCTTATTATTATGCTAAAAAATGAGAGAAGTATAAAGAAAAGATCTACTGTACATCATTTTATATCCTTAGCATGCTTCAGGATCATTATCTTGCACCAAATAAACCTCTGGGCTACCGGGTTTCCTGAAGGTATTTGAACAAGGATGTCATCTCGCAGAGACTTCTTATTTATATAATGTTTATTGGCCATGTAAGGTCAGCAAAGTTGATGTCAATGCTAATTCAGTAACATTTGAAAGTTTCTAGTAAACTACACTGAAAGATTCAAAAATTTTTTGTTAATCTGTATTTTTTAATACTAGTACGTGTCAAAGATGAGATATTCTACTTGAGTAATTACTAGCATCCTAGAGTAAGGTAGTATTGAATAAGTAGAACTATTTTCAACTTTCAAACATTGATCTGCTTTATTTTATTTTGACTTTCCAAAAATGTGATATAAAATGTAATCCTGAAAAAAAAATACTCCCCAATCATACATATTCCTCAATACCTCTGTCATATCTGGCAAGTAGGAGGTCATTGGTAATGTTTGAATGCATATATATGTATATAATACAATTTCAATTATCACCTTTTATGCAAATGACTGCTAACTCTCTCATAATTGCCAGTAAAATGACTTCACTTACCTAAAAGACATCCTCACTTGGATGTTTTGTTATCTCAACTCAACATATCTAAAAATTAAATTGAATTTGCCTTGTTCTTTTCATGTGGATCACTTTCCTATTGCTGTTAGTGTTATTACCATCCTCAGTTAGCAAAAAATCTACTTATTTGAGAATTTTTCCTCCCCTACAATTCTCAGATATACTCAAAGTGCAGTTAATGGTTCCATCAGAAATACTTACTTATCAATAGCTGCCTTGACATCCTGCCCATCCTTTAAGACCAAGATAAAAACCTCAGCTTTTCCGTGTACGTGCTGAAATTAATGGCATCAGGATGGCTGGTGAACTCCAAATAACCACATCGATAGAATTTATTTTTTTAAAGGTGATATAGTATGAAAGTTTTTGAAGAATAAAATATGCATATGTTTGAGAGGAGGAAAGGAGAAAAATCGTATTCATCAGGGATTGGGTTCAACTTATTTTTTTTTTTCTCTTTAGGACCTAAAATGTAAATGGTGTATTTCTCAACTACTGGGAGGGGAAATATTTTGGGGAAGATTTTTTTTACATTTTTAAGTGCTCTCTCATACTTAAGTGATTATACCACATTTGTACATCTGTTCTCTCTTCTGTACAAAACATTCTTATTTTTAAGTTTAAAGTTTTTAAGTTTAAAAATTTAAAACTGGGAAGTTGCATTTTCTTGCCTACTGATAGGTTTCTCTTTTTATACCCCCAACTTATCTGAAAGGAAGCTCTAAAGACCTTCATCTGTCTCCTAAATAGTGATACTTCAAAAATTTATAATAATTACTATTTAGGATCATAGTTGTGATTTGATATACACCCCACAAAAGTTTTAGTGAGGTGATAATTGAATATTTGCTATGAAATTAATTGATATCTTCTCCTAAGTTAATCCTGCCAAATTCAACTGCTATAGCCATTTGATGAGACTATTTTATCGCATACACTCAATCTCCAAACAGTTAAAGACAAGTCTTTTGCAGAAAAAAAATTAACAAAGAAAGATAAGCACTTTGCTAGTGCACCAGCCAAGACAAAACATTGTGCATAACCCTGTATTACAATCGCCTATAGTATTCATCATTGTTACATGCTGTTCAGGTTTGTAGCCTGGGAACAAAAGGCTAAACCATACAGCCAATGTGTGCAGTAGGCTAGACCATCTAGGTTGGTGTAAGTATATTCTTTCATGTGTGCACAATGATGACACTGGCTAATGATGCATTTCTTAGAATATATCACCATCATTAAACAATGGATGACTGTATATATAAATAAAAAACCTGCTATAATATTAGCAGTCAATTAGCAAAATTTTTTAAAAAGCTAAAGGACATTAATATTCTTTCTACAAAAGAACTTCTTGCAAATACATTTATAAAAGAGGAAAATACCAATATTAAAATAAACAGAGCATTAACAGAAGAAATCCTACAAATTTATTTATTCCATAAATACTAGGCATTTACTACATGCTAGGCATAAATGGCTACTGTATACATGAAAAGATATCAACCTCACCGGTAACGTTTTTGGTTAGTTTGCAAATAAATATCACGGTTATTTGGAGGAATATATAAATTGTACTCTCTTTAGAGCCCAATTGATAAATTGCATCACAATTAAAACTGTGTATTCACTGATTGATCAATTCTACTCCTAGGCATTTTAGTTCATGAAAATAATTAAGCAAGTGCATACAGATGTATGCACAAGGGTATTGGGTGCAATCTGGCTTATAATAGTGGTATTCAAAACTCTGGATGCCTCATAGCTACAGAAATATTGGGTGGTTCTATGGATCCCCTTCATGCCACACTGGCAATGCAGAGGAATATGCTGACAAGTGTAATTTGGGATCCCACTTTAAACAAGAGTATCTTAACGATTATGCGTTTCCAATATTGCGATTCTATTCCAGGTGCAGTGGCTCATGCCTGTAATCCCAGCACTTTGGGAGGCCGAGGCGGGCGGACCACCGGAGGTGAAGAGTAGTGCAAGACCACCCTGGCCAATTTGACAAAACCCCATCTCTGCTAACAATACAAAAATTAGCCGGGAGTGGTGGCACATGCCTGCAATCCCAGCTACGCGAGAAGCTGAGGCAGGAAAATCTCTTGAAACCGGGAGGCGGAGGTTGCAGTGAGCTGAAATCCTGCCCGTGAATTCCAACCTGGGCAACAGAGGGAGACTCCGTCTAAAAAACAAACAAACAAAACAATCAAAGAATATTGATATTCTCTACGAGTTTTTTGTTTTGTTTTGTTTTGTTTTTGTTTTTGTTTTGAGGCGGAGTCTCGCTCTTGTTGCCCAGGCTGGAGTGCAGTGGCGAGATCTTGGTTCACTGCAACCTCTGCCTCCCAGGTTCAAGAGATTCTCCTGCCTCAGCCTCCTGAGTAGCTGGGATTACAGGTGCCCACCACCACGCCCGGCTAATTTTTTTTTTTTTGTATTTTTAGTAGAGACGGGGTTTCACTATGCTGGCCAGGCTGGTCTTGAACTCCTGACCTCAATTGATCCACCCGACTCGGCCTCCCAAAGTGGTGGGATTGCAGGCGTCAGCTACCACTCCTGGTCAAGTTTTCGCTTTAAGAAAGGTTTGCATATCTAAAACGAAAAACCATATCTTGTATTAAAATTTAAAATAATCAAAATAATCATCATAAAAGGATTAAGTAAATGATTGAACATTCACGTAATGGAATTCTCTATATCCATTAAAATGGTATTGGCAAAAATAATATGAACCATTATTTTTACATCAGTAGATGCCCATAGTATATTATCAAGTGCTAAAAGTAGGATAAAACATTGTAGAACGCATATGATTCACTTGATGGTATAGTTATTATGCATATATGTAAATAATAAAGTTCAGAAATATATGCAACAGAATGTTAGTGACAGTTATCGCTATGTGGTGGCATTGTAGGTGGTTTGAATTATCTTATTCATATTCTCAATATTACTTGATATTCATATTTTTCATTCAAGAAAAACACATTCATTTGAAAAAATATTACAGGCTAGGCGCGCTGATTCACGCCTGTAATCCCAGCACTTCGGGAGGCCGAAGTGAGTGCACCACTTGAGGTCAGGAGTTCAAGACCAGTCTGGCCAACGTGGTAAAACCCCGTCTCTATTAAAAATACAAAAAGTAACTGGGCATTGTGGCGGGCGCCTGTAATCCCAGCTACTCAGGAGGCTGCGGCAGGAGAATCTCTTGAACCCGGAAGGTGGAGGTTGCAGTGAGCCAAGATCATGCCACTGCACTCCAGCCTGGGCAACAGAGCGAGACTCCATCTCAAAAAAAAAAAAAAATTACAAATACAACCTTTGATACACTTTTCTAATTGTTTATCATAGTTTATTGAGGCTAATATAACATCAAGTGTTAATCAAACTGCCATTCTAGGTTGCTGTTAAAGGAGTAGAGGAAACAGAAACAGGAAAAGATTTTTCAGTGTTTTGCCAATCATCTGTCGTTTCACACCCACCCCTGCCTCTCTCATTATTTTTGTATTAAAGCTCTTTTGAATAATGTATAGAGAGCATATGAATGGTCCCTTGTCATTAATTTCCATACTGGAGAAGGTATTCAAAACATGTATTTTATGATGGTGTGCCAGAAAAATATTGTTGGCAAAGATGGTCTATCATATTTTTTCTGTAAATATTTTGTTTCTGCATTATTTAAAACTATTCTAAAAACAAATATGTATACATATGTATATATTTATATATTTATACATATGTATTTCTATAAATAATTCCTACTTTTTAAATTTCATATTTCCTCTCTATCCATATTCATATTATGAATTCTATATAGAATTCCTACTTTCTCTCTTTTTTTAGTGAAAGTGAGATTTTTCTAAAAAACTCAAAACAGCTCTTTTATCATATAAACATTATTATTCCCTGGATATTTAAAAATATTTTCAACATATTTATGTCCTCTAACTTAAATTCTTACTCAGTAAAATAGAAAAGTATAGAAATATCACACATTTGTAATAGTGTATAATCTCAGAATAGTAATGTTTTTCTGATTTCTGTCTTGTTAAGTAGAGTGACTCATATTTGCAATAATTCCTTAAGTATTTAAAAACTGAAGGAGGTGGGTATATATTGCTGTATGTACACAGAAAGAAATTATTTAGGGTATAGGTTATCTGAATAGGTTTTTAGGAGAAAAAAAAGTGAGTTTATTAGACGTTCAAAAAACTGAAACTTTGGCAAATCCTTTATGTCTTAAGCAGGTGTATCTTCTTTCTTTTATATTTGACCTTTTTTGGGGGAAAAAGGGGTTATGATTTCTTCGTTGGATGAGTCCTTGTGGATGTCTGTCTAAATATTTTGATAATTGGAGCTACTTTTGCCTTTTTAAATTTCAATCCTTTAGTCCAAAACCCAATTGACCTTTTAAAACAACTTATAATAACAATTAAGAAGGAGAAGACTGTAATAATAGAAGACACAGGGGGAACTGTGTCATTGGAAAATTTAAAAGCAAATGAGAAAAGTATCAAAAAATCAAAATAGTTGAATCTGTTGGATAGGTCAATAAGCAAGATCTGAAAAGCATTGGTCTTTGATTTTAAAAACAGTAATTGGGGTCACAGGTCATATTCAAAATGTGACTGTCCCCTTTACCAGATTATAGAAAGCTGGAGTAGAAGTGTGATTAATGAAAGCCTACAATATCTTGATGCCTATGTGTAGTGGTTAATTATATTTGTCAATTTGACAGGGCTAAGGGATGTACAGATAACTGGTAAAACATTATTTCTGGGTATTTGTGTAAGGGTGTTTATTTAAGAGACAAACTTATGAATTGGTAGACTCAGTAAAGAAGATCACCTTCACCTATGTAGGTGGGTGTTATCCAATATGTGAAGGAACTAAATACAACAAAAAAACCCTTTGCAATTGGGCTGAGACTTGCACTATTGGCTCTCCTGGTTCTCAAGCTTTTAGATTGGGATTACATTAAACCACTGTGTTTTCTAGTTCTCCAGTTTGCAAACAGCAGATTGTGGAATATCTTGGTCTCCAAAATCATATGAGAGAATGTCTAATGCCTATAACAAATATCTTACACACACACACACACACACACACACACACACACGGTAGATTAGATAGATAGATAGATAGATAGATAGATAGATAGATAGATAGATAGATACATACATACATAGATACATAGATACATAGATGATAGATAGAGATAATAGATAGATAAATAGATAAACCTATTAGTTCCGTTTCTCTGGATAATCCTAATACAGTGTGTAATAGAAGTCCGGTGTTTGGAATTTCAGTTTATTAAGTTGTCTTATATTAATTGTCTCAGCCTTTCAGCTTTAACTTGTCTTCTTAGCTTGTTTACTTTAACACTTTACACATATATATATATATAAAATGTGTGCATACATATATACATATATGTGGGTGTGTGTGTTAAAGAACACCATGACCCCCAAAATCTGGCAATATAATTCCTTCTTTTAAATATTTTTATATTTTTTATCAAGTGAGAGTGACTGTTTACATTTTGTTAACTATTTACTTTCACGTATTTTATATATTTTTATATCTCTTTGAAATGCTCTTTATTAATATTAAACAAAGATCCTCCATAGTGTCCTCGCATTACTGACTCCAACGCTTTGTACTGAATTAAAAGTAAAAACAGCAGAGGTGCCAAGATAGCTGAGGAGAAGCAGCTAGTGTGCACCACTCTCACAGAGAGGAGAACGAGTGGCAAGTAAACACTAGCTCTTCATCTGGGTCATCCAGGAGGATACATTGGGATTCATCAAGGAAGCAACATGACTCATGGAGAGCAGAGAGGAGCAACACAGGTGAGCTGTCCACCTTGGATTAGTGCAGAGCCAAGGGAAGCTCTCCAATATGGGGAAATGGTGAGTGAGTGAGAGCTCTCAGGGACCTACACTTCTGCCATGGACCTATGGACCTTTGCAATCCTGGGCACAGGAGATTCCCCTGACTCGCCCCCCATGGAGCCTCCAGACTGACATGCAGTGCCATGTGGAGCCTGAGCAGAGCCACCACTCAGACCCACTTGGAGCCCAGAGGGCCCTGGATCTCTGAAAACCCTGGTGCCAGCTGCCATAGCCCTGCCATCAAGGAAGTCAGGCTCTCTTACCTGCTCACAGGGTAGTGGCCACATGCAGAGTGCTGAGGAGCACAAAGATTGGAGGCTTTGCCTCTGCTGCATCTCACCAGCCAAAGCCCACTGGCCTGGAACCCCAGCACAGCCACCTCACCTTTGCTTGAGCACTCAGGCTACTCACAGGTCTCCATTCAAGACTCTTCTCCAGGTGGGTCACTGCCCCTGCTACTCCTCAACGGGCAACGTCTCCCAACCTGGGCACACAACACTGCCACTCTACCACTGCCTGATCACCTCAGTTGCTGGTGGCTCTGTATTTCTCTATGGAGAAAACCCCAAAGACAACCCCAAAACTCTCTGCCTTTGACATTGAAGTGGTACTGCGCTTGCTGCCTTTGGGTTGGAAAAAGAACAAAGACCCTGATGACTTTCTTGGCACCTACGGCATGCTGCAGCCACCACACAGAGAGGAGCCCAGTCTCTCTACCCTGTGAGTCCCAGACTTGCTGCTCTTTACAAGGCAGGGCTCCCAGCTTGGAAACACAATGCAACTGCCCCACCCATGGCTGAACATTCCCATTGGCAGCAGTTCTATGTCTTTCTGGGTGGGAGTTCCAAGAGGAAACTGACAGCATCTTTGCCATTGCCAATGTAGCAGTACCTCCCTTGCTGCCCCTGTGCTGGGGGAAAACAGACACCGATTGCTGTTCCGGCACCTCCAGTGTGCCTGAGCTGCCAAATAGAGAGGAATCCAGCCTGTCATCCCTGTAAGCCACCAATCCCCTGTTCTTCAGCAGGCAAGTACGCCCATCTTGGGCCCACAATGCAGTCAGCCCAGCCCTGGTTGAACATTCTCATTTTCAGTGACTCCGTGTCTCAGGCCTAGAGTTCCTAGAGACAACTTACAGCCCTTCTGCCTCTGCTGCTACAGTGGTATCTGCCCTCTTTGCCACCAGGCTGGGGAAGGAAAAAAGAACCTGAGTGCTTTACTTGAACTTCCAGCATGCCACAGCTGCCCTGCAAAAGGAGGCCAAATTGTCTTCCCCATTTTCCTACCTCCAACACTCCCTGGTCTTCACCAGGAAGGGCTCCCAGGCTTGGGCCTGAAACACAGTTGCCCCAACTCCACCTGATTTTTCTGATTAGCAGTAGTTCTCTGTCCTTCTGGACTGGAGTCACAAGAGATAAGTAAATGGCCCACTGCCATTGCCATTGCCAAGGTCTATTCCCCTGTTGCCTCCAAGCTGGGAAAAGAACTTGAAGCCTAAACTCACCCAGGGTTGTAGTGTGCAACCTGGAAGTGTGAAACTGAGATCTGCAGCCAGTATTTGAGGGACTGAGGAGCCCACACTTTCAAAGCACTGAGTGGGAGCATAGCTGCAAATGCCAGGAAATACAGAGCAGCTGTGTAGCAAAGTAAGAGCCTATTTACCAACAATTATGCTTAAGCACCATGTACTGGATTACAGTTCAAATTTCAAAAACAAATATGCTTTACTAATATGCCCACCAGTTAAACCAATGAGAAGAATTCAGCCACAAATAAAGACCTTGCACAAAGCCTTGGCCTCTGCAAACATCCAGAGATGAAGCCAAGTGACTATAATCAAATTATACCACAGTTAAAGGAACATCAGTCCACACAGATAAAAAGGAGCCAGTGAAATAATTCTGACAACTCTAAAAGATAGAGTGTCTTCTTACCTGCAAACAACCATCCTAGCTCCCCAGTAATGTTTTTTAAGTGGAATGAAATGGCAGAAAGGACACATAGAATTTAGAACATGGATGGCAATCAAGACTACTGGGATTCAGAATAAAGTTAAAGCCCATTCCAAGGAATCTAAGGAATCCAGTAAAATGACTCAAGAGATGAAAGATAAAATAGTCATTTTAAGAAAGAACCAAACCCATAGACATAATATAACTAGAAAACTCACTAGCACAAATTTATAACACAATCAAAAATATTAACAGCAGAGTAGACCAAGCTGAGGAAAAAATCTCAGAGATCAAAGACTGGCTCTATGAATTACATCATTCAGAAAAAAGTAAAGAAAAAAGAATTTAAAAATTATCATTATCTCCTGTGAGATACTATACAAGATAAGCATCCTCAAGACACATGGTCATCAGATTCTCCAAAGACAATGTGAAAGAAAAAATATTAGAGGTAGCTAAGGAGATGGGAAAGGTTACCTACAAAGGGAATGTCATCAGGCTAACAGCAGACATTTAAGCAGAAATTATACAAGCCAGAAGAGATTTAAGGCCTACATACTGCATGCTTCAAGAAAATAAATTCCAATTAAGAATTGTATGCCTAGCCACACTAAGCTTGTAAATGACGGAGAAAGAAAATCCTTTTAAGAAAGCAAATGCTAATGAAATCTGTTACCTCCAGACCTGCCTTAGAAAAGATCCTTAATGAAACATTGTTATCAGCCAACACAAAAAACACACGTAAGAACATAGATCATTGACACTATAAAGCAACTACACTATCAAGTTTACATAAAAAATCAGTTAACAACATGATGACAGAATCAAATCTGCATATATCAGTATTGACCTTGAACATTAATGGGCTAAATGTACCACTTAAAAGTCACAGAGTGGGAAACTGGATAAAGAAGTAGAGCCCAATGTTATGCTGTTTTCAACAGATTCATTTAACACGCAGGGACATTGATATCCTCAAAGTAAAGGGACGGAGAAAGATCAAGCAAGCAAATTAAAAGCAAAAAGAGCAAGGATTGCTATTGTTATTCTATAAATCTGAGACGACACAAACAAATAGAGAAATATTTCATCCTCACAGATCAGAAAAATCAATATTGTTAAAATGACAATACTGCCAAAATCAATTTACATATCCAATGTTATTCCTATCAAACTGCCAACATCATTTTTCACAGAAAAAAAATAAACTATTCTAAAATTCACTGGGGCCTAAAAAAGAGCCTGAATAGCCAAGGAACTCCTAAGCAAAAAGAGCAAATCTGGAAGCATCACACTACCTAACATCAAACTATACCGCAAGGCTACAGTATCTAAAACAGCATGGTACTGGTGCAAAAGCAGAAACATTGACCAGTGGAACAGATTACAGAGTCCAGAAATAATGCTACACAACACAGCCATCTGATATTCAAAAAAAATAACAAAAACAAAAGCAATGGGGAAAACTCCTTATGTAATAAATAGTACTGGGATACCATATGCAAAAGATTGAAACTGAATGCCTTTCTTTAACCATATAAAAAAGTTAACCAATGATGGGTTAAATACTTACATTTAAAACCTGAAACTATAAAACTCTAGAAAAAGTCCTGATTCTGGACATCAGCACTGGCAAAGACTTCATAATGAAAACTCTAAAAACAATTGCAACAAAAATAAATATAGACAAATGGAACCTAATTAAACTAAAGACCTTCTCTGCAGCAAAAGAAACCATCAATAGACTAAATGAACAACCTACAAAATGTGAGAAAACAGTTACAAATTATACATCCAACAGAGGTCTAATATCCAGAATCTGTAAGTAACTTAAACAAATTGACATGATTTTCCTTAACCCATGGATTATTAAAAGTGTGTTTCTAAAAACAAACAAAATTATTAAAAATGGGCAAAGTTGATGAACAGACACTTCTTGAAAGAAGACTTACACATGACCAAAAAACATGAGAAAATGCCCAACATTTCTAATCATTAGAGAAAAGCAAATCAAAACCACAATGACATACCATCTCAAATGTTAGAATGGCTATTATTAGAAAGTCAAAAAATAACAGAAGCTATTTGGTTGCAGAGGAAAGGGAATGTTCATATATAGCTGGTGGGAATGTATATTAGTTCAGCCACTGTGGAGAGCAAGCAGTCTGGAGATTTCTCAAAGTACTTAAAATAGAACTGTCAGTCAACTCAGCAATTCCATGATCGCACGTATACCCAAAGGAATATAAATCATTTTACCATAATGACACATGTATACATATGCTCATTGCGGCACTAGTTACAATATCAAATACATGGAATCAACCTACATTCTTATTAGTGGTAGACTGGATAATAAAAATATAATATATATATAATGAACTATTATGCAGCCATAAAAAGCAAGAAATCATGTCCTTTCTAGTAACATGCATGGAGCTAGAGGCCATTACCCCAAGTGAATTAATGTAGGAACAGAAAACCAAATACTGCGTGTTCTCACTTGTAAGTGGGAGCTATACATTCAGTACACATGAACACAAAGAAGGGAACAACAGACACTGGGGCCTACTTCAGGGTGGTGGGTAGGAGGAAGATGAGGATTGAAAACATACCTATTGGGTGTTATGCTGATTATCTGGGTGACAAAATTATATGAACACCAAATCCCAGCAAAACACTCAATTTACTCATGTATCAAACCTGCATGAGTACCCCTTGAACCTAAAATAAAAGTTGGAAAGAAAAAAAACAAGGAAAATTTTCAGAGAAAATGATGAGAACAGCTGCTTTTATTTTTCTTCATAAAAAACTCACAAAGCATCAATGATATGTCTGGCTGAGTTTAAGTTAATAAATCCAAGTTTTATTTCATTATCATTTTGACATAAAACATATCCAAATTTGAAAGATGGAATAGAAAGTGGACAGCATTGCTCAGGCTTATTTTGCTAAAATTTCTTGTATAAAGAGTGTGTAATGCATGTATAGTGTTAACGACGTAAGTCCTAAGGAAATTTAAATAAAACATAAATATTAATGATCTAGTGTAAGATATTTAAACATAAGTCAAGAAAAGTTGCAATTTTTTGCCCTGAACAAATGGATTTTCTTTGTGTTTCCCCAGTGCTAAGGACATATAACCTTCATTGCCTTACATTTTGTTACTATCACTAGCCTATGCTTTTCATTTCTACAGTTATTATTTATTATACTTATAACTACAGTTATACATATAACTACATATAATAAACAGTTATTGTTTATTATACATATAACTACATATTATACATATAACTTCCACATATGGAAGATTTTTGATAATTGACTCAGATTTTTCATTTCCTCTCTTTCCATCTTTGTTGTGTTGTTCAAAAATTTTGTCTATGTCATTTAAGGTTTTAATCTTATTGGAAGAAATATTTTTATAATATTTCCATATTTTCATTTTAATATATTCAGAATCTGTAATTATATGTTCTCTTTCATTCTGAATAAGAATAATTGGTGTTTTCTTCCCTTTTTCTTCTTCATTCTTACTAGGAGTGTATCAATCTTTCCATTTTTCCAAGGAATCCACTTTCGGTACTATTGATTTTTTTATTGTTAAACAATCACTATTTCGTTGATTTTGATTCTTATACTTATCTTTTTTACATTTAATTTGGGTTTAATTTGTTATTTCTATTCTAGGTTTGTTGAGAGGAAATTTAGATTGTTGATTTGACAACTTTTCTAATATAAGCAGTTAATGAAATAAATTTTCTGCTAGCAGAGCTTTTAGCTGAATCCCATATATTTTGATAAATCATAGTGGTATTATTCCACAGTTTAAAATATTTTCTAATTTTTCTAGTGATTTTTTTAGCCCATGGATTATTAAAAGTGTGTTTTTTAATTCCAAATATTTGGAGTGTATCTTAGATATCATATTGTTAATGTTTATGTTATTTCTCCTGTGGTCAGAAATATTTCAATCTTTTAAAATGTATTAAGATTGGTTTTGTGGTCTAGTGCATGGTCTATCTTGATGAATGTTCCACGTGTATATGAAAAGAATGTGTATTCTGTTATTCTGAGGTGTAGTCTTTTGAAAATATCATTTAGGTCAAGGGGGTTGACAGCGTTTCTTAGATCTTCTATATTCTTAGGGTTAGTTTATCTACAGTATTTGTTCCGCTCCATGAGAGTCATCAAATTCTCCAAAATAATTACTAATTTATTTACCCTTTAATTCTGATTGCTGTTTTCATGTATTTTGAATCTGTGCTATTAGATCTATATACATTTAATATTGTTGTTTTCCTTTTGAATTAACCTTTTTATCAATGTAAAATAGCTCTATCTCTGTAGTATTCACTTTATCGAGCATTATCATAGTCACACTCGCTTTCTTTTACTTAACATTTGTGTAGCTGTTTTTTTAAGAACCTATCTCTATGTTTATATATGAGTGTGCCACTTAATATTAGCAAAAAATATGTCTCTAATTTCTATGTTTTCTGGATTGTTTAGTTATATTTAATGTAATTTTGGATACAGTTGGGTTTAATTCTACCATAATTCTATATGTATTTGTGGAATGCAATATATCTCTTGTATCTACCTTCTTCTTTTCTGCTATCTTTTAAGTTAACTGAATTTGTTTTGTTTTTTATTGATATATAGTATTTGTACATATTTATGGGGTATGTATGATTTTTTTTTTTACATTCATGGGCTGTGTAATGATTACATCAGGGTATTTGGGGTGGTCAGCCTCTGAAGTAATTATCATTTCTATGTGTTTGGAACATTTCTAGTCTTCTGTTCTAGCTACTTTTAAATATACAATAAATTGCTTTTAACTGTAGTTGTCCTACTCTGCTATTGAAAAATAGAACTTCCTTGTTCTATCTAACTATATGTTTGTGCCCATCACCAACTTATCTTCATCCCCCTTCCACCTACATACCTATTCCAACCTCCAGTGTCTATCATTCTATTCACTATGTTCATGAGATCAATGTTTTTTAACTCCCACACGTAAGTGAGAACATATTTGTCTTTCCATGCTTAGCTTATTTCACTCGTCAGTGACCTTCAGGACCATCCATGTTGCTGCAGATAAGATTATTTTATTCTTTCCTTTATGGCTGAATAGCATTCCATTGTGTATATATGCCACATTTTCTTTATCCATTCATCCACTATTGGAAACATAGATTGATTCCATATCTTTCTTATGGTGAATAGTGCTGCAATAAATGTGAGAATGCAGGAATCCCTTTGATATATACTGATTTATTTTTCTTTGAATGAATACCTAGTAATAGGATTGCTAGATTATATAGTAGTTATATTTTAGTTTTAAATAAGTGTCCATACTGTTTTCCATTGTGGCAGTACTAATTTACAGTCCAATGCACACTGTACAAGAGTTTCCCTTGCACTGCATCCTCTCCAGCACCTGTTACTTTTTGTCGTTTAAATAATAATCATTCTGTGGTGAGATAATAACTCATTATGGTTTTGACTTGCGTTTCCCTGATTGGTAGTGATGTTGAGTATTTTTTTCATATACCTTTTAGCCATTTGTACATATTCTTTTGAGAAATGTCCATTTGTGCCTTTTGTCCACTTGTGTCTTTTGTCCACTTTTTAATGGGATTATTTCGTGTTGTTGTTGTTGTTGTTGTTACTGTTGTTTGAGTTACTTGCATATTCTAGATATTAGTCCCTTGTTGGATGAATAGTTTTTAAATATTTTCTCCCATTCTAAGGTTGTTTCTTCACTCCATTGTTTCCTTTGCTGTGCAGGTTTTCATTTTAATATAGTCCCATTTATCTCATTTTGTTTTTGTTGCCTGTGCTTTTAAGGTTTTAGCCATAAAACTTTTTCTGAGACAAAATGTTTCTCCTATGTTTTCTTCCAGTAGTTTTATATTTTTGGGTATTTTGGGTCTTATATTTAAGTCTTTAATCAATCTTAAGCTGTTTTTTCCAAGCACCATTTATTGAAGAGGTTGCTGTTTCCCCAGTGTATGTTCTTGGTGCCTTTGTCAAACTCAGTTGGCTGTAAAAATGTGGATTTCTTTCTGGCTTTTTTTTTCTCTCTTTTTTTGGTCGACATGTCTGTTTTTATGCCAATACCATGATGTTTTTGTGTCTGTAGTATATTTTGAAATCTGATAGTGATGCTTCTAGCTTTGTTCTTTTTGCTCAGAATTGCTTTAGCTGTTTGTACTTTTTTTTGCTTGTTTTTTGTTTTTTATTTTTTTTTTGGTGCTCTATGAATTTTAGGATTGCTTTTTTCTATTTTTGTGAAAAATGACATTGATATTTTGATAGGGAATGCATTGAATCTGTAGATAGCTTTTAACAGTATGGTTATTTTAACAATATTAATTCTTCTGGTTCACGAGCATGGGATGTCTTTCTACTTATTTGTGTACTCTTCACAAACAACTTATTAGTAATAAGATTAATTAATAATCGTATTCATCAGTTTTGGGCAGTTTTCCTTGTAGAGGTCTTTCAGCTTGTTGATTAAATGTATTCTAAGTGTTTTAATTTTTTGTAGCTATTGTAAATATGATTGCCTTCTTGACTTCTTTCTCAGCTAGTTCATTATTGGTGTACAGAAACACTATGATAGAATAGTTTTTAAATTACATTTCATCACCCCAATAGCCTTTAAGATATCCCTCTTTTATTATTATTTTATTATTACTATTTTGTTACTTAATCTAGAGTTTAAAACACAAACATATACATTTCTTTATGTGTTGTCTAAAGATCCTTTCCTGCTTTAATGGCAGAGTTTACTAGTCACAACAGAGCAATTACGGCCTGCAAACCTAAAATAGTTACTATCTGGCTGTTAAAGGATGAAAAGTGTTTCTTGCTCTCAATTCATATGTTGAAGCCACAATTTTCAGTGCCTTAGAATATGACTGCATTTGCAAATCTAGTCTTTAAATTGGTGATTATGTTAAAATGAGGATAATTGGGTAGGCTCTAACCCAAAATAACCGCTGTCCTTATAACAGAGAAAATTTAGACACACGGAGAGGCACCAGGATGCATACACACAGAAGAAAAACCATGTGAGTACCCTTAGAAAGTGGTCGTCTGAAAGTCAAGTAAAAAGAACTTAGGAGAAACCAAACCTGCTATTCCTTGAACAGTGGATTATTGGACTTCTTGCTTTCAGAAGTGTGAGGAATTAAATTTCTGTTAAGTCACCAAGTCTAGGGGATTCTGTTATGGCAGCCCTAGAGAATGAGTAAACCAGCCTTATATGGCAATAACATTTGCTTACCTATATTCTAGAGGGAAGTTCTCATGCTTATTAGCTTAAGGCTTAGCTTTCCTGATGTTTCAGCTGAGTATCAAGAGGTATTAATAAGGTTTTTCCAGTAAGCCTAGCCTGGAACCCTAATTTCTTTCAGAATTATGCAACCTGTAGTTCCTCTGTTTCACTCCCAACTCTATAGCAGCCATTCTTTGTTAAGGATTTATGGACTGTACCCTGTGAATATGCAGTCCAGCTCTCTGTCAAAGAATTGTAAGGATCTCACATGTGTACTTCTGATTGCCTATTTCACACAATAAACAAAAATAAACTCCAACTGGATTAAGACTTAAACATAAGTTAGGAGATTGCAAAACTACTATGAGAAAACACAGGGGAAAAGCTTCATGATATTAGACTTGGCAAAGATATTAGATATGACCCCCAAGACACAGGCTGGAAAAGTACAGATAGACAAATGTGATTTGATCAAACGAAAATGCTTCTGCACAGCAAAATAAAAAAACTGATGGAGTGAAGAGTCAACTTACTCAATGTAAGTAAATATTTGCAAATCATATATCTGATAAGGGGTTAATATCTAAAATATAAATAGAAACAACTCAAGAAAACAAATAATTCAGATTTTAAAATGAGTAAACAACCTAAAAAGACATTTCTCAAGAGAAAACATGCAATGGACAGCAGGTATATGACAAGGTGCTCAACTTCATTAATTATCAGGGAAATAAAAATCAAACACAATGGAATATTGCCTTATACTATTGAAATGGATAGTCTCAAAAAGACAAAGGTAACAAGGGTTAGGAAGAATGTGGAGAAAAGAGAACTCTTGTAGAATGTAAATTGGTATAGTCATTATGGAAAACGGTATGGAGCTTTCTCAAAAAAAATTAAATAAATAAAAAATAGAACTACCATATGATCCAGCAATCCCACTTCTGGGTACATATTCAAAGGAAAGGAAATCAGTATATGTAAAAAATGTCTGCACTCCCAAGTTCATTTCAACATTATTTGCAGTACTCAAGGTATGGAATCAACCTGTGTCCACCAACAGACAATTGAATAAAGAAAATATGGCACGTATTCAAAACAGAATACTATTCGGTCTTAGAAAAAAAGCAAATGTCATCATTTGTGACATGAATGAACGCTTAGGATATTATATGATGAGAAAGAAGCCTGACACAAAAAGAAAAGTACTGAAGAATCTCACCTGTATGTAGAATTTAAAAACAACAACAACAACAACAACAACAAATAAAACACTGAAGCCACAGAAGTAGAGAATAAAATGGTGTTTATTGGAGGATGAGGTACAAGGGATCTGGGAGACATTGGTCAAATAACACAAAACATCAGTTATATAAGAGAAATAAGAGAAATAATTTCAAGAGATCTATTGTACAACATGGTCACTATAGTTAATAGCTATATGTTTTATTCTGAAAATCTCTGAGAGTAGATTTTAGGTGTTCTCACCACAAAAATATGGTATGGGAGGTAATATATATGTTCAACTCATATGACTCAACTGAGCCATTCCAGAGTGTGTACATATTTCAAAATATTGTCTTTTAAAAAATATGCATTTTTAATTTGTCAATTAAAAATAATATGAGCTAAAACTATAAAACATATAAAACCTATAAGAAAATATGGAGCAAATCTTTGTGACATTAGATTTGACAGTGATTTTTTTTTTAGATATGATACCAAAAACACAGGCATCAACAAAATATATATAAATTTTTTGGACTTCATCAAAATTAAAAACTTACTTGTGCTATCAAAAAAGTGAAACACTATCAAACAGTGAAACACTATCAAACAAGTGAAAACCAACTCATAAAATGAAAGAAAATATTTGCAAGTCATATATTTGATAAAGGATTGGTTTCTAGAATATATAAAGAGCTCCTACAACTCAACAATGAAAAAGAATACAATTCAATTGAATAGTGGACAAAAGACTTAGACAATATTCCAAAGAAATATGCAAGTATTCAATATATACAAAAATTATCAACATCATTAGTCATTAAGAAAAGTAAATGAAAATAACATATTACTTTATACCCATTATAATGGCTATTATCAATACAAAATAAAACTAAAGTAAAAAAAAAAGTTAAGGATGTGTAGAAATTGAAACCCTAGTACATTGCTGATGAGAATGTAAAATGATGTAGCAGCTGTTGAAGACCTCTAGTGGTTACTGAAAAAATTCAATATAGAACTACTATATATCCAGAAATTTCACTTCTAGGTATGTATCCAAAAGAATTGAAAGGAGGGACTGGAACAGATATTTGTACATCAATGTTCACGGCATTATTATTTGCAATTGCCAATAAGTGGAAATAACTCACGTGTCTATATATGGATGAATGAATTATCAATATGTAATATATACATCTAATGAACTATTCTTTATCCTTAAAATGAAATAAAATTCTGATGCATATTACAACATGGATGACTTTTAAAAATATTATGCTAAGTAAAATAAATCAGACATAAAAGGGAAAACATTGTATGATCTCACTTACGTGAGATACCTAGAGTAATCAAATTCTTAGAGACAGAAACCAAAATAGTGTGTTATAGGGTCTTGGGGGAGGGGAGCATTGGGAATCATTGTTTAGTGGGTACAGGGTTTCAGGTTTGAAGGATGAAAAGGTCTGGAGATGAATAGTAGTGATAGTTGCACAAGAACATGAATATTCTTAATTCCACTGAACTGTATGCTTAAAAATGGTAAATTTTATGTTATGGGTATTTTACCACCATAACAACTGATACAGTAGAAAGAAAAAATCATGAATGTGGAAATATCCCTAAAGGGATGAGAAAACAAAAATGAATGAAATGACTTTGGAATTTAGAATATAGGAATAGAACAGAGAAGAGAGTTATGATAAAATGAACAAAGAAGCTTTTTTTTTTTTGCAATTGTCAAAAAGTGAAAGTAACCCATGTGTCTATATATGTATGAATGAATTATCGGTAGGTGCTATATACATCTAATGAACTATCCTTTAGCCTTAAAATGAAACAAAATTCTGATGCATATTACAACATGGATGACTTTTGAAAATATTATGCTAAGTAAAGTAAGTCAAACGCTAAAGGGAAAATACTGTATGAATTGGTATGAAGAAAATTATTAGATTAGGAAGATTATATCAATCAGGTTATATGTAAAAGAGAAGGTATTGTTGAGAGTGAGGCAGGAATGGAACTGGATTTGCACTTGGAAAATGGACTGGTGTGGGAAAGAGTTTTTAATAGAAATTCTGTTAGTATTTATAGAAATGTTAATAGTATATTTTAATTAGCACACTTCAAGAGTAACACGGCACGGTTAGTTTATCACAAAGCAGCAGACACATTTTAGATAATTCATTCTCAATATCTGAGCATGCCCTGTGCAAAGAATTAGTTTACATATCAATAATCCAGTACTCCAGCAGAGGGACATCTTGAGTTAAAAATTCACAAAGCAGCACTGGAAACAAAAGAGGAAGGAATCTATTTCTTCCCACTCAACTGCCACTATTATACTACAGTGACCAAAAAAAAAAAAAAAAAAAAAATGCATTTCATAAAAATTTGTAATGCACTTAATATGGTCTATGGCCAACAATGCCTAACTTTTCAAAATATAAATTAAATTAACCCTTGGAATTTTTTAGCTATGGATCAGTAACATTATTGGAACTTGGATATAAAAATTTAGCTCTTTTAATTATGCTGTTCAGACATAACATATATTAAGTCCCATGTTAACCATCTTTGTTATTTTGCCTCCTAACATTTTGTACTATTTATACCTTATTTTCCTCTTATAAACAGTCCCAAATTAAAGAGCAGTATTTGATAATACATTACACATGTAAACCTCTTGTCTTTCTCAATATCGTCATTCAAATTTTAATAGTTTCTTTTGTTTTAATTTTTAAAACACACATAAAATAGAAGTTTTAAATCAAAACATTACATGTTTTGGACATTGGTTCCATTACTTTATTATTTTTAATTAATAGCTTCTTTGTGATTTTTTTAACAGAAATTGTATGAATGAATAAAATCTAGTAATTACTCTGTTACAGAGTTGTACTTCCAACAGAAAGATGTTTTATAACATAGCCAGTTAACAGGAATTTATAAAATCAAATTATGTCTTCTCATTTTTTATTTAGACAACAGAGGTAAGAATTAACATTTTCAGCTTTGATCACTGTCACCACCCAGTCTTTGGACATCATTTCTTTAACTTAGCAAGTAAGTGTTGATTGGCTAATTATGTTTCAGGCACCTATGTTCTAGGAATATGCATGTTAATTTAAAGAAGAAAATCTCTCTGTCCTAATGGACTTTATATTGAGCTAATTGTTCTCCTGATCCTCAGAATTGTTACTTTCAGGTACTTCTGAAAGTGGGGATAAAAGAGGGCAAAATTAAGAAGATTGTCTCTTTCATGACCTTACCTAGTTTTGCTTCTGTCTTTTATACTATTTTATCTTTGTTTTCTTCATTTCAATCCTTCAACTTCATCTACAAATACATTTAGACTTCTTCGGACTGTAAATTTTGGGGGGAATTTATCCTTTAAGTCTCCTATATTCTATTACCTAATCTTTTACTCACTTTTACTTTGTATCATTTATGGTGCTTTTGGTGTCTAAAACAGCAACCCAGTTCAGAATGTCTTAAATAACAATGAAATTTACTAAGTTACAAAAGTAAGGAGTCAGGGTGGCCTCAAGGCTCTGGCTGCATTTGTCTGTGATTCTTTGCAATCTGTAGTTTTTTCATATACTGAATTTACCCTCAGGCTTCTAACAGTAGGATTGAAATAGCTCAAGGTGTCAACTTCTGACATGGTGAGGTCCAAAAGAAGAAAAGTATGTCTTTTTGTAGCATCATGCTGACCTTCCTGAGAAGGATCTCCACAGGGTTCGCATATCACATTGACAAGTTCTGGGCCACATGCCGATTTCTAAACTCATTACTGGCAAAATAATGAAGATTTTATTACTATGATCGGTTTAGATTAATAGTTCTGAGTGGTACCAACTATGACTACTGCAACATCTCAAGTAAGTTTCTCTTAGACCATTTTTGGTCTACTTCGGTTTATATTGTTGGATGATGTTAACCCCTATGGCCCATTGTTGCTTGTGTAATGTAAGAAATGCATCACATAAAATCCATTATTTTTATATTACTTAAAACATCCAGATAGAGTGCTTTATATATTGTAGTATATAGCACATTTTTTTTAATTGAACTTAGTTTTCACTATTTGAGGGTCAATATTGATGTAGACTGGAAGTTTCACAGAAAATTGATTTCAGACTAAATTAGCATAGTGTTTGTTTTTTTCATCTTTTAAGAAACTGACTATTCAGTAACAATTATTATTAACACTATTTTTGTTATTAAAATTATTGATACTAGAGTACAAAAAGGATAAGAAAAATAAGATACTAGAGTACAAAAATTTGTTACTGTGAAAATATTAAGTTCTGTCATTTTACATGGATTCTTTCTCATGTATACCTAAATATTGTAGACTAACCTTGCTATCATTGTTTTATACTTATACTTTTATTTATTTATTTATTTATTTATTTATTTTGGAGACAGCATTTTACTCTGTCGCTCAGGCTGGAGTGCAGTGATGCTCTCTCGGCTCACTGAAACCTCCGCCTCCCAGGTTCAGGTGATTCTCCTGCATCATCCCTCAGCCTACAGAGTAGCTGGGATTACGGTGTGTGCCACTACATCCGGCTAACTTTTGTATTTTTAGTAGAGATGGGGTTTCATCATGTTGGCCAGGCTGGTCTCGAACTCCTGACCACATCCACCAGCCTCAGCCTCCCAAAGTGCTGGGATTACAGACGTGATCCCTGGTATATCCCACAACACCTGGCACTTATACTTTTCTCTTCAGCAGCATATTGACACTATAACTGGACTGTAAGAATCTTTAGGAAATGACATAACAGGGTGGGTCACAGTGACTCACGCTTGTAATCCCAGCACTTTGGGATCACTTGTGGTCATGAGTTCGAGATCAGCTTGGCCAACATGGTGAAACCGTGTCTCTACAGAAAATAAAAATGGAAATAAAAAATAATCCCCCCAAAAATATTAGCCGGGCAAGGCGGCAGGTGCCTGTAATCCTAGGCACTCGGGAGTCTGTGGCACGAGAATTGCCTGAACTCAGGAGGCAGTGGTTACAGTGAACTGAGATCATGCCACTGCACTCCAGCCTGGGCGACAGAGTGAGGCTCTGTCTTAAAAAAAAAAAAAAGAAAGAAAGAAAGTGATAAAACATACCTGAGAAAGTCTGAAAGTTGCATGAGCATCATGGGATTAATGAAACCACAAAATCCAATCTACATGTTATGGTTCATAGGCAACGAAGTACAATAATTTCCTGAAAAGCAGGTTTTAGAAGCAGATACCTGCACTTTGAAGCCTGACACAACTTCACAGCATATGAATGTGCTTATTACTTCACTTCTGTAATACTCAGTTTATTTATACATAAACTGAGGCTATTAGACTCATACTTCATCTGGTTGTTTTTAGCATTGAAATAATACAACTATAATGCCACCGTATATATGACATAATAAACTCTCAATAAATGGCAATGTTATTAATATGTACCAACTGTTGATTTCATAGATGTTGCCTAGTCAGTGATTATTTGTCTATGCTATATGCTTACTTGGTAAGCACAATAATGGCCCATCGAAGATATTCAAGTTCCTGGGATTTTTTTTTAACATATTATATTACATAGTAAAGGGGAATGAAGGTAGCAGATAGAATTAAGGTTGTTATTCATCTGACCTTACAATAGAGTGATTTTCCTGAATTACTCAGGTGACCCCAGTATAATCACAAGGGTCTTTAAATGTGGAAAAGGGACGCAGAAGAGGAGGTCAGAGTGATGGAATGTAAGA
Organism: Theropithecus gelada; assembly: GCF_003255815.1. NCBI lineage: Eukaryota > Metazoa > Chordata > Mammalia > Primates > Cercopithecidae > Theropithecus > Theropithecus gelada. Next base: position 66,770,786 of record NC_037689.1, on the reverse strand, counting down.
AGAACTCTTGCTGACTGTAAAGACAGAAGTAAGACAACGACAAGCCCAAGGATTGTGGGTGGCCTCTAGAATCTGAAAAGGGCAAGAAAAAATATTCTTCCAGAGAATCTTCAGAAAGAAATACGGCCTTGTGGAAACCTTCATTTCAGTCCAGGGAGGACCATTTTAGGTTTCTAAACTATAAAACTGTAAGATTAAAAAATTGTGTTGTTTTAAGTTGCTACATTTTTGGTAATTTATTACAGCAGCCATAGGAAACTAAAATACCTGCCAAAAATGTTTAACATATATTTGTGATACTTACTCTTACAACATAAGTTATATTAAAAGTAGTTAATGTCCATGAAAATATTAACATGTTAAATTGCTAACACTTCCCGTGTTCATTAATTTACTTATTTAATAAATAATTATTGAGTCCTTACTCTTTGCCAGGTATTGTGCTAGGTTCTAAAGAGACAGTGGTGATCCAAATAAGTCACAATTTTGTCATTCATGGACTTTTTTCTCTATGTAAAATTAGCAAGGTTTGCTGATATATTGGACATAGGGAGTAAGAAAGACAGAAGTATTTATGAATGACTCCTAAATTTCTGGTTTTCAAAACTGGATAGAGAGACGCCATTCACTGAGAGTGGACTCACTTGTTGAAGACTAAATCACATATTGCATTAAATATGGTGAATGTAAAGTAACTTTGAGACAGTCAAGTGGAGATTTTCTGTGAGAGCTAGATAAACGTAACTGGTATTACGAGAGGTCTGGGCTTTAGATACGAACCAATAAGAACAGAAGGCAATGGTATGATGAAGTTTCCCTAAGGAGAGCATATGGTATGAGCAAAAAGAGTACTTGGAACTGAGTCCTGAGGAATTCCAAGTGTAGAAGAAAACAAAATAACTTTATGTCATGAAATTAAAAAATAGAAACTGAAGTGTGATATTGGTAAACTTCATCAATGTCATTGCTGATGTTAGTGTGAGCCATCCAGGTGTAGTGATTAGAAGAGAATCCAAATTGGAGTGAGTTAGGCATAAGGGTTGAAGAAATGAAATTAGTATAGACAGCACTTTCAAGAAGCATGTCTATAAAGTGAAGGGAAGGAGAATCAGCATTAGAGCTGAATAAAAATGTAAGTCAAGGGAGAAATGTATTTTTAAATAAGAGAGACTGGAGCATGTTTTAAATGTCAGTAAGAGGGATTCACTTGAAAAATAATGCCTGACTATATAGGAAAACTAATGAGTAATTGATCATTAGTTTGAGACACTGATAAGGAATAAGATTCAAAGCATGTGATGTTTGAGGGCATAGTGCTATATCCAACAACATAACCATGGGGTAGAAGAAGAACACAGTTGTAGATGGTTTTATTTATTTATTCATTTATTAGAGACAGAGTGTCCCTCTGTCACCCAGGCTGGCGTGCAGTGTCGCTACCTCCACTCACTGCAAGCTCCACCTCCCGAGTTCACACCGTTCTCCTGCCTCAGCCTCCCGAGTAGCTGGGACTACAGGCACCCGCCACTGCGCCCGGCTAATTTTTTATATTTTTAGTACAGAAGGGGTTTCACCGTGTTAGCTAGGATAATCTCGATCTCCTGACCTCGTGATCCACCCGCCTCGGCCTCCCAAAGTGTTGGGATTACAGGCGTGAGCCACTGTGCCTGGCCAGTTGTAGATGGTTTTATATGCTTTATATGCTTTTCACTCAGAGCAGCCAGAAGAGAATATGGAGAAGAGGCTCAGGAAAAAAATAGAAAAAGATTTTTTACACTCATGGGTCCTAGAGAAAGGAAGCAAGACATGCCTCAGAAAGCCACATGGGAAAGACACCAGGGTGGTCAGGAGGCAGAAGACAGGAACAAGGGACAGCATCAATCCAGAGCCTTTATTGAAGTTTCTGAGGGAATGGCAAGGCAGGGCAGAGATACCAGTTTAGGATTAGCTGGTTTGAATAATTTTGGTGGGCTTTGAGCTGTAGAGCTGGTCCTTAGTTTCCTGGCCCTGAAATGATTAGGCCAGAGGAATATCGTCTCCTGGAGTGTACAGTCAGGAAGAGGAGGTGTGGCTTTGGAATAGTTAATTTGCATATCAAAGACATGCTTCCAGTTGGAATCTTCATTATTTCCAAGAATTGGTTAGTCCTAGGAATGGCCATCTTTCCTCATCTAGAAAGGTTGCTTAAGATGTCCAAATATCATAATATTTGCATATATCATAATATACAGAAAAGTAATATATTTACAATACACAGATATTAGGTTTAGCAGCCTGAGGTAGAAGGATGATCTTTTTTCTTTGAAGTGGCAGATAAACAGAGCCTATGGGGGAGGGGACAGAATAACAGATTTGAGGACAAAAGAAACTTAGACTGTTAGATATCTAATCTTTAGCGAGAAGATAGTGTGGATTGCCAGACACATTCTAAACTGATTTGCATGCATTTTCTCACTTCCTCCTCACAAGGACACTTGGAGATAGGTACTCTTACTATCTCCACTGTATAAATGAGAAAACAATCACAGTAACTTCCCTAAGTTAATTTATATAGTAAAAGATAAGTCTGAGATTTAATTATGGGTTTCAAAGCCATCTCCTTTATATCTATGTTATATGGCCTCGTAAGAGAGGCCTTCAGAGGAATTGTAGGAGAAATAGAAAATTTTGTCAAGTTCACATCTTTGTCAAACATACACTAGACTTTTAGTATGATAGCTTCTGAAATCATTAAAAATCATTTTAAAAGTTGAATAAAAGTTATTGATCAAAAGTTAAAGAGACTATACTCTAGCCTGGGTGATAGAGTGACACCTCATCTCAAAATATATATATATATATATATATATATATATATATATATATATATATATATGGTTTTATTGTTTCTTTCAGTAATCTGGCTCTCCACTTGGCTAACGTAACAACATACTACTACACTAGTTCTCATTCTCCTACTTCAAATACTCCTTTACAGTGTCCTTTATAAACTCACAATGCCTCCCTCTCAATGTAAACAGTTAAGTTTTCATCTTTGATCCTAGTCCTTTCCCATTTTATAACTCTCCCTGAACAATCTGATTAACTATTAAGACACTATGCTGATGACTCACAAATCTCTCTATTTCTGAATTTCATTTGTACGATATCTACAGGACAGTTTTCTGCAAAACAACTTATAAATATTCTACAGATACTTTGAACTATACATGGACCAAGCCAAACTTCCTTTTCCTAGTTCTAGGATCTATCCTCATTTAAATGTCTCTATTGTCACAATTGTGGTATGCATACTCATCCCCTTTACTACCCCTCCAAACTGGTCTATATGATTATAATCTGTCCTTTCTGGTTTAGATAGTGCTTTACACTTCTAAAACATGTTATAGCATACTACTATTCATTTTATAAGACATTGATGATTTTTCCATAGCTTTTATTATATGGTCTATACTCCTTAATATGGCATTCAAATCCTACAGGTCAGTAAATCTCACATCTTGAGACATAGGCCCATTTTAATAGGATAAAAAACCGTGAAGCTTACATACCTCACTCACTCCTACTGTCCAGTGGTAACAGAAAACTGAGGATAAAACAGTGATCACAATAATAGCAATTGTGATACAATCACAAAATGATCACGAAATTCTAAAATTTTCATAAACTATAAAATTTAGAATTTTTTATCTTGTCAATAATATAAAATGTATTTCTTAACAGTTTTTTACAAACTGTGCTAAAAGAAAAGCAACTTTTGGAAACAATGAAAATAATATAAATGACAAGCTGCTAATAAAACATATTTTCTGAAAACTAACAGTTCCAACTATCAGTGTTTGCATGTATGGAAGAAGTGATGCACTGTTACTACACATTGAATAAGAGCCAAACTTCTTACAATATTCAATTATAGTCCTTCGTTAACTTTAGTATTTTACTGAATGTTAGTAACTATTAATAACTCACTTGATTACTAGTAGGAAAGCTGTCTTTCTTGACATTATTCTTTGTCATTCACCAAGTCGTAGCCTGCTTCCTTTTAGAAATAATAAATGACTCATTACTAAACAATTAATATATTTAATCCTTCTGACATTGTTTATTTTTCTACTACTACATAGAATGTTCTTTACCTTTTTTTCCACCTTTAAAAATTATACTCAACCATTGTGAAGCTTTTCCCGATTTTACCAATTATTATAATTTATTTGTTTGTTTATACCTATCTTATGGTTTTTATAGTGTTAAACGTTTGGCCTTACATCATAGTTATTTATGTGCAACCATCTTCCCTATCAGAGTCTACATTTTCTTAGGATAAAGGTTATGGTATGTTTATTAGTGTATGTCTTGCAAATCTTAAGCATTCATTTAACATAGGTGTTTCATCCTGTATTCTGAAGGTTTAAACACAATCTTTTTCATTTTAAACTGATATATAACATGTGAGACAGAATAGTAGTCGGCACAGATTATCATGTACAGTGTACAAATATCAACAGAACACAAAGATAAGCCTAGAACTATCTATTTACATTAACATTTGTGAATACAAAAGAAAAAAAATGAGGCAAAATCAGAAAAATTCTCAAGCAATTCACTGCTCTAAATAACCAATAGACTTTGGCAATTAACTAACAAACTTTACATGGATAAGCCCAGGGATACTTCTCAACTGGCCAAGAATTGCTACCCTCAACAAGTAATATTAAATAATCCAAAATAACAACACTGTTAGATGAAACCAAATGTTAAGGGTAGGTAATTAAACCTTTTATAAAGCCAGTTAAATAAAAATTCAATATATATCTTCTACTCTCAGGTAAAAATTAACAAGTACCTAGAAAGACAGAGACACTTAACATCCTTTTTTTGAGGTACTCAAGGCACATATGTGAAAAAGTATAATTTTGATTTTAAACAAGGAACAATTGATGAACTCATTGCAGCACTCCTAACTGTGCTTACCATCCTTTTCTTACTCTCTTGGTATTGAAAACAGTGACATATTTTGATAAAGATTCGGTACTTTTCATGTTTATCTCTTATATGCCATTTTCTAAAAGCTCTTTCATTAAGCATAATGAATCTACAGTAAGCCTCTGTTCACTTTTTCTTACAGAAAAAACATCATGAATGTATCAAACCCTAATCTCCAGAGCAATTATGATGCTTTAGAAATGAGATACGATGTCAATGTCACTCCTGAGAAAATATGTAAAATTTTATACCAGTAGTCCTTGTTAGATCTGTATCTACTTCTAGTGTAGGGCATGATTTTGTCAGAGATTAACAACTTTTCACTTTTGACACTGTATTAGTCAGGGTTCTCTAGAGGGACAAGACTAATAGGATATATAGATATAGATATTAGAGATATGAAAGGTAGTTTTTTAAGGAGTATTGACTATCACCGGTGAAGTCCCACAACAGGCCATCTGCAAACTGAGGAGGAAGGAAGCCAGTCTGATTTCTAAAACCTCAAAAGTGGGAAAGCCAACAGTGCAGCCTTCAGTCTGTGGTCGAAGGCATGAGAGCCCCTGGCAAACCACTGGTGTAAGTCCAAGCGTCCAAAAGCTGAAGAACTTGGAGTCTGATGTTCCAGGAAGCACTCAGCATAGGAGAGAGATGAAGGCCGGAAGACTCAACAAGTTTCCCCATTACACTTTCTTCTGCCTGTATTATTGTAGCCACACTGGCAGCCGATTAGATGGTGCCCACCCAGATTAAGGGTAGGTCTGCCACTCCCAGCCCACTGACTCAAATGTTAATCTCCTTTGACAGCACTCTCACAGACACACCAAAGAACAATACTTTGCATCCTTCAATCTAATCAAGTTAACACTCAATATTAACCATCCCAAGTCCACCCCTTGTCAACTTGAACCCAAACACATCTCCTGAAATCACATATAATCTTACAGGTAGCCATCTGCAAAAGTAAAGTGATAGGATATTATTAAGGAGAATGATGTAAAAATAGATTAAAAATATCTGTACATATAGTGCTTTGGATGAATCTAAATGTATAAAAATAATATATTCTTTTTCACTTACTTAAGTTATAAACTTACTTAAGTTATAAAGCTGAATCGCAAGTATTGGTCATAGAGATGTGGTACATGATGACAGATTAGAAAACTCCACTAATGGTCCTCATCTACCCCCTGCAAGGACACCAAATTAAAAACTGTCTTCACAGAAAAGTAAAACACCTTATTTAAAAAAAAATTAAATGAGCACTTATATTACCAGGTTTTAACTTCATATTGGTGAAAGAGACATTGAAGAAATACAAAAAAAAAGTCTTGAATCATGGAGGCTACCCCTTCCCCACCCCAGAAACAGCTGCATGGTACAGAGAGCTTCTCTGGGTGCTGGGGGTTGGGGGAGAACACAGCAATGGTGCGGCATTAAACTCATTACTGTTCTGTTAGAGCAGAAAGGAAAATCACACCGAACTCAACTGTGACTACTCACAGAAGAAGCATTTAATCCAATCCTACAGAAGCGAATTGCTCATCCCAGTAATCAAAACTTGAGTGTCTGCAAACCTTGCCATTGACAAAGGCCAAAGTGTTCTCAGTCTCCAAGTAAACTTGAAATGAAGTCTAGGTCATAAGGGCTACAACTTTTAGGCAAGTCCTAGGACTGTGCTAGGTCTAGTGAAAGTGGACTAGGGGGGTGGGGCATGGGACATACTGAGACACCAGCTGGGGCAGCCAAGTGTGTGCTGGCATGACCCTTTCCCAACCCCAGGCAGCACAAATTAAGGCTCCAAAAGAGATCTCATCCTTCTGCTCTAAAAGAGACTCCTTCATTCTGCATGAAGGGAGAAAAGAGTGGGGAGGACTTTGTGTTTCATCTTGGATACCGGGTCAGTCACAGCAGGATAAGGCACCAGTCAGAATCAAGAGGACCCCGTTCCAGGCTTTAGCTCTCAGATGACATTTCTAGACACACCCTGGGCCATGAGAGAACAAGCTGCCTTGAAAGAAAGGACTCAGACCTGCCAGTATTGGTCACCTGCTAACTGAGGAGCCCTTGGGCCCTGAATAACCAGCAGCAACACCCAGGTACTACATTGAGGGCCTTTGTGAGCCTCTGAGACTTGCTGGCTTCAAGGCGAGACTCAGCACATTACCAACTAAATTTGCTACACCGCAAAACTCCTTCTTCTTGTGAAACGCAGAAAAAAATGCAAAGGAGACTTTGTCTTGCACCTTAGGTACCAACACTATCACAGGAAGGTAAAGCACCAAACAGGCTCTTGGAGTTTGCAGTTCTAGGACTTGACTCTTTGATGGCATTTCCAGACCTGCTCTCAGCCAGAGAGGAGCCCACTGTCCTGAAAGGTGAGTCCCCAAGGCAGGCAGCATTCATGACAAGCTGACTTAAGATACCCTGGCGCTTAAGGAAACAACAGTAGTAGTCTGACAGCACTTCTCAAGGACTCGGATGGCAGTGGTTATGGGGTGAGGCTCCCACGCCTTTGGAAAGCAGAGGGAAAAGTGGGAAGGACTGCATCTTGTGGTTTCAGTGCCAGATCAGCTGCAGTGCAATATAATACCAGGTAGACTTTTAATGTTTTTGACTCAAATTTCTGAGTCCTGGACAGAACTTTTGGACCTGTCCAGGGCCTAGGGGACCTTGCAGCTTTAAAGGGAAGGAAACAGGCCTAGCTGGCTTTGCCACCTGCTGATTGTAGATTCTCAGGGCTTTGAATGAACATATTCATCAGAAAAAAAGTGGTTACAGCAGGACTTGGGTGAGACCGAGTGCTGTGTGGGCTTCAGGTACGACCCAGTGCAGTCATGGTGGTGGCGGCCATTTCAGGGCTTATGTCACTCCACTCTTAGCTTTAGGTGGCTAAGAAGATAGAGAAGACTCTGTATGTTTTTTTTTTTTTTTTTTAAGTAAGAAAATAGAACAAGAGTCTCTGCCTTATCCAGAGAATTCTCCCAGATCTGTCCAAGATCATCAAGGTGGTACTGCTTCGAGTCTGCAAGGACCACAGCCTTACTGGAGTTCTGGTGCACCCTAAAGCAGAAACAGCTTATATCAAAGCACCAAAGTCCTTTCAAATATCTGGAAAGCATCCCAAGAAGGACAGCTACAGTTAAGTTAAGACAGTAAAGATAACAACAAATATCTAACTCTACAATGTCCAGAAACCCAAGAAAATCTACTAGCATGACCACCATCCAGGAAAACATTAGTTCACCTGATGAACTAAGTAAGGCACCAGTTGAAAATTCTGGAGAAACGGCCGGGCGTGGTGGCTCAAGCCTGTAATCCCAGCACTTTGGGAGGCCGAGACGGGTGGATCACGAGGTCAGGAGATCGAGACCATCCTGGCTAACACGGTGAAACCCCGTCTCTACTAAGAAATACAAAAAACTAGCCGGGCGAGGTGGCGGGCGCCTGTAGTCCCAGCTACTCGGGAGGCTGAGGCCGGAGAATGGCGTGAACCCGGGAGGCGGAGCTTGCAGTGAGCTGAGATCCGGCCACTGCACTCCAGCCTGGGCGACAGAGCGAGACTCTGTCTCAAAAAAAAAAAAAAAAAAAAAAAAAAAAAAAAAAAAAAAAAAAAAAAAGAAAATTCTGGAGAAACAAAGATATGTGAGCTTTCATACCTTGAATTCAAAATAGCTGTCTTGAGGAAAGTCAAGATATCCCAGAGAAATAATTAGAAATTGTATTATATAAATTTAGCGAAGAGATTAAAATGATTAAAAAGAATCAAGCAGAAATTCTGGAGGTGAAAAATGCGATTGGCATACTGAAGAATGCATAACAGTCTTTTAATAGCAAAACTGATCAATGAGAAAAAAGAATTAGTGAACTTGAAGACAGGCTATTCGAAAATACACATTCAGAAAAGACAAAGAAAAAAGAATAAAAAACAATGAAGCACGCCTACAGGAACTAGAAAATAGCCTCAAAGGGCACGTCTAAGAGCTATTGGCATTACAGAGGAATTAGAGAAAGAGAGAGGAGTAAAAAGTTTGTTCAAAGGGATAATAACAGAAAACTACCCAAACTTAGTGAAAGTGAAATATATCAATATCAAGTACAAGAAGACTACAGAATACCAAGCAGATTTGATATAAAGAACACTATCTCACAACAGTTAACGATTAAACTCCCACAGAGCAAAGATGACAAAAAGATACTAAAAGTAGCAAGAGAAAAGAAAAAAAAAACATACAATGAATTTCCAATATGTCTGATAATAGACGTTTCAGTGGAAACATAAAAGGCCATGAGAAAGAGGCACAACATATTTAAAGTGCTAAAGGAAAGATAAAAACACAAACTTTTACCTAGAATAGTATATTTAGCAAAAATATTATTCATACATAAAGGAGAAATAAAGACCTTCCCAGACAAAGAAATGCTGAGAGATTTCATCAGTACCAGACCTGTCCTACAAGAAATGCTAAAAGAAGTACTCAATTAGAAAGAAAAACACATTAATGAGCAAGAAACAATCACCTGAAGGTAGAAAATTTACTGGCAATAGTAAGTACACAAAAAACCCACAGAATATTATAACACTGTAACCGTGGTGTGTAAACTACTCCTACCCTAAGTAGAAAGATTAAATGTTGAACCAATCAAAATAATAACTACAATGTCTTTTCAAAATATAATACAATAAGATATAAATAGATACAACAAAAAGTTGAAAAGAAGAAGGATGAAGTTAAGGCAAGCTTTTATGAGTTTTCTTTTTGCTTGTTTATTTGTTTATTCAAATAGTGTTAAGTTGTTGTCAGCTTAAAATAATGGGTTATAAGACAGTATTTGCAAGCCTCATGGTAACCTCAAACAACAACAAAATTATCATACAATGGATACACAAAAAAACAAAAGCAAGAAACTAAATTATATTACCACAGAAAATCATCTTCACTAGAGCAAGATAAGAATGAAAGAATGAAGGGAGGGAAGACAACAAACTAAGCAGAAAACAAATAGCAAGATGGCAGGAATAAGTTCTTACTTATCAACAATAACATTGAATGTAAATGGACTAAACTCTCCAATCAAAAGACATAGAATGGCTGAATGGATGAAAAAACAAGACCCGTTGTTCCACTGCCTACAAGAAACACACTCCACCTATTAAGACACAGAAAGGCTGAAAATAAAGTGATGGAAAAAGATATTCCATGCCAATCGAACCCAAGAAGGAGCAAGTGTCACTACACTTTTTTCAGACAAAATAAATTTCAAGATGAAACTATTAGAAGAGACAAAGAATCTCACTGTGAAATGATAAAAAGGTAAATTCAACAAAAAGATATAACAATTTTAAATACATATGCCCCCAACACTGGAGCACTCAGATATATGAAGAAAATATTATTAGAGCTAAAGAGAGAGACAGGCCCGAATAAAATTAGCTGGAGACTTCAACAACTCACGTTCAACACTGGAAAGATCTTTCAGTCAGAAAATCAACAAAGAAACATCAGACTTTATCAGCACTATAGGCCAAATGGATCTAATAGATATTTACAGAACATTCATCTAAGAGCTGCAGAATAGAAATTTTTTCCCCTCATACATGGATCATTCTCAAGGATAGACCATATGTTAGGTCACAAAACAAGTCTTATGACATTCAAAAAAATTGAAATAATATCAAACATATTCTCTGACCAAAATGGAAAAATGTTAGAAATTGATAGCAAGGGGATTATTGGCAATTATACAAATACAGGGAAATTAAACAAGATTCTTCTGAATTACCATTGGTTTACTAAAGAAATTTTTAAAAGAAATTAAAAATTTCTTGAAACAAATAACAATGAAAACACAGCATCCTCAAACCTATGAGATATAGCAAAAGCAACACTCAGAGAGCCTACATCAAAAAAGAGAAAAACTGCAATAAATATCCTAATAATACATCTTGAAGAACTAGAAAAGCAAGAACAAACCAAACTCAAAATTATTAGAAGAGAAGAAATAATAAAGATCAGAACAGAAATAAATGCAATTGACATGAATAAAACAATTCATCAATTAAGTGAAAAGTTGGTTTTTTGAAAGGTTACACAAATTCACAAAGCTTTGCCCAGACTAACTAAGAAAACAAGAGAGAAGACTCAAATAAATAAAATCAGAGATGAAAAAAGAGGAATAACTACTAATACAGCAGAAATTCAAAGGATCATTCATGGCTACTACAAGCAACTCCAAGTTAATAACTTGGAAAACCTAGAAAAAATGGTCAAATTTCTAGATACATACAACCTATTAAGATTTAACCAGGAAGAAATCCAAAACCAGAGCACACTGATAACAAGTAGCAACATCAAAGCCATAGTAAAATGTCTCCCATTAAAGATAAACCTGGTACCTCATGATGTCACTTCTGAATTCCACCAAACATTTGAAGAGAGGTAATACTATTCCCTCCCAAGCTATTCTGAAAACAGAAGGGGAGGGAATACTTCCAAACTCATTCTATGAGGCCAGTATTACCCTGATATCAAAAGCAGGCAAAGACTCAAAATAAGAAAACTACAGGCCAATATATCTGATGAAATTTTTCCTCTTTTTTGATATAGGCAATTATACCTATAACCTTATAACTGAGTACTGCTTTTGCTGTGTCTCATTGATGTAAAAATCCTCAACAAAATGCCAGCAAACCAATTCAACAATACATTAGAAAGATCATTCATCATGATCAAGTGGGATTTATCCCTGGGATGTAAGGATGGTTCAAAATATGCAAACAAATCAGTGTGATATATTATATCAACAAAATGAAGAACACAAAACATATTACTATTTCAGTTGATACTGAAAAGCTTTTGATAAAATTCTACATCTCTTCATGATAAAAACCCTCAAAAAATTGGGGATAGAGAGAACATACCTCAACATAATGAAATCCGTATACAAAAGACTCACAGCCAGTATCATAGTGATTGGGGAAAAACTGAAATCTTTCCTCTAAAATCTGGAAAATAACAAGGATGCACACTATCACTACTGTTATTCAGCATAGTACTGGAAGTACTAGCTAGAGTAATCATGCAAGAGAAATAAACAAACGGCCTCCAAATTGGAAAGGAAGAAGTAAAATTATCCTTGTTTGCTAATGATGTGATCCTATATTTGGAAAAACCTAAAGACTCCACCAAAAAATTATTAGAACTGATAAACTAATTCCGTAAAGTTGCAACATTTAAATCAACATGCAAAAATCAGTAGCTTTTTCTTTCTTTCTTTCTTTCTTTTTTTTTTTTTTTTTTTTTTTTTTTTGAGATGGAGTCTTGCTGTGTCACCCAGGCTGGAGTGTAGTGACATGATCTTGGCTCACTGTGACCTCCACCTCCTAGCATTTTTTATGCTAGGTAAGCAATTTGAAAAAAAGAAATAAAATAAGTCATCTCATCTACAATAGTCTCAAATAAAATTAAATAGTTAGAAATTAACTTAAATAAAGAACAAAAATATCTCTATAATGAAAATGAGAAAACACTAATAAAATAAATTGAAGAAGACACAAAGAAATGAAAAGATATTTCACGTTCATGAATTGAAAGAATCAATATTGTTAAAATGTCCATACTATGCAAATCCATCTACAGAGTCAATGCAATTCCTATCAAAAAACCAATTACAATCTTCATAGAAATAGAAAAAAAATCCTAAAATTTATATGGAAACAGAAAAGACCCAGAATAGCCAAAGCTATCCTAAGTAAAACAAACAAACAAACAAAAAAAACTGGAGGAATCATATTACCCGACTTCAAATTATACTACAGATCTATAGTAAGCAAAACAAAACAGCATGGTACTGGCATAAAAACAGACACATAGTTCAATGGAACAGACTAGAGAACCCAGAAATAAATACACACACCTACAGTTAACTGATTTTTGACAGTGGTTCCAAGAACATACACCAGGAAAAAGACAGTTTCTTCAATAAATAATGCTGGGAAATCTGAATATTCATAAGCAAAAGAATGAAACTAGACCTCTATCTCGTGCCATATACAATAATAAAATCAAAATCGATTAAATATTTACATCTAAAAGCTCAACCATTAAACTACTATAAAAAAAATGGGTAAGATCTCCAGGACATTGGTCTGGTCAAATATTTCTTGAGCAGTACTCCACAAGGAAAGGCAACAAAACCAAAAATGGAAAAACGAGATCACATCAAATTGAAAAGCTTCTGCACACCAAAGAATATAATCAACAAAGTGAAGTGAAAACCCATAGAATGGGAGAAAATATTTGCAAACTACCCATCTGACAAGAGATTAATAACCAGAATTTAAAAGAAGTGGAAACAATTCTATATGAAAAAATCCAAAATCTGATTTGAAAAAGCGCAAAAGATTTGAATAGAAAAGAAGACATACAAATGGCAAATTAGCATGTGAAAAGGTGTGCAACATCATTGATCATCAGAGAAATGCACGTAAAAACTACAATGAGATATCATCTCAACCCAGTCAAAATGGCTTATATCCAATCGACTGGCAATAACAAATGCTGACAAAGATGTAGAGAATAGGGAAAACGTGTACACTGTTAGTGGGAATGTAAATTAATACAACCACTATGTAAAACAGTTTGGAAGTTCCTCAAAAAAACTAAAAATTGAGCTACCATATTATCCAGCAATGCCACTGCTGCTTATATACTCAAAAGAAATAAAATCAGTATGTCAAAGAGATCTGCATTCGTATGTTTGTAGCAGCACTGTTTACAATAGATTTGGAAGCAACCTAAGTGTTCATCAACAGATAAATGGATAAAGGAAATGTGGTACATATACACAATGGAGTACCATCCAGCCATAAAAAAAGAGTGACACTCAGTCATTTGCAACAACATGGATGGAACTGGAGATCATTATGTTAAGCAAAATAAGCCAGGCACAGAAAGACAAACATCTATGTTCTCAATTATATGTGGGATCTAAAAATCAAAACAATTGAACTCATGGCCATAGAGAGTAGAATGAGGGTTACCATAGGCTTAGAATGGTAGTAGAGTGCTGAGGCTTAGTTGGGATGTTTAACGATACAAAAAAATAGAAAGAATGAATAAGACCAATTATTTGATAGCACAACAGGGTGACTATAGTCAATAATAACTGCACATTTGGAAATAAAAAGTGTAATTGTATTATTTACAACTCAATGGATAAATGCTTGAGGAGATGGATACCCAATTCTTCATGATGTCCTTATTTCACATAGCATGCCAGTATCAAAACATCTCGTGTAACCCATAAATATATATACCTCCTATATAACTACCCATATTAAAAATTAAAATTTTTTAAAAGTATTGGTTAAGATACCACATAATCAAGCTGAAATACATGCTAGGGTGACAAATACTATTCAAGGAAAATAAAAAGTAGTCCTTCAGTGTTGGGAATAGGCCCCCAAAATCTGGCCTTAAACTGGCCCCAAAACTGGCCATAAACAAAATCGCTGCAGCACTGTGACATGTTCGTGATGGCCATGACACCCACGCTGGAAGGTTGTGGGTTGACCAGAATGAGGGCAAGGAACACGGGGCCCACCCAGGGCGGAAAACCGCTTAAAGGCGTTCTTAAACCGCAAACAATAGCATGAGCGATCTGTGCCTTAAGGGCATGCTCCTGCGGAAGATAACTAGCCAGACTCATCCATTTATTTTGGCCCATCCCTTTGTTTTCTGTAAGGAATACTTTTAGTTAATCTATAATCTATAGAAACAATGCTTATCACTGGCTTGTTGTCAATAAATATGTGGATAAATCTCTGTTCGAGGCTCTTAGCTCTGAAGGCTGTGAGACCCCTGATTTCCCACTCCACACCTCTATATTTCTGTGTGTGTGTCTTTAATTCCTCTAGCGCCCCTGGGTTTGGGTCTCCCTGACCGAGCTCTTCCCGGCACTTCAGTCATTGCAGTAGTGAAGGTTAGTTTTTTTGATTATTAATATATTTCATCATATACCCCAGAAAACACAACTAAAATTCAGTAGTTCATTAAAGAATATTTAATATCAGCAACTGATTTTAACAAAGTTGGAGAGTTGAAACTAAGAGATAGTCAGGTGGACCCAACAAGTAACAATTGAAGAAAGCCTCCACTCCTAGAGCTAGAATTACAAATCAAAGACATAGAAATATTAGAGCTCAGGGTATACCCAGGGTCTAGGACTGCCAGAAAAGGAACCATTTTTGCAGATATTCGTAAGCTGATCTTAACTAAAGTTCATATGAAAATGCAAGAAGCCCAGAAAGACCAAAATAGAAGTAAAAGAGCTGGAGGGCTCAAATCTCCCAATCTCAAAACTCACTGTAAATCTACAATAACCAAGGTATTGTGATAATAACGTAGAAAAGACTTACAGATCCATGGAATAGAATTTAGAATCCAAAAATAAGCCCCTATATTTTTGGTGAGTTAGTTTTCAAGAAGATTGCCAAGGGAATTCAGTGAAAAAACAATAGTCTCTTCAAGAAACGGTGCTCAGACAACTGGATATATACACAGTCGAAAAAAGTGCCATTGGATCCTTCATGATACTATATAAAAATCATCTCAAAATGAATCAAAGATCACAATTTAAGAGTTAAAGCTCTACAACTCATAAGAAAACACAGGGATAAATCGTCATGATGCTAGATTTGAGAATTATTTCTCAGATATTACACAAGAAACACAAGCAACAAGAATAAACAAATACATTGAACTTCAAACAATGCAAAATGTTTGTGCATTAAAAGTATGCTATTTAGAAATGAAAAAGTCAATTCACAGACTAGAAGAAAATGTTTCCAAATCATGTATCTGATGAGGGTCTAGCATCCAAAATAAAAAAAGAACTATTGCAACTCGACAATAAAATAACCCAGCTAAAAAATGGTTAAAGGATCTGAATAGACATTTTCCCAGTGTAGATATAGAAAAGACCAGTAAGCATGTGAAAAGACATTTAACATCATTTCCATCAAGGAAATTCAAATCAAATCCACAAGGAGATACCACTTCACACTCATTAGAATGGCCATGATAAAAAAGACAAATAATAAAAGTTTGGTGAGGGATTAGGAGAAATTCAAGTCCTCTTTCACTACTGGTGACATTGCAAAATAATTCAGCTCCTTTTGAAAACAAATTGACAGGTCCTCAAAATATTCAATATAGAGTCTTCATGTGGTCTGTCATTCTACTTTTAATTATGTACCCATGAGAAATGAAAGCACATGTTCATAGAAAAATGTATGCAATAATGCTCATGGGAGCATTATCCATATTAGCCTAAAGGTGGAAACAACTCGAATGTTTGTCAGTGGATTTGTAGGTAAATAAATGTGCTAAACAATGAAATATTATTCAGATATGAAAAAGTAATGAAATACTGATTCAAGCTACAACATAGATGAAACGTGTTAAATGAAACATTAATTTAAATGAAAGAAGTCAGGCAAAAAAGGCCACACTAGTGTGATTCCATTTATATACAATGTCTGTAAATAGGTAAATTCATAGAGACATAACTTAGTAATTGTTAGAGGCTAGGAGAGAATCAATGGACAATGAATGCTAACTGGTATGAAGTTTATTTTTGGAATGACGAAAATGTTCTGGAATTAGTGGTGATGGTTGCACAACTCTGTGAGAGTACTAAAAAGCACTAAAGGATACATTTTAAATAAATGAATTTTTTGGTATCTGAATTATATCTCAATAAAGCTATATAAAAAAACATGAAGTGACAGTTATCTTTATTCTGTCCCTCCCAGAATTAGTTACCCTTAACATTTGGCATTTACACTTCCAGTCTTTTGTTGCTTTGTAAGTACTTTTAAAAAGTCCATACATAGGCCAGGCGTGGTGGCTGATGCCTGTAATTCCAGAACTTTGGGAGGCTGAGGCAGGTGGATTACGAGGTCAAGAGATCGAGACCATCCTGGCCAACATGGTGAAACCTCGTCTCTACTAAAAATACAAAAATGACCTGGGCATGGTGGCGTGCACCCGTAGTCCCAGTTACTCAGGAGGCTGAGGCAGGAGAATATCTTGAACCTGGGAGGAGGAGGTTGCAGTGACCTGAGATCATACCACTGCATTCCAGTCTGGCGACAGAGTGAGACTCTATCTACATCAGTTAATTATTTTGTACTTTTACTAGAGATGGGGTTTCACCATGTTGCCTAGGCTGGTCTTGAATTTCTGAGCTTAGGTGATCCGTCTCCCTCAGCCTCCCAAAGTGGTGGAATTACAGACATAAGCCACGGCCCCCAACCTCACAAGTAGATTTTCAAGGAAGAATAATTCTTATTAAACAATACGAAAGCCAATTTTATAGGACTTTGAATAGGCTAGAAGATGATAATTATAGAGAAAAAGGAACTGATAGATAAAAACAGTCAGAGCTATAGATATTTTTGTTAATCACCAACTTTAATAATTGATCTAATTACCTCAGCACATAATTTTGCATTAAATGTTCAGTTGTATCTAGACCCACACCTGATTTTCCTTCTCTGGTTATGTGATTATGGGGGCGGTGCTGAGAAGAGAGGTATGTTAACAGTGTTTATCAGGACACAGTAGAAAAAATGACTAGTTAATAATAATGTGTTTTTAAAATGTCATATACTCAAATTTGAAATAGTTTACTAATCATATTTGTTTCATTTAACATGTATAGTTGACCATTGAACAACAAATAAACAGGTTTGAAATGTACATATCCACATATATATAGATTCTTAAAAATAAGTATATTGGAACGTTTTTTGAAATGTGTAACAATTTGAAAAAATTGTAAATGGCACGGACTAGAAATACTGAAAACAAATTTTTTTAAAGTATGTCACGATACATAAATATATGTAGGTATTGGTCTATTTTATGATTTGCTACCACAAATATATATAAATCTAGTATAAAAAGTTAAAATTTATCAAAACATATGCACACAGACTGTACATGGAGCCATTAGCAGTCTAGAGAAATATAAACAAATGTAAAGATGCAGTACTAAATCACAATATAAAATTAACCATAGTAGACACTGTACTATTGTATAATTTTATAGCTTCCTTCCATTACTGTTTTGGTGAGCTCAAGTGTTGAGAGTACGTGCTTAGAATGCCATGTGACATTTAATCATCACTACATGAGCAGTTTGTCTCTCCAGTAAATTGCATATCATATCACAGTAAAAAATAATCTGTCATGGTTGTCATGTATTTTTCATCGTGTTTTGTACAATACCATAAACTTTGAATAACACCATGGGACCCATATGAAGTGCCACTAGTGATGCTTGAAATGCTCCCAAGAAACAAAGTCATGACACTACAATAAAAAGTTAGGACTGGGAGCAAAGATGGCCAACTAGGCACAGCCAGGAAGAGCTTCTCCCACTGGGAGAGAACAAGCCATCAAGTAGACTGGCACACTCCAAACAGATCATCAAAGAGAAGGCATTGAGAGTGGATGGAGGGAGGACACAGATCCCGGGCTAAAAAAGGAGGAATCTGGAAACCCTTCATGGGGCTGCCAAGCCCCAGGACCCATTCTTGGCCCTCAGCAGCTCCTGGGGAAGGGGTGAGTAAATAGGCATGGAGCAGCCCATTCTTGCCATGGACCTCTGAAATACTAGCTGCAGGGGACCTCATGATCCCCACAGACATATAAGCTGTCAGGAGGAACTTCCCAGAGAATTAACAGAGAAAGAACTCCAGCCTGCATGGAACCCAGATGTTTGGCACAGGAATGGTTGCGGTGCAGCATGGCCTTGGGTACCCATCCTTCAAGAGCTGCCATACTCCTCTAGTTGTCTTTAGCCTTTGTAGGCTGACATACCTGGATGGAGTAGAGCTATCTTACCCATGCGATGGGGACTGCCTGATCTGAGTACTCCCCAGTCCGTAGCTATATCACAGGGTCCGTGCCTGGCTGTACCTGCTTGCAGCACAGCCTCAGCTGCTAAGCTGAGGAACTTACCTGCAGCCATCATCATGGCTCTTTTACCAACAGACCCTGCCCAACAGGTGAAGGACTACTGCAGGTGAGCTTTCACCAGGGAGCACCCATCTGCAGCCCTCCCCAGCGGGCACACACTCACCCACAGCTTCTGCCTGCTGATTCACCTGCATGCATTCAGCCACAGCCTGCGCCATGTGGCTTCACCAACATGTGTGTGCATGGGACCTACTGATGCCCACTGCTGCTGGCACATGTGCAAGCAGAGAATATGGCCACCCACTGCCTGTATGCCAAAGTGCTTTTGCTGGCATAATTTATCAGAGTGTTGTGGCCAGCAGACTAGAAACACATAGGCCCCTCTACTAGAGCAGATTCTTAACCTCAAGGGGCCAGAGAAAAAAAAAGCTATGGTCATGGTCCCAGTCCCCCAGGGTTATAGCACAAAGATCATGAATGCTGAGCTGAGCCATGACCTCCTGAAATTACCCACAAACGAAGCCAACTGATGAACCCTAACTTATACCACAGTCAAAACCTCAAGGGCATCAAAAAAGAGAAAAGCAAAAAACTTTATTAAAATGACAGCAAATTGAAAGATTAAAGAAAAAATAGCTAATGCACATGAGCAGGTACCCCTGCAGGAACTCTGGACACTCTAAAGGCCAGAACGTCTTTTTACCTGCAAATGACCACACTAATTTCTCAACAGTGGTTCTTAAACAGACTGAAATGGCTGAATGACAGGCATAGAATTCAAAATCTGGATGGCAATGAAGATCATCGAGATCCATGAGAAAGTTGAAACCAATGCAAGTAAACTAACAAATCTAGTAAAGTGATCCAAGAGCTGAAAAACAAAATAGTCATTTTAAGAAAGAATCAAACTAATCTACTAGAACTGAAAAACTCACTACAAGAATTTCATAATATAACTGCCAATATTAACAGCAGAATAAACCTAGCTGATAAAACAATCTCAGAGCTTGTAGACCAGTTCTTCAAATCAACTCGATCAGTCAAAAATAAAGAAAAAATAATTTCTAAAAATAAACAAAACCTCTGAGAAATATGAGATTATGTAAAGACACCAAATCGATGACTCATTGGCATCCCCCAAAAAAAGGGAGAGACAGCAAGTAAGTTGGAAAACATATTTGTAGATGTTGTCTGTAAAATTTTTCCCAACCTCACTAGTGAGGTAAACACGCAAATTCAGGAAATTTAGAGGACCCCAGCGAGACACTATACAAGACAATCCTCGTTAAGACATATAATCATTAGACTTTCCAAGGTCAATGTGAAAGAAAAAATATTAAAGACAACTAGCGAAAAGGGGCAGGTCATGTACGGAGGAAACCCGGTCAGGCTAACAGCAGAAAATTCAACAGAACTAATTCAAACCAGAAGAGAGTGGGACATATAGTCAGGATCCTTCAAGAAGGGAAATTCCAAACAAGAATTTTATATCTAGCCAAACTAATCTTTGTAAGTGAAGGAGAAATAAAATCATTTCAGACAAGCAAATGCTAAAAGAGTTCATTGTCACAAGACCTGCCTTAAAAGAGGTTCTTAAATGGAGTGCTAAGTATGGAAACAAAAGACTGTTACCTGTCTCCACAAAAGTGCACTTAAATACATAACCCACTGACACCAAAAAGCAACTACAAAATCAAGTCCATATAACAACCAGCTAACAACATAATGACAGGATCAAATCTTCACATACCAATTTTATTTTTTTAATGTAAATGGGCTAAATGCTCCACTTAAAGGCATAGAATGACAAGTTGGATAAAGAAATACATGAAACTGTATGTTGTCTTCAAGAAACCCATCTCACATGCAATGATATATATAGGCTCAAAGTAAAGAAATGGCAACAGATCTATCAAGGAAATAGAAAACGAAAGAGGGCAGGGGTTGCTATTCTTGTTTCAGATCATACAGACTTTAAACCAACAATGATGAAAAGGAACAAATAAGGGCATTACATAATGAAAAAGGGTTCAATTTAACAACAACAACAAAAAAAGTAACTATCCTAAATAGATGTGCACCCAACACTGGAGCACCAAGATTCCTAAAACAAGCTAATAGAGACCAACAAAGAGACTTAGATAACCCTGTAACAATAGTGGGACACTTCAACAGTCTCCTGACAGTATTAGGCAGATCACTGAGGCAGAAAAAGAACAAAACTATTTGGGGCTTAAACTTTATCCCTGACACAAGGAACCTACCAGACATCTACAGAACACTCCAAGCAATAACAATGGAATATACCTTCTTCTCATCTGCGCATGGCACATACTCGTAAGTCAATCACACACTCGGCCATAAAGCAACTCAATAAATTCATAAAAACTGAAATCATACCAACAATACTCTTGGACCACAGTGCAATAAATATAGAAATCAGTATCAAGAAGATCTCTCAAAACCATACAATGACATATAAATTAAACAACCTGCACCTTAATGGGTTTGGGTAAAGAATAGAATTAAGGCAGAAATCAAGAAATTATTTGACACTAACGAAAACAAACATAAAACAAACCAGAATCTCTAGAAAGCAGCTAAAGAAGCATTAAGAGGAAAATCTAAAATTGTAATAACCCTAGAAATAAACCTGGGACACACAATTCTGGACATAGGCCTTGGCAAAGATTTCATATTGAAGACCACAAAAGCAATTACAAAATTGACAAATTGACAAAATTGCAAAAATTGACATATGGGACTTAATTAAACTAAAAAGCTTCTGCACAGCAAAATAAACTATCATCAGAGTAAAGAGACAACCTACAGAATGTGAGAAAACATTTGCAAATTATATATCCAACAAAGGTCTAATACACAGAATCTATAAGTAACTTAAACAAATCAACAAGGAAAAATACATATAACCTTATTTAAAATAATAGGCAAAAGACATGATCACATACTTCTACTTACATGTGACCAACAAATATATGAAAAAATTCTCAACATCACAAATCCTTAGAGAAATGCAAATCAAATCAAAACCACAATGAGATATCATCTTACAGCAATAAGAATAGCTATTATTAAACAGCAAAAAAATAAAAAATAACATGTTAGCAAGATAGTGGAGAAACGGGAATGCTTTTATACTGCTGGTAGGAATGTAAATTGGCTCATCCACTGTGAAAAGCAATTTGGAGATTTCTGAAACAACGTAAAACACAACTAACATTCAACCCAGCAATCCCATTACTGGGTATTTATTTAAAGGTATATAAATCATTCTATCATAAAGACACATGCACGTTTACATTTATTGCAGCACTTTTCACAATAGCAAAGACCTGGAGTCAATCTAGATGCCCATCAAAGTTGCATTGGATGAAGAAAATATGGTACATATACAGCACAGAAAACTAGATAGCCATAAAAAAAGAATGAAGTCATGTTTTTTTTGAGCAACATGGATGCAGGTGGAGGCCATTATCCTAAGCAAATTAACAGAGGAGCAGAAAATTAATCACTGTATGTTCTCACTTATAAATGGGTGCTAAACATTCAGTATGCGGGGACACAAAAAGAGGAACAATAGACACTGGTAGCGACTTGAGGTTGAAGGGTAGGAGGAAGGTGAGGATAGAAAAACTGCCTATCTGTACTTTGCTCCCTATTTGGATGATGAAATCATTTGTATGCTAAACCCTTGTGACATGCAATTTACTCACTTATCAAACCTGCACATGCACCCTTTGAACCTAAAATAAAATTTAGATTTAAAAAATAAACAGTTGAATTGCTTGATATGTACCATAGACTGAGGTCTGAAGCTGCAGTTGTCCACAATTTCAGATAGAAGATACATCTTGTAAACAGTGTAAACTTATGATATTGATAAATGTAGTGCAGTGCCATGAATGTATTTTCTCTTATGAGTTTCTTAATAGCATTTTATTTCCATAGCTTACTTTATTGTAAGAATACAATAAAACATACAAAATATATAATACATGTAACATACAAAATATGTGTTAATTTACTCTTTATGTTATCAGTAACGCTCTGGTCAACAGTAAGCTATTGGTAGCTAGATTTTTCAGGAGTCAAAAGTTATACTTGTATTTTTGTGCGTGGGGTTAGCTCCTATAACCTTTGCATTGTTCAAAAGGAGTCAAGTGTAAGAAACAATGTAAATTTTTATTTGAAATTTTTCTTCTAGATATTTAATTTTCTAATGTTAAGGATATTTTTTAATTCGTGTATTACTAATATCCTTAAAATATAAGGTATTCCAGATGTTTCAAATTTATAATCAATAAACAACCTTAATATAATTTTCTTCAATTAAAACTAACATTCATGCATTATATTGTAGCATATAAAATAAACCTAGGTATATCAACATTTGAATTCCATAAACAGATAAACTGAGACTCTAAGGCTGTGAGTGTAATTCCAGATAGGTCTTTCTAACAGTTTTAGCATAAATGGATTCACTACCCAACATATAATTTTTATTCTAGACTTAACCCAAGATATTTGGTATTTCTATTATTGCAGTTGCCTAGTAAACACATGGGTACCATGAAAGGGAAACATTAGAAGCAGGATAAACCAAGAAAATTAATACAATTTCTAGTTAATATGGACAATTTGGAACTCTATGACTGCCATACTATTTATATACTTTCTTTTAAATATTCAACACTGGGCATATTGACTAATTAAATAGTGAAATACTTTAGTTAACTATTTTTAAGTGAAAAATAGTTACACTAAAAATACCTATTTTTTCTTCTTTTTGAAATTTTAATACAGCTTTCTGAAAACAAAATATAAATGTAGAATTCTAAGTTCATAGTATACAAATTTTCCATATAATCACAATCTTTATAATTACATGTTTTAACAAAAAATTCCCAGGCACTGACAGATCTCCATTTCAGGTAGTGTTGTACTACTAAAAAGGCCCTAGCATTCCTACAGGGTATGAAGAACAAAGCATTTGCAACAGGTGGAATAACGTTCAATTCTTTGGTGGACACATATTTTTGAAATGAGAGAGTTGCATAAAATAATCTGAAAGTTTTGATAAACTATACATACAATATTTTAATAAGAGATGATATTTTTAAGATTACATTTTTTTTAAACATCTTTCTCCTGCTTTCAAGTAATTGAATTTATTCAGTCACATTTTGAGATGCCAGAGAGAAGTATAAAATGGCTTTAAAATTATTCAAATTATAATCCCAGAAAGTATGCAAATATTTCATAGAATTTAATTCTGAGAAAATAAAAATAAACAAAAACATCATCATGCATACAATTATAGTATTCTATATTGCATATTAGCGTGATGATACATTATATAGTTATTAGAAATGACTGTCTAAAGACTATGGAAACAAATATATTTATTATTTGCAGGATTAAATAAAATAATGTAGCAAGAATGATGTGTACCTAGGTAAAATTGATATATATTTTAAAACTCAAAAAGTTTTTTACTATATTCATAACTTTTAATTTTTAGAAAATAATACAAGAAAATTTATAAGATTCAGAATTCAAAGATGATCCACAATTAAATACGTTTCTCTCATGTTGTAGATAAGAATGTCATTTATTTTTAGTAAAAAAAAAAAAAAATTTGAGCTCACAGTCCTGTAATCTGCCAAAAGTAAACAAAGACAAACCATTCAAATAATTTCATACTTCTCAAATAATTATATAAAATATTAGAATAATAGACATTTTTCTTTTTTTTTTTTTTTTTTGGATGAAGTTTTGTTCTTGTTGCCCAGGCTGGAGCACAATGGCACAATCTCACCTCACTGCAACCTCTGCCTGCTGTGTTCCAGCGATTCTCCTGCCTCAGCCTCCTGAGTAGCTGGGATTACAGGCACCTGCCACCATGCCTGGCTAATTTTTGTATATTTAGTAGAGATGGGGTTTCATCATGTTGACCAGGCTGGTTTTGAACTCCTGACCTCAGGTGATCCACCTGCCTCGGCCTCCCAAAGTGCTGGGATTACAGATGTGAGCCAACACGCCCGGCCCATACTAGATATTTTTCTAATTAAAAAAATATTTTAAACCTCCAGGAACCGACATTTCTATTACAAAAGGTGTTGGAAGACCTCTGATGACACTGGAATTTATTTGAAAAAAAGTAGAAAGCATAACACTCAGGAAACACTGACTGGCAATAGAATTGTTCAATGTCAGGTCTGTAGACAATACAATAGAAAACATTATGCACGTGTTTCCATGCTGGCGCCACAGTGTCAATTTTAAGGTAAAATGGAAACAGTTGTTAACAACAGTTAGGGGGAAGAAGGATGCAAGTTAGTTACAGAATTTCATAAAATAATCTGTCACTGGAAAGTAAGAAAAAAGCATGTTTACTAGTAACAATAATCAAAGTAAAACTTACCTATCTACAAATTATTTGTACAGTACAACATAACTATCAAACATTTTGTTGCAGGCTAACCACTTCTTTTTGTTGTTGATGTTTTTTATTGATACCTAATTATTGTACATATATCTAGGATACATGTGATAATTTGAAACATGTATACAATGTGTAGTAATCAAATCAGGGTAATTTGGATATGCATCACCTCAATTATTCTTATGTGTTGTGAGCATTCCAACCCTTTTTCCTGGCTATCATCTCACCCTAGGTAAAACTGAATTTCTCAAACGACAAAAAATAACTTATGCTGGCAAGGATGTAGAGAAAGGTGAATGCTCATACACTGTTGGTGGAAATATAAATTAGTACAGGCATTATGAAAAACAGTCTGGAGTTTCCTCACAAAACTATAAACAGAACTGCCATATGATGCAAGGTGATCACTTCTAAGGTAAAAAGCAAAATTTTAATTTCATTGATCTTGTAACAGTGAAACAGCAAAGGAACTAACATAATGAGCCCCATTTTTGTTTAAAGAGCTTTTGCCCATGTAGGCAAGGATAATTTTAGAACACTGAGATACTATAAAACACAGCAGTCATGTGGTTTTTAAAACTAAATCTGGGATCAAAGAGTTAGTATGAAAAAAACTATCTGTTTTGTTAATGATTTACGGGAGTACAGTGACCTGATCAAGGACAAAAATGTTGCAAAACTCCTCAGATCTTCACTGATGCCCGGATGTCTGTGGTTCTCCGTAGTCACTTTGTGATACTAATTGCTTCCTTTTCCCCATATCCCACTCTCATAAAAGCCCTCTGGCTGGGAGATCATTGGAGCAAGATGGTGAAATAGAAGGCCCTACAGATTGTCCACCATTCAACAAGGGCAAAAATTTGACAACTATGTACACAAAAAGCACCTTCACAAGAAACAACAACAACAACAACAAATAGGTGAGCACTCACAGTACCTGGTTTTAACTTTGTATTATTAAAAGTACCATAAAGAGGTAGTAAACACAGTCTTGAATAACTGACACCACCACTTCCCCATCCTCTGGCAGTAGTGGAGTGGTGCAGAGAGCATTCCTGTGTACTGGGGTAGGGAGAACACATCAATTGCGAGGCACTGAATTCAGTGCTGTCCTGTTATAGCAGAAAGGAAAATCGGACCAAACTCACTTGAAACCCACCCACAGAGGGAGCGTGTAGACCAGCCCTAGCCAGAGATGATTATTGAATTGAGTGGTCAGAATTTGAGTTCCCCCAACTGGGGCTCTAACTAAACTTGAAAGGCAGTTGATGATGCAACTCCTAGTCAAGTCCTAGTGCTGAACCTGGCCCAGACTTAGAGGACTGAGGTAGGGCTGGGGGCATTCAGCCTATAGCAACACAAGCTGGGTTGGCTAATAAAGGGCTGGCATTACCCCTCTTCTAATCCCAGGCTGCACAGTTCACAGCTGCTAAAGAGATCTTGTCCTACTACTTGAGGAGAGGAGAGAGAAGAGCGGGAAGGACTTCGTCTTTCCAACCACAGCAGGATAGGGCACTGGTAAGAGTCATGAGGCCTCCTTTCCAGGCCCTAGCTACCATATCGCATTTCTAGACAACTCTGAGCCAGAAGGGAATCTGTTGCCTTGAAGAGAAGGAAGGATTCAGTCCTGGCGGCATTCACCACCTGCTAACTGAAAATCTCTTGGGTCCCTGAATAACCAGCAGTGATACCCAGGTACTACATCAAGGGCCTTGGATGAGACTCTAAGACTTACCGGCTTCAGATGAGATTCAGCACATTCCAAGCTATTGTGGCTACAGCGTAAGACTCCTTCGACTTGAGAGCAGCAAAGAAAATATGAAGAAGATTTTGTCATGCACCTTAGGTATCAGCTGGGCCATAAGAGTATAGAGCACCGAGTAGGGTCTTGGGGTCTCTGATTCCAGAATGTAGGAACTGGATGGCATTTACGGACCTGTCCTGGGCAAGAGAGAAGACCACTGCCCTGAAGGATGAGTCCCAGGCCAGACAGCAATGATCTCAAGCTAACTGAAGAGCACTTGGGACTTAAACAATATTGGCAACAGTCTGGCAGTGCTCCCTGTATGCCTGTGGTGGTAATGGCAGACACAAGGTGAGACTGATGGTGGTGGTAGCCAGAAGGTGAGGCTCCTTTGTCTTTTGAATAGGGAGGGAAGAGTAGAAAGAAATCGGCCGGGCGCGGTGGCTCACGCCTGTAATCCCAGCACTTTGGGAGGCCGAGACGGGCGGATCACGAGGTCAGGAGATCGAGACCATCCTGGCTAACACGGTGAAACCCCGTCTCTACTAAAAAATACAAAAAACTAGCCGGGCTAGGCGGCGGGCGCCTGTAGTCCCAGCTACTCGGGAGGCTGAGGCAGGAGAATGGCGTAAACCCGGGAGGCGGAGCTTGCAGTGAGCTGAGATCCGGCCACTGCACTCCAGCCCGGGCAACAGAGCCAGACTCCGTCTCAAAAAAAAAAAAAAGAAATCTGCATTGACTGGGTGCGGTGGCTCATGCCTGTAATCCCAGCACTTTGGGAGGCCGAGGCAGGCGGATCACCTGAGGTCAGGAGTTCAAGACCAGCCTGGCCAACATGGTGAAATCTTGTCTCTACTAAAAATACAAAAATTAGCTGGGCGTGGTGGTAGGCACCTGTAATCCCAGCTACTCTGGAGGCTGAGGAAGGAGAATCGCTTTAACCCGGGAGGCGGAGGTTGCAGTGAGCTGAGATCATGCCACTGCACTCCACACTCCAGCCCGGGCAACAGAGTGAGGCTCTGTCTCAAAACAAAAAAAAGAACTCTGCATCTTGTGGTTTGAGTGCCAGTTCAGCTGCAGTAAAATAGAATACCAGGTACACTTCTAGGGTTTTTTACTTCAGTCTCTGGCTCGCAGACAACACTGCTGAACCTGCCTGGGGCCTGAGGGAACTCACTACCAGGAAGGAAATGATACAGGAATTGCCAACTTTGCCAGCTACTAATTGTAGAGCCTCAGGACCTTGAGTGAACACAGGCAATAGCCAGGGAGTGATTACATTGGCCATGGGTGAGACCCAGTTATCTGCTGGCATAAGGACTGAGCCAGCACAGTCACAGTGGTGGTGTCAACAGGAGTGCTTGTCTCAACCCACCAGAAGAGAGAGACAGACTCTGTTTGTTACAAGAAAGTAAGGAAAGAGAACAAGTGTCTCTGCCTGGTAATCAAGGTAATTCCCTTGGATCTTGTCCAAGACCATAAAAGTGGTACATCTACCACCCTGCAAGAAACTTAGCAATACTGGGCTTTAGGTTTCCCCCTATCGCAGATACAGCTTATATCACAGCACCCAAGTACTTTTAAATATCTGGAAAGCCGTCCAAGGAAGGATGGGTATAAGTAAGCCTAGAAGACTTGTGTTGTAAGGACTACAATAAATGTTTAACTCTTCAATGCCCAAACACTGAAGAACATCTACTAGCATCAACACTATCCATGGAAATGTCACCTCACCAAATAAACTAAGTAAGGTACCAGGGACCAATCCTGAAAAAACAGATATATGACCTTTCCAACAGATAATTCAAAATAGCTGTGTTGAGGAAACTCAAATAAATTCAAGACAGCATTTAGAAGGAATTCAGAATTCTGTCAGGTAAATTTAACAAAGAGATGGAAATAATTAAAAATAAGCAGAAATTCTAGAGCTGAAAAATGTCTTTGGCATATTGAAGAATCAGAGTATTTTAATAGCAGAATTAGTAGATTCAAATAAAGAAGTAGAGAGCTTAAAGACATGTTATTTGAAAATACACAATCAGAAGATACACAGAATTTAAAAAAAAAACAAAACATAAAACATACCTACAAGATCTAGAAAATAGCCTCAAAAGCACAAATCTAAGAGATATTCATCTTCAAAAGGAGGTAAAGAAAGAAACAGAGGCAGAAAGTTTATCAAAAGTGATAAAAACAGAGAACTTCCCAATCTAAAGAAAGATATTAATATCCAAGTACAGGAAGGTTATAGAACACCAAGCAGATTAAAAACAAAGAAGACTAACACAAGGCATTTAATAATTAAACCTCCAAATATCAATGACATGAAAAGGATCCTAAAAGCATCTAGAGAAAAGAAGCAAATAGCATACTATGAAGTTTCACTACGTCTGATAGCAGAGTTTTCACTCAAAAACATATAGGCAAGGAGAAAGTGCCATGACATATTTAAAGTGCAGAAGAAAAAACAATCATTTACTCTAGGATAGTACATGTGGCAAAATAGCTGTGTGGGCCTTGGGTGAGATCCAGTGATATGCTGGCATCAGGACTGAGCAGCAGAGAAAAAGTAAAGAGGTCTTGACTTTTAACATAAGACACCTTGTGCTTTATGATTTAGTGTTTAACATAAAACACTTTGTTTCTTCAAACTTAAAAGAGAAATGAAGAATTTTTCAGTCAAATAAAGGCTAAGAGATTTCATCATTTCCAGACTGGTCCTACAAGAAATGCTAAGGGAGGACTTCAATTAGAAAAACAAACAAACAAATAAACCAAAAAACAAAAACCCAGAATATTAATGAGCAATAAGCAATCACCTAAAGGTACAAAACTCACTTTTAATAGTAAGTACACAGAAAAACACAAAATATTATGACATTGTAACTGTTGTGTCTAAACTACTCTTAGACTAAATAATAAACCAATCAAGAAAAATAACTGCAACAACTTTTTTTTTTTGAGGGAGTCTTGCTCTGTCACCAGGGCTGGAGTGCAATGGCGCTATCTAGGCTCACTACAACCTCTGCCTCCCCTGTTCACATAACTTTCCTGCCTGAGCCTCCTGAGTAGCTGGGATTACAGATGCACACCACCATGCCTGGCTAATTTTTTTCTCTTTTTTTTTTTTGTATTTTTTTAGTAGAGACGGGGTTTCACTATGTTGGCCAGACTGGTCTCGAACTCCTTCCTGACCTCGTGATCCGCACACCTCAGCCCCGCAAAGTGTTGGGATTACAGACCTAAGGCACCACACCAGGTCAACAACTTTTCAATACATAGACAGTATAATCAGATATAGATAGAAACAGCACAGAGTTAAAAATAATGGAAATAAAGTTAAGTCATAAAGTCTTCATTAGTTTTCTTTTTGCTTGCTTTTTTATGTACACAGTGTGTTAACTTGCTATCAGCTTAAAATAATGGGTTATAAGATAGAATTTGTAAGCCTCATAGTAAGCTCAAACCAAAATATGTAACAGACACACAAAAAATATAAAGAAAAATTAAATCATATGACCAGTGAAAATTACCTCTACTAAAAGAAATACAGGAGGAAAAGAAAGAAGGAAGAAAAGACAAAAAAAAATCATCCAGAAAAAAAGAAGTAAAACAATTGCAGGAGTAAGTCCTTACTTATAAATAATAACAATGAATATAAATGGAATAAACTGTCCAATTTATAAAAGCATAGACCAGTGGAGTAGATGAAAAAATAAGACCCATTGAACTGTGGCGTATAAAGATGCACATACACAGAAAAAATTATACACAGATTAAGAAGAAAAATGGCAGATAGAAGCCCCTTTGTTTTGGCCAATTTCTCCCATTTGGAATGGTTGTATTTACCCAATGTCTCCCATTGTATCTAGGAAGTAACTAACTTGCTTTTGATTTTGCAGGCTCATAGGCAAAAGAGACTTCCCTTATCTCAGTTGAGACTTTGGACTGTGGACTTTTGAGTTAATGCTGAAACGAGTTAAGACTTTAGGGTCTGTTGGGAAGGCACGATTGGTTTTTAAATGTGAGAACATGAGATTTGGGAGGGGCAGAAGTGGAAATGAGTTGAGACTTTGGGGGACTGCTGGGAAGGCATGATTGCTTTTGAAATGTGAAGGTATGAGATTTGGAAGGGGCCGTGGACAGAATTATATGATTTGGCTCTGTGTCCCCACCCAAATTCATCTTGCAGCTCTCCTAATTCCCACATGTTGTGGGAGGGACCCGGTGGGAGATGACTGAATCATGGGGGCGGGTTATTCCTGTGCTGTTCTCGTGATAGTGAATGGGTCTTATGAGATCCGATGGTTTTACAAATGGGAGTTTCTCTGCGCAAGCCCTCTCTTTGCCTGCTGCCATACATGTAAGATGTGACTTGCTCCTCCTTGCCTTCTGCCATGATTGTGAATCCTCCCCAGCCACGTAGAACTGTAAGATCAATTAAACCTCTTTCTTTTGTCAATTGCCCAGTCTTGAGTATGTCTTGATCGGCAGCATGAAAACAGATGAATACACTAATTATCAGGGAAATGCAAATCAAAACCACAATGTGATACCACCTTACTACTGCAAGAATGTGCCATAATTAAAAAATCAAAAAATAATAGGTGTTCTCATGGATGCGGTGACAAGGGAACACTTTTACACTGCTGGTGGGAATGTAAACTACTATAACCACTGTGGAAAAGTGTGGAGATTCCTTAAAGAACTGATAGTAGATCTACCATTTGATCCAGCATTCCCACTTCTGGATACCTACACAGAGGAAAAAAAGTCCTTATATAAAAAAAGACACTTGCTCACACATGTTTATAGCAGCACAATTTGCAATTGCAAGAATATAGAATCAGATCAAATGCCCATCAATTAATCAGTCTATAAAGAAAATGTGGTATAGATATACCATGGAATACTATTTAGCCATAAAAAGGAATGAAATAATGACATTCGCAGCAACCTAGATGGAACTAGAGACCATTATTCTAAGTGAAGTAACTCAGGAATAGAAATTCAAACATCATACATTCTCACTTATAAGTGGAACCTAAACTATGAGGACACAAATGCAGAAGAATGATACAATGGACTTTGGGGACTCAAGGGGAAGGGTGGGAAGGAGGTGATGAACAAAAGACTAGACAGTACTCATGGTTTACACTGCTTGTGGTTTACACTGATGGGTGCACTAAAATCTCAGCAAACACCACTAAAAAGCTTATCCATGTAAACAAACACCACCTGTTCCCCAGAATATAATTGAAATTTTAAAAATGGTAATTAAAATAAAATAAAATAAAAAAGAATAACTTATGTTTTTCTGATGTGTTTTGTATGCCTACCAAAGCTGTTATACATTTCTGAAAAGTGGTATTACTTACTTCACCTAAGAGTGCTTTTAAAATAGTAATTTAAATTACTTTTAAAATAAATTTAAATTAAACATAAATTAAAAGAGTAATTTTAAAATTAGGGACAGTTCACAAATAATGAGAGAAGAATACAAATTTATTTAGAACCAGCGAAAATTTAAACACACATAGAGATTATACAGTCTGCAAAATCTGATCTCCAATTTTAAAATTTCCCAGCGCCACTAGTCTTTTATTTCTTATTTAAATGTTTTAAGTATTTCAGAGGAAAGCAGCACACAATTTTCTTTCAAAATATGATCATTGAGGCTACTTGAATACTATGAGTTAGCACTGATTTCACACCTCTATCCCTATTTGGAAGTAATGCTTCAACTTTGTCCAGGGTTAAGTATTTGAAGTATAACAGGTATGTAGGATTTATGATGTGCTCATTAACAGTAACTACTGAATGATAATTCAGAACATGCACAACCATAAGCAAACTTTAAAAACACATACTCTTTAAAAATAATGTTTCTCAGACCCAGCTATGCATCAGAATCACTCGGATAACTTTAAAAATTACATATTACTAGGCATTACCCCACACCTAATGAAATTAGAGGCCCTAGAGATGAAGCTTCAAACATCTATTCTAATAAGACCTCTTGTTGATTTCAATGTCATTCATGGCCTGGTGCTGTGGAACTATTGTTGTAGAGAAGTTATTCAAAATTTGGTTGTTTTTAATTATAACATTTTCATAATCATTTACTGAAAATTAACACTCACTATAGACGTCATTTTTCTCTCTTAGAATAAAATTCTATATCTTAAAATTAAAATGATAATTAGAGGACATCTAATACAACATCTGCCCCAGTGTAGCAATAATCCCTTTCATGGTGTCCCTAATCTTCCAGCACCTGCTTGCAAACTTTTAGCTTTGATTGGGGGTGGCTGCCATGGGTTATCATACAAAACTTAATATTTTAATAACAACATTTTTGAGATATAACGTATATACCATAAAATTTTCTCCTTTAAAATTATACAATTCAGTGGTGTTTAGTATATTCACAGAACTGTGGAAATATCACAACTATCTAATCTTGGAACATTTTAATCATCTTCCAAAAGTAACCCATTAACAGTCACTTTCCTTCTCCCTCCTTGCCCTAGACCTAAATAATCATTAATTTAAATTTGTCTCTATAAATTTGCACATTAAAAACATTTCATATTAATGGAATTATACAATATGTAGCTTTTAAGCTTGTCTTCTTTCATTTAGCATGTTTTAAAGGTTCATACATTTTGTACCATGTGCCAGTTCTCCATTCTATTTTATTGCCCAATAACATTCCATTGTATGGTTCACCCAAATTTTCTTTATCCATTTATCAGTTGATGGATATGTGGGTTATTTCTGCTGTTTGACTATTATCAATAATGTTGCCATGAACATTTGTTTACGTTTTGTGTGATATATGGTTTTTCAATTCTCCTGGGCATGTATCTACAAATGGATTTTTTGTGTCATCTGGTAACTCTATGGTGAACTTTTTGAGAAAAGTCCAGACTTTTTGTTAAAGTAGTTGTACCACTTTACAATCTCACCAACATTTTTTGAGTGTTTTAACTTCTCAACATCTCTGCCTATACTTGTCTGTCTTTTCTATTTTAGACACCCTGGTGAGTGTGAGGTAGTTTCTTGTGGTGTTAATTCCATTTTGTGATAGAAAATGATGTTGAACTTTATATTCATGTGATTACTGGCTATGTGTACACCTCCTTAGTGAAATGTCTATTCAAATATTTTTCCCATTTTGAAATTAGGTAATTAATCTTTTTATTGTTGACTTGTAAAAGTTATTCATGTATTCTGATACAAGTCTGCTATGAGACATGATTTTCAAAAATTTTCTCGTTTTGTGTGTCTTTTCATGCTTTTGATAGTATTGTTTGAGCATAAAACATTTTCAGTTTTGATGATGTTCAATGTATCTCTTTTTTATTTTGTTGCTTCTATTTGGGGTGCTACATTTAAGAAATTATTGTTTGTACAAAAGTCACAGTGTTTTACTCTTATGTTGTCCTGTGAGATTTTTAGTTTCAGCACTTATTTTCAGGTTTATGATCACTTTTGAGTCAATTTGTGTATATGCTGTGCAACAATTATTTTTATAAAATGAGGCGGGGCGTGGTGGCTCAAGCCTGTAATCCCAGCACTTTGGGAGGCCGAGACGGGCGGATCACGAGGTCAGGAGATCGAGACCATCCTGGCTAACACGGTGAAACCCCGACTCTACTAAAAAATACAAAAAATTAGCCGGGCGTGGTGGCGGGCGCCTGTAGTCCCAACTACTAGGGAGGCTGAGGCAGGAGAATGGCGTGAACCCGGGAGGCGGAACTTGCAGTGAGCCGACATCGCATCACTGCACTCCAGCCTGGGCGACAGAGCGAGACTCCGCCTCAAAAAAAAAAAAAAAAAAAAAAAAATGCTTCCTTATATTGAACCCGTATCTAGTTGTGGTAGTCATTCCCTTTGATGTTGGTGTTTTCCTCTGAAATAGGAGGATATTAATTTATTCTGTCATCTACATAAGGATCATTAAATATTTGAATTTAACTATTATGACTCCCATTACTCCTTCAAAGCCTATATGTTTACAAGATTAAAGTTTCTGGCCGCATCAATTATTTTTTGATGTTGGCACCTTCTTTCTATCAGTAGAGACTAAAATGGCACTAGCTTGTTTTGCACGCACACACCAGTACTGACTCAGTCAGCTAAATCTAGGTTGTTAACAATACATAATAAGATATTATATAAAATTTAATAACTTTTTTATAGAAAGGAAAGAGACCTACAAAATTCTTTCATTTCCACATTTTAAATGTTTTCCATGTTTTCTTGCAGTCCTTATTTCTGTGTACACACATTTTACACAGTTCAATCAGTGTACAGTTTCACATTCTATTACCACACTAGTTAGAACATGATTATCTCATACTTGGTATACTGCAATATTCTCTTAGCTATTTCAGCCCCTTGCCCTCTTAAATTGGCCCAGCAAACTATAACCAGCTTACTACTTCCTAAACACTATTATATACATATATATATATATTCCCTGCTAGAAAGTATTTAATGGTTTTCTGTGACCCTCAAAAAGTTTTCAGGCATGCAATTACCGACAAATCTATAGTCAAACCTCAGCTCCTCTACTGTAAGCTGTGTGATTTGGGACAAATAATTCGGTTTCACCAAGCCTCAGTTTTCTCAACTGTCAAATGGGTATCCTAAAACATACC
The DNA here is from genome assembly GCF_003255815.1 of Theropithecus gelada. NCBI lineage: Eukaryota > Metazoa > Chordata > Mammalia > Primates > Cercopithecidae > Theropithecus > Theropithecus gelada. Next base: position 66,734,936 of record NC_037689.1, on the reverse strand, counting down.
TTGAAAAGTTATTACAAAAAGTAGTAAGACAATGCACAAATGAAGGATAACAAGAGGAGCCATTGCTCTACAATTTATCTTAAAGCTTGCAAATATATGCCGTGAGTGCCCCTTGATCACAATCCAGAAACCACTAACAACTTCTATTAATTACTTGCAGCACTCTTTCCCACACAGGCCTAAATATGGCTTCTCCAGATACCTTCTACATACTTACAGCATTAAGCATGCAAGATATTATTTGTCTTTCCGAATGTGTCCCAACCAAAACCTCCTAAATTTCCTCTCAATCTTCCCATGGAGAGATGTTTTAATGAAATGAATCTACCTGTTGTCCTATGGAATGTCTCACATCTTCCCAATCCCATGACTTTCCTCAAGCAACTTTCTTCACCTAAAATATTTATTCACTCCTTTTTGTATTCATCAAAATTTCACCCATCTGTCAGGATATAAATAAAGTCTTTGCCTCCTCCGTGAATGTTTTCTAATCACTATTAGGTTGTAATTGATCTCCTTCTGTTGAAATTTCACTAATTTATATACCTTGTCATAATCTATTCATTATTTTTGTTTGTTTGTTTGTTTGAGACAGGATCTCACTCTGTTGCCCAGGCTGGAGTGCAGTGGCATGCTTATGGCTCACTGCAGCCTCAACCATCCAGGCTCAGGTGATCTTTCCACTTCAGCCTTCCATGTAACTGGGACTATAGATGCACCACCATACCTGGCTAATTTTTTTCAATTTTTTGTAGAAACGGTGTTTAATCACGTTATCCAGGCTGGTCTCGAACTTCTAGGCTCGAAAATCCACCCACTTCCACCTCTCAAAGTGCTGGAATTACAAGTGTGAGCCACCCCACTCAGCCTTATTCATTACTTTTAAATGTGTTTTTTGAGTTAAGAAATTATCATTTCTTTTTTTTTTTTTTTAAATAGTGAAGGCCATACAGATCTAACACATTCATTTATGAAAAACCTGGGTTTCTGAATTAAAGGAAGAGAAAAAAGGAGTGAAGTTTACCAATCAGAAATGGTAAAAGGACAAAGGCCGACTTGGTAACTCAGTGAGTCTCAGCCTTTTCGAATCTCAACACATCTGAGGGATTTAAATCTCACCAATAAAAAATGGCGAATAATCATCTCCCTTGGCATTGATTCTCATAATGATTACGATAGTGATGATGGAAGTAGAGTACCTGAAAGTGGTATGTGATTTGATAAAGCCCCAATAAGTGATGCTGATAATGTTTCCTATCGTCCCTGGGACTTAATTTTACCCTATTCACTAGCTACTGAGTTCACATGTAACTGTTTCAAGGATGCTGGCAGAACACATAAAATTCCTGGGACAGGGAGAGCAGACTTTATTTCCCATGGCACAGGAAGCAGCTTGAACATCAACGTTTTTGTGTGGGTCTCCCTTGTCCACAATTCCCATAGGGACAATGTGGTGTGTCCGAAAAGGATACAGACACGGGGGTTTGCATCACAGTTGGAAACAGTACTTGGAAAATCCACTACATTTGTTTCAAGTAGTGAACAATCGAACTCTGTCTGGTTTGTGGAGAAGATATTACCTTATTCCTCAAGACTGTTTCTTGTAAATTCAACTTTGAAAAAATGGCATAGTAAAGAACATTTAGGGCCTGTCATTCTTGGCAACTCAGCAAGATGTATAGGAACATAAGAAGTCCAAGAAGAATTGTCTCTTGCAACAGCCTTTCGGCACTTTCTATCACTGTTCTAGAGTTACTCTTTTACCTATGGCCTATGATCATCATGCTACTAAACCCATAGAAACCAGGGTGTGATGAAGTGATTTGTAGACCATCTTAATACTTTAGGACGCATCCAGGTTTTTCACTGGGGTCTCTAAAACGTGAGTTAATAAAAAAGGGTTGCCCCGTAGTGTCTTCCCTGAGAAGAGACCTATCAGTCATGTATGTTTCTGTTACATTTCCGAAGGTAGCTCTTGAAAATAGTAGCCATCTTTGGCATCATTAGGGCTCAAAATGAATCACCCTGAGGAATACCTGCATTCTTATAAAGTAGTCACTTTTAATTATCTCTACCATTTGCCAATTTATTTTGAATTATTTTGTAGATTTTAATGTTAACTTGCTATGACATTGTTAAACCTATATATGCTGCATCTCTCAGATATCAATGTTTACTAGGCTAAATCTGACATATAAGGCTGTCAAAAATCTAACAGAATTTAACTCTATAATTATCATATTTTTAGTGACCATTAAGTATAAAATACTATGAATAATGAATTGCAAGTTTGACTTGTATACGTGGCTACAGTACTTTTGCAATTAAGGATACTCACACAGGAAGTTTCAGTAACAGTGTTTTGGTGTTCTGCTTGACACAGAGAAAAGTTACTGCAGTGAGTTAGATTGGAAGTATATCCCCCAAAAATACTTTACAAATATAAGAAGAGTATAGATGTGTCACTAATTCACCAAAGAAAGACACAATATGATGTAGTCAGTAATCACTTTCTTACCGGTGCCTTATTATTAAAAAATACAGTCAGTGATGGCCAAACTGATTTTAAAAAATAGCCGATATTGCTTTTTATTGTTTATTTGCATGACCAACTAAGTGTTTGCATGAGCACATTGCAAATAAAACATTCCGTCTAAACGTTAAATAACTATAATACACAATGAGTATCTTTGAAATTCATGCCTTTTGTGTGTTAGCATTTGAAATTTTGTTGAAATATTTTGACCTAGTTCAGTCCTGATATGAAGTTGGTTTTATTTTCCAGCTCAGAAATTCACTCACAGTGTATACAGGTTAAAAACTTCATGAATATAGATTTAAGAAAGAATGTTCATAATTTTGTGATGACGTATTTTAATTGGAATTTTATCTGTTTTTTCTCAATTTAATATTTTTTTCTCAATTTCACTTACTGCATGCATTATGTAAAATGTTATCTATTAAAGACATCAAGACTGACCTAAAAAAATTGACAACCTTTAACTGTAACATGCATATAATTTAAAACTTTGAGAGGGAACTAATATTTTTAAAATTCTGAAAACACATGGTGTTTTCACTTTGCTTAATGCTTAAAACAGTCTCTGAATTTGAACTGTTAATTATTCAATAAAGTGGGTAATTTAGCCAAGTTTGTCAAATGGTTTTTATTGGAAGTAAGTGAAAAATAATAAAATTGGTTAAATTATTACAACAGTTGTAAATATTAAGAAGTTATATATAAAAGCAGAAAAATGGGCATTGAATGCCACTGCTTAAAAGCAACATTTATATTTCTATAAGAAATCTAGAAAAGTTAAAATTTGTCATGTCTGAATGAGTTTTTAATAGGTAAAATATTTTTTCCTTAACAAGACAGACAGTAAAATATTCAGAGTATGTGCATGCTATTAAAATGCAGAGACTGTAAGCACATCAAGAAAAACCAAATATAAGGTCAAAATTGAGAAATAATCTACAAGATTAGAGATTACAAGCATTTAAATCTGTTGACCTAGGGAAGCACTGAAAGAAAATATAATACAGTCTTTAATTATGGTCATGGAAGCAGAATTTTAAAAAGTTATTATTTATTTTCTCTCATGGCAGCCTAGGAAGAAAAGCGTCTCCTTGTTCGAAGTTTAAGCTAGAGAAAAAGAAAATGTATGTGATTATAATGCCTGTTGACATTGAAACAAGATAACAGTGTGCTAGCCAAACATTTAATATTGGCCTTAACATTTGAGAATATAGATAGACTTTTATAAAGTTCGGCAATGTACTATGTTCCCGTAACTACCTTCTTCCCCTGTACTTCTAGTTTATGTGAAAACCAGAAACAAACAGAAAATCATACCAGAAGACAGCACTGTACGTCAGAAGATAGGAGAGACATGTACTACCTCAATTTTCACTCCTTTAGGGTCTAATTTCCCTCTTCTCCCCGGTTCTAAAGATGGCATTTACAGCAGAACTATAAAATGTTTTAAATTTATTGCTCCCCAAAGTACTACACTGGCAGTGTTTTAGTACAGAATGAGAGAAGGGTTAGAAAAAGATACTGTGTATTAAATAGACAAACTCTTTTCTAGCACTGAGATTTATATCGAATGCTACAACGATTAACATACATATGGAGAAATTAAGGGAGAATCTTTATTTTATCTAATTAAACTTTTTATTTTCCTTGGAAAGTTGGATTATGTTGAATATTATTGGTTTTTGATATAATGTGCACAAATAGATGTATATATAAATCTAACAGAATTAAATTTTATAAAATAGTAGAAAACCCTATTATAAGATGAGTGTCAGTCATTAATTTGAAGGGTGGCATTGGAGGGTGGGATTAGAGTGAGGTTCCAAATGTAATTATATTTTTCATATGGTTGGCCTAGGAATTTTCAGTGTAACTGCTTCCTCAGAGTAAGTTTTTTTGCACATTCAAATTCCATGAGTCAAAACTAGACTTTCAGTCTTACATAAAACCTAGATACTTCCTGCCACCACATTTATGATCTCCTATAAACCTGGGGTTAGTAAAGGAAATAAGGCGATTTGTAAAAAATGAAATAATCAGCAGTTTCTGATGTCATCCTGACTACAGTACTCTGGTGAAGGGTCATTGGAAACATTAAGCATTTGACAAGATATTTAAAGAGCCAGGGGAAAAAATAATTTTAAACCTATGAATGACATTTTAGACAAAGATTTACTACCATCGGATATATGTTGGGGAACTAGCCTTTGATGGCCTGTTCCCTGAAATAACAAAGCTGGTTACAAAAGAACAATGGGAGTACAGGGAATTGTTGATAGTGGAAACAAAACAGTATCATGAGAATTTTCCAGTCTATGGTGTAATGTTATCTAATGATAGACTTTCTCACCATTCTCTCAATGAACTAACACATCTGTGTGAAGGCTTGAGGTAGTGAATGCATGTGCTGAAATAATGAGAATTAGTTTTATTTGATAATATAACTGTTTGAAGACAACTTTTTTTACAAATAGAGTTATATGACTCTATAATAAATTAAAATGAATTCAAAAGTTATGGCTCAGGCTTCTTAGACAACTTGTGTGAATTGACATCTAAAATAAATACAGACAACGGATGACCACATATGTTAATTAATTTATTGATTCAAGAACACGTATACTGAGTGCCTGCTATATACCAGACACTATGCTACAGATGGGTACACAGTAATGAAAAAAATTAATATTGTCTGTCCTCAAATAATTTATAGTTTAGTCTAATTTATATAAATTATTATATGATCCTAAGAAATTTAACAGGTGTTCAATGATGTAGACTGGTAACTAAAGAATGGAATATCAGGTGCCTCCTCAGACACTGCCCGGCCAGGAATTGAATTGCCGCCTTCTACTTCTGCCGTGTGATAGGAGATTAGCTCACTCTAATTTGCCTTGCTGATACCATCTTTCAGAGAAATAGAAGCACTGCCTGTATTATGTGGAGGGGGGAAGAGTGAGGAGGATGGAGGAGATAGAGCAGGTATTGCCAAAAAGGATTTCTGTTGTTAGACCACCCTTTCTGCTTGTTTTTTTGTTTTGTTTTGTTAGGGAGCACAAGCTTCTTTTTCGTGCTTTTTTGTTCATTTGTGTCTGTTGGTGGTTCCAAGTTGCAGGTCTTTGCAGTGTTGTGTGTGGGATATATGAAAGGCAGTAAGAAAATCAGGGAACTCACTCTCACCACCATATTATTCATCAACACAGATGTCCCTGGTCTCTTTGCCTTGTTTCTTAATACTTCTATGCTTGTTTTTGTATTCAGAGGCTTTTAGCTGTAAAGAGTAGAGGAAAGAATGGAACTACTCCATCTTGGTGGAAACAGAAGTCTTGATACATGCTTTCAAGAAAAACTAATATAACTCCTGTCTAGAATCACAGAAATATTTTCGAGTCACTATATACAACTAGGACACTTGATGGATAAGGATCTAAAATTCTTTAGTATTTTGGATTTAGCAGTTAACGAAACCATTTTATTTTGACTAAATTTTCGCATAGCAAATTAAAACAACCCATGTTGGGGTTTGAATTTTTAAAACTCAAATTAAATGTTTTAATTTATTTTCTTTGTAAACAACAGCATTTGCCCTAACATTATATATACATCGAGAACAAAAGGCAAAAAGAGTAAGCTTTCTCCGAAAGCATGTTTATTTTTTCTCCATCCTACTCTGTATCTTATTTCTATTGCCCCTAGAAGAGCAATAAACTTCCATAGATAACATAACAAACCCTAGCCCTTCTCAAGAGCTCATGGCACATAAGGACAATTGTAGGGCTACCACATGCAACATTCTAAGGTGGAAGAAGTTCATTGAATGGCTCTGTGAAAATGCTGTATCTTCAAGTGGTGTGCTTGAAATTTCTATAACTTCAATTTGACGTAGTTTGATATATGAAACGATAGCTAGGAGCTTCGTCTATCAATTCAAGCCCAGGGTTAGAGTTACTTTCTCTTCCATCTATCTATGTATCTTCCTCACTCATCTTCTCTGTTTTCTGGACTCTCTGCCTTGACAGTTTTCTTTGAAACAAATGTTCCATATCTGTGATTGTGTGTGTGTGTGTGTGTGTGTGTGTGTACATATACAGAAACCTAACATTTTTTATTATCTATTTTATAATTTATTAAGATTTTTGCTAATACCTTTATTATCATTTTAGGCAGTATGCAGATCTTAACTTATATTTATCTATGTTTTAACTAATACAAATATACTTGCATTTTATTATTTTGATCTGCAAAAATCTAGTGTCATAAATAATATTTTTACAGCTCTTCTGAAGCAGAAATGGTGGCAGACAGTATTATGAATATAAAGGCTTTTCATTTAACTCCTCCCTACCATGCTCTTCTATGTCAATTATATCACACACATTTAACTAATGGAAAACATTAAATATTCCTTAGTCTATTTATTTCTAAAGTAAAAATAAATATAAAAACATAATAGATCTAAAATTAATTTTATTCCATGTCATGATGATGTAATTCATGTCACCGCTAAAAAAATTCCTGTTAAAATAAATTTGTGAGTATAGGGTAGTAAAATAGAAAGATACATTTTCACATATGATTTGAGATTAGTGTTAGCATGTCTGCTTTTTGTACATATTTTAATAAAATCAAATAAAAATTTCTTGTGCATCCACATGGTGTGAATTACTTTTTGTCCAAGATCACAAGCTAATCATTGGCCTAGTGAGATGTCAAACTCCAAGTTTTCTAACTCCAAATACTTCATGCTTCCGTTTGAGTCATATACATCATGGATACGCACTACAATTGGGTTATTTCTTGTATAAACATGATCCCTTTCACTTTGCTATTACCTGTTTTTATTTAGCATTCATCACACTGCACACGTTCAATCACACACACACAGGTATAGGTTTACATATGTACATACACAAGCACATCAAGGCTCCTATTACTTTTTGCCACCATTGATTAGTAGTACATAGCAATGTACTTTTACCAAGGTGCAAGGCAACTTTTGATCCTTTTCTAATCTTGGAAATCCCATTTCAGAATACTGCTCAGTATTGCATTCCTTAGAATACTGTTTACTTAAAGGATAATGGGTTGATCCCGCAGATCATTCTCTGTAAACACATTAGGCAGCTGATAGTTTACTTTTCCCAAGCAACCCAAGGCCTTAATTTCAAAGATGATAATGTATTCATGTCTAGAGAGTCCTTAACGAATAAGACTAATTAGTGAGAAATTCAAATATTGTATCAAGACACCCGGAAGAATGTTTTTTAATGGCTGATCTTTTATTACCACTCAAATTATACCTGTTTCACCTGAATACAGAGCTGTCCATAAAATCTTGACTAAAAAATTCATTGGGAAATAATATGCCAGATTAAAACTTACATTTCTGAGCAGTGTGAAGACCTTTTCTTGTTGTGCTGCTGAAAATCCACTTGGTATAGGATGACTTTGTCAAAAGAAAAAAAATATGAAGAGTAGGTGTAAGAAAAATACCTACTTGTATTAACTGGAAAAAATAACACACTGGGTAAATGTTTATAATAAACTAACATAAAATATTTGAAAAGTATGCCCTTTAAAACTATGTACAAGTGAGCTGTTATTAAAATTGCTGAAATGTTTTCATTGGATTTAAAAGTATGAAGGTCAACAGTAACCTAAGAAAGAATAATCTTGGTCTTATGTTAGAAATAAAAGCCATATTTAGGGGGATTGAGGAGTTCCTTGGAGTTAAAGGAGACAAGTTTTGGGAAATTTAGCTGACAGTAGTATGTCTGTGCTGGGAAAATGGGGCTATGAGAAAGAAAAGTAGTTGAAATCTGTTTGATTTTAATAGGAGAGACTAAAATAATTAAAAAGAGGACCCAGTAGAGAAAGAGAAGAAAAGATATAAGAGAAACAGGGACTAGTAATGTAAGTTTCTGGAGAAAACTAAGGGAAAGAGAACCAGAATACAGATGAAATAATAGTTTTTGTGTAGGAAGAAGACAAGAAGAGAGAGATGGGTGAGGACATATTTAGTGGCAGAACCATGAAGGCTTTTTTTACCTAAGGATTTTGTTAAATCTAGAAGACAAAAAAGTTCAGTGTGTAGAAGAAAGAGGTCTAATATTGTTCTCAGGCAAATTAGAGGAGTGATTTGGCCAGAGAACTCTAGTAAATTATTTAGTACTGTTTAAGGCTCAGTTTAGTTTGGTGACTATGAACTTTTAGTGATGAAAATCTTCCATTAGCTGGGTGCAGTGGCTCACGCCTGTAATCCCAACACTTTGGGAGATGGAGGCAGGGGGATCACCTGAGGTAAGGCGTTCAAGACCAGCCTGGCAAACATGGCAAAACCCCATCTCTACTAAAAATACAAAAATTAGCCAGGCGTGGTGGCAGATGCCACTTGGGAGGCTGAAGCAGGAGAATCGCTTGAACCCAGGAGGCAGAGGTAGCAGTGAGCTGAGATCATGTCACTGCGCTACAGCCTGGGTGACAGAGAGTGACTCTGAAAAAAGAAAGAAAGAAAGAAGAAATAAGAAAGAGGAGAGAGAGAGAGAGGAAGGAAGGAAGGAAGGAAGGAAGGAAGGAAGGAAGGAAGG